>NC_141695.1:518197421-518797421 GCF_964263255.1 Lissotriton vulgaris | reverse complement strand
ACTGCCTGAAACTCAACTCGGACAAGACAAAGGTCATCATCTTCAGTACTAAGCCCTCCCTGGTGGTGCTCCGCTCTCGACTCTGCACCCACCCCTACTGACCACACTCGCAACCTTGGATTCACCCTTTCATCCTGGACACCCAACTCACCATAAAGCAACAGCTCAATGCCGTCTCCTCTGGCTGCTTTCATACCCTCTGTATGCTCCACAAGATCTTCCAATGGATCCCCGTGTCAACCAGGAAGATAGGCGCCCAAGTCCTCATCTCCAGCCGAATCGATTGCAGCAAAGCACTCTATGCCATAACCAGCAAGCATCTCCCGAATAGCCTCCAAGCCGTCCAGAACTCAGTAGCAAAACTCATTCTCAACCTTCCCAGAACAAACAACATCACCCTACACCTAAGGGCCCTCCACTGACTCCTAGTCCAGATGAGATGCCTCTTCAAACTCCTCATGCACGTCTACAAAGCCCTTCACAAAACTGGACCCTCCTACATCAACAACTGCCTGACATTTCACCGACCGACAAGAGAGCTCTGATCCTCCACCCTCGCCATGGCCCACATCTTCCACATCTGCCGTAGCCACTGCTGAGGTCTCTCCTTCTCCTATCTCACACTAAGTCCTCAAACGACTTTTCCCTCCACCTGCGCACCTCCTCATCTCTGAAGGACTTCAGGAAACAGCTCAAGACTTGGCTTTTCGATCACCACCTGACTGAGCCTCCCGTAACCACCCAGCACCTTGAGACACCCCAGGGTGAAAAGCTGCACTCTACAAGACCCACTGATTGATTGTTTGACCTACCAGCTATACCCAACTAAAATTGCTTAATTGCACAAACTAAAAAAGCCACCAGTGATATCCCTCCTGCAGGGAGAAGATACCAAGATATCTAAATACCTGGACACTTAACAACCTCTCATAATGCAGCTCTTTCTCTTTCATGATAACCTAAACAATGATAAATGAATGCTAATATTTTCTACAACCAATACCTTACTAAAACAAAGCCATTGTCAAACCTAGATGATGGCTGTGACCTTCAAAATGTGCTTCAACCCATTAACTCAGATATACACGATACATGGTGAATATTAAAACATAAATATATAATTGATATGTGCCCTACTACCTAAGTAGCGCTTACTATGAACTATTAAACCACATTAAAATTAAAAAACAACTCCAAGCCATGATTCAAACCATTTTAAAACTGAACCCACACACAGACATACAAGGTTGTCGCTACAATTTCGATCAAAGTATATGGAGACATCAGCGATCTGCACTAAGTGAGGAATATGCTACAAACAGTCAATTTACGTCTGAAATAAAACAAAATGATTGCACTAGCCAAAGTCCCTGTCACAGAGGTAGCTAACTTCTACAATCTACTTATAGAAACTTCTTTCTACCAACGAAATTAACAAACACTATGCCCCCAATGGATTATTCTGAAGATACTTCGGTTGGCAGACTTCATTGCTCTGGACACAGGTGCCAACCCAAATTTCCAATTCCATAGTGGAATATCTATGACAGCACCATGGTACAGGAAGCCAAAACAAAGAACACAGTGCAGGGATGGCACAATACCTCCCAATCCACAATAGCAAAAGAAACACAATTGATGGATGGAATGCATAACAAATAGAAAACATTCACACCCAGTCATGAGATCTGGGTTAAACCCATCATTCTTTTACTCACCATGCTACCCCAGTTTAGACCTGGACATTTGAAAATCAGTCTTGACCCTATACCTCATGGGAGCAGTCCAGTCCGAACTGCGAAGCCAGGTCCTCCCTGGACTGGAAACAAGAATCCTAGGGACGGTTTTGGGGTTTCACCCCTCTTCAGACAGGATAGTTTGAATCCAGGTGCACAGTGAGCCTGGGACCACTGTTTGGGCATGCCCAGCGCCTTTAGGGTGAGAAAGCAAAAGACACACAATTGATGGACCAAATGCAGAACAAATCACAATAGGCAGAGCCCAACCTAAACTCAAGCTACCAACAACTATGAATGGAAGGATCAGTAACACAAAATAAAACACAAATTAGCAAACAAACCCCTAGAATGTACTACATGCTACAATGTAAAGTAAAACTCTTTATAAACAACAGCATGTAGAAACAATAGCCAAAACCCTATTATAAAATAAATATGAACCTACAAAAGACCCAAAAATAAAAAAATTAAAACAAACTAGGATAACAAAATTATTTTTCAATAAATAATATACATATAATTGTATATATCAGTCAAATAGTAAATAAAACAAAAATCCCAAATAAGACTGCTGAATAAAAATACTATGTATATTATTTATATAAAAATATGAATCTCACTAACCACAAACCTCAAATCAAAAAATAAAAGGTAATGTAAAAATTAATTCCAACACATTAAATATATTTTAACAATTATCAATCACATAAAAATAAAACAGGCGGTAACTTCATGTGAGGCAAGATGGACGGCATGCCGGAGAAGCACACCTCCGGGTAGCCATAGGTGACGACGCCCCCTGTGGTAATGGCAGTGAACTTAGACACACCTGGTATGAGTGCGAGCCGTTTTTGAACAACGCGGCTTTCGGTGGAAAGGTGTTCCCAAATGCCGAAATGCTGAATATTGTCTGCTGACTGCTGAGCGACGAGAGGGCGCCTGTCTGTATCAGGTCGATCTACAGAGCGGAATTCAACTGTTTTCTTTTTTTCTCTGCTCGAAAAGGAGGAGGAGCGGCTCCGGGCGCTGTTTGGAGGACTGAGGAGGCCTGGGACATCTGCGTCTGGAGTGAAAGCGCTCGGAAGCGTTCGAAACGGGGAGAGAGAGGCGAGGAGGCAAGGAGGGGCAGGAGAGGTGAGGGGAAGGGAGAGGCAGCGTGTGCTAATGCGCAGATAATATAACGGATTGTGCAGCACCTGCAGAACATTGTTTTTTTCTTTGCAGAGTAAAGTCTGGTTTTGAGTAGTATCACTGCTCGTTTACTTTTATTCCCCTAATATTAGTGATATTTTTGGGCTGAGGCTAATATGGGGAGACACAGACATAATCAGACAGCACCCAGAGTGGACACTGCCACCGGTTTAAAAGCAAAAACTCGGCTGGCTCTGGCTCAGAATAAAAATTTGTCTGTGGGAGAAGGCAAGGCAGGATTTCTGGGGGAGCGTCATCAGCAAAATTCCAGCTTTGAGAGCTCGAAGGAGGAAGAGCCAGCTCAGGAACCAACAGCACAGGAACCAACTGCAGAGTCTTCAGAGAAACTCCAAGGAGCTAGAACTTCCCCAGCAGTGTCTTCGAGCGGACCAGGTGATACTGCTAGTCAGACAGGGGTACCTGCAAGTGATAAAACTGGCAAAAAGGAGGAAAGAAGTAGGAAGGAGTTTCCCCTTTTGGTGAAAAAATCAGCTCAGCCAAACCCCTCGCAGACCAATTTATCTCAGCATACGGTTCTAAATTTCGCCCCCCCCCCCCCAGCTCCCAGTGGACCTAAGCTCATCCTCATCACCTGACAATTCCTCGGTGGTTCCAGCTGTCTTACACATCTGAAATCCTCTGGTTTCACCCTCAACCTCAACTTCTCTGCCGCAAGAATTGAAATCGAACCTGCCAAATTCGGCCTTTCTACCTTGTATTGACTCTGCTCTGCAGCCACCTGTTCAGCCATCAACTTTGGTAATCCAGACAAACCCAGTCCAGATTTCAAGTGAAAGCTGCCCGACACCTTCCTTGGTGGTACAGGTCATGCAAAATCAGCCAGTGCCTGCCTCAGAGCCTGACTTAGAATCTCTGAATGCGTTAATAGAGGACCCAGCAGTCACTGGTACTACCAAACAGTTGGAAATTAAAACACTGCTTATCCTTATCCTTGAAGAGATCAGAGACATGAAGAGATCCCAGGAGAACGAAATTGCTTCTCTCCATTTAAGATTAACAAAATAGAGGAGGCAGTTGAATGTCTTCCGGGCAGAGTACAGGAAGTAGAGACGAGGATCTCCCAGCTGGAGGATAAGTTGTCTGGGCTGCTCATCAAAGTGCGTGAAGCTACCAAGGACAAAGTTTCATTAGAAAATAAACTTGAGGAGTTGGAGAACCACTCACGTCGCTCAAATCTGCGCATAGTGGGTGTACCAGAGAGGGTGGAGGGGGCTCAAGTGCTGCAATGGGTGGAGTCCTTTATTAAAGAAAAGGTTCTCCCGGAGTTTAGTGGAGATTTGACAATCACCAGGGCCCATAGAGTTCCTTTTCATACTATGCCAAGCTCAAGTGGTCCACGTACAATTCTAGTCAATTTTTCAGACTATCCGATTAAGGAGAAGATCCTCGCCAAGGCCATACAGGAAAGGCAGTTTCCAGGGAATGATACTTCTAACTGTAGATTTTTCCCAGATATGTCGGCAGCTGCAGCCCGGAGGCGAAAAGAATTTGTTAAACTGCTTTTCTTATTTAAGGCACAAGGTGCGCAGGCATCAATTGCCCAACAATCTAAATTACGTGTCCTTGTTAAAGGAACGTTCCATATGTTTACTAATATAGACGATGCACAGGAACTTCTTAAGGAAATGCCAGGGCCTCAGTAAGGGGGCTGCCTCCTGGGGCTGACTGGTTTGAAGGTTTTTTTCCCTTGTTCAATCATTTGGTGGGTGATGAAAATATGAACCAAACATGAATCAGGTTGTCTTTTTTAGCCTAATTGCTTACATTATATACACACGGGGGGGACTCTTACCGCGTTAGTGCCCTTGGAAGCTTGCTGCTTATCTGGACAATCCTGCTGAGCTGGTTGCTGTGTTCTGCTTGCGGAACCCGCGTCACCGGTCCCGCTTCGTAGAGGAGGAAACAACTTCTGTCACAGGGGAGCTCAGGGGCAGGGCAGGGCTGCGAGCGTGTGTGCGGGGACTCCATCTCCCAGGAGTCCCTGCTTGGCCGATTGGAACCACCTGGCCCGCTCTCCCTGCTAGCCCCGCCCCCGGCACACAGGTCTTTAAAGAAACCCTCTTTGGCTGCTGACCGGCGGGACTCTTACCGCGTTAGTGCCCTTGGAAGCTTGCTGCTTATCTGGACAATCCTGCTGGGCTGGTTGCTGTGTTCTCAGGGAACTGCTCGCGGAACCCGCTTCGCGGGTCCCGCTTCGTAGAGGAGGAAACAACTTCTGTCACAGGGGAGCTCAGGGGCAGGGCAGGGCTGCAAGATTGTGTGCGGGGACTCCATCTCCCAGGAGTCCCTGCTTGGCCGATTGGAACCACCTGGCCCGCTCTCCCTGCTAGCCCCGCCCCCTGCACACAGGTCTTTAAAGAAACCCTCTTTGGCTGCTGACGGCGGGACTCTTACCGCGTTAGTGCCCTTGGAAGCTTGCTGCTTATCTGGACAATCCTGCTGGGCTGGTTGCTGTGTTCTCAGGGAACTGCTCACGGAACCCGCTTCGCAGGTCCCACTTCGTAGAGGATGAAACAACTTCTGTCACAGGGGAGCTTAGGGGCAGGGCAGGGCTAGGAGCGTGTGTGCGGGGACTCCATCTCCCAGGAGTCCCTGCCTCGGCCGATTGGAACCACCTGGCCCGCTCTCCCTGCTAGCCCCCCCCCCTGCACAGACCCCATCCTATAAGAACCAGACTACTACCCGCGACACGGAAGCGCGCCGGGAGAATCCCGGGACAAGGGCGGGCCGTCTGTGGCCGTCAGGGGCTGCAGGAGGCTGGGCTGGGCCCACTCTCTGTCATCGTTTATTGTCACACGGACACCATTTCAACTAGCGAGCCATTTGGTCTTCTTGTTTTGTTCAATCTACGGACCATTGTTATAGTCTGCCCCTGTGCCTCGAGAGGTTCTGCTCTGGTTTACTTTGTTTTCTTTACTCTTTTAAGTGTTACTGACTGCTAAGTATGTCTTCCCCCCCAACTAACCCTGTACAGGGTCCCCTCCAGCCCAAGGTAGGGCCAACAATTTTGGGTCCCCTAGACAAGTATTTCAGCCGGGCAACTCGAGATATTGACAAAGAGATTGCTCTAGCTGAGAGACGCGCCGAGCGTAGGCAATCTATTGAACTCCTCAAACTTCCCTTGGAGAAACGGCCACCTTTGGGTTTTCTGGCATCGGTTCCCTCTTCACCATCTTTAACCCTGCCAGTGGTAGTAGAAAAGCCCCATGCTTCTTCCCAGTCACCTAGTTTGACTAGGGTGGAAGGCAAGTTAGGATCAGACCCCCAGACCACTAACATCCCCTCGGTCGTTGTTCCGACTACCCTGCCTCCCACTTCGCCTACTATTTCAATTGATTCTCCTATTGGTGAGGAAAACACTGCCCAATCGAGTGTGTCACCCCATGCGGTTTTTAACAAACTTCGCATTAAAAGAAAAAGACACAATACCCTGAGGAAGAGTTGTCTTCCTAAACATCCCAAGAAAATTAGGAAACTCGGAATAGGCTTGGGAACTCCTTGTAAACCTAATGGGGTTGGTTCTGGTGGGGTTCAGGTTGTTAAGGATGGAGTCACCCCGGTTAACTCTGCATCTAACCCTAGTGATCCTCCGGTGACAGGGTCGGTTGAGATTTCATCCCTAGATTTACCTTTGCTTCTGCAGCTGGAGAAGTTGATGAAGTCTTTACTGACCCCCATCGAAGAACGAGTCAAAAGGTTAGCTGATCGATTAGATTGCTTTGAGCAGGCTACCCTAGACAACTTCTTCTCAACTAAATCCCTAATTAAAACCCACCTTAGGATGGGGGACAGTAATAATCCTACTAAAACAAGGGGGTTGGCAAGTAGTGTATCTGCTACAGAGCCTCTCCCCCCTGTTGTTATTACCACAATGAGGCCCCGGCTTTCAGGGCAAATCCCTAAGATCAATTCCCACCCACCAGATCACTCACGGGACAATACTTCCCAACCTAAAAAGTGCTTAGATACTGTGGTCACGGGTACCAATGATAGATCTAAAACTGGAAATCCTGGACCCAAAATCCCCCACGCCTCACTTCAAAACCCAATGACCCGCCCTGCTGCTCTTGCCCCTAGTCTGCCCGACACAATCCCTACTAGAGCGCCCCGTAGGATACCACCCATGAATCTGCCACCAGACTCCTATCCCTTTGTCGCTATCCTCACCAACGTACCACCATTGTTGGTTGGGCAGAGAGAATCCTTCCAGATGCTGAAAAACAAGGCAATGCACTGGTTAAGGACCAATAGACCACTGCCAAGGGAAGTGGATGGGCTGATTATTGGTGTAAGAAGGACAGGTTGGGTAGGTTGGACTCCTAAGCGCTTGGATTGTATAGTTGTTAACTTTAAAGATCCCAGGGTAGCACGTCTAATTACGAGGCAGAACTTGGGCACAAGCAGTGCTGGAATTGGTGTAGTCGACCTAACCTTCTTCTACCCGAGACCACCAGGTATTCATTTTGGCATAACCCCAGAATCAGGTTGTTATCATAACTTCCCCTCTCTAGGATTTTACCCTTCCACTGTACCTTACCAGCAGGGAAACCATTATAATGTACCAACCTTTAACCGTTTTGAAGTGATGGCAGATCCAGGGTGGGTTAATTGACAAAATGGTAATAATCTCCAGGGATCTGGATATGAAGAATTTAACTCAGATTATACCATGATTAACTGGGAAAGTATGAAGTTTGAGGCAGTGTGTGGGGAGTCTGTATCAACTCCTGGGGTATTAGAAAATGAGGATCTAAATGAAACTAGTACTAATCGGGAAAGTATGAATTTAGAGGCAATGTGTGGGGAGTTTGCATGAATTCCTGGGGTATTAGAAAATGAGGATCTAAATGAAACTAGCATTGTTGGTATCCAGGAGGTTGTGTATAATAACAAGGACAAAAACGTAGATGAGGAGGGGTACGTAGGAATCCCAACTAGTCGTTCTGGGGCGCCCCTTGTAGGAATAGCTCCTATAGATGGTTCCAGTTCAGGTAAGATGGTCTCATGGAACATTGCGGAACTGAGTAGCAAGCTGGCATCCCAAAATTGGATAGACTTCATCAACGGTTTTGATGCATGTCTATTCCAAGAGACATGGGCTTGTGATCCTATATTCCTTCCTGGCTATTTAAACTTCTCAATTCCGGCTAGTAAAGGTGACAAGGGTCGACCTATGGGGGGTCTAACAATTTGGATACGTCAAGGCCTACCCGTAACAATCAAAATGGTGGAATCGGGTTGCAATGATATCCAAATGATTAGAATGGTATCAGACCATTGGGGAGGACTAGACATTTATAATGTCTATGTCAGGGGCAGTACTGGAGGGAAGTCACCTATCCTAGAGGCCTTGTCCTCTCTTTTGGAAAAGCAGTCCTTGGGTAACAAAGTTATAGTTGCTGGTGTTTTCAACAGGACTTTTGAACCCCTAGATATCTCTGACGATCCTTTGGGGCGAGAGGAAGATACGCAATGGGGCGTTCCAACTCTAGATCTGGCCCCGGTTAGACGGTGGACAAACGACATAATACGATTGAATGCCATCTGCCTGGAACAGGGACTGAGAGCCCTAAATGGGAGAACGAAGAGTGATAGGGGAGGTGCCTGCACATTCGATAATGGTCGTAGCCAAAACCGGATAGACTATGTCCTTTGTAGCCTGAACCTGTGGCAGTTAGTATGCGACATGGAAATAAAGGGCAGATTGGAGAGTGATCACAATCCTCTCTGCGTGGCCCATACCTGGTGGTCGGTCGCAATAGGGAATCTTCAATCGACCTATGGTCCGCTGCCTGATATGACTAACGACATGCGTAGATTGAACTGGCCAAGTGTATTGGCTAATGTGGAATCCATGGCATTTATAATCTCTGAGGTGAATACTGCAATCACCGCTATGGAGGATGCAACCCCAGCAATCCCAGGGTCTAGGGAAATAACTGATATTCATGATAAACTTTTTTTCCCTTCTAAAACCACACTTCCTGAGGCCCCGTAAGACAAATAGCAAACAACCATCTAAACTAGCCAAGTGGTATAATCACCAGTGTAGGGAAGCTAGGCTAAGTTTGGGTAGAGCAATTCGGAGTAGGGACGAGGTAGCAATTAGTGGCGCCAGAAAGCATTATAAGACCAGCCTATCCCTTGCTAAAAAATTATGGGACGAACAGCATTGGGCCGAACTAAAGGAGGCCTCGGGGGCTAAGGACTCTGGGTTATTCTGGAATATTGTTAAGTAGGGTAGAGGTGGAATTCCAGACAAACCTGGTAATAACGTTCCAGAGGGTGCCTGGGTAGATCACTTCAAACCCCAATATGCTGAGACTGCACAGTATAAGGATGTGGAAGCAATCTTAGCTGTATATTCCATTGGGAATTTATTCACCCTTAAAGAAACTGAAGACGCTCTATGCACTGTCCCCGGGGGAAGGGCCCCGGGTCTAGATGGCGTACCAGCTGATGTTTTTATTAATGATAAGGCGAGGTGGGCCAGATATATATTCCTTTTGGGAAACGCCATTGCGAAGGGATCGGCTGTCCCGGAATTATGGAGGGGAGCGATCATCATACCCATATA
Source organism: Lissotriton vulgaris (assembly GCF_964263255.1). Lineage (NCBI taxonomy): Eukaryota > Metazoa > Chordata > Amphibia > Caudata > Salamandridae > Lissotriton > Lissotriton vulgaris. Next base: position 518,787,893 of record NC_141695.1, on the reverse strand, counting down.
CAAAAAAGGGGACAGGTCTCTTCCTGTTAACTACAGGCCGATAAGCATTATCGCCACCATCCAAAAAGTGGTAGGCAGGATGGTGGTCAACAAATTGATGGATTGGGTTGACGAGAACAATGCCCTGTCCCCTTACCAGGTTGGTTTTCGGCGGGCCACCAGTACAGTTGACCAGGTGTTTCGTTTTGCTCTGCTACAGTGGGGGACGGTGGTTCTTGGCGAAGGCAGCCTGTATGTTGCTTTTGTTGACCTGCGGGCTGCCTTCGACCTGGTCCCAAGGAGAAAGCTCTGGACAGTTCTGAGCGAAATGGGTCTTCCGACAGAGCTACTTACCCTGATAATGAGGTTGCATGAGTGCAACTTCGCCAAAATCCAATGGGGCATGCATGGTGAATCCTCTGTTGACTTCCCGGTTGAACGTGGAGTGCGCCAGGGGTGCGCAATGGCTCCCCTGCTTTTCTCTTTATTCATCAATGGGATAGTGGCTCGAATGCTGGACGCCAGTGTAGATGCGCCTTCGTTGGCGGGCCTCAGGGTTCCGATCCTGATGTTCGCCAATGATACACTAATTCTATCCAAAACTCCAGGTGGTCTGCAGCGAGCTTTGAATATTTTCGACTCTTTTTGCGGGGAGCACGGCCTGGAAGTCAATGTGGGTAAGACCAAGCTGATGGCCTTTGCATCAAAGCGTAGACCCAGGCCTAAAATATTCTTGAACAACTGCCTGTTAGAGGTGGTTACTGTATTTACCTATCTTGGGATACAGATAACAAACGATTCGAGATGGTCCCAGCACATAGAAATGGCGGTCTTGAGGCACCAACAGATCTCGGGGGCACTTCGGGTGGAACACAAAAAAATCTAAGTCCAAACCAATAAAACCCGTTTTGGCAGTATATGACGCCAAGGCTCTTGGGTCTGCTCTTTATGGGCAGAGCTGTGGGGTTTTGGGAAGCTCCTCCCCTTGCAGACCTCTGAGAACAGGTTTTTTAGGGGAATCACAGGACTCCCGCAGAGTACCCCACTGATTCCCCTTGGTCTTGACCTAGGGAGAAGAGCAATTAGTGACCTAGCGAGGTTGCGCCCAATTCTCTACTGGAGACGCCTCTGGACTACCCCGGAGATCAGGCACTATGCAGAGGGGTTTTTAGCCATAATAAATGCTGATATCTTTCATAAGATAGTTTGGCTAAAAAATCTCAGGTCTGCTCTAGGCGATCTTGGTCTCTCAAATGTATGGGACAATCTAACCGGGGAACCCTTTCCAAGCAAAAATGCGATTAAAGATCTATATTGGGATTGGGTTGCCGAAAGAGTCTGGAACAAAACTAAATCCGACTCCATGACGGGGCGCTTTGTGGTAGTTAAACTGTATCCAGTTTTGGAACCTTATTCGGACAGCATACCCAACCCTGGGGACAGGAAGCTTTTTTTCCAGTTAAGATCAGGTGCTCTTCCACTGAGATAACTGACAGGTAGGTGGAGGAATTCCTCCACCTCATGTTGTCCAGCTTGTGGTGCACCAAATGAAAGTATAGGCCACTTCTTATTCTCTTGCAATGCTTATGCCACCCCGAGAAAAGTCTGGTTAGTCCCTGTTTGCAAAAACTTAGGGACATCCAGGGGTGTCGAGGCCCTACGAATCATTTGCACTTCCACCCATATGCCTGTAGTCCTAGCAACAGCCAAGTACCTGGGGTGGGCATGGTCTATCAGACGGAGGGCTCTTCACTAGAGTACATCGATTGGGGTATCCTTTCTGGCATCTGTGCAATCATGTACCAAAGTTTTATTTTGCTTTTTTGCTCTAATTAATTGTATATGTCTGCATAATTTTTTTAAATTACTGTATTAATGAGGAAACAATTTTTTAACGATGTATTTTAAATGTATGTTTGTGCTTTTATGAGTCTAATCCTCGAATAAAGCTTTTTGAATTGAAATTGAATTGACATATACCACGGAGGTGAGGGTTAACCTGGGTGCAGATCCATGGCACCCTTTGAAGTAGTTGTGGGGGCAAGAGGTGTAGTGTGTGGAGAGGCTGGTGGTACACCTCTTCGGGGATGGGGGGTGTAGGGGGGGAAGGGTTAGGGGGGTTAATAGGATTAGCAGTAAAAGGAGCAGTAGCAGGGGTGTTGAAGTTAAAGAAATCAAGATCTGGCGGTATACGTTTATAGCGAATCTGAAAATCATTAATAGGTGTTGTACATTTTCTATCAATGTTAATGGGATTTTAAATAAATCCAAGTATGGAGCACTAATAAGGTGGCTAGTATTCTGTTCCCTAGAGGTATTATTTTTTTCAGGAAACCTATTTGAAAACAAACTTTCCCAAATAATATCTTCCCAGGTATTTCTCTCATGTGCTTTTCGCCTCTGCCGGGCTAGCCAAAAGAGGGGTCGCTATATATTTTAGCCGCAATCTTCCTTGGGAATTTGGGCAAATTAGGAGAGACCCGCTCGGGCGATGGATCTGGGTGGAGGCCAAATTGAATGGGATGATCTTAAATTTTATAAACTATTACGGCCCAATAGTAGATGAGACTACCCAATTGCTCAGGATTACCGAACTACTCAGAGGGACCCCGGGTAAAATAGTTTTAGGCGGGGATTTCAATTTCATTCAAGATCTAAAAAAAGACACTTCAAATAAAAATAAAAAATAGCTGAAGCCTCAAAGAAAGAAAGTCTTGGAAGCCCTAAAACAGGAGCATTTATTGGTAGATCAATGGCGTAACTGTAACCCATCTGCGGCTGAATTTACATGTTATTCCAACCAATTCCACACGGCCTCGCGGATTGACTTCTTCCTCAGTTTGCGATCCCTGAAGGTTTTAGATACCTCCATAGGCATCAATCCCTAGGATCGAGGGGGGGAGGGAAAGCTCAATCTAGGTGGCAGATGGATCGGCTATTCCTCCAAGACACCAACTGGGTGGCTCTTACTAAAGAATGGATACTGGAGTTTTTCAACCTAAATGAAGGGACTGCAGAAATTTTCTCAGTCTGGGGAGGGTTCAAGGCAGCCATCAGAGTCCGGATGATAGCACGCTCTGCCGCACAGACGAGAGAGAGGCGTGATAAGATCGATAAACTGCTGCTAGACGTGTCTAATACTTTAATTTCTGGAGACAACTTATCAGCAAAAAATATATGAGGAGAGCCAAATGGTGGCGAAAATGTTAGCAGGGCAAACTAGAACGAAACAGGAGAAAGCTATAATAATGGAGATTATCAATCCTAAAACGCAAAATATTGTTAGAGACAAGGACGATATAGCCAGAGTGTTCTTGGACCACTATTCTCAATTATACTCCGCGACATATGAGGTAGAGACAGATCTCATTCATAGATATTTTGATGAAGTCCACCTCCCTGTGTTACCGGCCCTATTATCGGAAAGCATCTGACTGACCTCTTAGCATCTAGCTCTAACCAGGTACCATCGCATCAAGAGCCTCGCCCTGGGCAGCAACATCATAAAACAATATTACTATACCCGGAGTATGAATCCCAGGGTCAATGGGACATTCTAAACAGAGGAAATATCCTAAAGTTATGCTTGCACCTGCCTGGCTTAGAAAGTGTTAACTCAACGGACATTGAGTCAGTGGCCTTCATAGACCCTACACTGGGACAAAAAAATGACTCAACAGTGGTAACTTTCCTCAACCCAGAACGGGGGGGCAACATTAATGAAGAACAAAAAACAATTGAACGAATGGGGCATACAGGCTAGCCCTTATACCATTACCAACTACCCGTCCTTCCTAAAAAATTCCCCTGAATCCATAATGTCCAACAAAAACAGACCAGACCTAAAACAAGACAAGCATAACCAGCAGCTGCCCCTGATGCTGCGCAGCCTCCGACTAAGAATCCGCTTCAAGTAATAGCCACAACAGCAGGAGGACCACGCAAATGCGTACTAAAACCGCATAAATCCCAAGACTGGTCCTGGCTCTCCCAGGCCTAAGGGTAGTGTGCTGACACCCTCGCATGTAAGCAAACCTAACTATGGCACAGCCCACAATCTAAATATATGCTCTTGGAACATCCGGGGCCTAACAAAGGAGAAAATCGAACGCTTAACCACAGGCCTGCAGAAGACCTACGACATCTTTGCTATTCAAGAGACTTGGGCACTGGAGAACACTATCTGGGAAGACTTCACTGTAATTGAATCTATCGCTACTCCATCTATAGCAGGCGGCCATGCATCCGGGGGTGTGCTGATCGCCGTGAAGAATACACTGGTCTCAAAGTTAGCAACTCTCCACAACTGCGATGGCGACTATCTCATCATCAGCATTGAGATTGAGTGCCAAGAAAAGGGGAAAACAAGGAAAAAAATCATCTTTGGCTGTGTCTATTTGCACCCCTTAAAAACAAGACGAGAGACTACTTTGAGTAACATACTACCCATTATGAATAATCTCGAAGTTCAATTCCCAAATGACCTATGGCTGATAATGGGCGATTTTAACGCCAACTTAATGGATATTGATCCCACCCAATCCTCTCAAGTAACATCACTTAATGTAATGTGGGCAATACCGGAGATAAAATCCCAGTATCAACGGAAGGATGTGAACGGAATAAAATTAGTCACAAAATTAAATCACCTTGGACTGCGCATCCTTAATGGAAGGATTGCCTCGGATCAACCGGCCGCATACTCCCATGTATCCTCCTCCCGAATGGCCACCCTAGACTACATATGGATATCACTCACTGCCTTCCATCAGGTATGTCAATTCTTGGTAACACCGTCTGCAGACAGCGATCATTCCATTTTAACATGCAGTATTGCTCTCAGGCCACTACATCGCCCGACCACCAGTCTGATTGGGATGGCATCAAACTTACAGAGTGTAAGGAAATTACGATGGTCAGAAGGAAACCAGGAAGCAATTGAAACGGAGGTGGACAATCTCATGACCAGTTCGGCCCTGGCCGGCAGCAGCCACGTGACAGCCCCCATGTGGGAAACTATATTGACCAACTTCAGAGATCACTTCGCCTCAAAATCAACAAACAGCTTTCCGAAGGACATAGTGGCTACAACAATCTTGTCAGAGCAAAAACGATACACAACCACTGCAAAAAGTAAACTAAGCAAATTGCAACGAACAAACGCGAACAATGAAAATGAATACAAATCTCTGAAGGGGGACATTCTGGCCGCGAGAAAAGACTACAGGAAGGCTCGGTTTAACCTAAAGAAACTGGAAGAAGTGCACCACTGGGCAAAAGCTTTCGAGATTATAAAATCTAAAGACCAAAGGAAATTTTGGAACTGGGTGAACAAGGCCACTAAAGCCACTAAACCCCCTACTGCAACCAATATCTCTCCGGCAGATTGGGAGATCTATGTTAAAACGCTCTACACAGCATCGCATGGCGCGAACATCAGTAGTGTGCCCACCCATGATCCGTTAATAAACCAGGATGGAGCAACCCCTCGCGTTAACATAGCAACAGATGAAATAACAGGAAAAATAAAGAAAATGCGTTCAGGCGGCGCCCCCGGACCTTACGGAATTCCCACCCAAGTATTTAAAGCCTCTGCCGGAAAATGGGCCCAGATACTGACACCCGTCTTTGAGGCCGCAATACTGGGAGGCCCCATCCCAGCATCTTGGCAAGGATCACTCCTCGTCCCCTTCCATAAAAAGGGTTCCCGATCTAATCCCGATAACTATCGGATGATAGCACTCCTTGACGTGGACGGGAACGCATACGCTAGCGTCTTTTTAACTGCACTTTCCAAGTGGGTGGAAAATAACAACATAGTCCCTTTTACCCAAACCGTCTTTCAAAGAGGGTGTCACATCGAAGACAATCTGATCTGTATAGCCCACCTGATGGAATCCACCCTAGCCGCAAAAGGTAAATCGTTACATCTGGGATTTATCGACTTTCGTAAAGCCTTTGACAGCGTGAGCCGGCCTAAACTGTGGGACAAACTGACAAGATGGAGCATTCCGCGACCGCTACTGAATGCATTAATAGCTTTACACACCGACACTTTGGTCAAAGTAAGAGTTACATCGAGATGGTCTACCTCTAGCAAAATCTATGCTACTAGAGGTCTAAAACAAGGGTGCACCCTTGCACCACTACTCTTTAACTTGTATCTTGCAGACCTCCCCGAATGGTTGTCACGCACTCGTGCCTTCCCTCCGGGAATCGAAGTAAGAAAAATTCAAACCCTGCAATACGCTGACGACACCATTCTGTTAGATCAAAGCCAGGTGGGTCTCCAAAGACTGTTTGACTCCCTCGCTCAGTACTGCAACATCAATATGCTTGAAAAAAATGTCACCAAAACTAAAGCAATGGTAATATCGTCCGCAAAAACCAAAAAGATCTTGTGGTTTATTGAAGGGAAGCCATTGGAAACTGTCACTGCATATAAGTACCTGGGCGTGTGGATTGACCATAAAGGGAGACCGTCTGTGCACATAACCCAAATGCAGGCTGTTGCTCGCAGCCTGGAAGGGGCCTTTATAAAAACTAAAAGTGCTCTGAACTCCCAGGACCTAGTACCGTTAATAAAATTGATCACTGCAAAATTACTCCCTACAATTTCTTTTGGTGCAATAATCTTCAAAGATAAAATGAACAATTGGCTAGACAGAGCGCCATCGTCTTGTTACCGTAGGGTCTTCCGATTGCCAAACTCGGCCGCCCATGCTCAAATTCGGAAAGAATTTTCTCTATCCTCCCAGCAATGGATTATGAGTGCAAGATACATCAGCTACTGCCTAAAAACCAAACAAGCTAGCCCTCACACCTTAAAAATCTGCATATGGCTAGTCTTCAGCAACCCTAAAACATCGTGGAACAAATATTTGACATCTTGCCTCGAATCCCTTAAAGCAAAGAACATATGGTCAACCCCGCTGCCCATCGAGGCGAAAACAAAACTCTTTACCCAGCAAGCAAAATTTTTATCAAACTACCTCGATGAGCAATGGGTACTTCAGCTCTTTCACGGCTCCTGGGCCTCCAAACTATATGCCCCGAAAACCTTACCGTCCTACCTAGCATCCTCTATGAAAGTCTACATAAAACTTCAATTAATGAGACTCCACTTCGGCTTAATTCCGCTGAAAGCATACAAGTTTGGCCAAGGATACAAGAAAGAAGCATCCTCCAATACCGCTTCTGTAACCTGGACGATCAAAATCTTATCCATATTCTGTGCATCGGCCAAAATCTTCGAGCTCAAAGAAATTTCTGGCTCCGACCAATTTGGCTCCTTCTTAATATCAGGACATGTCAGGAAGCACTAGATGCATGTATGAGGGGAGACTCACCTCAGTTGGCGACACGCTTTGTAAAGTTCATTACGGAAATCAATTCCCTGAACCTACCATTGGACCAAGTCTGAGTTCCATCCCCTCCTAGTGACTTTTCCTTGCCCTTTTTTTTTGAATGTATAAACTCTTTGTTTTCAACAGTCCTAAATATCATTCTTTCCTTAACGGTCATTCTTGAGTGTATATATTGCAATGATTTTAATTAATTGTGCAAATAAAAACTTTACTTACTTACTTACTTTTAAATAAAGCAGCTTTTTAAAAAAAAAAAATGAAGCCCGTTTTCCTTAAAGGAAAACGGGATGCATTTAAAAAAAAATGAAACGTTTTGTTTAATTTTTTAAGGGCAGGAGGTGGTCCCTGGGACCACTGCCTGCCCGTGAAAAATATTTTTGCATGCATTTGCAAAGAGGAAGGGGTCCCGTGGGGACACCTTCCTATTTGTGACTGCATTACCACCTACTTGAATTAGGTGTTAAATTGCGGTCGCAAAACAGTCATATATAGGGCTCATAGTCGGAATTAGGAAGGGACGCCCTTGAAACGCCCCTTCCTAATTGAGAGTCACAAATGCTATTTAGCGAGTCACAAATAAATTGTGACTCGCTAAATTGTATTTGTACATGGCCCTGTAGGGGTTTTGCATGCGCAAACAGGTGGCAGACCGGTTTGCGCATGCAAAAACTGGTCGTACATCTGGCCCAGTAACTTCAAAAATAGCATATACATTACACTTAATCATCAAAAAGCACATAACATAACATAATGATACATTACTAACAAACTAGGCACTGCAATAAATACAACTAAATCTATGAATTATGCTAAAACAACACTATAACTAAAGTAAACAAATTAGCCCTATAGCCATCCCTCCCACCCTAAAAAGAAACTACCTCTTGCAACGAACAGCAGCACTTTCCTGCAACCTCCTTCCAGGAAAAAAGACTAAAAATGAGATAATTAGACTACAAAATAGTAGGTAACAATAAAAAAACATGGCTGCTAAATAAAACAAGCATTTACAATGCAACAGTCTCGCCTTTGCAAAAGTTAGAGCTATTGGCATTGTAAATGACAAAACTTTTATGTATGTGTTGGTTTTGAAAACAGATAAATAAATGGCATTGTCATTTACAATGACAATAGCTTAATCTCTCACAAATGCGAGACCTATTGCATTTGCACCCACACACACAGAGCCACACACACACACAGAGCCACACGCACACACACTGACAGAGTCACACACACACACAGAGCCACACACACATACACACAGAGCACCACACACAGAGCCACACACACACACACACAGAGCCACACACACAGCCACGCACACACACACACACACAGCCCCACACACACACACACAGAGCCACACACACACACACACAGAGCCACACACACAGATCCACACACACCCACACACAGAGCCTCACACACACAGAGCCACACACACACACAGAGCCACACACAGAGCCACACACATACAGAGCCACGCACACACAAACACACACACAGAGCCACACACACACACAAAAACAAACACACAGAGCCACACCCACAAATCACACATTCATACACACAGAAGCACATGCACAGACAGAAGGACTCGCGCACACACATAGAAGCTGCAAAACATTCAAGTCTCGTGCCTTGAAGGCTGGTACTCTAGGATATCGACTTGAGGGACGGAGATCAACCAAACAAACACAAACAGCTTTTGTGATTTATCTGTTGTGCCTAACACGACGGATAATTGAACGGCAGCTCGGTGTGTGTGATTTTTTTGAACTGTTTAGGAGCTCCAGGTGCAAGGTCTTCATTTAGTTCTCCGTGAGCGAGACTTGTTTTGCGCTCAAAGCGAAGCCCAATTAGAAAGCTGAGCGGAACTACCTACAATGCACCCCAAACTCCCCTATAACGCTCTTGTCCGAGGGCAGCTACCTGAGCACAAATCTCCCTGTGTGAGTCAGTCCACACCCGTCCACATGTCAGTCCACATCGGCTCTGCCGATGCACACCAGCCAAATGTGCAGCACTGAGCTCACGGCTCTGCTGAGGTCCCTCAAGCTTCACCTGAAGTAACTTCCACTGACTGGAGGTTGAGATTTACCCACGGGTCTGCTCACATCTGCAGTCCGCTCTATTGGCTTTAAAATGGGGTCGACGCATCTCCCTGCCAATAAACCATCATCCCATCAAACGAGCACTTTACGTGTAAGGGGTGCCTAATTTGTAAAAATAAATACGTGAATTTAAAAAAAACGTGATAAACTTAAGGTGCCCAGTTTCTCCAAGGACCCATCTCCAGAGCGTACCAATGCTGTCTGGTTTTGGTTCCATCTCAGGCCCCCCTTTTCCCTCCACACTCCGCTCTCCCGTTACTCTTGCACGTTCCTTTTTGCCCCTTTGGTCACTGTTTCTTTCTCTTTCTATCCCTCGGTTTACTGACTTTTCTCTCTTGTTCTAGGGGTGAAGGTCGATGATAAGAAATCCATTGTAGACCATTACAGAGTGGCAGCGCTAAGCGCCCACCACCTGCAATCACCGGTACACATTAGGCGCTATGGATGGATAGTTCATCCGATTCTAGTTTGAGGTGAGCTTTCTCATTACTACTTTTCATTGAGTAGTCTCAGGGCCCGTAAGTTGCTAAATGACAAAATGTCTCGCGAGGCGCCTTCCCATTTAGTAAATCACCCCAGGGACTCCAGTACTTGTACTCACGGCTCCATCAATGCATCTCCGTCCTGTCCAGCGGACCCCCTTCCATTTCAGCCCTGGGCCCGTGAAGAGCCCAGCAAAACTTTCTCGTTCTCTTCCGGTCTACCAGAGTGTCTCTGCGCCTTCAGGCAGCGCTGGCGGATATTCCAGTACCGCTACCACAGACATGTGACCCTCACCCGTGACCTACAGTTTATCTGAGCTCACCTGATCCTGCTTTGCACACCCGGCTTTTCGCTCCTTACCTCCACGCTTGCTCGCCTGCCCGCCTGCGTGCCGATCCATTGCTCCACCGGTAGTCATGGGGGGAGGGAAGGACGGGGAGCGAGAAGACACCGGACTTTGGGCAGGGGGGGGGACGGGAAGAAATTGCCTCACATGTAACGCGAAAATGAAACAAGCTTGCCTCCCAGTAAAACAAGCGCCTGACTTCCTGCTGGCGTAAAAGCTTTCTTATCTTCTTTATGGGGCCATCTGTTGACCCCATAAAGAAGATAAGAAGGCTTTTACACCAGCAGTAAGTCAAGGAGCCCCATCTGAAAAGGACGGGGCTTAGAGAGAAAGGAGAACGTCACTAGGACCTCTTCTCCAATGGCTGGCCACCGTTTGGGAGGCCAGCCAATGGAGAAGAGGGGCGGTGCTGAACCCTTGCTAGTAAAGTACACTCTAAAACATAAAATCTCGCGAGCTCAACTGCGCATGTTCGCAGTCGCCACGCGAGGCCTAAAAAAAAAAAGGCTATCTTGCAATAGAACACAATGGGAATAAAGAGAAATTTTTTAAAAATATATATAAATGTTTAAAAAATATTATAGATGCAAAAAATATATAGATAAATTATTATCTGTGGCTGAAAATCTATATATCATGTACATGTAATGCTCTCTAAGTATGTTTGGTGCTGTTTATAGTTTTTTTGGTCGGTTGTTCTGCAGACTATATGGGTTTTGTGTGATGTACCTACAGACTATATTTCATGCACATTATTTGTATTATCTCCGCTGGGCTTCACCAATTTGGTACACTGGCAAATTAATAACGTTTTGTTGTTAAAAAAAATATATATAGGTAAATAAGTGAAACCATGTAAAGTATAAACTACATAATAGTATTAACACCTTGACTGCTGCCCAGATTTATCACCAGTGCTGACCCCTAATGTTAATGGGTGAGGTCATGACGGAATGGTTCCGTCATGAGCACAGCTCAACCGATGCTCATGACGGAACCATTCCGTCATGAGCATCGAAGGGGTTAAAAAATATAAAATATTTGACACATACCAAACAAGTCATGTTTAAATTATGTATAAAAATGTTCTAGAAAGAACTGTATTCATTTTTTTTAAACAAAGAGCAATAGAAAAAATTGCAAAAACATTTACAAAATAAAAGTCTGTTTACATACAATTGACATAGCTTGTTTAATATTAAAATGGTAATATTTAAATTTAATTATTTTTAAATTAAGTCATAATGTATAGAACAGTTACATTACATACACACTTTTTTAAATTATCAATTCATTTAAATTAATAATAGCTGGTATGACTTCCTACATCTTCCTGGAAAACCAGGTTATGAGAGTCCTCACAGAATCATGGGGTTGAAGCTTTGGTGAGCACTCACAGAGGAGCAGTGAGCTGCAGCAAGTTTATAAATCATATACAGTAGTTGCCTAATCTCAAGAAACTCCTCACCTCCATCACAGAAGATAGGGAGGAACCAGCTTGATGTCAGTTACTTGGAGGAGAATGGAGTCAACCCCTCTGCTGAGAAGTGATAGGCAAAGAAGCAGCAAGTATTTGAACTTGTCTTGGTGCAAAGTGAGGCTGCATCCGCATATAGTCAGGCATAGTGTTATTCCAACTAAGTGGCTTACGGAATGGCCTAGATGGGTTGAAAACATGATATACCGTGATTCAGGATCTGACATGGTTTGTTGGTATCCAGACCAAAGGTCCATTTTTGAAAATCAGATTCTACACTAAACTTGCTTACTTTGTCATCCACTGTAAAAATAAAGTGTCTCTGATGTTTGATTGCAAGCGTTTGGGAGTTGCATGTCTATACACAGTCATACCGCTCCAGGCTGCTTTAGTTTATATGTCACTACAGTTTAGGCGACTGAAAGGGTGTGTCCCTTCACTTTTATGTTTCCTCCAGTTTTTGCAGATCTGCCTTCACCTTGGTCAGAGATGAAACGCAACTCTGAATTCATGTAGGGCGGAGGGATGCACCAACAGATCAATGTGGAATCATACTGTTTTCCCTTTAAGACACTCTATTTCTTTGACTGGTTCCGTTGCATGTACTCTGAATGCAAACTGAATGAGCTGCAGTTTTTCTGTTGTCTGACAGCTCAGCTGCGTGTCCCCTCCTCCTTGGGTGGTATGCACATTGGCCTGGCTGGTGATGTTGTCATGGATGAGAAACATCTTTACTAAGGGAGGAGGCCTTAGATGTCCATATGCGTAGTCTCTGACTCTCATGGCTTTGAGAGTCGGTTGGGTACGTAAGGACTCCTAAGTCGCATTGGCTATGACATTAATAGAGATGTCTATATTAATCACAGCAGTTATTGGTTTGTAGTCAACCAGATTTTGGGACTTTCTAGGAGACAGCTGTTAGACTGGAACTGGTCAACAGTGTACATTGTGTGTACAGGCCCATCCCATTTCTCATTATCTATTTCATCATCTGCGGGCTCATCTAGGGGATTTGATATGATCTTCACTATCTTATTCGGGGGCATCTTCGGTGCACAAGTAGACAAGCATACCTTTGCAAAATGATTCATCTTTCCGCACAGGGCACACTTCTTGCCACTAGTAGGACAATCTTATGGACAGTGTAATGATCCTCCGTAGGACCCTCATGGGCGTTGCAGCCTTTGGTGTCCTTAACCTCTTGGAGTGAGGCTGACTTTAACAACCTGATTGTCCGGCTCACTTTTGACGAGCCTCTATAGGGTGGCTTTGATGTGCCAAGCCCTTGCCTTCCCGAGTTCTTTTGAGTACCCCAGTGTCAGTATGTTCTGCAGGGATTTTCTGGGTTCTTAAAGTATTTGTTCCTTCAGCTTGACCAAGGTGCACCTTTGAATTATCTGGGCTTTGATCTCCTCTGTTTTGATTTACAAAGTACATGTGCGATAGTGGCGGCCCGTGCAGGTAAGCATGGTGAAGGGGTGCATTGGGGGTGGGAGGGTGGAAGTGTCAACCGACAGAGTAGGGAAAATAAAATAATTAAATAAAACCACTTACCTTGTGCTCACCACCTCGTCGAGTCAGAAATACGGCAAGCACAAGTTAAGTGGTATTATTTATTTGCTTATTTTATTTTCTCTATTCCATTATTTGTCACTTCCACCCGCCGACGTCTGCGCTTACCTCCACGGGCCACCATTGATGTGCCAGCCAGTTCTTTGTATCAGGTGTGGAAGACATCTACAAAGTCCTCAGGACCTTAATGAGTTTGACGAAGTAGGAATCACTTATAGTCTGGATTGGCCACAGGTTCAAAAGTACCATTGAGTGCAGCGACGCTGGTGATATACATGAATAGCAGTCCTCCCTCCATGAGGGTATGTGACACCTTATAGATGTCTTCGCCCGATACAGCAACATAGCGAACTTCCAGTTGCCCTCTACAGTGGTGGTGACGAAATACATCTTCAGCCTCTCTACCCACATCTTTCACTTGGGTGCTTGTGCTGATCTTCACCATCTTTGTGGCCTACTTGGCTTCTCTCACCTCTCGGAACTCTCAAGCAGCCTCTCAGCAATGTACCTGAGTCTAAACAGGCATATCTTACATTTCGTAAGATATGCCTGTTTAGACTCAGGTACATTGCTTACCACAGTGGTTCTGAGGCTACTTATCTCTCAGCGGTATAAGCCTCAGCACTTCTTCATTCTCTGATGTTTCATCTGTGGCCTGTCTGCCTTCCTTGGATGTGGCTGTCTCCTTGCCTGGTCTGTACACCTTCTTATCCACCGAGACAAATTGTGTTTTTGTTTAGTTCTCACACAGTGCCTTTGTTCGCTACCTCGCCATGTAGATGACTTTATACTTTATGGGCTTCTTTGTTGTGCCCTATGTCTTAGGGTAGGTTGCTGCCATCTATTAGGGGATAGAACAGCTCTGGCCCACTCCTTGCTGGTTTTCCCCTTGTCATTGACACAGGAGACATAAATTCACCAGCGCCACCCTGTGACTGAGACGTTTATTCCAGAGCTCTGCAATTCGCTCTGAAAACTGAACACTGCTCCGCTGGCTCTCGTTGCCTTGGCTGAACACAGGGCCGGACTGGGAACCAAAACCGGCCCTGGCAAAGTGCTCGGCCGGCCCACTTACCCCCCAGGGGGTGTTGGGAGTGCGACTGCGCTCTTTGCCAGGGCCCGTTTTCGGCCGATTTTGTAGTAGGGCAGTTTTTGCAGCAACACTGAAAAAACGGCCCTGTAACAAAAACGACCCCCAGGGGCCCAAAACCGGCCCCCACCCTTGCGGCGCACCGGGGGATTGCCCAGTGCCCGCAACAGCCAGTCCGGGCCTGGCTGACCATACACTCCCCACCTCAACTCCTGGCATCTGAGGGTTACAGCGCTGACCCAGCCACAGGATGCCAGCAGCATGTGGATAGTATTCGCTCCTCCAATAGGATTCAAAATGCGCAAGCCACCTGTATGAGCTGTATGAGCAGGGGCATTGTCAACCCCTGCTTTTGCAGCTACAGCAGGGGTGGGGTGCATGGGTGTCTTCGTGAGTCTAGCATAGATTTTGTACTGTAAGGAAAGTCTTACAGTACAAAATCCAATGCTTGGACTAACTTTTAAACTTTTTGTACTCTGTATGTGTTCGTATTTTATTTTTATTTTATTTAATGAGTTTTATATAACGCTGGCTAGACCTGTAGGTATCAGAGCACTTTACATTAGATTACACAAAGCTACAAAAATGATAACAATTAAACGTTACATCAATTAAGCAACATATTTAAGGAGAAAAGAAGGTGAGACAAATAGAGCAGAGAAGGGGATGGGGAAAGTGTGAAGGGAGAGGATGAGTGAAAAGACAGCAGGAGAGACACATGGAAGTTTGCCCAGTGACCGACTGGGTAGGTGACGACCGAGGAGGGAATCCACAGCCTGTCTACCCTACGGCTAGCAAGGTAGCTCCATCAGGCATCAGTCAAAATAGCTAGGTCTCCAGAGACGAGAGAAAGTTCACAGAAGAATGTCCAAGTATTTAACAGGTTGGAAACAGTGAACAAGATCGGGAGAGGGCAAAGATACAAAACTAGAAAGAAGAGAGGAATAGAGCGGATAGGGGTACGGGGATGGAGTGAAGGGGGAGGAGGGAGCTTAGAGGTCAATTGAGATGAAGGAGAGTCTGTCCAAGGACCGGCTGGGTAGGTGATGGCCGAGGAGGGAGTCCACAACTCATCTTCCATATAGCTATCAAGGTAGCTCCACCGGGCATCAGTCAGAATAGCTAGGACTCAACTGTCGGTGGAGAGTTCATGGAGTAACTGTCCTGGAGGGTGAGCTGAAACAGGGAAGGGTGAAAGCAGATCAGGATCGGACCTGTGACCAGGTATTTTAGACCAGGCCAAATAGAGCATCGAGGGGGGTCTTACCGAGATGGCCAACTTGCAGACGGGTAAGGGGAATGAGTCATTGATGTTCGAATTCGGTCGATCCCCTCTAATCACTATGACCCAGAAGGAAAGGAGGTGCAAGCTAAAAACAGCAAATCAGCCTGAGGAACAGTGCCAGGGAGCAACGGTGATCTAGGCGGTGTTGCGGCATGGACTTAGTTAGCACAGGAGTGGTAGCAGTGGCCATTATAGGGTCAGGCAGCATTGAGGGTCCGATCGGCGTGCAGCTCGAGTTGACTCAGATAGTAAACACCTTAAATGGTATCTGGTGAGAGGCTGGGTGGGTGTGCCGCTACACTGGAAGCTCTGCTGAGAGGTACGATTGAGCTGCCACCGTCATATACCATATACATGCTGTGTACATTTCTGCCGGAAACTTCCAGTGCAGCATGCATGCAAAGTCGGAAAAGAAAGGAAAAATAAAATCACTCTCCATAATAGCGCTTATTTGAAATGGGGTCTGTATTTTTTACACAAAACCCTGTCTACTTTTTTTTAGTGCATAGGGTCTTGCATCATGGGACCACCCATGGAACGTCTCCTTGGCACTAAGTAATGCAAAGCACTTCTATGCGCTGCTTTGCGTTATTTTTTCCAGAAAGTAAATTGGTAAAAAACAAAGATTATGCGGCGATTTACATCAAAACACATTAATAAATATACCCCTTCGGGTCATGTCACCTGGACTGTACTGCTGCTAGATAGTTTCACAGGACCACAATTTTTTGCCCTCGGTGTCTATAACAGCACTAAGATATAGAGCCGCTGTCTATCTTACGATTCCATTCTGACAGGCATGTGCAACTGGGCGCTCTTGCATTAATCGCCAGAGCTATATTCTCAGCCCCCCCCACCCCGCCCCCCACCTCCAACTCACACACACGCGCTCACATTCCTCCGCCATCCTGGCGAGATGGGTTTTAAATAACCGTATTTTTTGGGAGATCATTGTGACAACTGGAATTCTGCCTTGCAAATTCTTTGGTGAGTCATCGGTTTGAGCAGTTCGCAGGCGCACGGAATAATAGTTAAAAAGGCCCCAGCACCTGCTAATTCCGCGTTCCTCTGACAGCTCGCTGTCAGCAGTGAGAAAAGAAAATGGACACGTTCCGCCTCCGCGATGTTCTCTCCTAACCCACGCTCCCTAAGTGCTGCTGAGCGCGCGCCTTCTACCTACGTGCTTTTCTCTTTCCTCAACATTCAGCCCTGCCATCTCCCAGCTTTAGAACGGAGGGGTTGTGATGGCTCCGTAGCCAGGCCTCGCCCCCTCGAGCACGGGAGGGATGGGAGAAGCTCGGAGGAGGGGAGAGGAGGCCTCTCAGGCAAGGAGGCGACAAGGGTACACCAGTGTGCTAAGAGGCCTTTTGAGCCAATTCTCTGGAACACATACTTCCGGAAGCATCCAAGTGGATACCATTTGACTGTAAATACTGAGCCAAACTTGAGGATGAACATCAGGGCACATCTGCCCCAGCAGTCGGAGAGTCTCCTTTTCATTGCTGGCATTATTTACCCATATTTTTCACATACTATGAATTTGAAGTTACTGAAGCCTAAAGCTCTCTTGTAAATGTAAATGTGCTGGACTTGTAAAGCGCACAGCTGCCCGTAAGCGTCCCGGCGCTTGCTTAGGGAACCCGTCCTGGTATTCCCCTGTGAGAAACCACGGCAGGGTGTCCACAAGGTGAAAGCCAGGCATCCCGCCACGAGGGGCCGTAGTGGAGATTAAGCAAGCTATTGCCCAGAGTCGCAGAGTGTAACCCCGTGAGTTGAGTAGGCACCGGAGCGAGAATTGTCGAGTCCGTGGAATTTTGAGCCCGAGACCCGCCGAGGCGGGGAATCCAACCCTGGTCCACGGTCGATCTCAGCTTCCGGGTCTGCCGCCTCTAACCACTGAGCCACGCTTCTCCATATTTGGTGCCCTAAATATGTGCCTGGCCATTGCTTTAGGCTCCCAGCCTCTGAGCTAATCAGCTCACTTCTCCGATGCACTACCCTGGCAGCAGACATGCTGTTCTCTTGGTTCTAGTGCAAACAGTGTCTAATGTAGCACTATCTTTAAGACAAATAATGCTTATTTCTACAGTTTGTATCCGACTATTGCATGCTTTCTTAAAAAAACATCCTCTATATTCTTAAAAATTATTTTTTCCTTTCAAATACTCTCTTCTTACTTTTCATGCCCTGTATGCCTTCTCTCTGTGCGCACAGCCTACAGCAGTGGTCTTCATACTTTTTGATGCTGAGACCCCCCATCAAAATTTTTAAGGCGTAAGGAAGGACCCAACAAAAATTTCTAGAACCTGGTACTCCATATCATTGACAACCATAAATGTTCACCAGAGAAATGGTCAATCTGTGGTTGCACCTCATTAGTACCAGTTTAACACCTAAATATAGCAATAAGCAACAAAAAGGTGACCAGCACAGCTGTACAAATGACCTCCTACTAAGCACCAACACATCTGGCTGCTTTTTATTAACCTTTGAAACTTTTGAATAAATACATTTTTTGGGGTTAAAATCAGCAAATGTGTGGCAGATGATAGATTATGTGGCAAATGTGACAAATCTATAATCATGCTCAAATCGCTGCGGCCTCACAATCACATCATTCCAGTGGCCCATGAAATAATAGCTATAATGCATGGGCTGCAACTTTATTGCACAGCATTGGAGAAAACCATATTATATTTTATGGAATGCTGACAGCTTGGCATTTACAGCTGCATGTAACTGGTGGTAGCTGAAGATCATTCATCATAATTAAAACAAACATAAATTTTTTTCGGTCTTTCCCCGTTGGTAGCTACATATAAAATAACGGGCAGCTTCAATGAATAATAAATACATTTAAAAAAGTTGTTACTCAGTGGGAAATGCACTATTATACATTATGAATACTCTATTAGTTAATGAAATGGAAAGGTCTGTGTGAAACTAGAGAGCCGCAGAATTCAGTCGTGGTTGGTGCAGTGGAAAATAGTCACTTGTGTATTTTTAGTGCTATGAGCTCACAGCCTGGGACAGAAAGCACGGTGAATATGTAACCCTTTAATTTATACCTGCATTACACACAGTATAAGATATACTGCTACAAAATGTTTTACGATAAAATGGTGCTTCAAAATATACAGGCTGCTTTCACAATATAGGGGCTTATTCATAAGCCCCTTGCGCTGCATCATTTTTTATGACGCTCTGGTTGCGCAGACCCATATCTACGAGGCCACGCGAAGTCACTTTGCGTGGCATTTCATGGCCTCCTAGATATGGTGTAAGGCAACGCTGAGCAAGTTGATGTGTTGCCTTAGACTGGGTCTGGTCGGGGGGGCGTTCCATGGGCGTTGCGGTGGGTTTTCCCATGGGTTTTGACACATTCCCAGATTTACAAGCATCTGTAAACATGAGGATGCATCAAAACTGTACGCTGCCCCAGGGGATGCATAACAAGGAGAAATATCTTTATTTCTCCTCAGTTGTTTTCTCTTTCTATGTGTGGCACACAAAAAAAGTGGGAAAAGCCACCATGGGTTGTTTTTGTGCAGAAAGGCGTGCCTTCTTGCACAAAAACAATCCTGAAACAATGCAGACACCCTTGCACCATGGTGCAAGGGTGCTTGCGTTGGCGCTAGGAACCAAATTGTGTGCTGGCAGAAAGGACAAGAGTGCACTGTATCTTATAAATACTGTCCAATCCTGCCCTTTCGAATTGGCATAGGGCAACACAGCAACAATACTTGTGGAGCTGCCCTACACTATTTCATTGTAAATGAAGCCCATAGATTTTAGTAATATCTAGACCCTATGTAATGCATTTTTTTTAACATAACTGTCCCTTCAACACATAGTAACTGCTATGTAAATACAATGACAATTAAAAGCAAGCACTTCACAGCTCAGTTAACTCAGTGCATTACCACTCGAAAAGTTTCAAGTGATTTAATAAATTAACTTCAACAGCACTCTCCTTTCCTGAGAAATCAAAGTCCGGCAGACAGTTAAACACACCTTTCTGCCAGTGTACTGCTGGCCTGAGAGAAATGCAAATGTGCAGAACGAGGTAATCTGCAAATCCTTTATGTTTGCAGATCAACTCGTTGTGCACATTTGCATTTCTTTCAGGCCAGCAGTACACTGGCAGAAAGGTGTGTTTAACTGTCTGCCTGGCTTCTGTTTCCCAGCACAGGAGAGTCACTGAATAACGCTCCAGGGAAGGCATTTTACCTACCCAGGCTGTCTGGAACGTTATCTTTAAGCAAAGGAAGAGCGCGATCCCCTTCCCATGACTCCACCGCCCCACGATTGAAGACCTCTGGCCTACAGTCATGTGCATATTTGCCTTAATCCCTTTTAATGTATTTCTGCAATTTGCCTACAACTGATTTAAAAAATCTCAGCCCCCCTTCTTTGAAAGTTATACTTATGCAGCCTCACAGCACCTAAACTCCTCTAACCCATCATTAACCCCACCAACAATCTGCATGAACTCATATACAGCCCCCCACCGATGTTCAAACTTAACTTCCATTAATTTAATGTCCCACAAAGAAACGGGTAAATGCACTGTATGGTTTGCTGAACTCCTATTAACTTAATTTACCACAAAGAAACGGCTATACACACAAAATGGTTTGCTTAACTCCTATTATTAATTTAATCCACCACAAAGAAACAGGGGTGATTGCACAGAATGGTTTGCTTCACTCATATTAATTTAATCCATCCCAGACAAACAGGGGTAAATGTACGATATGGTTTGCTTAACTCCTATTTATTTAATCCACCACAAAGATACAGGGGTGAATGCACGGAAGCGTTTGCTTAAGAGTACAAGATTAATCCCAGTAACAAACAAAAATAAATAACCATTGTACTAATTACTATCCTTGATTTCTGGAGCAGTGTGCTACCTGGTGTAATTCGCTTCAACACCTCATCAGAGGTAGTATATATGCAATTAAAATATGATGCAATACCATATAAGCCTTTCCAAAGGCATGTGTATTAATTATGCATATTTGGGGGGGAGACTTCTTTGCTAATGAAATGATTTTTTTTTTACTAAAAAGCACTAAACAAAAGAAATGACCTTTCGAAGATCACTTTTGGTAACAGGACTTTGTATATGGACAAAACAAATCAACAACTGAGATATGGAAATGAAAGTAGGAATAGAAATTCACTACTTGGCGAACATAAAGGTGTATATGGCTTAGCTAACAAGTTCAGTATTGGACGTTGTCTTATTTGGCTTTCACTTGGCAGACCCATGTGAGTGGCGAATGATTCCATGACACAGAGTATGCATGGAAGTAATGCGTAGTTAGCAATGTAGCCTCTAGTTAGGATGTTTTAGAATAGAGGTGTCCAACGTCGGTCCATAAAAGCCTGATTCATGCTAGATTTTCAGGACATACAAATGAAACACATTTACAGACAAAAGATCTAAATGGAATTCTTTTAAATTGTTAGTTATTAGCCTGAATATCTGGTAATGTAAATTTCATACCCACATTCTAGAAAGATTGTACTGCAGGTTTGTGTGTGATCATTTAGGCTGTTAGATTTAAGATTTTGGTGCTACAGTTTTCTTTGAATATGCATGCATATTTTCTACTTTACAACGTGATACTTGGCACATTAATTATTACATTTAAGTCACATGGTTACATGTTGTCTATGCTTGCATTTTTTTTAAAGTATAGGTTTTTATTGGCATTTAGTCATCATCTAGATACAGTATGGGAGATCAACAAGATGAAACAGCAAATGGCACAAGCAGACAACATTGCATTTGCAATGGTCCCTGGTCCCTCCCGCAAAAAAGAAAACCTCCCCCAACCTAATTAGGCCCGGAGAGCAATAATCCTGGAAGATGTAGAAAAACAGTACCCTCGTAAGTGGGGGAAATACCCCATTCCAGCAGCCCCCTAGCTCAGTTGCGTTATATTTAAAGGGTTGACCCAACGGCACTGGGACCTGGGTAGTCAAGTGTTACATACATAGGGGTCCCAGTTGGAACAGAATTGCGTACACAAAGGAAATTACTTTTGAAAAAATCAAGAAAATCGGTATTGTATTTACAGAGAGATGTTTTTAATTCACATCCTCGGTTGTAGATTGGTTACACATACATTTCTCAAAATAGTGCAGGTGTCCTCGATGCCCAAAGGGGGGCAAGGTGAAAGAGGGACAGGGGGGAAGGTAGTGCAGGTAGTGCGGGTATAGACAAGTTGCAAAAGAAATCGTGGGTGGTCATTTATACATTTTAGAAATGATACCACAGAGGCATATTCATATTGCCAAACAAATAATTACTCTCAGCATTCATAATCCTATACCAACAAATTAACACAACCAAAAAATGAGCTGTTGTTATTGGCTAGGCGACAGTAGGATTATGTCGACGTTTCGACCCCAAGGTTGTAGGCTGATTCTTGCCCTACTGCGGGGTCTTCATCAGGACCAGTGGGGACAGGGTGGTGAGGGGTTTGGGCGGGTACCTGTGATTAAAAACGTGATGTTTTAGACAGGGGAAGACATAACAGACAATTGAAAAGTGCTACCTGTGTCCGAAATAATTACCTAAAAGCCACTTGAATAGACGTGGCCCCTTCTACGAACATGCGGAGGGCCCGAAGGCTCCGGAGAACAAGGAGAGTGTCAACCTACAAAAGTTAGGTTATTGTCAATTGAGTTCTAGATTAAAATTTGGAATCACGTCACCCACAAATGTGAAGTACATATTATGTGCCAACGATGAGGATAGCATCCAAACATTACCCAGCCGGGTTAAAAACAACAAAGAATTATAATCATATAACGAAGGGTGTCTCAACCAGAACACACAAAAGAGGTTGATCCACAAATTCAAGCTTAAGGGGTTAAATAGTCTTATCCTCTGTCCATACAAGTTAAGTCGGATCTAGGTTCAAAAGTCACATCTTAGTTTTAAGACACAATATTACATTGGGAGAAAATTACCCAAGGGGACGACCCTGGATGTCCTCTTTATACTCTTAGATATATTCAACCGTTGAGTGGACCCACTCTAGGAGCTGTTGGAACTATGGCCGGTATCGGAGCACAAATCTGTAATGAGCGGAGGGCCAGGCATTAAGATTACAATAATACGAGGGGAAACCTTTGTACCTATCCAGGAGAAAGTGGCGGGAGACTTACCATGGATTACTAGGCAGTATCATTCAATGCGCACCTCGTGTGGAAAGGTCGGAACTGGGGATCTCGCTGTTATTTAAAGGAAAGGGCACGTGTCCCTGCAGCAGCTAGATGCCTGCTGCCGTGCTTTAACAAGGCCAATAGAAGAAAGACTTAGCGTTTAAGAGCGGGCCGGTAGAAAATAAGCTCTTCTCTGGAAACACTATAACAGTTGAATTTGTTGCCCAGGGGTAACTCACAAATTGTAATCGACTATAGGGAGTTCAATAAATGTGGGAAAAAAGGGAGGGTTTTTTTGGGGGTGTTGTTGTGGAGGCATCTAGCTGCTGCAGGGACACGTGCCCTTTCCTTTAAATAACAGCGAGATCCCCAGTTTTCTCCCAATGTAATATTGTGTCTTAAAACTAAGATGTGACTTTTGAACCTAGATCCGACCTAACTTGTATGGACAGAGGATAAGACTATTTAACCCCTTAAGCTTGAATTTGTGGATCAACCTCTTTTGTGTGTTCTGGTTGAGACACCCTTCGTTATTTGATTATAATTCTTTGTTGTTTTTAACCCGGCTGGGTAATGTTTGGATGCTATCCTCATCGTTGGCACATAATATGTACTTCACATTTGTGGGTGACGTGATTCCAAATTTTAATCTAGAACTCAATTGACAATAACCTAACTTTTGTAGGTTGACACTCTCCTTGTTCTCCGGAGCCTTCGGGCCCTCCGCATGTTCGTAGAAGGGGCCACGTCTATTCAAGTGGCTTTTAGGTAATTATTTCGGACACAGGTAGCACTTTTCAATTGTCTGTTATGTCTTCCCCTGTCTAAAACATCACGTTTTTAATCACAGGTACCCGCCCAAACCCCTCACCACCCTGTCCCCACTGGTCCTGATGAAGACCCCGGAGTAGGGCAAGAATCAGCCTACAACCTTGGGGTCGAAACGTCGACATAATCCTACTGTCGCCTAGCCAATAACAACAGCTCATTTTTTGGTTGTGTTAATTTGTTGGTATAGGATTATGAATGCTGAGAGTAATTATTTGTTTGGCAATATGAATATGCCTCTGTGGTATCATTTCTTAAATGTATAAATGACCACCCACGATTTCTTTTGCAACTTGTCTATACCCGCACTACCTGCACTACCTTCCCCCCTGTCCCTCTTTCACCTTGCCCCCCTTTGGGCATCGAGGACACCTGCACTATTTTGAGAAATGTATGTGTAACCAATCTACAACCGAGGATGTGAATTAAAAACATCTCTCTGTAAATACAATACCGATTTTCTTGATTTTTTCAAAAGTAATTTCCTTTGTGTACGCAATTCTGTTCCAACTGGGACCCCTATGTATGTAACCCTAGCTAAGTTGGGCTGAACCTCACTCAGATCATCCAGATCACGGTGGACGCGTATCAGGAGGGTCCAACACGACTGAAAGCATCGCTGCCCAGGTCCTTAAATCTACCAACAGCTTGTCATCCCTCTGGGATTTGCACATGTGGCACTATTCAGCAGTCGCCCATTCAGCCACATCCCTTTTCCAGTCCATATGCTTGGGAGTAGTGGGGAACAGCCAGTGAATGGCCATCCTACGTTTCACCTGTGTGAGCCCTAGAATATGGAACCATCTGCTCAACTTCTTCTTTTTAATAGAGACCCGTCCATACAGTCACTGTCCGATGTATGTCTCGGGGAGTATCCCATCCCGTGGCCTCCGTCAGAGAGACAAGCACCTCATCCCAATATCCTCGCAGACCAGGGCGTTCCCAAATCTTTGAATGAAATCCACCTCATCATGAAGGCCTCTGAGGCATGTTGCAGGCCAGTCTGGGTTAATGGCGTGTAATGTAATCAGGGTCAGGTAGAACTGGTGTAAAACATTGAACTGTGTCAACTTAAAGAGAGCATTAGATGACACTGTCCGGACCCACTCATGTAGGGCTATCCAGTCATTAGCTTGTAGGGGCTCACCTAATATGCCATGTCATCTGCCGTGCACCCGGAGGTCAGTGTCCCGCAAGTCCTCCCACAGGGCTATGCTTGCATTATTGCATATTTATTTAATGTACCCAACAGTGACAAATGCAATCAGATCTACTTCGCTCGTAAGTGTGGATGTCTTCTACCATGTTAGAAGAATGATCTTTAGATCAAAGAAATCATGAACAGGAATATTGAATTAGTGAATTAAGGTGACTAAGGAAAGGTAGACAAATGAGAAAGACTGTGGGTCCCATTCATGCAAACATTTATGATTATTGAAAGTACATTCCTCCAGATTGAATTCCCTATTGCTAAATGTGCAAGGAACGCAAAAAACGCTTTGAGTGTACTAACTGTATATTACTATTCCCATTTTATTCCCATTTTAGAAGTTTTGGGGTCAATTGACAAAGCCATGTCAGAGTATATTAAATATTACAAAAAAATTACTACTTTTCTTACTCCAAAATGGGTTCTATGTAGGCACAGTGACTTTAGTGGGCAGTCCCTTCATCTGTATATTTCTCTGCTTAGAACGTGTGAATGCTTACTGCTAGACGAGTAAAGGGCAATGTGAGCTTTCCAGCCACTCGAGGCTCGCAGAAACCAACTCCTCACTGTATGTCTCTCCACTTAGCTGTGCAGCTGCTGCCAAGCATTGAACACAGACCAAAATACATCAGTGGTGCTATAAGGCGTAATCTTATCCATACCAACTCTACTAACCTCCCCTTTGCATATGAAATATTGAACAAAACATCTCACCCACACATTAACCTTCACAAAGTTAAAACAAAATAGAAAATTACAGAATGCAGAAATAATACACCAGTCCCATCTAATCAATCTTCTTAACCTTTGCCCTTGCAGTTTTCTGACACACCTCTTTCTTCGTGTTCCCTGTACTGCAACCATTTGAACACATCCTTGGGTGTCCTTTGAATAATCAAAGCCTGCTCCGAATGCTTCTCCAACCATTTCTAACATACATTCTGCTGTGATACACATCAAAGATATCTATTTTTTTATTTTCATTCAGTGCCACATTTCAGGTTTCAAAATTACTAATTGGCCAAAAACATTGTTTTTCTCCCTACAGATCAACCCGCAATACAGCACTTAGCTTTATTTCACACTTTCTGTAGCTGGGCATTTTATCCAGCTTGTAGGTCAATTCTGGCTACAGGCTATTTTCTGCCAAAATTCTTTTGCATCTACTCAAATATTCCTACTTCTTGTATCGATTCTATCCTCGTCTTCACATTCCCTTCCTAGCTCTCGCTTTAATAGGATGGCTCAGTGCCTAGTGACCATGTTTAGGACAATATTCACCTCTTCATTGCTTTATGGGATCGGATAAGATGGCTGTCCCTCTGTGCTTCTGGGCCTCCGGTCCATCCCAAAGTGCCTCTGGGGGCCCACAACCACATACGTGAGGAGCCATCATCTGCAGTGTCCCAACCCCAACCCTTTACCCAGCAAAGTTCCACTGTAATTTCTGCAGTGGAGACAGATAGTGTATCCCTGCCTTATGGGGCCCTTGGTCAGCAGTCAGGGAACACATAAGGAGATTGCGACTGTCCCAGCCAGTTTGGGTCTCTTCGTAGGACTCTTCTCATGAGAACAGTTGTTCTTGAGGGAAGGGCCAGGATCTGATTGGACTGGGTACCATGCTAATCCAGATCTCACTATTTCAAAAGGAAAGAGGATGGCTTACTGGTACAGAAACATCTATTCATTCCAGCAGGAGTTAAGTTGGAGACCACTTGTCTATGTGCCTTACTGTTGTTCCTGGGTAATTCACTGCTTCATCGGCTCCTCTGAAATTCTGAAAACAAGAACAAGTAGCACGAAAGTTTGTCAAGGCTATCTGATTCTCAACTAACTCGCGGTGTCCCATCCAATAACTTACTTGAACCCGCAGTAGTAGCTTCACTAGTTCATAACCTGAAAAAAGCCACACACATTTAGAACACAGAACAGTGAAACAGTAACATTGAGGCAATTATAAAACTTGTGGAGAACTTTGACGAAGATGATAGTCAATTGACAAAAAAAGTAAATACCTGAACAAAAGAATGCAAGTTGTGAAGATAATAACAACTATCAAGCATGGAATAACAAGAGGGAAAGAGTTACAATGATTGCTTTGTGAGCAATGAGGAGCAAAATTCAGTTGTAATCCTCACTGAGTGTTTGAGACTAACTTCGTTTATGTGCTTGTTTATCGGTAGCTGATATAAAGTCAAACCAGCATACCCCCTTTCACCTTCCCCAACGAAATCTCAACCCAAAGAGTTTAATACATAGGAACCAGAGTTAGATGTTGTAATGCGATCCTGTAAAATTGGGATTGTTCCTAAAGCCAGTACATGTCGCTGGTGACATCTGAGGGCCTTCTTTATAAAAGGACATTATCGATCTAAATTCAATGAGTCGTTAACAGTCATGCCCAGGGAAGACCCGTGTGAACTGTAGCGAAGAGTTAAGTACTCTCCTTCTACCCAAACCCTTTTCTTTGCAGTTTACTGGACATTCATCAGAGAGTGGTGGAATAGGTGTATGCGCAACACTGTCAGTAACTCGACACTTGAAAAGGTCTCTGCCGCTGTCTCTGAGACTGAATAGTCCGGTCTTCACAGGCTTTGTCTGACAAAATAAAGTTGGTGCCACCGACAAAGACAGCGCCTAGCAGTTAGTGCATGTCGGAAAGAGCCCAATGAGGAAAAAGCCAGATGGCAAAAATCCTGCAAGAGATGCAACACTGTCAGTAACTCGACACTTGAAAAGGTCTCTGCCGCTGTCTCTGAGACTGAATAGTCCGGTCTTCACAGGCTTTGTCTGACAAAATAAAGTTGGTGCCACCGACAAAGACAGCGCCTAGCAGTTAGTGCATGTCGGAAAGAGCCCAATGAGGAAAAAGCCAGATGGCAAAAATCCTGCAAGAGATGCAACACTGTCAGTAACTCGACACTTGAAAAGGTCTCTGCCGCTGTCTCTGAGACTGAATAGTCCGGTCTTCACAGGCTTAGTCTGACAAAATAAAGTTGGTGCCACCGACAAAGACAGCGCCTAGCAGTTAGTGCATTTCGGAAAGAGCCCAATGAGGGAAAAGCCAGATGGCAAAAATCCTGCAAGAGATGGAGGAGGTCTTGTCACCAGGAGGTGCCCACTGGAGAAACTGGACGACATTGATCCAGATGAGGATGTGGCAACTGAGCAGGAAGGCGATGAGCTTGGAAACCAGAATAGTCCAATAGAAAAACCTAGAAGAGATACTAGACTTACTGACACAGGATGAGGAAGGAAAGGGATTCCTGAGGACTACTGACGAGGAGACAATTGAAGAATTGTGATGCAAGGAATAACGGCAAAAACTCCTCCGTACATAGGAAGAGAAAAAGGAAGTTGTGTCAGCAATGTGGAGCTACCATTTTGGATTGTCAATCTTCATAGGAGAACTGCTAGTAGGTGGCCATCTTGGATTGGGACAAATAACTCTTTCCCAGAGGCAACCTCAGAGGAATGCTGGGATGGAGACAGCTGAGCTTGTGTGCTGCACAAGCACATGGTCCAAGAAGAATCCCCCAGGGAGAAGAAAGTGGAATGTGAGACCTGAACTGGCAGGTGGCCGCTGCCAGGTGAGTTGCGTTCTTCCGCAGTGACCCAATGGTGCAGCACCGTGTGTCCTTCCTCTCACTGTACAAGAGGAATAGGGCATCCTGCCTGCTTTCAATAAGCTCGCTAGCGCATGACAGGCAGGACTGGCATGGCAGCAGCCCTGTGAGCTGCAGTAGCAGCATCGATAAACAATCCCTCACAGACGTAGGACCCCAGTTTAATGTTACTAAACTTGTAAATAAATTAGGTACAGGGTTTGTGATTGATTGCACTGCTTATGCCATTTTATCTTCATCCAGGTTGACAATCAAGATCTTAGGATTTGAAGACTCAAATCAGAATTATTTCTCCCTATCTTCTAAGCTTGGAGGCCACCAAGGCAGACAGAACTGTAGGACAACTGGTAGATCTACTAACAGGCCAACCACCCTAAGGTCAAGTGTCAACTATTTGTGCCATGTTTGATGCCTGTATGTGTATTCTGAGGCTTTCAATTTTAGAATGTGCAAGACTCTGCGGGGACATAGTGGTCTCGGCATGCCAACCAGCAGCTGAGTAGAGGCAGCATACAAGTCAGAAGCATTGATGGCTGATGCCACTGAGTGCATGTGGATGACCTTTGAATGTTCCGCAGCAGAAATAAAAAGCCTGAATACTGCAATGTCTACAGAATGCTGAACCAGACTAGATAGAAGACACAATGACTAGCATTGCCTATCCATAGCTGTCTTCAGACAGTGTGGCAGTTTTTCTTCTGATTCTTCACAGGTCCAGGAGTGTTATGAGAAGGGTACTGGGGATGCCACTTTTATGTCCAAGGCCAGCCTGTGGGTGGGGGGACCTCTTGGCCACTCCCTAACCAATGGGGTAAAAGTTTCCAGGGGTGACCATGCCTATTATTGTTGCACTTTGTGCGTTTTACTGTAAACTACCCCCACATTGTTCTTCTCCACCTAAATCCAACATGGCAAACCCTTCTTCCCGTGGTCAGAGTTCTTTGTGCTCAATCATAGGTGTGGCTAGAATATTGGGCAAACCATCCCTTGTGGCCATTCAACACCAGTTCTGGGACAGCTCCCACCTCTCACCTGCCACGGGGTATGAAGCAAAACTGACTTGGAAGACAAAGAGAGGCAGGCCTGGGTGTGAGCTACATCTACCAATGACAGGGTTGGCACCATTTGAGGCCCAGAAAAGTGGCTGGGCACAGCCACCCAGGTTATCCTGAAGAAAAACACCTCTCTACAACCAAGCCTTTTGTTCATTGACTGGGAGCAAACTATATCTTACCACAAGAGAGCCATTCACCATTCAGGTGGTACGGGCAACTGGCAGAAAGGCACCATTTGGCTTAGGCAGGAAAATGACAACTATCTGCAAGTGTCATTGTCAAAATAGAAATATAAAATCCAACTTTACCATTATGCTTGATTTTCAATTACTATTATAACAAGTCCTTGAATCCATTTTTAGCTGCTTCAGAACTGAAATGAAGCATTATAAGTGAGGCTTCCGGTTTTTAGCTTTTACAGATTTTTACAGATAAATACAGAGAGAAAACAATGTGTTTCCGGCCTTCCGCCTTTATTCATTTTTGAAAGCAGAAAAATACTGAAAATCGTGCTTGTTGTGAGAGAATCTCCATGCTCTCTTTCATGAATTCCATGCAACAGCTAAGCAGATAGACAGCACTGATAGTTAGAAATAGGATGAGATTTCCTTAAATGCATGTATGTGTTAACATATATTTGTAGTACAACGCTAATGTGTACCTGTGAGTGCAGCGTTTTATTTATACATGGGCGCTTAATTTGCTAAATCATGACAAGCATCCATGTTTGAGTGCACGTTCAACAGTTAAATAAATGTGGAAATATACAATTTTACGGTTCCTCTTATTCTCAAAACACAAAATAAATATCGAGAAATACCACAAGATGGCCAACAAATCAATATGGATAAATACAGATGGAAATGTTAAAAAAAAAGAGGAACCCTAATTATAAATTGTAATTTAACCCAGTATTTGCCTATGGGAGAGTCAACCATGCAACAGTAAAATACAACTTTGGATGGTTTTTTACTGCAGAACATGCACAGCTTTAAATATACATGTCCTACTTTTCAAATACCATGAACCCTGCCCTGTAGGCACTTGGGACCTACATTAAGGGTGACTTATAAGTATTAAAGAGAGAGGTTTTGCCTGCCCAAAGGTGTATTTCACTCTGTCGAAATGGCAGTTTACAACCGCCCTCCCAGACTGCAATGGCAGACCTGTATACATGTTTTACAGTGCTACTTTTGTGGGTGGCTCAATGAGTTCTGCAGTCCACTAGAAGCATATAATATTCAGTCCATGGATATATTTTGTGCCATATTCTAGGGACTTGCAAATAAATACATTGTGACAATTATGTATATGCCAGTTTGATCATGTTTAAAAGGGAGAGCACAAGCACTTTAACACTGGTTGGCAGGAGTAATGTGTGAAGAGTCCTATGGCCAACAAAATGGGTTCAGCAACAGAGGCAATAAAATCTGGGGAATAGCATACAACAGAGGATGATTTCCAACAGAATTCATAACGCATAAGCCCAC
Organism: Lissotriton vulgaris; assembly: GCF_964263255.1. Taxonomy (NCBI): domain Eukaryota; kingdom Metazoa; phylum Chordata; class Amphibia; order Caudata; family Salamandridae; genus Lissotriton; species Lissotriton vulgaris. Next base: position 518,756,783 of record NC_141695.1, on the reverse strand, counting down.
TTTCAGTACACTAGATAGTTTCATAATCATCTGGAAAGTTATCTTCCAGTCCTGACCTAATGCACTTGGTGGTTGTAGTCCTGGTTGACTGCTCTAATGTTATTGACTACAGTGATTTATAGAAAGAAAAACAGGACTGCAAAATGGTGTTCTGAATAACATTGAGTTATCTTGTGACCTTATGCAACTGGTGCTAACTTCCAAGAATTAGTTGAACCCCGTAAGGTCGTCCATAATTCTGTCCATTGTGTCCACAACATACAATGAAGATCACCAGTCTCAACTGGTGTCCTTTGATTTCACTCACTGCAAAGGGGCAAACCCCAAAGCACATATAGCACAGCCCAGCTTGTTGTTTTTGTTTCATAGATGTCCATATTTATTTACCAGTACCCCAACAAACATTTTGCATGTAGCATGACCGTAATTTAAATAGAAAAAGGTCATTCATGCCTATGTGTATTGAAATAGGAAGACGTGTCTCTTTTTAGATAGTTCTTTCATTTTTAGGGCGAGGCCTGCGCCACTTCGTCAGAAGTGGGCGGAGTTTCGAAGCCCTCTTGTAAGGGCTTGCAGAAAAGCAGTTGAAAAATGCCAGACATTCCATTATGCGCGAGAATTTTCATGGTGTTTTTGTGGCATATGCTTTGCAATAGGTCCTGGCAAGGCTGTGTTATAGTAAGGCAGCACGCCATAGGCCGTAGGAATTTCTCAATGTAGACTTCCTGCATATTGTGTGCGGTTACGCGCAGGGGAGCGCAATTAATTATCAATTACAGCTGTCAGGGGGCCGCGGTAATGGAATCCAGATGTTCTGGGCGCGTTCACCAGTCTGCAGTGAGTGGCGCGCGTTCGTGCTTGTTCTGTGTTCTCTTTCTACCAAAGACATTACTCGCGTTTCCTCTTTTCATGCAGATCTGGTTTTCTTTACTGACTACAGCAGTGTTTATATAGACAGTGGCTTCAGTTGTGCAGCAGGTGCAGTGGCACCAGTGTGGTGTAGCTATCATTAGTGGAGCAGGGGCAGTGGCACCAGTGTGGTGTAGCTATTATTAGTGCAGCAAGTGCAGTGGTACCAGTGTGTGGTAGCTACCATTGTGCAGCAGGTGCAGTGGCACCAGTGTGGTGTAGCTATCATTAGAGCAGCAGGTGCAGTGGTACCACTGTGTGGTAGCTACCATTGTGCAGCAGGTGCAGTGGCACCAGTGTGGTGTAGCTATCATTAGTGGAGTAGGGGCAGTGGCGCCAGTGTGGTGTAGCTATTATTAGTGTAGCAGGTGCAGTGGTACCAGTGTGTGGTAGCTAGCATTGGTGGAGCAGGTGCAGTGGTAGTGTTGCTTAGCTATGATTGTGCAGCAGGTGCAGTGGCATCAGTGTGTGGGAGCTGCCGTTGTGTAGCAGGTGCAGTGTTATCAGTGTTACTTAGCTATGATTGTGCAGCAGGTGCAGTGGCACCAGTGTGATGTAGCTATCATTGGTGCAGCATGTGCAGTGGTACCGGTGAGTGGTAGCTACCATTGGTGGAGCAGGTGCAGTGGTAGTGTTGCTTAGCTATGATTGTGCAGCAGGTGCAGTGGCACCAGCGTGTGGCGTAGTTACCATTCGTGGAGCAGGTGAGGTGTTATCAGTGTTACTTAGCTATGATTGCTATGATTGCGCAGCAGGTGTAGTACCACCAGTGTGGCGTAGCTACCATTGTGCAGGAGGCGCAGTGGCACCACTGTGGCATAGCTACCATTGTGCAGCAGGTGCAGTGGCACCAGTGTGGTTTAAGTATCTTTGGTGGAGCAGGTGCAGTGGCACCAGTGTGGCATAGCTACACTTGTGCAGCAGGTGCAGTTGCACCAGTGTGGCATAGCTACCCTTGTGCAGGAGGTGCAGTGGCACCACGGTGGCCTAGCTACCATTGTGCAGCAGGTGCAGTGGCACCAGTGTGGTGTAAGTAACTTTGGTGGAGCAGGTGCAGTGTTACCTGTGTGGCGTAGGCGTAGCTACCATTGGTGGAGCAGGTGCTGTGGTACCAGTTTAGTGCAGCAGGTGCAGTGGTACCAGTGTGTGGTAGCTACCATTGGTGGAGCAGGTGCAGTGGTAGTGTTGCTTAGCTATGATTGTGCAGCAGGTGTAGTGGCACCAGTGTGTGGTAGCTGCCGTTGTGTAGCAGGTGCAGTGTTATCCGTGTTACTTAGCTATGATTGTGCAGCAGGTGCAGTTGCACCAGTGTGGCATAGCTACACTTGTGCAGCAGGTGCAGTTGCACCAGTGTGGCATAGCTACCCTTGTGCAGGAGGTGCAGTGGCACCACTGTGGCATAGCTACCATTGTGCAGCAGGTGCAGTGGCACCAGTGTGGTGTAAGTATATTTGGTGGAGCAGGTGCAGTGGTACCAGTGTGGCGTAGGCGTAGCTACTATTGGTGGAGCAGGTGCTGTGGTACCAGTTTAGTGTAGCAGGTGCAGTGGTTCAGTGTGTGATAGCTACCATAGGTGGAGCAGTAGCAGTGGTAGTGTTGCTTAGCTATGATAGTGCAGCAGGTGCAGTGGCACCAGTGTGGCGTAGCTATCATTGGTGCAGCATGTGCAGTGGTACCAGTGAGTGGTACCTACCATTGGTGGACCAGGTGCAGTGGTAGTGTTGCTTAGCTATGATTGTGCAGCAGGTGCAGTGGCACCAGTGTGTGGCGTAGATACCATTCGTGGAGCAGGTGAGGTGTTATCAGTGTTACTTAGCTATGATTGCGCAGCAGGTGTAGTACCACCAGTGTGGCGTAGCTACCATTGTGCAGCAGGTGCAGTGGCACCAGTGTGTCATAGCTACAATTGTGCAGCAGGTGCTGTTGCACCAGTGCGGCATAGCTACCCTTGTGTAGGAGGTGCAGTGGCACCACTGTGGCATAGCTACCATTGTGCAGCAGGTGCAGTGGCACCAGTGTGGTGTAAGTATCTTTGGTTGAGCAGGTGGAGTGGTACCAGCACTGGCACCACTGTGGTATAGCTATCATTACTGGAGCAGGTGTAGTGGCACCTGTGTAGCATAGCTACCATTGTGCAGCAGGTGCAGTGGCACTAGTGTGGTATAGTTATCATTAGTAGAGCAGGTGCAGTGGCACCAGTGTGGTATAGCTATCATTAGTGCAGCAGGTGCAGTGGCACCAGTGTGGTGTAGCAGGTGCAGGGGCAACAGTGCGGTGTAGGTTCCATTGTTCAGCAGGTGCAGTGGCACCAGTGTGGTGTAGGTACCATTGCTGCAGTAGGTGCAGTGGCACCAGTGTGGTGTAGCTATCATTGTTGCAGCAGGTACAGTGGCACCAGTGTGGCGTAGCTACCATTGCTGCAGCAGGTGCAGTGGCACCAGTGCGCCACATTGGTGTAACACACTCACTACCACACACTCACCCCCACAGACTCACCCCCACAGACTCACCACCACACACTCACCACTACACACACAACACACCACCAGCCGTCAGTGCACGCTTTCACCAGGGCCAAACACCACCAGCCATCAATGCACGCTTTCACGAACCACAAACACCACCAGGCGTACAACACCAGCCGTCAGTGCATGCTTTTACAAGGCGCACTCACCAGCAACCGTCAGTGCACGCTTTCACCAAACACACACACCATCAGCCATCTGTGCACGCTTTTACCAACCACACACCCACCAGCCGTCAGTGCACCCTTCCACCAGGCACACACACCTCCAGCCCGCAGTGCACTCTTTTACCAAGCACACACACCACCAGCCATCAGTGCACAATTTCTACAGGCAGTCACACACACCACCAGCCATCAGTGCACGCATCAATTGTTAACGCATCCACAATTAACTATTGTAGCAATCTTAGTATGGTACACTTTAAGTGACACAACGTTTTCTTTTAGTTTACTCGTTTCCGTTGATCATGCCATAGAACCATAACAGCAAGTATATGCATAGCAATCCCTTAGGAACCCAGAACCACACTGGACGCCACTGAACACATAATTTACCAACCAAGTGCAGATATCATGTTACTATGCCTTTTGTAATGTGTATGATTCACATTTACCACAAAACAGTATTGTAATGGTTACTTTATTATTTTTCACAGTGTCGATTCCCTGATGAAGGGCATAAAAAGAATTCCCGAAATGCATTGGATATTTTGAAATGACATAGCCTGAAGTTTATGATGTTAAAACTTACATGGAAATGAAATGTAGTGAAACAACAGAATTTAAATTTAAATCAATTAAAAAGACACTTATGTACTAACAGAACTGGAGTGGAAGTCTTTTTCCAACGGGAAAGACAACAAAATGTGTGCCTTAAAGGGATGAAACTAGAGGACTTCTAGTTTCACTTCTACCCAGCACTTTACTTTTAAACATATTCATGTAAAGCACAGCATGCCACCATTGCTAAAATTCCAATCTAACCCACATAATTCCACTACACACCACATGCACACACTCCATAACACATGGCGAAAAGACATTGCCATTTACAATGCCATTAGCTCAAACTCAAATAAATCCGAGCCCGATTGCATTTCCAATGCTTGTTAACCTATGTTTTTTCTGGTTACATGTCACCAGTGGGAGCTCAGATTGTGAGGAGTACTCCCACTTGGAACATGAGAGAATGGGACTCACTTCAATAGCTGTGAGAAGGTACAGCTATCAGAGGCATAAAGGTTTTGGTGGAGACTTTACTGCAATCCTCGCCAATGTTTTTGCGCCCACTGACTGACAGGGAAGGCTTCAACAAAGCCCCTTCTCACTTGTTGGGTCTCAGGATTGAGATCACAGGCCTCATTAGGTCCCCCCAAAGACCTGGGTCTTTTTATTTCACACAGTCTCCAAGATCTCTGGAAGGAAACATGCCATGCAGAGACAAGTGGAGGGAGATTGGGGGGATGATCATATCCCAGATCCCACGTCCAGGAGGTACCAACTGCTCACCTTTAGTGTGCCCCAGTGCCTGAGCTGGGATCTCCCTGGTCTGCTCACGTTGCTCCACACTCATGATCTCAGCCTTCATTCCCTCTTTCTGTAGTTGCACCTCTTGGCTCTGGTTCTAGTCACTTCCTGCCCGAGGCAAATTAAGTTGCTGCATGGAAAGAGAACGTACTTTCAGAACTATATATGTACATAAGGCAAAAAGAGTTTTCCTGGGTAATTTATTTAACTTAGAGCTTCTTGATTAAGCAAAATGTATTGTAGGGAAAGATTTAAAGGATTCATATAATAATTTACTTATTGAGATTTGTTTTTATAATCAAATGTAATAAATAATGCTTTATTTGTTCTGTTAATTAAAACCAATACAAATCATCAAACAATTATTCATAAAGTCATTCACATTTCTTTTAAAGTATGGTGTGCAACGCAGCCAACAGATTTGCAGAACATAAAATGCATAATTCTTCATATGTCGCATTATGAGCTATAACAGTAAATGACAAACAGACAAGGTGTGTCCACTGTATCATTTAATATAACATTACAGATAGAGCCATATTGGTAGTAGTAGGCCCAAGCCGCACGCATGGGCCTATAATGAAGGCGAGGGATTTTAATAGCTGATGTAGCCTGATGCGTAAGGGCTAAGTACTATTACAATATTCCACCCACTAAGGAATAAACTAAATTGGGAGAAATGTTGGAACAGATGGTATATGAGGGTCATATTGGCAAACTGCCGCACTATTATTACTAATCAACCAACGCCTCACTGACCAACTCAGCAGCCACTAGCTCCTTGAGGCCACGCAGTCTGGATTCGATCCTAACCACAGTACAGAAGCAGCAGTGATCGCCGCCACAAACAACATCTGCATGATCCTTGACAGAGGAGACCTCATTCTACTGGACCTCTCTGCAGCATTTTACAGGGTTTCACACCTCACTCTCATCAGGCACCTGCATAAGATTAGCATCCAAACACCCGCCTTCCGCTGCATATAATCCTTCTTAATGGATAGAACACAAACTGTCAGCTTGGCACCTTAGTCCTCGGAAGCCTGCACAGTTATCTGCGGAGTGCTTCACAAGTCGTTGCTCAGCCCCATCCTCTTCAACATATACATGATCCCTCTGGCCAGCATCATTCGAACACAAAACATCAACATCCGCTCCTACGCATATGACACACAACTCATTCTCTTCCTCTCAGACAAGACCCCTAACATAAGAAACAAGTTAACCCATGCATTACCAAAGCCGCTAACTGGATGAAACCCAACTGCCTCAAGCTCAACACGGAAAATACAAAAGTAGTGACCTTTAGCAAGAACACCTCATCATGGGACTCTAAATGGTGGCTCGACAAACTCAGACACACACTCAGAACCCACATCAGGAACCTTGGAATAATCATTGACAGAAAATTGGACTTGACCGCACAAGTCAAAGTCGTCACTGCAACCTGCTTCCACACCATGAAGATGCTGAGGAATGTCTTGAAATGCCTCCCAAGCAACACTGGAAAAACTGTTACTCATGTCTTAGTCACCAGCAAGTTGAACTATGGGAACATCTTCAACGTCGGGATCACCAAGTAACTCACTGGAGGACTACAAACCATTCAAAACTTGGCAAACCAGACTCATGCTCAAACTCTCACACAAAACGCACATCACACCACACCTCAGGCAAATACACTGGCTCCCGATACACAAACACACTAAAGTCAGACTACTCGCACACACATTCAAGGCACTACATAACTCAGGCTCCACCTACCTGAACAGTTGCATGTCCAGTCCTTCCACAAACAACCCAGAAGCCTCGCTCTGCAGGACTTTTACTCGCACAGACCTGGCTTTTCAGTTAACCCACCTGCCATGAGCAGGGCCAGGCATACACACCTGCTCAGTGTTGGGATGAACCTTCAGGATGATGGTGCGCTTTACAAATACACATAACATAACATTATTTTCAGGGGAGCAGCCAACATTCCAAAGTTCTAATACAACTATAAAGCGGAATCTCAGAGAGAGAACTCAAAGAGTTAATGGCCTGCTGTAGACATATTGCCCTTTTCTCATAGTTGTTGCATTAGTTATGATAATAACAAATGTTAATAGTTAGCATGGAATCCAGACACACATCAGACTTAAAGCGCATCAAAAACACAAACTAAATATCTTCTAGTGACACATTTCGAAATGTCCTGCAACTGGTGTGACAGTGTATGATGCAGTGGCTTTTAACCTTAGAATACCGATGCCAAACTGTTGAGCACTCTTTACACACACGCACGTACGATTGCACACACACACACACAAGCACATATACATATATATGCTGTGCACAAGGTCACACATCGGCAACGATCGGACACATGTTGTAACATAATTTCATACTGTTAGCACTGTTGTCGGCCCTACCCAATCTCCACTCTAGTAGAGCATTTTTCAGAAGTCTGCAGTGGAGAAGACAAATGTGCAGTAGAGGTCAGTGTAGGTGTGGAATGTTGAGTGGAGAATGTGCTGACGTGGAAACAATGCGAGGAATTCACTGCTTTCACCACTTCTGTGGTCTGCTCCTGCTCAGAATGCTATGTCAGGCTGTGGGTTTGAATTGTCCATTGAATTCTTTTAATACTGGTGATGTGTTGAATGTTACATTTCGCCATTCACAAATGGGGTCTCCTTCTTTATGGCACAAGGCTACTACATTGGCATTCTCGAGACATGGTCCTTATGTGGGCAATCAGTGTCAACATGACTCTTTCACATTCATATTCACCAAAACTATTATTTTGACACCGATCCCAAGGTCGATTCCACTTGGACAGTCTGTGCCTCAGAACTATTTTTCCCAGGGATCAGTCTACCTTTAACCTCCCTATTGTTCTGCTTAGCATTGTATTCGAGAGCCTGAATGTAGTGTAAACAGATAATGAAAGAGCGAAAGAAGCGCGCAACGCAAGAACTACATTGCTGTATTAAAAGTACTCACCATGGATTCACATGATGCACTCATAAATCTAGGGTCTATGCCTGACCAGTCTATACATTTCTTTGTGGTACTGTCTAAACTGGAAATGACGGACATGGCACCCGAGAGTGTGCATCCATTGAGATCATCGGAAGCAGCAGGCCTTTTCCATCCATGCACCTAGGATCTAGGACAAACATCCCAGTATCCATAAGAACCGCCCCAACGCTGCTCCACTTTAGGCAAGAGTTGAAGACGCACCTCTTTAAAGAACACTACATTACAATGCATTGACCATCCACACAGTAGCTGCCTATCCTATCACGCCTTGACTTTAGGCTTGCCTTTGATCAGGTACAGCGATACACAATATTTTGCCTAGGGTCATGCTATAGAAATACCATATACATAATTAGTGGGTAAGTATATTGGTGTTATGAATAGTCATTTCATGCACTGCTTCCCATACTCTCCAGCTAAGGTGTGCACATATATAATGATAATAGAAACAAGTCCAGCAGTTCATTGCAATGCATGTAACATTTCTCTGCGACATTTGGAAATCTCACCAATATTGTTCTTTCCCTATTCCTCAAAGGCTCTGAGTATTTATGTGTTAGTGATGGCCTCATCACTGCCCTTTACGTCTTATAGGAACTAGGTGCAGCAAGGGACAAACAGTGCCCATGGGTATTGACAGCAGGCATAGATTTGACTACCTGGAAAGAAATGATTGGGAGGCTGGAAGGCAGATAATGTCAATGTGTACCATGGGCCCCACTGTTCATTCAGCAGCTAATTTAAAACCACAAAACCTTTTTTACTACAATGAACTCCCAAAAAATTCCTTCCAAACTCTTCCCTCCTCTATCTGTCCTTTATCCAACTAACAGGCTCTCTCACTTCTCCTAAACCTCTTTTACTACTATGAACTCCATACAATCCTTAAACTCTTCCCTCCTCTATCCTATTCATCCACCTAACAGATTCACATATCTACCACTCTCACCACTCAGTAACAATTTATATGTTCCCCTACTAATCCACTGCTAATCTAACTTTAGGTTCCAGAGTAGCATGCTATTCATCTAAAAGCATGTTAACGCCCCATCAAGGGTAGTAAGCACTATATAAATACATTTACGATTATATTGGGATGTACTTGTAATAATGCTGGAACGCCAATGGTAAGAAATTGTTGTTCTATTTTCGTGTCTTTAATAATTTGTCAGTTTGATTTCTATCTTGGTAGATTATCTGTTGACTTGCCATTTGTTGCTAAACAGTTATTTCGATTAGTTGCTATTCACTATGTACCATACTGAAAGCCTGGAATCTGGCTGACATATTGGGTTTATAAATATCTGTCATTCCTCAGATTAATGCGGTGATCAAAATGAGTAATTTGCAGTTCTGCCTTCTTTGAAGAATCATCCTGCTCCTCTGCAATGACCATCAGCTGGAGTTAACCAGAGGCTTGTGAAGAAAGGCCTAGACTAGTTCAAAGCCAGACTCACAAAGAGGTTGTTGTTAGGCTCCAAAGACTTCAAAAATCAGAAGGCCACAATAACAATGAACCTGCGAGCAAGTGAACATAGCAAACCAGATCTGAAAGTGCTCTGTTGATCTTGAATGTAAAAGTCAAGGTTTTTGTAGAGCGCACTGCCACCAAGCGGTTTCCTGTCACTATTACTCATACCGCTGTGGAACCCTTCCTGGCTTTCCCTGTGAAGTGTCCACTCCTGGGCACCCCCAGGGTAAAGCCAGGCATCCTAGTGCTGTTGGGGCCAGTGTGGAGGTTTAGCAAGCTATTGCCCAGAGTTGCAGCGTGGGGCCCATGATTAGAATAGGCACCGAGGCGAGATTTGTCAGGTCCAAGGAAATTGAGCCCAAGACCCGCCAAGGCGGGAATTGAACCCTGGTCCCGGGCCAGAACTCTGCATCAGGGTCTGCCGCTCTACCCATTGAGCCACACTCCTCCACTTGAGTAGATTTGAGAATCAAGTTTAAGAGAGCTTGTCAATTTGTGTGCTCAAACACAGGAATTGGACACAAGGACTGCTGAATTAACAAGTGAATGCTGAAGGATGTGACACTTGTCTTGTTGACCCACTCATTTATATACTTCACATGAATGGGGAAGGCTTAAGCTAGTGTTGTAGCACTAATCGGTTGTGGATGGTCGGCCACCAGTTTTAAACCGATAAACTTGCCAGAAGGAAGTAAAGATTTGAGACATATTGCTGAATGGAATCATGAGCTCTGTTTCGATACATCTAGACCTTCAGAGAATCAGAGGAGCCCTTAGGACTTTGGCAGCCAATAGCAGTAAATTGGTTCCTTATGTTGGCAGAACACACTGCAGACCTGGCCGAGGAGACCTCGTTGGAGTTGCAGGATAGCTCCTCTGTGATGAGGACACAGGAGTACTGTTCGAGCAGGCACATAGTGAATATACAGTTATCATTCCAGTTTATAACCTTGCAGTCCTGAAACTGTATAAGTGGTTGTAGAGGTAAAGAATAAGATCTGAAATTTGCAGTTCAAGTAAATGCTCCTCTTTCTGTCTAAATTAACTATGGCGGTAGATGGAAAATAGTGTTTCTTCATTGAACCTTCAGAGGCCTGGGAGTTGAAAGTTACAAGAGGGTTTGCTAGGAGATCCCTACCAGCTAGGATGTGCCATAGAACAGTGACTGGAAGAGGGATTTGAATATTCAACAGACCCCAATCCAACAAATCGTGACACGAGGACTGAAACTACAGCTACAAAAAAAGCAAAGCGAGATACTGGGGACAAGATTATGGTAAGTGAAACAAGAAATGCTTCTACAAATTCAGATGACGAAATGGAACAATTCCACCATTAACTCTAAAATATGACCTGCACTCACTGAGATGATGATATATGATATAGTCCGACCGCGACTAAACCTGGCGAGCTTTGTTTTTAAGCACAACCATCTGGCTGATTTGGGTTCTTGGTTTATGTGAGGTAAATGAGATATGAGTACTATCTAAACTCATGCGCATAGTTTAGTACATGGCAGAGCAAGGTTGTGTGGAAACTTCAATGTTAAACAAGAACCCAAAAGTTATACTATGATGCAAAATAGAAATGTATTTAAAAAGGTTGAAAATCAGGCTAACGTCTGCATTTGGTATTACTCACAGATCCTTCACATGGTAATTTGGAAGATCAACATGTAGAACCAAGTCACAAAATCATGTTTGTGCAACCGAGTTTTGGGAATTTTTTTTACTACTTTGTGACTCAGGTGAAGGATTTGAAGGCGCAATGCATCTCCTTTAAAGATCTGTATTCTTATTATTTTCAATAATGTGAAACCAGTGCCCTCAGATTTCACACTAGGAGATACTCAGTCGTAATGCCTAAGTGGTCAATTATTTAATTTCTTAAAACAATTCTATCTAGAGGCCTGGGCTAGGGTTCGTTACTGCAGAACGGGTGAGCTTAGTTATAGTTTTCCCATTGGAAAGGGGGTAAGACAAGGGTGTGTGCTCACACATTCCTTTTTACCCTCTATATAAACAGCTTGGGAGACTTTTTAGCACGGGAATGTCAAGACTTGCCCAGCATTGGCAACAGGGAAATTGGCGTATTATTATACGCCGATAATGCGGTCCTGTTAGCCCGCACCCCGAATGGTCTGCAAAAAATAGTGACGAGTTTCATATCTTAGATGTTAAGCCTGGACCTTAAAGTTAACATCTCAAAAACCTTTGTCATGAAATGTAGTAAGCCCAGTGTAAAGTGCCGCAAAATTTTCATACATAGCGGGAAACTTGATTTTGTAGATCATTTTTCATATCTGGGTGTTGTTTTTGACAATAGGGGTTTGTGGGCAAAAGCTGTAAATTGCAGAAAATTAATTTTGCTAAAGGTACAGGTGCTCTGATTAATTTTGCAAGGAGGTTGGGCAAGCACCCTAATAATGACCTCCTGGTAATATATAAAGCCAAATGTATCTCTGTTGCCTTGTATGGGGCTGGCATTTGGGGCCATGTAAATGTGGAGCCACTCCAACAAGTTGAAAATAGTTTTATGAGATACCTCCTAGCTGTTCCTGATAGCACAGCTACTTACATCTGCCATGCTGAATTGGGCCTGCCATACCTGTCTGACCTTATTAAAATCCAGCCGATTTTATTATGGCATAAGGTCTGGACAGGTGTGTCTACAGGCCTAAATCGGTAAGTGATTTTAGATTGTTTGAAACTGCAGCAGGTAAATTACATCCCCTGGCTCGCATATATTAGCACATTTTTTGGTGACCTTGACCACATTGAGTTGTTTGACAATCCTTACTCCATGCTTCATATCTCGAGGAAGGACTTAAAAACACTATGTTTAAATCATTTGGAGACGACCAGGCTGTCTTCTAACATTATGAAACAGTCAGTAAGAGCCAATCAATTAATTTGGACTCAAACAGGGAGACAACTGTATTTATTGTGTACCCCAAGTAATTATCAGAGGTTCTTACTGACGCATCTACGCTTAGGTAACTTTCACAACCTGGTTACATTTCCCCAATTAAGCGACTGGACACGTTGTCCCTGCCCCTGTCCTAGTGACAATGTATCTAAACAGTCGACAATCCACAATGTGTTTTTTTGGGTATACACCCGTTACAACGCATCTTTTACTCCGCACTACCATTACAACGCGACTTTTACAACGCATACCATTACAACGCATTGCGCTGGGGGGCGCTCTAGGATAGGGAATAAGTATAATTTACTATCCAACACCTTCCCTAGGGTCCACGGGGACTGGAGTTAGAATAGTAAATTATACTTACCACTATCCAGCACCTCAAAGCGCTATGCGTTGTAATGGTATGCGTTGTAATGGTCGCGTTGTAACGGTAGGTAGTTGTAACAGTATGCGTTGTAACATGGTACATCCGTTTTTTTGTAAATGTTATACAATACTTAGGAAGATGGATTGTGCCTTATTTGAAGATGCTAGGCTTGAGGCAATGTCGACCCGCTTTTATAAGTCTTCAATCTTTAGCAGATGAAAATGTCACTAGTCACATTGTAAACTATCTGAAGGGGTGGTCAGAACAAGGTCATCGATGCAAGGTCCAACTCTTGTTGAAACTAACTGATTCACATGATGATTTTACTACTACCTGAGCATGCGGCTAACACTTTGAACTCTGTCTATTTTTTCATATCTATGGTAATTGTAATGGATTTTAATACATTTTTAGCTTGATAAACTTCTTAATTATGAATGCTTATTTTTAATTGTTGAATTATATTTCTTGTGCTTTTATGATTTAATACTTGAATCAAAAAAAGCAAATATTGATTGAATGATTGATTGATTGCCTAAGTGGTCTGCCAAGATGGTCTGATTTTTGCAACATGAGTTGTGATTAAAGGATTCTGTAAAATATTCTCCATTCCCACAGCTTGGCCAACCCCCTACAGAGTGGGAGTAAGGGCGCCTACACTGCTTTGTGACGGGAAACATCCATTACAACAGCTTTACTTCTTTTGGGAATTCACAAACATTCCCAGTAGTCCTTTGGAGCTGATGCTCTCTGCAGAAATAACCAGTTTCAGGGAGGGAAAGGGTCGGATTAAGTCTTATAAATGACCATAAACGCACAAAATTAAACAGCAGCCTAAATCTTTATTCAGTATGCTCCCCTCCGCTCGCATAGGATTTATTACCGTGTTAAGTTTACACACTCATGGCAGACAATTGCACAGTGGTAAAAATATTTACACCTTTCAGGAATCCTTCGGTGAATTACTGTCAGGTATAAATGTCTTCGCCGTTTGGGCCCAGTGAATTAAGGACTATAGACACTGCTGTGTTTCTTCTTTGAAGAATATGTCCATTGGGCTACAAAAGGCACTGGAGATTCCGCCCTCGTGGTGGTGAGTGGGCAGTGGCAGGGCCCATAGCTGCTTGTGTGGCGCCAGCGCACTGACATTTTAATTGGTAACGTGTGTTTTTAAAATCGGACTGTGCTGCATTTAATTTTAATTAATTTTCTTTTTGCGGTGTATTTCAACGGAGACTCTGGTGGGGCCAAGTCCTTAGCGGCTGAGGCTTCCCATCCCCCCCCGCACTCCCCTGACTTACCTGGACGCATTCGGGGCGGCTGTCTTGTCTTTCCTTCCTCCACGCCTCGTTCTGACAGGGTGGCTAGCACCGTTGAGCGGAGGGCATGGAGGTGAGAGACAGTCACTTCCGCTGCGCGAGGGACCGGTTAGCGGTCTAGTGGCTGCGAGGCAGACGGGCTGAGGGCTACAAAAGGCGGATGTCCCCCCGGAAGCGCAGCGGACGAGCGCAGCGGGCGCGACGAAGGCGCGCCGAAGTGTTGCCAAAGTCGAGCCCGTCTGCGCCCGTCCGCGGCCGACTGCGGGCTAGGGCGATAACCCCTGCTCCTCATGGTAAAATCTATTGGGACAGGGAGCTGCTCCTTAGCCTGCGTCCGGAGACCACCTACCCGTGCAGGCATGGTATGACAGCTGAGGACGCGGAATGTGCTTATTGTCGGTTCCGCTTCGACACCGCACTGCAGGGTACTGGGGAACAAGCCGCGCTAGCATGTGGCCTTCTTAATGTGAGATCACTGCGGAAGCATAGGCTTGACATATTCGACTTGCTCACGGAAAGACAGTTTGATCTTCTGTTCCTTACGGAAACGTGGCTAGACCTGTTCTCTGATTCGGATATTATCGAGGCTATGCCGGAGAATTACTCTATGGCTAGGCAGGACAGGCCAGTGGGGAAAGGAGGGGGGATTGCGATTATTTTAAAAAAATATCTAGGTTGTCTACTGGAGATGGCCCCAGTCGCAGATAGCGAGGCAGGAGCCTTTACTATAAAAATGAATGGGGGAATGACGATCAAAGGCTTTCTAATATATAGACCTCCGGGGTCTGGTACCAAGTTCAGGGAGAGTTTGTTATATAACGTGACAGAGGCAGCGTTACGTAGGGATAAATTCCTATTACTGGGAGACTTAAATCTGCATCTGAATAGCCCAGAGGATAAAGGAGTGGAGGAGTTCTGCAGGGACATTCAAGCCCTTCAGCTAGAACTTAAAAGTTCAAGCCCCACTCATCGCCAAGGCCATCTTTTAGACCCGATTTTTGCAAATTGGGGAGGGGTTGAGGTCTCTACAGTTGAGCCGATCCCCTGGACGGACCACTTCCTGGTGGTATTCTCCATAAACAGCATAAAGGCTATAAAACCTACTCAGGCACCCCTGAACTATCTGAGGAGGCAGTGGGCAAAATTCTCCTTGGAGGATTTTAATGAAGCACTGACACGGGAAGGTCAGCCAGGAGGAGAGGATATAGAATCAGCTGATTTTAATCTGAATAGGCGCATTAAAGAGGCGCTAGATCACACTGCACCGCTTAGCACATCTGCAGGCGGTCGCACGAAGAGAACAGCCCCATGGTTCAATGGAGAATTACGGCGGACCAAGGCAGAATGTAAGCGAGCGGAAAGATCATGAAGGGTAGCGTATGACAGTCAGGCCAGGGAACTGTTTTTAGAAAAAAGGCGGATACATCACAGGCTGATTAAGAAATCGAAGGCGGCCTTTTACGCAGGTAAAATCCTAGGGGCAAAGAACTCGGCTAAGGAGCTCTTTTGCATTTACAAGTCCTTGACCACTTTAGACTCTTCTGCAGACCCGGAGAATTGTTCGATAGAATCTTGCGATCGCATTGCCGACTATTTCTCCACTAAGGTTGCAAAGATCTATTCGACCTTCCCCAATCCTCTCTCCACAGGGGTTGAGCTTGATGTAACGTCTGGAGGCACGGAGAACCTGGAGCTTCTTACAATGTTCATCACCCCCCCTCCTGAAGAGTTAGTCAGGACATGTCTCTCTGTAAAATCTTGCTCCCCTCTGGACCCGGTGTCCCCTAAACGTTTGGGGGACAGCCTGGAGGTCCTGGAGCCTTATATAAGGCATGTCCTGGATGTCTCTTTTAAGTCGGGCATGCTACCTAAGGGGTGGAAACAGGCAGTGGTGCTCCCCCTCTGGAAGAAATCTAACATTAGTTTTGATGTGTTAGAAAATCTGAGACCCATTTCTCTTCTGCCTTTTATGTCCAAAGTGGCTGAGAAGGTGGTAAACACTCAAATCATGGAATATGTGGAGGAGGCAGGGTTGCTTCACACTACGCAGTTCGGCTTTAGACCTCGCCATTCAACAGAGTCTGTCCTACTGATGGCAACAGAACATCTGAGGCAGGGCGTAGATGAGGGGCAAACGATGGCCATGATCCTGTTGGACCTCAGCGCGGCGTTCGACACTGTAGCACACTCCACCTTGCTACAGTGTCTGAGCAGAGGTGGCATCGCTAACACTGCGCTGAGGTGGATCCAGGCCTTCTTAACGGGCAGAAGCTTCCAAGTGAGGCAAGGAGACTGCTACTCCAAAGGGGTCCCTTTGGGCCAGGGCGTGCCTCAGGGCTCGTCTCTGAGCCCGACCCTTTTTAATTTGTATGTAGCGCCCGTTGCCTCCATTGTTGAGAGCCATGGCCTCCAAATGGTATCTTATGCGGATGATACGCAGCTGGTCATCTCCCTGTCGCATGCGCCCTGTCTTGCTGCAGATGGCTTCCGGTCGTGCATGACAGATCTGGCCGATTGGATGGCTATGAACTGTCTGAAACTGAACGGCAGCAAGACAGAGGTGCTTGTGGTGGGGAGAGACCAATCTGCTTGGTCGTCGGCTTGGTGGCCACCTTGTTTAGGGCCGACCCCCAGCCCTGTCAGGAGGCAAAAAACCTGGGGGTATGGTTTGATGCGGGCCTGACCTTTGGGCCCCAAATCAACCGTGTGGTGGGCCTGTGCTTTGGAGTTTTGAAAAAGCTGAGGAAAGTCCTGGAACTGTTGCCCATGGAGGCCCGTAAATCCCTGGTACATGCATTGGTGACCGCAAGGTTGGATTATGCGAACCTGCTGTACCTGGGGGCACCTGGGAAGAGTTTTGGTCGCCTTCAAGTGCTGCAGAATGCGGCAGCACGTCTGATTCTCAGGCTGCCCAAAAGGGCGCCCTCGAGGGAGGCCGTGCAGAAGCTGCACTGGCTCCCGGTGAGGAGCAGAGTAGAGTACAAGGCCCTCTGCACCTGCCATCGGATTCTGAATGGCAGGGCACCTCGACCACTGCAGAGCTTGATTGAATCCTATGAACCTGCTCGAGCATTAAGATCTGTGGGTGGGAGACTGCTGAGAATCCCCAAGGTGAAGAAAGTGCGCATGGGAGGCAGATCGTTCAGGTACTTAGCGGCAAAACATTGGAATAAACTTCCGATGGAGCTACGCTTAGAACCAGTAGAAACTAGGTTCTGTGCTAAATTAAAAACGTACCTATATGTCAGATAGATTGCCTGCCCTCCAGCTAACTCTCAGCTTCTGCCTCTCTCACCTCAGCGCGGGGACACGCCGGTGTGCGTAACTCAGCGCTCTACAAATGCCCCTATTATTATTATTATTATTATTATTGTCAAGCCCTGGTGATTAATGTATTCTCCATATTCAGGGATGGCTGGCTGTTTAGGGCTCGGCCTACGTCCCACGAAGTGGGCGTGGCTTAAGAGTCCTTTTTTGAGGGCTTCGAAAATTGTACCTACTGAATTCCTGAAATCTCGTGATTTTTGCTGGTTTTTGTTGCCAGCTGCATGGCAATTGGGCCTCACATGCCTGTCTTTTTAGAAGACAGCACGCAATAGGCCATAGGCGGTAGAGTTGCTCCGCCTCGTGCATATTCCATGCGGTTACGAGCAGCAGAAGGCCATATTTCTTCAATTATCTCGGTGTCATGAGATAATTGAAAACATATGCCTGCAGTGGCGCGCGAGGCCGAGGTTTTTTTTTTAACCTAGCAGTCTTAATGCCTTTGCCAGTGCTTGCTGTATTCTGGGAACACAAAGGTACACGCCGCTGAGGCGCTCGTGCCAGTCATGGGGAATCCGGAGAGCTCTGAAAGTTTACCCCGCACTGTGGACTTTGCACATGTCAACAAAACACGTAAAAAAACAAACACACAGGGGAGGGCTCGCAGGTGCGCTGTGTGTCGAAATGTCGGAAACTTGGCAAAAACAGTGTGTCGGGTAAGAATGACGGCTGTGGGGCTTGTGTTTTTTAGGGCTTCGAAACGCTGCTAGCCCAAAGTCCCATTTAGCGGAGCCTTACCAGCCCAGCGTGTTATTGTAATCTCTCTTTTTTGGGGTGGGTGGCGGGGTCTTATAGGTGTTATCTTGTTTCAGAAAGGCATCTGTAGTGTACACGTCACATGTACCCTCATAATTCTTCTACGGCGCTGCAGCACTTCTTTACGCGGTTAGAGGCGCTGTCACATCCTGCAGCGAAGGAGAGGCCGGTTCTGTAGAGGGATGCCCTGGGATCGCTCCTCTACAGCGCCGCAGGATTCTAAGCGCTACAGTGGACATGAGTGCCCAGAGGACAGGTGGAGGAGGCGAATGTCCCTCCCGAGTGACGCCCCGTGCTCCCCGATCGGCCTCTCCGCATATCTCAGCTCTTCTGTCTTTTGCTCGTAATCTCAAGGGGCCCAGAGCGGCCCTGTCAGTGCGGAGATCGACACGGGGGACAGGTAAAGCGCTTGATGCACGCTGGCTGCCAGCCCTGCACATGCTGGAACCCACCAGGCTGCAGTCCTGTTCATGTACTCAGCAAACTCCCTGTTGGCTTCCCGTGCTCACAGTCACAGCCCGAAACCAAGGCCACAGGCAACTACACTTCTCAGCTCCGAGGCCACTGAAAGAATGGGCTCACAACCATGAGTTGTGTCCTTCGCGCCGGGGTGGGGGGTGCTCGAGAGAAGAATAACAGCTACGTTCTGTTACACCTAGTCGTAGCCCTGTATCAGGTCCCCCGACCCCACCCCAAAAAGGCCTACGTGCCCAGGCCCCCCCTCCCTTGGGTTCAAAGGACCTCATGGACAGGGGATACCCGCCCCAAGGACACCAGAGATGCCCATCCCCAGGGGACTCGCTTGCTGAGAGTACATGCTATGGGCAGGGTTCCCACCGCTGTAGCACCACTGGGCTCTGTGCACAGGGCACCCAGGCCGAGGTTTTTTTGTTTACCTAGCAGTCTTAATGCCTTTGCCAGTGCTTTCTGTATTCTGGGAACACAAAGGTACACGTCGCTGAGGCGCTCGTGCCAGTCATGGGGCATCCGGAGAGCTCTGAAAGTTTACCCCACACTGTGGACTTTGCACATGTCAACAAAACACGTAAAAAAACAAACACACAGGGGAGGGCGCGCAGGTGCGCTGTGTGTCGAAATGTCGGAAACTTGGCAACAACAGCGTGTCGGGTAAGAATGACGGCTGCGGGGCTTGTGTTTTTTAGGGCTTCGAAGCGCTGCTAGCCCAAAGTTCCATTTAGCGGAGCCTTACCAGCCCAGCGTGTTATTGTAATCTCTCTTTTTTGGGGTGGGTGGCGGGGTTCTTGGAGGTGTTATCTTGTTTCAGAAAGGCATCTGTAGTGTACACGTCACAGGTACCCTCATGATTCGTCTACGGTGCTGCGGCACTTCTTTACGCGGTTAGAGGCGCCGTCACATCCTGCAGCGAAGGTGAGGCCGGTTCTGGGATCGCTTCTCTACAGCGCCCCAGGATTCTAAGCGCTATGGTGGACATGAGCGCCCTGAGGACAGGTGCGCACAGCCCAGTGGGGAGGTCGGGGGCACCTGCCCCAGGATGGCATTACAAGGATGACATTCAGTGGTGAGTTAGAATATATGTAGGTGGTAGCCATTGCGGCCAGTGGCCGTATCCCGCCCTGCCTAGTGTGAGTGAGTGCAGAGTGAGTGTGCAGAGTGAGTGTGCAGAGTGCGTTTGCAGAGTGAGTGTGAGCGCAGAGTGTGAGGGCAGAGTGTGAGTGCAGAGTGTGAGGGCAGAGTGTGAGTGCAGAGTGTGAGGGCAGAGTGTCAGGGCAAAGTGTGAGGGCAGAGTGTGAGTGAGTGCAGTGTGAGTGCAGAGTGAGTGTGAGTGCAGAGTGTGAGTGCAGTGTGAGTGCAGGATGTGAGTGCAGATTGTGAGGGCAGAGTGTGAGGGTGTGCAGAGTGTGAGTGCAGAGTGAGTGCAGAGTGAGTGCAGAATGTGTGCAGAGTGTGAGTGCAGAGTGTAAGTGCAGAGTGTGAGTGCAGAGTGAGTGTGAGTGCAGAGTGAGTGTGAGTGCAGAGTGAGTGTGAGTGCAGTGTGAGTGTGAGTGCAGAGTGAGTGCAGAGTGTGAGTGATTGCAGAGTGAGTGCAGAGTGTGAGTGACTGCAGAGTGAGTGCAGAGTGTTAGTGACTGCAGAGTGACTACAGAGTGAGAGTGACTGCAGAGTGAGAGTGACTGCAGAGTGAGAGTGACTGCAGAGTGAGGGTGAGTGCAGAGTGAGAGTGAGTGCAGAGTGAGAGTGACTGCAGAGTGAGAGTGACTGCAGAGTGAGAGTGACTGCAGAGGGAGAGTGACTGCAGAGTGACTGCAGAGTGAGAATGACTGCAGAGTGACTGCAGAGTGAAAGTGAGTGCAGAATGACTGCAGAGTGAGAGTGAGCACAGAATGACTGCAGAGTGAGAGTGAATGCAGAGTGACTGCAAAGTGACAGTGACTGCAGTGTGTGAGTGAACAGGGTGAACAGTGTGTGAGTGTGCAGGGTGAACAGTGTGTGAGTGTACAGGGTGAACAGTGTTTGAGTGTGCAGGGTGAACAGTGTGTGAGTGTTTAGGGTGTGCAGTGTGTGAGTGTGCAGGATACGAACACTCTAAGTCCACCACACACACACACATAAGACCACACACAAGACCACACACAAGACCACACATATAAAACCACACACACCACACACACACCACACACACCACTCACACTACACACACCAACCACACACCACACACACTACACACACACACCACACACACCACACACCCCACACACACACACCACTCTCACCACCACACTCTCACCACCACACACTCACCACCACACATGCAACCACACACACAACCACACACTCACACACCACCAGCCATCAGTGCACGCTTTCACCGGGCACAAAAACCACCAGCCGTAAGTGCACGCTTTCATAGGGCACAAACACTACCAGCCATCAGTGCAGGCTTCCACCAGGCATGCAACACCAGAAGTCAGTCCACGCTTTCACCAAACACACACACACCACCAGCCATCAGTGGACACTTTCCCCAGGCACACACAACACCAGCTATCAATGCATGCTTTCACCAGGCGCACTCACCACCAGCCGTCAGTGCACGCTTTCACCAGGCACACACACCACCAGCCGTCTGTGCACGCTTTTACCAGGCACACACACCACCAGCCGTCAGTGCACACTTCCACCAGGCACACACACCTCCAGCCGGCTGAGCACGCTTCCACCAAGCACACACACCACCAGCCATCAGTGAACAATTCCTACAGGCACACACACCACCAGCCATCAGTGCACACATCAATTGTTAACGCATCCACAGTTAACTATTGTAGCAATCGCAGTATGGTGCACTTTACTTTTAAACATATTGATCTAAAGCGCAGCATGCCATTATTGCTACAATTCCAATCCAACCCACATAATTCCACTACACTCCACATGCATTCACTCCATAACACATGGCTAAAAGACATTGCCATTTACAATGCCATTAGCTCTAACTCAAATAAATCGGAGACCTATTGCATTTCCAATGCTTGTTTTGACTGAGTCTTTGTCCGTGCGTTGGACCAGGGCACAGGCCAGGCCTCCTCTTAGTGTCTGTGGCCTGCCAATGCTTGGCTCTTTGTTTTTCCATTGGTGCTACTGGTTTTTCTAACATAACTGTTTGTGGATTATTGTAAGTGTGACGAAGACGCAAGATACAGCTCGACCAGCTGGAATCATTTATCATCGGCATCAGCGGAAAAACACAACCCTCCCTCCTGCCTAGAGATCCTTTGGGGAAATTGGCAGTGCTCTCTGCAAGGACCAATCCCATAAAACGTGACACTTAAAACCTCAAGTTGGCAAGGACGGTGGTTTGGAAGCCATGAACACATTTCTGAAGTTCCCAGGAGCCAGAGAGGGGAAAGCAGGGAGACCGCAGCAAATGCAATGGATCTGTTCACATTCGAAGGATTTGTGCTTATCCTTTTCTGTGTACTGGTATCAAATGGACAAAAAATGGGGGATTTACCTATGCCTCTGTGTGCATAATTATCACATTTGATGTTCATCAAAGAGAAAACCACACTGTTAGTTCACTCAGACACTTGATTTATGTCAGTTATTTTTGAAATTCATAAATTGTCCGTTATTTGCGACAAGAAAGAATACATAGTCAACTTCACATTGAACACAACAACAACTTTTTTTGCATAGGAAAAAGCACGAAAAACAAACATGTGAACAGTTATTGTGTAAATTAAAGTGAAAATATCAACATAATGTGCATATACATTGTACACAGTGGTGAGCAATTATTTCAAAAACAGTAAGAAGCAAAATTTCATCAAGTACAATCAAAGAAATATATAGCAGTTTGGGGGGTACGTTTTGTTCATTACCAACCCAACTTCCTGTAACACTATTTATTATGGTATTGTAGTTGTGTGAATACAGGAAAAAGAGAAACCCAACATTAGTTAGGACATGCCAATAATTTTCGGCAAAACATTGATGCTAAATGCCAACGCGTTTCGAATGCCAATGTGCAAATCATCGGATTCTCATCAGGGCGTGGAGTTTATCCGCAAATACTGTTTGGGGGGAGAGAAAAGGGAATTAGATTTAGAAAGATGGACATTTAAAATCAGGGAGCTTTTTCCAGTTAAATGCATCGTCCGATGCAGCATACCTTGTGCGACCAATGGATTGCGGTCGTTTTAGTCTTTTTAGAGAATGGTCATCATGTGACGTGGGAGTCAACCTGCAATGGAGTGACATTGGTATGATGAGTATTGATATTATGATGTATGGGCTGGCACTACTGCGTGCACGCTGTTATGTAGCCGAAGAAATTACCTCTGTGTCTGAAGCAGCCGCTCAGAGGTCGAGGCCGGAAAGGATACAGTTCTCAGTTCAGTATTTTATCCCTTTGAAACAGTCTACAAACACAAAAAGATGTGTGGTTTTAGCGAGGACGGGTATTATCATTTTTGGAACCCCAAGAAAGTGGAATGTAATGAATCGCTTACTTTTATCCATGAATTCGGCGAAGAATTTTATCTTCAGCGTATCCTGTGAAAGAAAAGGCAGGCGGGAGGCTAATGAGTGCCCTGTCTATATTGTTGCCAAACACAAAAAAGCAGGATCGGTTTTACGCCGTGGGGCGTCTTACCGTGAATTATGGCCCTCGGGACGTCGAGTCACCCGGGTGCTTGATGGGCAGGGGTCTTGATCAAAAGAATGAATCCTAAGAGGGAGGGGGAACCAAGCAGGTTATTACCCGGTTGCGCCTGAGCTTAAGCGCGAGTGTGTGCGCTGGCCAAGAAGCGGGTCTTACCTTGGGTCAGAGAATAACTGCGTTGTATTTTCGAATCGGGATGGACACAACAGCTCGCCGCCGCGAGTGAAATTGACTAAGTTGTGTGTGCTGGTCACATGGCACAGGGAGCCAATCAGTGTGTGGGGCCCTCTCGCTAAGGGTTGTGGGATTTGTAGTTTGTGGGGACACCGCTTTTTAACAAAGGGAGAAAGGCCAATTATATTCTGGTAACTTCGCTAAGCACATTTAGCCCATTATTCACAGTATTAAATTTCATAATGAGATAAGCCTCCTTGCGCAGTAATGCCGCCTCAATGTCGTGTACATACTGTTTAGGGTCCGCCCATGTAAGGACAGTCCATTTAAAGTCATTTTCACCATGGTTATGACTTGTGAAATGCTCAACCATGGGTGCAGAACACACTTTTTTCTTTATTCGGGATCGATGTTGTGTGATGCGCGAATTGACGCAACAAAACTTACAAGAGTTAGAGAAATCAGCCATAGTCAATCTTTCAAACAAACAACTCACCCAGGATGAAGTCACACTCTTATCCCTGGGCCTCAAGTTTGTCCCCAACAAAAGAACGGACTTCACCCAACTGAAATTAGAGGCATTAGATTTCTGTCGTAAGATTAGGTTGAAGGTGTTTTTCGCGGATGCCGAAGTGACGTCCAATTTGGAAACCACAGGGCTTAGAGTCAAGTCCGGATTCACTCCGACCCAAAATATTCCTAAACAGGTCATGGCCTTTGAACAAGCCGTCCTCTCCTCCCTCTCAAAACTTGAGAAACAAAAAAATGTTGTACATAAAAACATGTCCAAAGGGTTAACATCTGCCATTCAGAATCTTAAATCAGATACGTCCATTTTAATCAAACAAGCGGACAAGGGAGGGGCAGTCGTTATATGGCCCCGCACCATGTATCTGGAGGAAGGAACAACGCATGTTAACAATCTGGATTGGTACAGACCAATTAAGGAGGATCCTGTTAATGCTATACAAAACAAAATCGCAAGCACCACCAAGACAGGACTTGATGAGGGGTTCTTAGGCCCTAAAGAATTTGAATTTCTGAACAAAAAAGTACCAAGGACGCCTGTCCTGTATTTTTTACCAAAAATTCATAAGAATGACAAAACGCCACCTGGCCGACCCATTGTGTCGGGGTGCGATTCCGCACTTGAACCGGTCTCAAAATACATAGATTTTTTCTTAAAACCTTTTCTACCGCAGGTCAAGTCATATCTCAGAGATACAACCGATTTCATCAATATGATAGAGGGACAACCATTTAATGAGGCCACTCAGCTGATGGTGACCTTAGACGTCACCTCACTTTACACCCAAATCCCTCAGGATGAGGCGTTACAGGTCTTGGAAATATACCTTGAACAACGAGAAAGACCTCACCGAGTCCCTACTTCTTTTATCCTTTCACTAGCTGAAATCACGTTACGCAGCAACTATTTCAAATTTGAAAATACGTTCTTTATCCAAATAAAAGGCATCGCTATGGGTTGTCCATACGCACCTGAGATGGCGGTACTTTATATGGCACAATATGAACAGAGATTCATATATGAAAACAATCCATTTGCAGGCCATATAAGCCAATGGCTTAGATACATTGATGACGTCTGGCTCCTGTGGCAGGGGAGCCAGACGGAACTAGACCAGTTCTACAATTGGCTAAACTCCAGACATAGAGATATTGGTTTCTCTATAGAATCCAGCAAAAGCAAAATGACTTTTTTGGACGTCACAGTAGGTGTCCGCGACAATATCCTAACAACAACCTTACACAAAAAACTAACAGACAGAAATACCATTCTTCATTTCAAAAGCTCGCATCCACAGTGCCTGAAGGAAAATCTCCCTTTTGGGCAAATGTTAAGAATAAGAAGGAACTGTACAGAAATTTCTGACTTTGATCAACATGCTACAAATTTTTGCGTTGAAATGGCCAAAAGGGGTTACCCAAAAAAACTTCTTAACCATTCAAAAAAACGTGCTAGATGCACCCCCAGGGAGAATCTCCTTGTGAAAAAAGAAAAAAATGAATCGACTGAGCTGGTGTGTGTCACAACGTATGGATCACACACAAATCAGTTTAAACGCATCATTTTGAAAAATTGGCACCTATTGGAAGATCTGTCAATTCCCCTAAAGAAACCCATTTTCACCATGCGCAAAAATAAAAGCATTGGACAACAATTGATTAGAGCAGACAGTTACATCCCAAAATCTAAAAGTGACCTGATTTCGTAGTGGAACCTAAAACCGATAAGCGGGCACCATAAGTGTGGCAACTGTGTATCGTGTTCCACCACCTTGGAAGGTAATACATTTGACCATGATGGGGTCATATGGAAGCATGATATGTTCACAAATTGCAGGACGAAAAATGTCATCTATGCCGTGGTTTGTCCCTGTGACAAAGTGTACATAGGGAAAACTTGTCAATCTGTCAATTCGCGCATCACACAACATCGATCCCGAATAAAGAAAAAAGTGTGTTCTGCACCCATGGTTGAGCATTTCACAAGTCATAACCATGGTGAAAATGACTTTAAATGGACTGTCCTTACATGGGCGGACCCTAAACAGTATGTACACGACATTGAGGCGGCATTACTGCGCAAGGAGGCTTATCTCATTATGAAATTTAATACTGTGAATAATGGGCTAAATGTGCTTAGCGAAGTTACCAGAATATAATTGGCCTTTCTCCCTTTGTTAAAAACCGGTGTCCCCACAAACTACAAATCCCACAACCCTTAGCGAGAGGGCCCCACACACTGATTGGCTCCCTGTGCCATGTGACCAGCACACACAACTTAGTCAATTTCACTCGCGGCGGCGAGCTGTTGTGTCCATCCCGATTCGAAAATACAACGCGGTTATTCTCTGACCCAAGGTAAGACCCGCTTCTTGGCCAGCGCACACACTCGCGCTTAAGCTCAGGCGCAACCGGGTAATAACCTGCTTGGTTCCCCCTCCCTCTTAGGATTCATTCTTTTGATCAAGACCCCTGCCCATCAAGCACCCGGGTGACTCGACGTCCCGAGGGCCATAATTCACGGTAAGACGCCCCACGGCGTAAAACCGATCCTGCTTTTTTGTGTTTGGCAACAATATAGACAGGGCACTCATTCGCCTCCCGCCTGCCTTTTCTTTCACAGGATACGCTGAAGATAAAATTCTTCGCCGAATTCATGGATAAAAGTAAGCGATTCATTACATTCCACTTTCTTGGGGTTCCAAAAATGATAATACCCGTCCTCGCTAAAACCACACATCTTTTTGTGTTTGTAGACTGTTTCAAAGGGATAAAATACTGAACTGAGAACTGTATCCTTTCCGGCCTCGACCTCTGAGCGGCTGCTTCAGACACAGAGGTAATTTCTTCGGCTACATAACAGCGTGCACGCAGTAGTGCCAGCCCATACATCATAATATCAATACTCATCATACCAATGTCACTCCATTGCAGGTTGACTCCCACGTCACATGATGACCATTCTCTAAAAAGACTAAAACGACCGCAATCCATTGGTCGCACAAGGTATGCTGCATCGGACGATGCATTTAACTGGAAAAAGCTCCCTGATTTTAAATGTCCATCTTTCTAAATCCAATTCCCTTTTCTCTCCCCCCAAACGGTATTTGCGGATAAACTCCACGCCCTGATGAGAATCCGATGATTTGCACATTGGCATTCGAAACGCGTTGGCATTTAGCATCAATGTTTTGCCGAAAATTATTGGCATGTCCTAACTAATGTTGGGTTTCTCTTTTTCCTGTATTCACACAACTACAATACCATAATAAATAGTGTTACAGGAAGTTGGGTTGGTAATGAACAAAACGTACCCCCCAAACTGCTATATATTTCTTTGATTGTACTTGATGAAATTTTGCTTCTTACTGTTTTTGAAATAATTGCTCACCACTGTGTACAATGTATATGCACATTATGTTGATATTTTCACTTTAATTTACACAATAACTGTTCACATGTTTGTTTTTCGTGCTTTTTCCTATGCAAAAAAAGTTGTTGTTGTGTTCAATGTGAAGTTGACTATGTATTCTTTCTTGTCGCAAATAACGGACAATTTATGAATTTCAAAAATAACTGACATAAATCAAGTGTCTGAGTAAACTAACAGTGTGGTTTTCTCTTTGATGAACATCAAATGTGATAATTATGCACACAGAGGCATAGGTAAATCCCCCATTTTTTGGCATTAATAGGCCCTACCTACCCTCTTCCCTACAGGGCCAAACCCCCCCTTTTTGTCTGGTATCAAATGGACAGCAGACAATACCCAAATGTATGTTCAAAAACAAGCATTTGCATAGCTAATAGGTCTCGCCTTTGGGACCTTATAAATGTTTAGCCATGCAACACTTGATGTTGTTGCACCAAGGATATTGTGCTGGATAACTAAACACTTATAAGGTCCCAAAGGGAAGACCTATTGGCTATGCCAATGCTTGTTTTTTAATAGTTTGTTGACAGGTAATTGAATTTGTAAGAATGCACATTCTTAACTGACATGGAAGAGTTCTGCAAATTGTTTGGAGGGGCGGGCTTGGAAAGAAGATGTTTAAATGGAGATGTTCAAATTATAGCAGCCCAAGCATTACAACAAATGTAAGCAGGTCCTAAAACAGAGCTGTCCTATGAAACCTGAAACACACATGTGATATGACTTGATATTAATTATCAATTTGTGTAGCTCCTTGTAAAGCAATGTGAAGTAATTTCCATCTGCTATTAAAGATTTTGGCAGTAAGCCACTGCTTGTTTGTCCAGACCCAGAGAGTAAACTGCTCGGTGTTAGATTGGATTTGCTCCAAAAGTAAAACATTTCGTTGACAAGTAGCTCAGAAATGTACATCTATCGGTATGGAATTCTGTAAGGCATTATATGTAAGGATGTTATGAAAAAAGGCCATCTCAAGAGCATGTTCAAAGTTTGATAGCATACAAATCCATACTAATATGATAAAGAGAGAGCCCAAACCTTTGAGGCGGGTAATCTCAGGAACCACAGCACCAATCACAACACCCAATACAGCGTTGGAAAGGGCAGTTGCAGCAGAAAGAAATTGGCTATGCAGACACCCACCATATACATTTAAAAGGTAAAAGAACCGTGCCAGCAAAGTAGTCCCTTGTGGGCGTGTCTGCATTGTGCTGTGGGCGTGTGCTGGGGGCGTGACAAACGCTGGGGGCGTGTGGTACGTTCCGCCCTTCATGCCATGTCTCATATTGTGTGCTAGTCCACCCTGCTCTCTTTAAATACCCCTGCACCCTTAAACACTAACCCATCTTAACCCTATAAATATACCCTGTACCCCAAAACCCAAACCTATCCCTAAACCCTAAAAATACCCCTGTACCCCAAAACCCACACCCAGCCCTGAACCCTATAAATACCCCTGTACCTCAAAACCCAAACCTACACATGAACCCTAAAAATACCCCTGTACACCAAACCCCAAACCTAGCCCTGAACCCTAAAAATACCACTGTACCCCAAAACCCAAACCTACCCCTGAACCCTAATATACCCCTGTACCCCAAACCTAGCCCTGAACCCTTAAAATACCACTGTACCCCAAAACCCAAACCTACCCCTGAACCCTAAAAATACCCATGTACACCAAAACCCAAACCTAGGCCTAAACCCTAAAATTAACCCTGTACCCCAAAACCCAAACCTACCCCTGAACCCTAAAATACCCCCGTACCCCAAAACCTAAACCTAGCCCTGAACCCTAAAAATACCCCTGTACACCAAAACCCAAACTTAGCCCTGAACCCTTAAAATACACCTGTACTACAAAACCCAAACCTACCCCTGAACCCTAAAAATACCCCTATACCCCAAAACCCAAACCTAGCTCTGAACCCTAAAAATACCCCTGTACCCCAAAACCCATACATATCCCTAAACCCTAAAACGACCCCTGTACCCCATAACCCAAAACTCTGAACCCTTAAAATACCCAAACACCCCAAAACATATACCTCAGTACCCCAAAACATATACCCCTATACCCATACTTACCTTATCCAAACATTACAAAAAAACATGCTTTTACCATTCATGCATTTACAATGAATTTATTTGTAAATGTATGCGTGATTAAAACATATAAAATGTAATGCCATGCGTTATAATGGCATTGCGGAGTCATGGTACTTTCGTAATAAAAGTATGCGGAGTGATGGTATGCGGAAAGAAAGTTGCGGAATAATGGGTGTTTACCCTCCCCCGGTAAGTACATTGGTGGCACGGCGGCCCACATCTCCAGCAACATACTCATATTTTTTCACCACCCAATTGAAAAATGCACAGGTCTCTCTCATTGATGGCCAGCACCGACATACACTTTTAGACACACCTCCCGCCACAAGTTCTAGAATTGCGAACCTTAGAGTTGGGGGGCTATGTTCCAATCTCGGCATCAGCTCAACATCCTGTGATTCCAGGCAAATCGCTTTGTCTCCCTGTGCCTACCACAAATGAATGTGTTATTCTGTAATGTAAATTGTGCTCATGCCATGTTGTCGAGTTTGCGCTATATAATATTGCAAGGAAAAATAAAATAGGGAAACTCGAGTTCACACACGACAGAACATGCATTCTTAAGGGCACCAGCAGTGCACTGTGAATCGGAGCGTTTCACAGGCCTGTCACAGATAAGAAATGCTATCAAAACGAAATCCTACAAAACAATATACTACTGGCCTGCAGCAATTCATACCCGGACAACGTCGGGACGGGCTGCTAGTGTAGTATAAAGACGCAAATAGTGTGTGTTGACTTTTTGAAGACAATCGTATTTTACTAGATGGTAGTACCAATATTGTAAACCAGCCACATTTCAAAATATTGGCGTTCTTATAGAGGGGACAGAAGCACCAGAATTCTGAAGAGATGTTTCTACTAGACCCATTATCTCAAGTCTGATAATTTTCCATTTCCAGGCCGGTGTCCCCTCTTGCTCGTCCCTCGGCCACTGCCCCCCGCCCCCTCTCCCCATGTAGTCCTGTTTATCCATTCTTGTTCACCCTTCACTTTTGCACAATAGCGATGCTCCGAATTGGAGGTAGTTAATCATGCAATGTTGGTAAAGAGGTGGAAATGATGGCAGAGCCGGGTCTATTGAAAATACGTCTTTAACATGCTGCTACCTTTTTGCGGTACTTGGGTAGTTGAACCCAACTAGCATGGTGTATCATCAGCAGCTGACTCACACTTTTCCCATGAATCATGATTAATTGGCCAAAAATAGTACAACCCCCATAACCTCTGCAACCTCACAGCTACCAGCCAGAAGCGTTGGTTACTGAAAATAGGCACATTTGCTTTAACACAAACCCAACATTGAGCAAACAAGTTACAAACACACAGAATTCGAGTTGCTGCAAACCCTTGAACCCTTCTTGCCACGGTAGCTTCACATGACAGGGTATGCTTTGCTGTGTTCAAGTACCATCTGAATCTTTTTAAGAATATAGAGGTATGCGTGGTTATGTTTATTCATTGGCATCTTATAAAGCAGATGCTGATCTGATAAATGTTGTATCCCTTGTTTAATTGCCAACACCTACCAGTGAACCTGTCCTGGTGATGAATCTTGCCACTACTTTCACACCTTTAAGTTCTGTCAGGCACGAACTTCCTAAACCCATTGTGTTATTTTTTTTTTTTTGTCATAGAACTCCCACACGAGAAAAGCTGCCTATATAAAACTGTCTCAAAAAATCTCACGTGAATGGAAATTATTTCTCCACAAATGTATCTTTCTTTACTAGCTCTGTTTAATAAGACAGTATAATTTACAGATTCATTTACGGCCATCATACTTCTCTGCTACAAAAGCACGGCAGTTTGTGGTCATTTAAATCGTATCGGGTTTGACTTCTCATTTGAGCACTGGAATTTAGCTTGTGGAATTTAAGCACATTTATTAGACTATTTTTGCTTGAATGGAACACTTTTTTTTAGTACCTTTCCACATAAGTTGAATAGATAGAGTGTCTTTTAAAACAATAGTCAATGTTTTGTATGTGATAATAGTCACGATTCACGGCCATGATCATGTGCGAATGTACATGGGATAATTATGTTTACATTGTGTGTACATTTAAATATATCCGCAGTCACACTGAGTTTTAGTCTACACAATCCTTCCAAACCTTTGCCATTCACCTATCGCTTGTACTTTTGAAGCACAGCTGTTTGTGCAAGCACACATCAAAGTTGAGGGCTTGAATGTAGCTCGGAAAGAATCCGGCATTTTCTTGAGTTTACAGACTTCTGAATAATTACAAGGTCTACGTCATATACTCAATGTCTTTGTATGGGATACATATGTAATGCAGACTGTTATTAAAACGTATTATGTTGTCCCACGCTAACACAGATTTATAAAACAATGCATTTGTGTTTTGTAATGGTAGCTTCCAAATATTTAGCATCCATTTCCAAAATTTGCAATTAGTACATCATCCATGGTGGTGAAATCCACACATCCCACTTGCAAGGTTAGAGTGAATGCATGTCACCAGAAAAATAAAGAGTAATGCAAATGCGTCTTTTACTTGGCTCTTGCATCAGTTTGTTGATCTAGAGCATGGGTACTCACAAACTTTCTCTCGGGGGCCAAATTTACAGTGTGGTTTGTGTCCGAGGGCCGCACCGGTGGGGGCAGGGTCAGTGGGGAAGGGGCGGGGCTAGAGCAACAAAAAAAACTGTGACCATGAGGTTGATCATAGGTCCCTGCAGCGGAGGCCTTCGTCCACTGAGCCACCAGACCCTGCACACCCACATCTCTCTCGCTCTCCCCCTCTCCCTCTCTTTCCCCCTCTCTCTCCCTCTCTATCTCCCTCTCTCTCTCTCTCTCTCTCTCTCCCTCTCTCCCTCACTCTCTCCCTCTCTCCCTCCCTCTCCCTCTCCCTCTCCCTCTGACTCTCTGACTCTCTGTCTCTCTATGACTCTCTGACTATCTGACTCTCTGACTTCCTCTGACTCTCTCACTCCCTCTCTCTTCATCTCTCCCTCTGTCTCCATCTCTCCATCTCTCCCTCTGTCTCACTCACTCTTACTCTCTCACTCCCTCTCTTCCTGTCTCACTCACTCTGACTCTCTCCCTCCCTCTGTCTCCTTCCCTCCCTTCCTCTGTCTCCCTCCCTCTGTCTCCCTCCCTCTGTCTCCCTCCATCTCTCTGTCTCCCTCCCTCCCCCTCCCTCCCTCTCCCTCGCTCTCCCTCGCCCTCCCTTTCCCTCCCTCACTTTCCCTCTCCCTCTCTTTCCCTCCCTCTCGCTCTCCCTCCCTCTAACTCCCTCTCCCTCCCTTTTCCTCCCTCTGTCTCCCTCCCTCTGTCTGCCTTCCTTTCCCTCCCTCCCTCGCTTTCCCTCCCTCCCTCACTCTCCTTCCCTCCCTCGCTCTCCTTCCCTCCCTCGCTCTCCTTCCCTCCCTCGCTCTCCCTCCCCCCTCGCTCTCCCTCCCTCCCTCGCTCTCCTTCCCTCCCTCGCTCTCCTTCCCTCCCTCGCTCTCCCTCCCACCATCGCTTTCCTTCCCTCCCTCGCTCTCCCTCCCCCCGCTCTCCCTTTCCCTCCCTCACTTTCCCTCTCCCTCCCTCTCGCTCTCCCTCCCTCTGTCTCCCTCTCCCTCCCTTTTCCTCCCTCTGTCTCCCTCCCTCTGTCTGCCTTCCTTTCCCTCCCTCCCTCGCTTTCCCTCCCTTCCTCGCATTCCCTCCCTCGCTCTCCTTCCCTCCCTCGCTCTCCTTCCCTCCCTCGCTCTCCCTCCCCCCTCGCTCTCCCTCCCTCCCTCGCTTTCCCTCCCTCCCTCCCTCTGTCTCCCTCCTTTTTTTTTAAAGGCTGTCTGCAACCAGAGCTCTACTCAGAGACTCCTCTGCCTGTGGGGACCGGGCGATTTCCGCCGTAGTCAGAGTGGGGCTGCAGGGGCGCTGAGAGGTGAAAGTAGCCTCATTAACATGCTAATGGTCTTTTAAAGACCTGTGAAATGCTTAGGTGATGCTGTGTGCGCGCGCCTGGAAGCTGTCACAGCCCGGGAGGGGGGAAAGGGGGGGGGGGGGGCACAGAGGCAGGGTCACCCTGCCTGTGTGCCCCCCCTCCCTTTAAATGTAGGACAAAATGTCTTGCTATTGGCCCTTGCTTGATTCCGCATTGCCTTTACAATGCACACCTGATCCCAGTTTCTTTTCTTTTGACCGGATTGTATTAAACCAAATGATGAGAATATTACATAAACTGAAATGCCCAACTGAACATGCATTTGACAACAGTACTATTGATTTGTATACAGCACATCAAGCCACACATCTATTCTTTGTAAGTGCCATGATTAAAAGATGTTTCTATTACTTAAAGTCACAGAACTACATTGAACGACACCAGAAGGCTAGAAGTCCCAGCCAGCCTTGCGAGGATTCGAATTTGTGTCCTGCAGATCACTGCATGTCTCAATCGTGAGTGTTTAATTCGCTGAGGGATTCTGTCCGATTAAGTAATCTGAGCACTGACGGGGCCAAAGGCGTCAAGAACTGCACAGTGCTCCACTGCCCTGACATGGCCAAAAGGGTGACCCTGCCTGTGTGCCCTCCTCCTCCCGGGCTGTGAGAGCTTCCAGGCGCGCGCACACAGCGCACACAGCCGCAAGCATTTCACAGGTCTTTGTAAGACCATTAGCATGTTAATTAGGCTATTTTCAGCTCTCAGCGCCCCTGCAGCCCCACTCTGACTACGGCGGAAATCGCCCGGCCCCCACAGGCAGCAGAGTCTCTGAGTCGAGCTCTGGTTGCAGACAGCCTTTAATTAAAAAAAAAACTCGGGTACGATGTCTGAAAGGTCCGCGGGCCGCCAGGGAAGGCTTTCCGAGCCGCCAGCGGCCCGCGGGCCGTACTATGAGTACCCCTGATCTAGAGTATGTGTACTGTTCACAAATGTGCCTGATAACAGAAAGTGGTGTGTGATTGTGTTTATTTTACTAGCCAGTCAGTACATTCACAGCAATCACTTCCAAATATCTCTCCAGTAAAGATGTGTTAATTACAAAACAGACAAGTTCTTCTATTATATTAAAGCTACTAACAAGAAGACAGTAGGAATCACACATGTAAATAGCATCATCAGCCCCTCTTTTAGTCTTCTGTTTTGATCTGTGATATGTGCATCGACCAAAGTGCTATTTAAGACTGAGGGTATGAAATAGGCTGCATTTAACAAGAAAATAGACCTTTAACATGAATTTAACAAGCCAGAGAAATTATAAACTATTGCATGCTGCACATTCATGCAGTGATATTAAACAACAAGCGTTGAAACATTAGCGCAGCAGCGAAAGTGAAACAGTACTCGTGCATGCAGTGGGGGGAGTGCTCACCATCTGTTTGCAAGTTAATTACAAACAGATGTTGCCAAAGCTAACTCCCGCAAGGGCATCTCCAAACGTGCACACGTTGCCATTGAAAGCGATGAAATGCTTGCAGGTTTTTGGCCTAAAAAGCGAATCGATTTCAAGAGGTCTTCCCTATGCAGCACATGCGCGCTGTGTCGGCGAGACCTAACAAGGTTAAAGCGTTGTCATCCGTTGTTGACCATGTATAAACCTTGGATTGTGATGCTTATATAGAGAGCACTCTACTGCAGGCTAGAGATGGACAACTGACTACCTAGTCAATGAAAAAAAGAAAACGTCCTTTGGCCAAAATGATACATGTAAGGCCCTAAAAAGATTTTCCAAAATCAAACTAGTTTTACTTTCACACAAACCTGCAAATATCACATGTAAATGAAAACAAAACTAAGGGCTCCATTCACAGAACTAACTTACGACAAAATCCTAAACTTACTACTTTTGGTATTCACAGAAGTTAGGATTTTGTCTTAAGTTTGTCTTAAAACAGACTTAAGACAGACGTAAGACAAAATCCTAACTTAAGTCTGTCTTAAGTCTGTCTTAAGACAAATTTAAGACAAAATCCTAACTTCTGTGAATACCAAAAGTAGTAAGTTTAGGATTTTTTCTTAAGTTAGTTCTGTGAATCGGGCCCTAACTCTTTACTGCCCTCAAGTAACCAACAGCGATAACCAGAAACAATCAATAGATGACAATGTCAGATCAGGTTGAAAGGGTACCAATATTAAGAAAGCATTATATTCCCGCGATAACGGTAGTAAGTGCCATACATATGTCAATAACATAATATATCACAACATACCACAACATAGCCAAACATTGCATCACCATGGATGTGGTCCATCAGCACCAAAACACGGAAGGGTCAGCAGAATTGGCCAAGAGCTGAACCGGAAAACTACTGAGCAGATTGACATTTTCACAAACTTTACTACATGAATATGAGAGGATATGATAATGGGGCAACAGCTTTTTGGAACAAATACAGTGTAAAAGTAGGCACGTGTGAGTGGAAGAGTGGTAGTTTGCAGAATAGCAGGTCAGACAGTAGCAGGAGTTCTGGTTTTCAAGAAAGAGGGTAATTCTCTAAGGTATATAGGGAAGCTTGGGCATTGACAGAGAGATTTGGATTTACGAGGTGGGGCTCTACTCAGACAGTGTATCCTTTCTTCATGTGCTAGCACTAGATTTTGTGTGGGCTGCACTCTTGTCCACCTATAGTTTACCCTGAATATCAGAAAAGCTTGAGCTCATGCAGGCAACACAACCCCTTACAGTTCCCCTTGAGCGTTGGAGTAGCAGAGGAAGAGGATCTGGAATTCTTGTCTGCAAATGACCTCACATGGCCATTGAGAATATAGAATCTCTCTGCTGGAAATCCATGGCATGTATGGACAGCTCTTTCATTACAGGTTAGTTGCACTGGCCGTCACAGAAAGCCAGACCTATATTTTGCTATTGACTGGATGCTATGAATCTGCAGGAAGAGACATTAGCTGACTGGTAAGGCTACTAAGCCCCTTGCAGGATGAATAAAGCTCTGTATCAGAACTTTGCAGTTTCTCTGGTGCAGTCACAGCCAGTACCTTACTGTGAGCATTGATTGCAAACCTGACTAACTCCACTTGATCCTTTCTGCCTCTAACTCCTTGATCCCTTCTGTCTCCAGCTGACTCCCGTCCTCAGTCCTCAGCCTCCTTGACTATGCCCAACCCAGTACCAGGCACTCAGTCAGTGGGGGGTTTCTCCTGAAGAGATACTTTTCAGAAACTCTGCCCAGTTCAGCAACTAGGCACGGTTCCTGCTCCATTTGCTTAGGGACCAATGATCACTCCATCTCCTGTACCATAAGCCACTGACTCCAGAGTGT
Source organism: Lissotriton vulgaris (assembly GCF_964263255.1). Lineage (NCBI taxonomy): Eukaryota > Metazoa > Chordata > Amphibia > Caudata > Salamandridae > Lissotriton > Lissotriton vulgaris. The sequence goes on along the minus strand of NC_141695.1, from coordinate 518,720,007 downwards.
TTTCTTAGAGAGAGTGCATTTATTCGTCCAATGCCATCTTGCTATTCAGATAGTGGACTGAAATACCACTTTCTGTACAATATTGCTGCAATCATGGAGAAGATGAGGAAGTTACTTGTAAGACATAAATTTGCTAAATCGATAGACAATAAGTTATTGATTCATAATCTAGGTTCGAGTGATCTGCTGTGTTACCTAACTGAATTCAATCATCTGAAAGTACAGTTAGTTGACTCTTTAAAACATGTTCAGAGCTTATCGAGCTGGTAATACAGTTGGATTGTTTGTTACCAGAGGAAGGGAAGAGGAGGGTCCATAAACACCCAGAGAAATGATAGTTAGAATCAAGAAAAAATCGGACACACTAAGATACAATGAGCATTATGACCTTATGCAGATTGTGGACATGACGGTAGCTTGACAAAAAAAGACAAAGAAAAAGGCGACATTTGAACTAGTGTTATTATATGGGAAGACTGGCCACGTCATGAAAGAGTTTCTTGCAAAACCTGAAAACCTAAAATCCCTGGAAAAACTGTGCGAGCATGGCAGAACCAGTGGAAAACTCAAAGCTCACTGGTGGCATAGTCAGACCGGCAAGGAGACTTTGACTTAACACAATGTTTTGAACACCATACCTTACGCATCTTTTCACCGAACTATGGGCCCGATTCACAAAGGTAAACTGATACTAAAATCGAACTTTACGACTTTCGGTATTCAAAAAGGGCACTTGCGATTAGGAAAGTTAGACTTTTGTCTTGGTTTAACTTTAGTTTTAGTCTTAAGTTTAACTGAGACAAAAGTCTAACTTTACTTCTTGTAAATGCCCTTTGTGAATACCGAAAGTAGTAAAGTTAGACTTTCATCTCAATTTACCTTTGTGAATCGGGCGCTATGACTGTAAACCTCAAAGTAACACCGATTCAACAAGTAAGCATAGCTATGCAGCCCAGTTCAGAGGCCACTGTGAATTTTTCAATATCTCCTGTACGGAATCCATAAAGAATCCTTGCCAGAGAAAAATCACTCAGACCCTGTTTGAACCATCAATGGTACAGTGTACTGAGGTGCAAAACCCCCCAACACGACCCCATTAAACCACAATCTGTCATTATAGACATCATAAGAAGTTATCTTTCAACATAATCGCAACCCCTCAGTGTAAAGCAATCTTTGATTTACACAGCTTGGGACACGCTATCCTATGATTGACTGTGTAGAATTCACCGACTTGTACCTCTCACATTGTTACACCACAACAGCTAATCAGGGAAACCTATTCAGTGTGCTGTGCCCTTCCAGCACAACACTCTGATTAAAGAGCAGGTGTGTGTTCTTCCACTGTATCAGGATTTTGTCTGCCAGATCAAATTTCAGCCAAGGGTTCCAATATCCTATCATTGCAACAGAAAAAGAAAACATCTAAAGGCATACATAGAGAAGAACACGGCTACTGGTTTCATCAGGCTCTGGAAATCTAAGTAATCGGCGCCACTTTTCTTTGTTCCAAAGAACAACCTATATTGAATATTATGCTTGGAATAAGATAAAAAAGTAGATACCTGCTAGGATTTATCCCAGTGCTACTGTATCATGTCAAGAATGCCCCCATTAACAACAAAGTGGACCTGCCTGGAGAGTACAGTATAGATGTAATAATGTGCCTTTAGAGATCTACATGTATTCCCATTCTTAAAAAGTACACATCTCACATGGCAGGGCAGCATTTGAATGTTTGCATGTAAACAATCTGTTGGTGAAATTAGAAAATTGTTACTGCCACCATTATACTGTTGACTTTCAGGTTCTATGGTCACCTTCTTTTGCAGTTCAGATGGACAGAGACTGATGCTATTCTGTGATTGCCACCTCGTACATCTGTAAAGGAAGGCCTCGATTCTTAGGATTTGACAGCTCTTATTTATGGGTCATTGAAGGGTTCTCATGCAGGGCTTCGAGAATATGGCTCAACAGGATGTCAACAAAACATTTTTTGACATGAAACCTTATTGGCAATTTAACATTCACAAAACAAATCACTACATCTCCCTTGATGCACCCTTATGGAGTTCTTGTAACAGGATTGTGTTCTGATGCTGTGATACTGAGTACCAAGCAGCTACAAACTACACGGCTCATGATGCACTGTACTCACCTTGTGGAAGACCTGGAACCAGGATCGGTTCTTGTCAAACATCCAGATCATGTAACTGTAGAGTAAGAAACTCCAAAGACATATTACACTGCTGGTGACCGCAGCATTGTGATTTGCTAGGGGAGTCTGGGAGCCTGTGTTCTTCCTGCTTCCGGAGTCAGTCAACCGAAGAGGACGGGAGGCGGCGGCCGGCCTGCAGGTAAGTGGTTTTAAAAATAAAAAAATGTCATCTCCTCCCTGCCCGCCACCCCGTTAAGGAGCACTCATCACTGGTCTCTTCCTCAAATTGTAGGGCGGTACAAGCTTGCTTCCTTTCATCAACAACCCACTAACCACGGCCAATTCTTCTTTGAACTTCCAATATCCTATAATATTGGCATCGCGCTTGCTCTTATCGCACCAACCGCCCTAATCATATTCATGACTGCCTGGAGAACTGAATCATCCTCCAATTCCTTTTTCCACTCCTCCTCCGATATGATACCATCTGTAATGAGACACACAGTCACTTCCTCTTCAAATTCTTCACCTCCAAAGAAATCATGTAGTTCCAAGATCTCTTCAGGATCACCAGAACTTAGCTCAACCGTGTCACTTAACCTAGAACAACAATTTGCTAAAAAGTTACTGGCTCCCGGGCTGTATGTCTCTAAATCCCATTCTCACTCTAAATCAACGTTGATCAGCCTCTCAAAGTAAAATGCTGAAAATAGTCTAAATTACCTACAAAGCAGTAGAAACTCCTCACAGATCCCTTGTCACAGGTGTGCACAAGGATCGGCTGTAGCATTGAGGCCTCTGTGAAGCTAAAGCATAACAGTGTGTCAGTGTGTCCAATGTCCAATGTACACCTTCAGGAAAGGAAGTCACAGGTTCTTCACTCATCGCCAATGTTAGGTTCCACTTGAAGAAAGGCTCAGAGACTCATTGAAATGAGAAATTATATTTAATAAGTAGAAGATAGCAGAGACTCCAGTAAACCACAGCAAACACCAGCTGATAACTGATCTGGAACCTTCAACTATGCAAACCACATCCTAGCAATACCATGACATTCCAATACATGATGTCATTACAAAGACACAGAACTGTTACAAAGATACAAAGATGTACAGGATACCGCAGGCACATGATGCAAAAATGCTACCTGTACCTTATAATACAATGCATGTTTTTAATTTTATTGTATTTGCAACACAAGTCAGGACTGTCTTGTCAAAGTTAATAATCAAGGGTACGATACCTGAGTGGTGCAAAATGACAGTTTGGTGCATTAACCTTTCCTGGATGTCCATGTTTCATACTAAAAAACCCTCTCCTAATAGACTTATGCTCTCAGCTCAGCAAAACTTGCACAACTACCAACACACCTGCTCACATAGCGCTGTTAAAGTAGAGTCCAAGCTCACTTCTTCTTTTGTATGAAGCCCATCTGACAGGGCACAAGGGCATCTCCTCATATCTTACTGCACTTTCCTTGTTGGCTGTGGGGCATTTTAGGAGCCCACCTGTATTAGAGGATACTGCAGAGTACAGCATAAGTCATAAACAGGACTTACAGAACTTAAAGGACTAACAGATCAGCAGTGGTAATTTGTACTTGAAATAATGTAAAAACAGGAAATTGGCTGACGAAGAACAGGCTGGTAAATGCGGAAGTGATGGCTTTTCCATGATATGATTTTGTTCGAGCCTATTCTTTCAGCCCATCATAATAATGAAGTGTCTGTGTAATCAATCAGGACATAAGAACCACAGCTCTGTTTATCTCTGTGGGTCTATGGGCATTCAGACCTTCAGGCTAGATTACAAAGCAAGCAACAAAAGACAAATGGGCGAGGGTGTGAGGCATGAAATCAGTCATTGTTGAGACTGAAAAGTCCTCTGCATTGTTAAAGACGTGTACTTCTGCCCAGAGTGCCCAACTGTACTATTTTCTAGATCCTTAATGCAGATTTGTATGTCATAGGGGAACATAGATCATGCATGTGTGCCCCAACATAGGAGTGTCTCATGGATTATAGTCTTGTTGGACCAAGAGTGGTGCCAACTAGACTACAATCATTGTGGTGGAAGACTACCACATTCACCAAGAGTTAAGCAGCGCAAGCCAAGTTGGGTATTACACATCTTTATTCATCTGCGTGTAACTGCAAACTCAACATTCCAAGACTGCATTCACTTCACTACACTCTAACACTTGCACCACAGTTCTACAGAGTGAATCAGGACTTAAAAGGGTTCCGTCATAGCTAACTCACACAAAACTACATCTCCCCCTCTGTTAAATAAAAATAATTACATTTTTTTACAAATACATATACAATCATAGCTCTACGATGAGTCTTCGTGGTGCTCAGATCACACTTTCCTGATTGTGTCTTTGGAACCTGGAGACAGGCAGTAGATGTGTTCGTGATCTGCGTTGGCGATGTAGCAACAGCAGTGGTCAGGGTGTTTTCAATTGTCCTTATAGATCCAGTCTCTACATTGACATCAGTGACTGACGAGTGATGTGCCACATGTTGGAAATGCAAGGAATCTCATGTAATGGACTTCCCAGGACACTGGCAGGCCACCATGTGCCCTTTGCTGGTCACAACATGAAATGGCTCAGCATCGAAGGGAGCATCAGATTTTCGTTTTCTAGAGAGATGACAAGTGCTTGATCTTCTCTAGTGAAAGTAATGTCTTTTGCATGTAGGCGCTTGTCTGCATAGTCCTTCATTTTCCTTTTACGATCCAAGTCTTTTGTATGGGTTTCTTCCTCCGAACTTGAGGTAACTTGGTCATTATGGCTCTCTCAAACATCAAGGTTGCAGGCCTTTTACCTGTGGTCGAGTGAGGTAGAGCGGTAAGCTAGAAGAGTACAATTCAAGACAGTTTAAAGGTTGCCCTTTTCCAATACAGCACGCTGAACAGCTTTCTTAAGAGTACTCATGAAACCTTTGACAAGGCGGACGGCCTTTGGCCAAGGAGGTGAGCTCTTCTGATGCTTCAAATTAAGATGACTGAGAAAGTCTCTGAATTCTCAACTGTTGAAAAGTGGGCAGTTGCCACATTTTAAGATCAAAGGAACACCACATTTGGAAAGATGGAGTTTAATCTCCCAATGACTCTTCCTTGAGTGGTAGATGAGAGATCTTCTATTCTAAACGGCTGGAGCAACGTGGGCAGAGACACGTGTGCTATTCCAATGCAAATGCGTGGTTAAGGCAGATGGCAGTCCAGTGCTCATGATGGGCAGGGAAAAGAGGAGGAAGTGTCAGTACAGGAAGCTCTGGATGCGGACAGGTAAGTGGGGCTGAGGCCGGGGATCAGAGGGGCGTTGGGGTACTTTTTGGAAGGGGACGGGGAGCAGGGTTTTAGGACTAGGAGGGGGTTGGGGTAGTTTTAAGGGCTGGTGTAGGGGGAGTTTTTAGGAGTGAGGAGTCGGGTACATTTTTTAATTGGGGTGAAGGTAGTGAAGTTTAGGGCTCACAGCGAGGGGCTCAGGTCGGGGTAGTTTATGGTAGGGGGCAGGGTTGTCAGCCCAGGGAGAGGGGAAGGGATAGTTTTAAGGGCAGGGCAGATTTTAGGCTTCAGGGAGGGGGGGCAAGGTAGGGGATAGAAGTTTAGGGTTGGGAGGTCAGGGTAGAGATGATCTTAACCACGCATACCCCCTTACCAATCATGCTTTTACAATTAAATTGCATGGTAAATGCATTTGTGGTAAAGGAATGCGTGTTTAAGACACATTTGTGGTTCAGGCTGCGTGGTAGACGCAGCATAGTTTAGCCATGCGTGCCTCTGTCATACAACCATCTTCTATCAATGGAAAACAGGAGTATTCATCAAAAATCACCATCAGGTTATGTCCATTGTCAAAAGGACTGAAGAAGTCAAGGGCATTTCTTTCCCATACACGATTTGGCAACTCTGACATGTTTAAGGAGTGTTGAGTGGTTTTTGATGACAGGCAGTTGTATGTATGACAGGCCTTAAATTCTCTTCCAACAAGGGGTGGTGAGGGACAGAGTCTCTGAATTAAGCAGAAAACTCTCACCCAGTCAAGAGATCAGGGCTAGATCCAACACCGTTTTTTAGCTCACTGCACCATCCCAGTTTTAGAACCTGGCTGTATGCAAATTAGTCTGTTCCTGTCCCAGTGCATGATGGGAACAGGGCAAACCAAACTACAAAAGCCAATTCTTACACTGGGAAGGAAACAAGCTCCCGGGGACCGGTTTCTGGCATTACAGCCGTCTTCGGCCCGGTTTGCTTGAATCCTGATGGTGCAATGAGCAAGGGACTCATGTCTGAGTATACCCTTCCACGCTTAGGGTGGACAAAAATATTTACAACAAGGGGTGGTGAGGGACAGAGTCTCTGAATTAAGCAGAAAACTCTCACTGAGTCAAGAGATCAGGGCTAGATCCAACACCGTTTTTTAGCTCACTGCACCATCCCAGTTTTAGAACCTGGCTGTATGCAAATTAGTCTGTTCCTGTCCCAGTGCATGATGGGAACAGGGCAAACCAAACTACAAAAGCCAATTCTTACACTGGGAAGGAAACAAGCTCCCGGGGACCGGTTTCTGGCATTACAGCCGTCTTCGGCCCGGTTTGCTTGAATCCTGATGGTGCAATGAGCAAGGGACTCATGTCTGAGTATACCCTTCCACGCTTAGGGTGGACAAAAATATTTACAACAAGGGGTGGTGAGGGACAGAGTCTCTGAATTAAGCAGAAAACTCTCACCCAGTCAAGAGATCAGGGCTAGATCCAACACCGTTTTTTAGCTCACTGCACCATCCCAGTTTTAGAACCTGGCTGTATGCAAATTAGTCTGTTCCTGTCCCAGTGCATGATGGGAACAGGGCAAACCAAACTACAAAAGCCAATTCTTGCACTGGGAAGGAAACAAGCTCCCGGGGACCAGTTTCTGGCATTACAGCCGTCTTCGGCCCGGTTTGCTTGAATCCTGATGGTGCAATGAGCAAGGGACTCATGTCTGAGTATACCCTTCCACGCTTAGGGTGGACAAAAATATTTACAACAAGGGGTGGTGAGGGACAGAGTCTCTGAATTAAGCAGAAAACTCTCACCCAGTCAAGAGATCAGGGCTAGATCCAACACCGTTTTTTAGCTCACTGCACCATCCCAGTTTTAGAACCTGGCTGTATGCAAATTAGTCTGTTCCTGTCCCAGTGCATGATGGGAACAGGGCAAACCAAACTACAAAAGCCAATTCTTACACTGGGAAGGAAACAAGCTCCCGGGGACCGGTTTCTGGCATTACAGCCGTCTTCGGCCCGGTTTGCTTGAATCCTGATGGTGCAATGAGCAAGGGACTCATGTCTGAGTATACCCTTCCACGCTTAGGGTGGACAAAAATATTTACAACAAGGGGTGGTGAGGGACAGAGTCTCAGAATTAAGCAGAAAACTCTCACCCAGTCAAGAGATCAGGGCTAGATCCAACACCGTTTTTTAGCTCACTGCACCATCCCAGTTTTAGAACCTGGCTGTATGCAAATTAGTCTGTTCCTGTCCCAGTGCATGATGGGAACAGGGCAAACCAAACTACAAAAGCCAATTCTTACACTGGGAAGGAAACAAGCTCCCGGGGACCGGTTTCTGGCATTACAGCCGTCTTCGGCCCGGTTTGCTTGAATCCTGATGGTGCAATGAGCAAGGGACTCATGTCTGAGTATACCCTTCCACGCTTAGGGTGGACAAAAATATTTACAACAAGGGGTGGTGAGGGACAGAGTCTCTGAATTAAGCAGAAAACTCTCACCCAGTCAAGAGATCAGGGCTAGATCCAACACCGTTTTTTAGCTCACTGCACCATCCCAGTTTTAGAACCTGGCTGTATGCAAATTAGTCTGTTCCTGTCCCAGTGCATGATGGGAACAGGGCAAACCAAACTACAAAAGCCAATTCTTACACTGGGAAGGAAACAAGCTCCCGGGGACCGGTTTCTGGCATTACAGCCGTCTTCGGCCCGGTTTGCTTGAATCCTGATGGTGCAATGAGCAAGGGACTCATGTCTGAGTATACCCTTCCACGCTTAGGGTGGACAAAAATATTTACAACAAGGGGTGGTGAGGGACAGAGTCTCTGAATTAAGCAGAAAACTCTCACCCAGTCAAGAGATCAGGGCTAGATCCAACACCGTTTTTTAGCTCACTGCACCATCCCAGTTTTAGAACCTGGCTGTATGCAAATTAGTCTGTTCCTGTCCCAGTGCATGATGGGAACAGGGCAAACCAAACTACAAAAGCCAATTCTTACACTGGGAAGGAAACAAGCTCCCGGGGACCGGTTTCTGGCATTACAGCCGTCTTCGGCCCGGTTTGCTTGAATCCTGATGGTGCAATGAGCAAGGGACTCATGTCTGAGTATACCCTTCCACGCTTAGGGTGGACAAAAATATTTACAACAAGGGGTGGTGAGGGACAGAGTCTCTGAATTAAGCAGAAAACTCTCACCCAGTCAAGAGATCAGGGCTAGATCCAACACCGTTTTTTAGCTCACTGCACCATCCCAGTTTTAGAACCTGGCTGTATGCAAAATAGTCTGTTCCTGTCCCAGTGCATGATGGGAACAGGGCAAACCAAACTACAAAAGCCAATTCTTACACTGGGAAGGAAACAAGCTCCCGGGGACCGGTTTCTGGCATTACAGCCGTCTTCGGCCCGGTTTGCTTGAATCCTGATGGTGCAATGAGCAAGGGACTCATGTCTGAGTATACCCTTCCACGCTTAGGGTGGACAAAAATATTTACAACAAGGGGTGGTGAGGGACAGAGTCTCTGAATTAAGCAGAAAACTCTCACCCAGTCAAGAGATCAGGGCTAGATCCAACACCGTTTTTTAGCTCACTGCACCATCCCAGTTTTAGAACCTGGCTGTATTCAAAATAGTCTGTTCCTGTCCAAGTGCATGATGGGAACAGGGCAAACCAAACTACAAAAGCCAATTCTTACACTGGGAAGGAAACAAGCTCCCGTAGCTTTTGTAGTTTGGTTTGCCCTGTTCCCATCATGCACTGGGACAGGAACAGACTAATTTGCATACAGCCAGGTTCTGAAACTGGGATGGTGCAGTGAGCTAAAAAACGGTGTTGGATCTAGCCCTGATCTCTCGACTGGGTGAGAGTATTCTGTTTAATTCAGAGACTCTGTCCCTCACCACCCCTTGTTGTAAATATTTTTGTCCACCCTAAGCGTGGAAGGGTATACTCAGATGTGAGCACCTTGCTCATTACACCATCAGGATTCAAGCAAGCCGGGCCGAAGACGGCTGAAATGCCAGAAACCGGTCCCCGGTAGCTTGTTTCCTTCCCAGTGTAAGAATTGGCTTTTGTAGTTTGGTTTGCCCTGTTCCCATCATGCACTGGGACAGGAACAGACTAATTTGCATACAGCCAGGTTCTGAAACTGGGATGGTGCAGTGAGCTAAAAAACGGTGTTGGATCTAGCCCTGATCTCTCGACTGGGTGAGAGTATTCTGTTTAATTCAGAGACTCTGTCCCTCACCACCCCTTGTTGTAAATATTTTTGTCCACCCTAAGCGTGGAAGGGTATACTCAGATGTGAGTCCCTTGCTCATTGCACCATCATGATTCAAGCAAGCCGGGCCGAAGACGGCTGAAATGCCAGAAACCGGTCCCCGGTAGCTTGTTTCCTTCCCAGTGTAAGAATTGGCTTTTGTAGTTTGGTTTGCCCTGTTCCCATCATGCACTGGGACAGGAACAGACTAATTTGCATACAGCCAGGTTCTGAAACTGGGATGGTGCAGTGAGCTAAAAAACGGTGTTGGATCTAGCCCTGATCTCTCGACTGGGTGAGAGTATTCTGTTTAATTCAGAGACTCTGTCCCTCACCACCCCTTGTTGTAAATATTTTTGTCCACCCTAAGCGTGGAAGGGTTTACTCAGATGTGAGTCCCTTGCTCATTGCACCATCAGGATTCAAGCAAGCCGGGCCGAAAACGGCTGAAATGCCAGAAACCGGTCCCCGGTAGCTTGTTTCCTTCCCAGTGTAAGAATTGGCTTTTGTAGTTTGGTTTGCCCTGTTCCCATCATGCACTGGGACAGGAACAGACTAATTTGCATACAGCCAGGTTCTGAAACTGGGATGGTGCAGTGAGCTAAAAAACGGTGTTGGATCTAGCCCTGATCTCTCGACTGGGTGAGAGTATTCTGTTTAATTCAGAGACTCTGTCCCTCACCACCCCTTGTTGTAAATATTTTTGTCCACCCTAAGCGTGGAAGGGTATACTCAGATGTGAGTCCCTTGCTCATTGCACCATCAGGATTCAAGCAAGCCGGGCCGAAGACGGCTGAAATGCCAGAAACCGGTCCCCGGTAGCTTGTTTCCTTCCCAGTGTAAGAATTGGCTTTTGTAGTTTGGTTTGCCCTGTTCCCATCATGCACTGGGACAGGAACAGACTAATTTGCATACAGCCAGGTTCTAAAACTGGGATGGTGCAGTGAGCTAAAAAACGGTGTTGGATCTAGCCCTGATCTCTCGACTGGGTGAGAGTATTCTGTTTAATTCAGAGACTCTGTCCCTCACCACCCCTTGTTGTAAATATTTTTGTCCACCCTAAGCGTGGAAGGGTATACTCAGATTTGAGTCCCTTGCTCATTGCACCATCAGGATTCAAGCAAGCCGGGCCGAAGACGGCTGAAATGCCAGAAACCGGTCCCCGGTAGCTTGTTTCCTTCCCAGTGTAAGAATTGGCTTTTGTAGTTTGGTTTGCCCTGTTCCCATCATGCACTGGGACAGGAACAGACTAATTTGCATACAGCTAGGTTCTGAAACTGGGATGGTGCAGTGAGCTAAAAAACGGTGTTGGATCTAGCCCTGATCTCTCGACTGGGTGAGAGTATTCTGTTTAATTCAGAGACTCTGTCCCTCACCACCCCTTGTTGTAAATATTTTTGTCCACCCTAAGCGTGGAAGGGTATACTCAGATGTGAGTCCCTTGCTCATTGCACCATCAGGTTTCAAGCAAGCCGGGCCGAAGACGGCTGAAATGCCAGAAACCGGTCCCCGGTAGCTTGTTTCCTTCCCAGTGTAAGAATTGGCTTTTGTAGTTTGGTTTGCTCTGTTCCCATCATGCACTGGGACAGGAACAGACTAATTTGCATACAGCCAGGTTCTGAAACTTGGATGGTGCAGTGAGCTGAAAAACGGTGTTGGATCTAGCCCTGATCTCTCGACTGGGTGAGAGTATTCTGTTTAATTCAGAGACTCTGTCCCTCACCACCCCTTGTTGTAATTATTTTTGTCCACCCTAAGCGTGGAAGGGTATACTCAGATGTGAGTCCCTTGCTCATTGCACCATCAGGATTCAAGCAAGCCGGGCTGAAGAGGGCTGAAATGCCAGAAACCGGTCCCCGGTAGCTTGTTTCCTTCCCAGTGTAAGAATTGGCTTTTGTAGTTTGGTTTGCCCTGTTCCCATCATGCACTGGGACAGGAACAGACTAATTTGCATACAGCCAGGTTCTGAAACTGGGATGGTGCAGTGAGCTAAAAAACGGTGTTGGATCTAGCCCTGATCTCTCGACTGGGTGAGAGTATTCTGTTTAATTCAGAGACTCTGTCCCTCACCACCCCTTGTTGTAAATATTTTTGTCCACCCTAAGCGTGGAAGGGTATACTCAGATGTGAGTCCCTTGCTCATTGCACCATCAGGATTCAAGCAAGCCGGGCCGAAGACGGCTGAAATGCCAGAAACCGGTCCCCGGTAGCTTGTTTCCTTCCCAGTGTAAGAATTGGCTTTTGTAGTTTGGTTTGCCCTGTTCCCATCATGCACTGGGACAGGAACAGACTAATTTGCATACAGCCAGGTTCTGAAACTGGGATGGTGCAGTGAGCTAAAAAACGGTGTTGGATCTAGCCCTGATCTCTCGACTGGGTGAGAGTATTCTGTTTAATTCAGAGACTCTGTCCCTCACCACCCCTTGTTGTAAATATTTTTGTCCACCCTAAGCGTGGAAGGGTATACTCAGATGTGAGTCCCTTGCTCATTGCACCATCATGATTCAAGCAAGCCGGGCCGAAGACGGCTGAAATGCCAGAAACCGGTCCCCGGTAGCTTGTTTCCTTCCCAGTGTAAGAATTGGCTTTTGTAGTTTGGTTTGCCCTGTTCCCATCATGCACTGGGACAGGAACAGACTAATTTGCATACAGCCAGGTTCTGAAACTGGGATGGTGCAGTGAGCTAAAAAACGGTGTTGGATCTAGCCCTGATCTCTCGACTGGGTGAGAGTATTCTGTTTAATTCAGAGACTCTGTCAATCACCACCCCTTGTTGTAAATATTAAATTCTCTTCCAGCTTCTCATCAAGATGAAAAAAGCAGACTCCGACTCGGAAAGCTAATTTTGTGGCAACGATTCCACGATGTCCTGCATGGCCCACTTCAATTATCTGTCGTCACAGACTTTCCAGAATAACAATTCTCGAAACTTTCAGGATAATACCTTCTTGAGTAATGGACAATTCACCTTGGGTATTTTTAAACTTCTGGTATTCACTATCACTGGGAAGAGGTTGAGTGTAATGGTTCCATGATTGATGTATAATAATGTCTTTTAGTATTTACATGTCACTACCTTGACACATGGCAGTAACAAGATAGCGCCTGAGCCGTAGCTAACAGCGGAATTCGGAGCTGAGTGCGTCCTGCCCCCTCCAAACCCTCATGATTGAGGCGGGTGGGTACTGTTGAGGCTATCGGGCCCTGACGGACCCATGACGGAGATTGGTCCAAAGCTAAGGCCAGAACACAAGAGAAACCGCGGCCGGGGCTGTGCATCCCTGAAAAGGAACCTGGAAGTTGCTGCGGGCGCCGCCTTAGGAATTGTGGAAGCGATCTGGCTGCCGGAGGGACTGGTGAGGTCCTGCTCACCTGCTGACGAGAGCAGCCCCCCATTATAAGATGAGAACGGAGGATCGGGAGCCTACCGTGACAAACAAAGGCGGCCCACTGTGCTAGTGGTGGCGAGTGCTGGGGCCTTTGGGGAGCGTAACTTGGCATGGCAAAGCCTGTGGGGAGTGAGACGGCTCCTGTGTATCGGCTTGTGGAAGGCCGCGCTGGGCCCTGGCCCCCCCTCGCTGCTGACTGGGACAGACCAGATAGTCCTGAAGAGGAGGCAACATTAGGTTAAGAGGCCTTAGAGAACAGGCGCTGACTCCAGGCCAGAGACCAGATTTCTACATTGGGCCCGAGAGGTGCTGGGCAGCAGCTGGGTTGCTGATGGACAGGATTGTGAGCCAGGATCTATTGAGAGAACCTTCCCATTGGCCACATAGCACTCAACAAGGTGCCTCAAGTGCCTGAGGTGAAAAGAATCAATCGATGACCTGTTGGTGGACTGTGGATGGGGAGGGGCCTCGTCCTGGACCTGCCTCAGAACAATCCGCCTGGCCCAAGGAGGCTGCTTGGCTCGGATCTTGTGAAGAGGCGGGCGGCCGCAAGCCGGCAGCGATGAGAGTTAAGTGAAGCGGACCTCAAAAATCAGTTGGTTCTAGAGATCAAAGGCAATCTAGAAGAGTTGCAATAAAGGCAGAAAGACAAACAATTCAGCGAGTGGAGACCCCTGAGATGACGAAGAGTCGCCCCCAGAAACCCACCCAACAAAATAACCTTGATAAATACACAATTAAGATGTCGGCGTCCAGGTTGATGGCCCAAGGAACAGGTGCCGCCATAGCACAAGTGGATCATCAGCCAGATGGAGAGCCGCCCCTGTGAAAAATATTAACTACAATACAGGAGCTCAGGGGCTCCATAGCCTTGATTGAACCTAAGCTAGACGGGGTAAGAGTGGATGTCACTTTGTTCCAGGCTGATTTTCATAACATTTCGGTAGAGGTGGCAGTGGTGGAAACACAAATAAATGGACTGCTCTCATCAACTAAACGCTTGGAAGAACAGGTAAAGAACCTAACAAAACAAAGTACGATCATGTCCGCTTGGCTGGAGGATCAGGAGGGAAGAGCGAGGCAAAACAACATTAGAGTGGTGGGACTCCCGGAGGGCTCGGAGGGCCCGAGTGTAGACCTGTTTTTGGAGGACTTCATGCTTAATAAAATAAAGCCAACGTGCTTTTCAACCATCTTTTCGGTGTAAAGGGCCAATATGGCATTGGGCCCACCGCTGAAGCCGGGGGCCCCCAGCCGACTATCATTGCTCGAATATTGAACTTCAGAGACTGGGATGTTATATTGCAGGCAGCGCGAACACATGGAGATTTGCACTTGGGCCATGCAGTGATCTGCTTTTTCCCGGACTTCACATTATAGGTTCAGTACCAACTCAGGAGTTTTGATGAAGTTAAAAAAGCCTTACGCACTAAGGAACTGAAGTACATGATGCTCTACCCCTCCAAACTAAGAGTCATCACAGATGGAAAGGCTCTTCACTTTACTACTCCATAAGAAGAAAGCGAGCACCTGAAAAGCAGAGTGTGTGAAGGGATGGGTGGCTGTATATAGCTGTGTCTAAAGTGAGCTAAAGAATGATGATGGATTCAACCCAGATCTGTGGCTTGGAGTGAGTGTCTGAAAAGCTTCAGTGCTCCGTCCCTCATCTCCTTGTGTATACTTGTCCAAGAGACACACTTGCGGGGACATCACTATAAAGCATTAGATAGAATGGGCTATATCCGGGAAGCCCATGCAGTATACACATCAGATTCAAGGGCAGTGGGAATCCTAATTATGAAAAAGATACCCTTCATCTCCTGGAAAGTATAGAGAGATGATCACAACAATATGTAGCCCTTAATTGGACCGGGAATGGAATAGCACCTAATATTTGCTCAGTCTACGCCCGCCCCGACTCTTGAAGGTGACTCTCCCCAATCTGGGGACCTACTCTTGGGACTACCCTTGGGAATTCTATTGATCGGGGAAGACTTCAATGCTGTCATCGACGTGACCAAGGACAGAACCAGCACCGGAGCGGAGGGGGGAATCCCTCCTCTCTCAGTTTGCCTCTGCGGTGGGCCTTGTGGGCCTCTGGAGGGAACAAAACCCTGACACTTGACAATATACATACTTCTTGGCACCACACAGTAGTTTTTCTAGACTTGACTACTTATTAACCTTACGATCTCAACTGTCACGATTTACGGCAGCTGCACACTTGGCAAGAGGAATATTGGACCATTTGCAGTGGAGGTCCAGCTACTGGGTCTGACGGTGGACTATCAGAGCCCACCCAGACTAGAGGCCTGGTATGTGAAAGACAAAGATACCAGAGGCAAAATACGAAAATGCGCTGACCTATACTTCAAAGAAAATCTGGGATCAGTTGATTCAATTCTGACCCTGTGGGAAGTCTTTAAGATGGTGCTAAGGGGCAGCGCCCAGGCAATAATAGGTGGAAGGAAAAAAGAATTCAAGCAACAATGCACAAAACTTGAGAAGATTATAGAAATAGAAAGGGAAGCACAAGAAGCGAGAAGGGAAATAAATAGGCACCAATTGCTGCTCTGCCAGCAAGAACTGAGAGCTTCGACGAAGGACTTAGCCCATAAGGAAGACCTGGCAATGCAGCAACGTCTTCATGGCTTTAGCAATTAGGCAGCTAAACTGCTCGCAAGGCTTGAATCATGAAATAAAGAGAGGTCATGGGTACATGAGGTGAAAGACGAGAAAGGGACTACTCATATATCCAATAAGAAAATAGCAGAAAATGTTGCCTCTTACTATGAAGCACTGTATGCTTCCGGAACCTCGATGACTGAAGCTGATTGTACAGATTTTCTTAAAAATTTTACTCTCTGGACATTATCAGGAGAGGAGCTTGCCCAATGGCCTACCAATAGTTAAGGGCTATCGGGGTGGTAATCAAACTGATGCTGGCAATGTATCAAGAAGCACTCACTGCTGGCTGCCTTCCAGTCGATCAGAGGATGGCAACAATAGTAGCCATACGAAAATTAGGGAAGCCCCCAACTGAGTGGAGCTCATACAGACCAATTTCACTGCTCAACATAGAGGTAAAAGTCTTGGCCAAAGTCTTGGCAACCAGGCTGCGCAGGGTTCTTCCCACAATAAAACACCCCGACCAGTTGGGATTAGTTTCCTGTAGGAGCACGCATCTCAACTTGAGACGTCTCTACAGGGTACTCTATTTGACCGAGTCCTACAGAGAGACACAAACTGTGGCAATGGGCTTAGACGCACAAATGGCATTTGATTCGGTGGAGTGGAATTAAGTGTTCATAGTGCTGGAAAGGCTCAGCTTTGGCCCCAAATTTAGAGCGTGGGTCAAACTAATGTATCAGGCTCACATGGGCAGAGACGGGGTGATTGGGACAACCTTATGTAGCCGTGAGCTTAGAAGAGACACCCGACCAAGATAACCCCTATCCCCCATGATGTTTGCTCTGGCTCTTGAACCACTAGCGACATGGATCTGTCAAGACCCCCTGATCTGGGGTATACCAGCGCAGGGTGGTGGGAAGAAAGAATCTCCCTATATGCAGATGATGTGCTATTATACATCGCTCGACCCCAGAATTCCATAGTTAGAGTGATGCTGGTATTACGCATCTTTGGGGAGCACTCCAGCTACACAATTAATTGGACTAAGTCAGAAATACACCATTTATTGGGGGATGCTCCCCGCTTACCTTGTGGCTGTTTGGCCCCAGTGAATCTGTAAGGGTTAAAATACCTAGGGATTTATGATAGGCAGGACCCACAAGAATTTCTCAGATTAAACCTTGACCCGCAGCTTGAACCACTTAAAGGAGAAGTAACACACTGGCAACCTCTGCCACTGACATTAGTTGGTAGAGCGGCTCTCTACGAGATGAGGACTCTCCTGAGGCTGCTTTATGCAAGGCACATTACACCCTAAAAGAATCCGCAGGGGGTGTTTAGGGGCATCGATTAAGCAGTTTGCAACCTACTATGGAAAAGGTTGCTCCTTGAATAGCTCTAAAACTGCAATGGGGGTATATAACGGGGGACTGGCGGTCCCAGATTTCCAGAAATACTACTGGGCCTCACAGCTCCTTGTAATCAATGACCGGGGTTTTATGGACCACCAAGACCCAGCTTATACAATGGACAGAAAGTGCATGGACTCGAATGGTATGAAAGACTCCTATATGATAGTATGGACAGAGTCAACTGGCTACAGCACACACGGGTCGCAGTAGACATATGGCATCAATCTACTAAACTCCTGGGGTGGAAAGGTAAACTGACAGCCCAGACACCATTATGGCACAGTGCACTTCTGCTGGAGGTGAGAGGGCTACACAGATTTAGAAAATGGGGGCTTATTGGCCTAGAACACCTGGGTGGGCAACATATTGAGGAATCAGCCATACATAACATTTACTGACCTGCAAAGATTATGACCTGATAGAATCAGAACGCTTCCGACACACCCAACTGGGGCATGCGTTACACTGTCATCTGCCGAAAGATGAGCAATTGCCCGACACCTCGCCGCTAGAAGACAGAATACTGATTGAGGTGCTGACGGAGAAGGGGGTATCACTAATCTAATAGAAACTAATCAATAATTCCCATGACCTATTGGGCCCTCAAAGATCAGCATGTGAGGAAGATCTAGGAAGGACACTGGATGATGGCGACTGGACTTAGTCACCCATAAGAATGCGATTCAGATTGGTCCAACTTAAGGTTCTTAATGGATCATACTATGCGCAAATGCTCCTGTACCAAACAGGCAGAGCAAACTCCCCATTATGCAGAAGGGGCTATGGAATGAAGAGGTCCTTCTTCCATGCCCTTTGGGACTGCCAACAGGTCCAAACCTTTTGGGCCCGGATCACATCAATAATGGCAAAGGTGACTACAGTGGAGCTCCCTGTTGAATCCAAATGGTTACTGTTGGGAATTAAAGGGGAGCAAGACTGCCCCAGGTAAAAAAAATATGGCTAAGATTGGCAGCGGGGTGGCAAAGCGAAACATTGCAAGAGCTTGGGGGTCATGGCAATATCAGCGGTGGAGGATTGGAAGGCATGCCTAGAGAGGGCGGAGCAGGGGATCTATACACCAAGATGCTGCCCCAAGAAATGGGAAAAAGTGTGGGGCGATTAGAGGGCCTAAAATGGAAAAGGCTCATGGGCTAAGTCAGCAGGCAATCATATGGGAATAGTAGAAAGGATTTATTATGTAAATTTAAGTGGCTGTAAAAGCGCCTAATCTATGTCAGGACGTCATAATCATGGGGTGGATAGGCACCAGGACGAAAAAGTTTTGTGCTGAAACCTTAAAATGCCATCATTATATGATTTGTGAAGCTTATTGTTTGGTTTGCAATAAAAAGTTTTTAAAAATAAATAAATGTATGCGTGCTTCAGCGTCTATGAAGGGATACCATGGCACTGTTGAGGCACACCTGAGGTGTAGCCGGCAGGGTTTTGATCTTTCCCTGGATGGTGCACAATTTTGTAGTTGTATTCTTGTAATTGTGGGACACTCTAGAGAAAGGGAGGGAGGAAGGAACCCTCCCATCACACTTCTAAAGGTTACTCTTTGATTTCCATACATGACTATGCACGGTGTAGAGTTGACCATAGGACCTTCCATGTGGCAAGGCTCTGAGCCAACCCACCTGTGGGTGGGAAACCCACACTGCAACCAACCCTACAAGGTCGGCCAAACCCCACTGTGCACCGTCCATTTTTTCTCAGTCCTGCTGGGCTCTTGCAAGAGTTTCTGAGGAGCACAAGGTGCTGCGCTTTCTCCAGAGAGACTCCCGTTCGATCACTGCACCCTAAAAGGCAAATTTTTTTCACATTTGAGCCCAGGGCTAGGGTGTCCACATGGACATACCCTTCAAGGCCTAAGGGGTCAAGTGTACATATACTGCCCCCTTACACATTAATTATTTTGAACTTTCAGTACATTGGGGCTGATGACGGCTGATTAGCCAGAAACCTGTCCTAGGATGCTTGTTTCTGGTCTAGGGAAGACATGGCTTGGCAGTTCGGGCCTGACTGTTCCCATGAGGCACATGGTCAGACTGATTTGCATATGGCCATGTCTGAACTCGGGTGGCGGAGTGAACTAAAGAATGATGATGGATGAAACCCAGATCAATTGACTGGGGGTGAATGCTTGCAATGTTCAACACTCTGTGCATCATCCCCTTTGGTTTTGCTTTGTACCCCATAGGTGGCCTACAGTATTATAAATAGAGTAACATTATAAGTGTTTTAAACTTTCTGTTCTCACGCATTTGAAGGTACTTTCATTTGAGATAATGAAGGAAAAGAATGCTCTGTGACAAGATATATTTGCCTAGGATCACACAGTTTGTTCAATCAAGGAAGTCGGAATTGACCCCAGATTTTCTGGTTTTGCATTATGCAATTCAGTTTCTAGGTGGCTATCTCTTTCTCTAGTTTATTGTACATCAAAGGTCACTGCTTTGTTGTTAATTTTTCATGCATAGGATAAGAAGGTGGGACCCGCAGATATCACATGAAAGCTCAGCTCCTTTTTGGATTGAGGGTCCAAGAGGACCTTGAGATGAGTCAAAGCCAGACATCTGACTTGAGATTTCGATAGCTTTCCCGCCTCTAAGACTGAGCCTGGGATTGCAGATTGACCTATCAAGATGTGTGTGATGCGAAGACAGGGTTGAGAGCATGGATCTCATTGGCCTCTTCATTGTCACTCACTCTACATCGGCGTGCCACCTACAGTGCTTTAAGTTCATCTGGTCCAGCCAGGTCTCCGTGCTGCAGTAATTGCAAACTTTGAAATTGGCCCCTACCGGATCCTAAATTCATGTCATTTACAGGCAAAAACAATGCTCAAATTCTCAACAAGAACTGTAGAAAGCATTGAGGTAATCCATAACATCAATGCAGTCCCTGTTTACATTACAGTTCAAGTTAATTTTGCATTCCATAAGAGTATTTGTTTTTTTCCCATATGTTGTGTTACTATCGTTTTTTCATGCAACATATGACTATTTTATGTGAACATAGCTGCTACTAGGAGTCTGAGTGAGTTCTACTAGGATTCTGAGTGAGTTCCGGTTGTGGGTTAGTGTTTATGACAGGGCACGAATAAGAGCTCTTGGAGATGAGAGTCCGAAGGCAGTATGAATTTTCCACAATGCCTATCAGTATGGAAACATAGTCCAGATTGGCCCTCCACTGGCTGGCCTTAAATTTCCAAATACCTGAAAACTAACATTTCTAACCTTGTTTATTATCATCCTCCAGTTGCGCCAGCCCACTCTATCCTTTTTAGTTGGGAACACCTTGTTGGGAAATCTCAGCATGACACCCCCGTAACATTATTACACCCCTGTAAATTGTGAACCTTCATTTCTCTAAAACTACTGAACGGATTTACACAAAATCATAAAAAGCATGCTTTCTGAGTAAAGATCTAGCTTTCTGCCTAAATTGGTGAAATTCCATTGAGCAGTTTTTCTATGTAACTGTTCAATTTTTCAATGTAAGATTGCATTGAAAAAACCATTTTGGGACAACCCCCCCCAACCCCTTCTTCTGGACCACGCTTGACGGACAACCCTGAAATATTCCTGAAAGGAGCCAAGATAGATCAGAATGGTTTTGTGAACTTTTGTGAAGGTTCATCAAACAACGTCAAAGTTATTAGAAGCCAAAAAGCCCATTTGCTATGGAAACGTGGTCCTAACTATACCTACTGTAAGATTTGTTAATCCAAGAAGTACGAGACTCCAACAACGTAGAAGAAGAGAAGTTTATTCCAGGTTCAAAGGTCACATTCATCAGCATCAGCTGCCCTGCATCAACTGATTCCAACCTCCCAACGCTCCGTCCCCTGAGGTACCATCAGCATGGTATCCCTCAAGCAGAAACAACAGCTTGAGCTGGATACTACAATACCAGACACCATCCCCTTTATAAACACAACAACAAAATAATAAACATACCCATGTGATAACAAAAAATAATGAACCATATAGTAACAAGTCAACATGAAAAAAAACTTCACAGGTATACAAATCCAATGGTGATTTGGAAAGTTCACAATTCTTCTTATTTTCTCCTCTGCTCCAAGATGAAGTCCTTAAAATGTGACGATTGCAGCCGCTGCCGGTAGTGGGAGTAGCGGCCGGGCAGTGACGTGGGGCGGGGTAAGTGCAGGGTGGGGGGTAGTAATGAATGGATTACGGACTTTAACAGGTAAGTAAACATATAAATACATAAAACGAATTTCGTTGCGCGCACTGCATCGTATTTGGTGATGCAGTGCATGCAACAAAATTTGTTTTATTTATTTATATGTTTACTTACCTGTTAAAGTCCGTAATCCATACATTACTACCCCACACCCTGCCCCTCCCCCTTCCCACGTCACCACCCGGCCGGTACTCCCACCACCGGCCGCGGCTGGACGATTGTTGTCATATATAGTGTGGGCCTCTATAAAAGCGAGTCTGTAGAAACAAAATCAAACACTTTTTCCTTTACCAGCTCTTTTTTTAAAACAACCACCCTGTTAAGATTCCACATGCGGGAATCCTCTGTTTAGAAAAGCATTAGTCAAAAGTTTGATCACCTTCTGTGACTTGTGAAACATACTTGAAGCCTTTCTCCGGTAGGGAGCCCTAATCATGACCCAATCACCAACTTTCACTGAAGTCATCTTGGCTGATTTCCTAGAATCATAGTTAGTTTTGTGGGCTCTAATTTTCTCAGCCTCTCTAGCTTTCCAATGCCCATTAGACAAGATCATACCTTTCCTTGATTCTACATCATTCATCCAAGGAGGTGTCTCCCAGGTGTTGGGATACCTTCCTCTAAACAGCTCAAATGGTGTTCTCCCCACGATGGCATTGGGTAAAACCCTATAAACCTCCACTTTTTTAGTTAATTCCTCCTTCCAATCCAAGCTATTTTGTTTGACCATGGTGATGGTTTCTTTCAACACACGGTATTCCACCAAGCCATCCGTCTCTGGATGTTATAATAAACACCTCTTATGTTTCATGGCGCATTTCTCCGAAAATTCTTCCATTTCTTTTGAAACTAGTTGCACCCCGTTGTCAGTCAACAAGACACCTACTATGCCCTCTCTCCCAAACACCTCCTCAAGAAAGGATACAACATGTCTAGTCTCAATGCCTTTAGATATTTTCAATTCTGGCCACCTTGAATACATGTCCATGAGCACCAGAACGTAGACTTCACACCCATTTCCTTGTATGGGCCCCAATATATCTAGGGCTACTTCTTCCCATGGTTTGTTTGGACAGTCACTGACAACCATGGGCTATACTTTGGGTTTCACACGTTTCTCACTCATGACGCATGGGATGCATTCCCTCACCAACCCTTGTACTTGCATGTCCATAGCAGGCCACCAGTAGGTCAACCTGAGTCTCTCTTTAGTCTTAGACATGCCCTGGTGACCCGCATGAGCCAAAACCAAACGCTCCTGGCAAAGAGAAACAGGACAAATTAGTCTGGTACCTCCAAACAAAAGTCCATTACTCTCAGATAGCTAATTTTTAACATTCCAATGCTTTTCACAATCATCCTTAACTTTGACTAGAATTGTGTGCTGCAGGGTTCTAGTGACTTGTCTCGTGAGGTGAGTGTGTTGAATGACACGCGCTTCTGTGTGTTGTTGTTTAAGTAGGCAATGTCGGATGAACTTGCGCTGTACGCTCCCAACCCCGGTATTATGTTAAATGTTGGGGTGAGCTCGCGCTTCGTGTGCGCCCAATTCCGTAAAAACAACAGAATAGCAGAAGTCAATGTCAGAGCAAGTTTGCCCTACTATCAGCCTTAGAAAAGGAAGCCCATGATCCCAAAGCAGCTGGGTAACATGACGTTCCCAAATGCCCGTGTACCGCAAACAAAAAATGAATGTAAAGTATAGATGAAAGTCTCAAAACTCATATGAGATGTTTTTCAATGCGGGCATATCTCAGCCAAGTAATCCGTAAATCCAGAGATTGCTAGTGAACGATGTTGAGACCCTAAACCTTATAAGAAATTCTGGAACTTAATCCCTCGCTCCTCACCAGTGTAAGATCTGTTAATCCAAGAAGTATGAGACTTCAACAAGGTGGAAGAAGAGAAGTTTATTCCAGGTTCAAAGGTCCCATCCACAAGCATCAGCTGCCCTGCATCAACTGACTCCAACCTCCCAACGCTCCGTCCCCTTAGGTTCCATCACCATGGTATCCCTGAAGCACAAACAGCTTGAGGTGACTGCCACAATAACCACACCGACCATTAAACTACTGTTTAAATCTGAGTTTTAGCTGTATAGATATATACACACAAACATACATAGTCTGATCTAAACATTTTAAGCATACTGAATGAAACGTAGTTATA
This sequence comes from Lissotriton vulgaris, assembly GCF_964263255.1. Taxonomy (NCBI): domain Eukaryota; kingdom Metazoa; phylum Chordata; class Amphibia; order Caudata; family Salamandridae; genus Lissotriton; species Lissotriton vulgaris. The sequence continues at coordinate 518,696,498 of NC_141695.1, read as the reverse complement.
CAAATCAATGTGTGTGTCAACGTACATGCAGTGCCTGTCCTCTTTCTGTGTCACCTCCTGGCACATTCAGCAGCTGTGGTTCTGGGACATAAGGGGTGCGGACAGGAAAAATAGAGCTGGGGCACAGGCCCCTTTAAGCCCCCTTCTAGAGACCCCAATGAAGGATTTCCCGTCCCCACAAAAAAATCATAGAAGATGGAAGTAACGTCCCTACAGACCGAAGACGTTTCCCTCTGCAGAGTTTTGAGAGAGGAGTTAGAATATGGCGGAGGGTCTCATGTAACACAGGACAGCAAAACTCCTTAATGTGGTCTCTGGGCCGACCTTTCCTGGGAATCCAGCAATTTTAAGGATTTTAGAATAGGAGTTAGGACCAAACAATATTGTGAAGCCGGTGATATTTAAACCAAATGCTGGCTCTGTGTTGACGAATATATCACGAATCCCAGAGACACTACATTCCAAGGAAGCAGATTTTTTTAACTGCTTTTCTTGGAGAAACACTTGAAGTTGCCAAAAACACGTCACTTCGTTTAGTCACACTGGAGACCATCTGCAAAGGAGTCACAAGAAGGACTGAAATAGCACCTGTTATGCATGCCATTATAAAAAAATAGAAACGTGCGAATGATTAACCATGTGTATACTACAGGAACTATCCTCAATGTCGGTACCCAAGGCAACCACAACAAATCCATCCTGATTACCTTTTCTTATTGACCTTGATGGGACGCACAGCTATTATCCCTCATGATAAACACGTTTTCAGTACGTACTTCTGATGTTAGCGCAGTCTATGGTTGTGACTCGTGCTCCGCGCACTGCAGAGAAGGAGCCCACCTTCATCAATCATTTTATAACCATAGCCAGTTCAGGGTCTTTATGTGCTCTTCCAGCTGTCTGCAGAAATACCCTGTGGGCCAAATTCACAAAGGGGCTCCGCAGTCACGACAGAACCTTCGCACGGCACACTCTATGCAGTGCACCGTGCGGATTCTGCCACAAGTGCAGAGACTCCACCTTGACTACGGAGCCTCCACCACAACTGCAAAAAATCTTTGTGAATCGGGCCCTCTAGAAATAAATACATCTGTAGGAAATTGTAGATTTACTATTCTTAACTCTAAATATACCTACCATGATGATACATACGTTGGCAGCCGATATTCTGGGTACAATATTTTATTGCAGTTTGATAAAAAGACAGAATAAAGTGATAGAGGGGGCGTGACCAAGCAAGATTGGGGCTTAGACGTGCTAGAGTACTGCTCCCTCGCACCACGCCGCTATCCTGTCCTATCCTGGCTTCCAGCACAGTCCCCGGCCGTTTCTAATCCTGTGGCATGGAAGCGATCGGTGAGCTGCATCTTAGGTGTACTTTGGAGGTTGCAGCAGTTGCTGGAACCATACTGGCTTCCCAGCTGCAGCCCGTTGGCGAGAGGAGAAGCGAGAATCATCTGGACTCTGGGGGATTGTTGAGAATGCTGGAGAGAGGTCTCCCCCACCTCTCTTTGAGAGCGGCCCGCTGTGCTGCCAAGGGCCAGTCCTGCTCTCAGAGATACAGTACATCAGGTGGCGAATCCCCCCCACCCAGTCTCTGAAGAATTTTCTGCTTCAAGCTATTCCAACGCGTGTCGGGTGTCCCCAGCCAAATTATCCTCGTAGACGTGAACCTGTGTTTCCATTTTCTGCTATCAACCCACTGAGATACCCTCTGGACTCCATAATGTCCCATCACCCAGACCGTTTTACCTGGTAAATAAAGATGCAGAAGTTTTGACACACTGTTTAATAACTTCAACAAACTTCAACAAAACTCAATTCTTCAAACTACATCATCATCACAATTACACCGACTCAATATTTAGACTTTAAGCTCCTGGACCATTGTTTACTCCATAACTATTACGAACGGATATATTTCCTGTAACAATTTGACTCCCAACGCCCCATTTGATTGATGTGTTCCACTGGCAAGCCTGCCTGGAAGGCGGTGTTTGCTGCCCCTATTGTAAACGAGTGGCTGCAAAAACGCTTGCCCTGGACCTTATTACCTGAAAGTTCTAAACACACATCCATTATGCGCTGTACTTGATATTTGGTCAAGGGTGTACCGTCTGAGTGTATAAGAAGGTAACCCTCAATTGCGGGGCGCAGCTCCAGATATCTCGCGAGTAGGTGCACTGGACAATATTTGGCGATATCTAGTTTGTTCAACACTATCACCTTCCCTGCCCCTGCTTGGTCTGTTTTCATTCTCCGCAGCCTTAAGGTCAGGACTTCCCCTGTCAGTACTGCATCTTGTCTGGACAGGATGTATGTCGTTACTACGTATGCTTTTACAACCCATGCCTTTACCACGCATGTTTTACAATGCAAGTCGTTACAACGACTTGCGTTGGGGGGCGCTGGATAGTGAATAGTTTAATTTACCATTCCAACTCCAGTCCCCGTGGATAGTAGGGTAGGTTTTGGATAGTAAATTAAACTATTCCCTATCCTACAGCGCCCCCCAGCGCAAGTCGTTGTAATGACTTGCGTTCTAAAAGTTGCGTGGTAAAGGTACTGCGTGGTAAAAGTTGCGTTGTAAACGCTGTTCCCCGTCTGGACAAGGCCACACCTGATGTGTCCTGTTTTGATTTCGCTACCAGATCCCCCATTTGAAATGCTCTGAAGGATGCCAAACCAAAAGATGCCAAAAAAAGAGCTGCCGAAAAAACTGAGTGAGTTGCCCTGTCCACCCAATCTACCATCCCCTGCAGAGTTTCAAAGTCTATGGCTGACCTAGTGTCGGGAGCTCGCAGCTCGCTCCTGGCACAGCCTTTCAGTGCCGACCTTATTAAAAAGGACTTGGTGGGATCTAACTGCCCCCTCAACCTAGCGTGGTGGCTGATTGCTGACAAGTGTCCTGCTATCCACGGTTGACACTTCCCCTGGTCTTTTGCCTACATTATGAAATCCTGAGTCCTGCTCTCCAGGGAAGGCCTCACTTGTTCCCAAGCACAGGTTACTGCGCAGAACTTCTCCACACCCGCCCGGTACCGCTTGATCATCCAAGGTGCCAAGGTCAGCTCGCCGAGCCCCCTCAAACGCCTTTCAGATTCAGTAGGAACCACAGATGTGCTGGAAAAGGGGTCATCACCTCCCTTGCTCTCGGCCACGTCTCCCGAAACCTGTGCCACTGAAAGCGAGAAAGAGCGTCAGCCGCTGTGTTTTGCAGCCCTTGTATATGTCGTGCTCTACACTCAACGTTGTTCACCAGGAACACCCTCACCAGCTCCCTGAGTAAGCACAAGACTAGCGGACAAGACGGTGAATGTGAAATGATGGCTTGCACCACCGCCAGATTGTCTGACCAGAACAGGACCCTACGTGCCGCCAGCACCGAGGGCCACAGGTAGAACGCCACTACTATCGGGAAGAGTTCCAGGACAGTAATATTCGCTGTGATCTTCTTCTTATGCCACACATTGGGCCATCTCTGCGCGCACCACTCCTTGTCCAAGATGGCCCCAAAGCCCTCTCTTCCTGACGCATCCGTGAACAAAGCGAGTTCCATAGACCCTGCCCAAGGCGCCCTCCAAACCACTGAACCATTGAAGTCTTCCAAGAAGTTTGCCCACATTCTTGAGTCCTCCTTCATCCCTCTACTGAGTCTGACTAGGTTGTATCTCCTGGTGACCTTCGCTGTAGCCCTGGCAATTCTGCGTGCAAAGACCCTCCCTGCCGGCATGATTCTGGTGGCGAAGTTAAGCTTGCCCAGTAAGCCTTGCAAGAAACCCAGTGACACCTTCTCCTGACCCAAAGCTGCCTGGATGTGCTGCGCAAGGTCCCGCACCTTGTCCGCTGGTAACCTGGATTCACCTGCCACCGTAGCAATTTCAATCCCTAAAAAAGTAAACACTTGCGCAGGACCCACAGTCTTGCCAGGCGCCAGAGGAACCCCACGATGTGCAGGCAGTAACTCAAAATCGCGCAAGGCCTCGCTACACTCATGTGACCCATCACTCCCGACGAAAAGGAAATCGTCCAGGTAGTGAGACACCTCTTTGACCCCATAGCATGACTGAAGAGCCCACTGAAGGAAGCTGCTGAAAGCCTCAAAGTACGCGCATGACACCGCACAACCCATTGGCATGCATCGGTCGTAAAAGTACTGGCCATCTAGCTTGAAACCTAGCAGGTTCTGGAATGCTCGGATGCACTGGTAGTAACCAAAATGCTGACTCAATGTCTGCCTTGGCTAACCAGGCCCCTCTGCTTGCCCTCCTGACTAAATCCAAAGCCACGTCTGTGGAATTTTAGTTTGCGATCTGAACATCGTCTGCGCCAGCTTGTCACCTATGCACTACGCACGCGTCAGCCATTCTAGGTCACCTATGTATTACGTGCACGGCAGCCATTTTAGATATCATGGTCTCCCTGTCCACGACCGATCGCCAGCGCGCCCCTCTGACCCAGCAAGCATCCTCCGCGCACCCTGGCTCCCCCCTCCCTCCTCCTTACGAGCATGACCCATCTGCGTGACCCTGTCCTTGGAAGTCATGCCAGCGCCTGACCAACACCTCCTCTCTTCCCATGAATGCCCCTCTGTTGATAAACCTCCCCTCTGCGCTGGATTGTCCACGCAGCATGAATACCACTCCATTGATGGCCCCTCACCCGGTGTCCGACTGTCCACACAGGTCCGAGGCCATTGCCTAAGCCGAGAGATACCATTTACTGCCCTTATTGTATGAGGTCGCTCTCCTTCAAAGGACCCTCTATTGATCCAGGCCTCCCCACCCCCTGTGACATGATCAGGCGCACACATCCTAAGACTCGACGAAACACTCAGCTGCGTGATGACCCTCTCTCTTATCAGCAGGTTGAGGACCTCCATTGTGAATGTATATGGGGGTGGGATTAACACGAGGATTACGGGGATGTCTTTTCCCATGCCTTACAAAGTTGTGATTGTATTGAAAGAAGGTCACATGCCATAAACCAGTGTATAAGAGGCCAGGCCTCTGAGTGGCTGTTAGAGCACCTCGAGACGATACCTTGTTGTCTGATCTGATGTGTTCTGCTCCGTCGGAATAAAACTTCTGTTTCCTGCCTTCTGGTCTCCGGCGCCTGCCTCATTGCTTGATAAACTTGAATGGTACAAGGGCGGTTAGCGCCGGGCAAATCTTGAGAAAGGTCCTAGCCCTACCTTTTTCCACAAATTGGCGTCCCAAAGCGTGGGGCCCATCAGCGACACGTGGATCCAGTGGGAGAGGTCCCGATGACAGAGTGAACGACTGCAACGATCGGGAAGAGCTCATGTCCGATAGACCCTCGTCTGACAGCCGATCATCCGACCTTCACTAGTTCTGAACAGACCTCTCTCGAGTGATCTACGGTCCTGACTGGGAACCATCAGGAGTGCCGCGAACATCACGAAGGAGAGAGGACGATCGGGCGCTGGATCCAGAGGACAGGAAACCGTCCATGCGGTCCGGGTAAGGTCGTGTAAACACGACGAATTAAGGAAAATTGTTTGTTTGGATAATACTAGTATTACGCTTTGTTGAAACCTCTGGAGATTCGCTGTCTGCAAACGGGGAAAAACAAACAGGCTCTCTCTTTGCAAACAGTGAAGGATAGGTAACGCGGACTTTTGTACCTATTGTAATCCGCCGTGTCTATCTTCCTCCCCCACTGTTTCCCGAACTGTCGTTCGTGGATTATTGTCTGGAGATTCTTTTTCTGCAAACAGGGAAGAACAAGGTCTCTCTTTGCAGGTAGAGAAAGAGTGGGTAGCGATAACTTTTCGTGCCCACTTATTCTCCCCACTGAATTGTTTGATTGGCCGATTATTCGGTATTGGTTCGTTTGAGGTATTCACCGCCGGCAAACAACGGAGAATAGAAATATTCTGTCTAGTCTTTGCCCGCCGTGATAAGATAGGTAGTGCAGACTTTTGTCCCCGGTGTAAACCGTCATGCCTATCTTCTCCCCACTGGTTGGTAGCCTGTTTAGCCCGGACCGCTTATTAGAGATGAACCACCCAGCTCCACTGGAGGGCACCCCTAATAAGGACATGTTCACTAAGTATGGACTAGTCGCTATAGCTTACACTAGACTATGGCATAAATATACGAAAAAGAACCCTGAAAGTCAGTGGCCACTGATAGGTTCCTTTAATGAAAATAAAATAAAAACATTAGAAATAGCGCTCCAGAAGAATAAGACCACGCCCACTATGCTCGACAGTATCGGCATGTGGCGCAAGGAAACGGAACAACGAAAGAAAAGAGAAGAAGCAAAAATAGGGAAAGAACTACGAAAGGCAGCCCACCTAGCCGCAAAGCAACTAGAAGAAGAAATAAAAGAAAGAAAAGAAGCTACACAAAACCAAGAATCAGGGTCAACAGGCCAATGTCCTGTTAGGACCCCCTCTGCGCTCTACCCTGAACTACCCTCCAAACAACGGACAAACGATGAGCTATTGCTAGGTCCACCGATCATCTACATGCCCCCTCCATATGCTCCCAGCCAACAAAACTTGCAAGCCCCGAGTGTGAGTGAAAGTGACCCTAGTGCTAGTGCACCGGCTCTCACGGCCTCCGCACCAGCCACATTAACAACTTCGTTAGGCGACCCCGAGGCTAGCAAACAATCATCAGCCAGGTTAAATAGGTTAAGCAAAGATGAGCGGGATGGGATCGACAAAATAGCAAAGACATTGGTAGAACGAAGGGAGAGCGAAGAATACACAATGAGCGTATATAATTCACACGCCGACAGCCATAAACGGCATTTCATTTTACGATTCAGCTACCACACCCTGAACGCGTATGAAGATAGGTATCGGAGTAAGGGTCCCGCTAAACTCACAACACTGTATAGAAAGATTGATGTTGGAGATGGGACTGAACGTGAGGCGACGGAACTCTTCATGCAAATGCTCGAGGTCTTCCGCCACCTCGCGGAACAGAAACCAGAAACCAAGGTTACGGTCCCTGAAACAACCTCGGCAGAGGTAGCCAATACTATGATGCCTATCAGAGAAGCGGCTCCTTACTGGATTCCGCCACGGGGCCAGGGAACGAGCGATGATATTAATAATGAACATGCAAAGGGAAGGGTTGTGTACAATTGGGTTTACCAACCATGGGACCGACAAGACATCCTAACCTTCAAGCAAACCTTGCCCGACTTAAGAAAGAACCCGACGGCATTTTATACTGAATTAGGCACAGCCTTGGGTTCGACAATAATGACTTTAGCAGATATTGACTTGTTCTTTGGGTTATGCCTGCCAGCTGATGTGTGGAAGCAAATCCGGAAAGTCGACCACACGGATCTGTTTGGACATACCTGGGACCAACTCGGTAAACTAGATAGACAGCGAGAGCCGGGGAGTAAACCAGTGAAGGACATACTGGAACTCCCAGACAAACTGGTCCAGAAGTTAAAAACCCTGGTCCCGGAAAGAAAAGTAGACTGGTCGATAGTCACGGCCTGTCGACAGAAACCCCAGGAGGATGTGTCAGAATACTTCTCCCGATTCGAGACCGTGTTCTCCGACTACAGTGGCCAAGACATGACCACCGCAACCGGACAGCACCTGTTTGTGCAAAATTACGTAAAGGGACTAACACAGGAGGTCTCCCAAAAACTACAGACGAGTGAGAGTAGTTGGGGGGCCTCCAAACCCGCAGCTATCCTTCAGATGGCTCAGTATTACGAGCACCAAAAGAATGAGAATGATAGGGCGTCCGAGAAAAAGAAGAAAGATTTGAAGGAAAGGGTAATGATAGCCCAGATACAGGGTATAGCACTAGGACGGGAACACCAAAGGGGGAACTACCAATCAACCACCCCCAGAGATCTACCTCCTAAAGATCACACCCCAGCACCCCACACTGGACGTAGAGACGTTAGCAATGACCAATGCGCCTTCTGCAAAGGGCTCGGTCATTGGAAATTTCAGTGTCCAGTTCTGATAGAAATGAACAGAAATAGGGAGTCCAGGGATGTGGCGGGTGGTCCGAGGAATAGAATACAGGGACGAGGGAGCCCCAACGACACCAATAATGACAGATCAGGAAGACTGAACACATTTGACCGTCCCCGACAGAACCAATATCAGCTATCCGAAGGTGAACATGCCCCCGACTTTGCATAGGACTGCCAGGGGCAAGGGAGGGATCCAGTCGAGCTCTGTGTTGACCAGCAAGGTCCTTATGTCACCGCTAAGGTCTTGGGTACAGAGTCTCCATTCTTGGTAGACACTGGGGCGACACGTAGTGTGTTATCAAAACGACTGATTCCAAGGGCACCCTTGTCTGGCTCACACATAACGTCGATAGGTTTCGATGGGACGCCCTCCACTAACCCCCTGTCCGTACCTATTACCTTTGACCTAGAAAACAACACTACTGACGCGACATTTCTCCTCTCCTCCAACTCCCCTGACGCCATTATGGGCATTGACTTACTGAAGCATTTTCGAGCTACCATTAGGTGTTCCCCAGATGGAATACGAGTCATCCTGTACGACAACCCAGACATGCCCAGATCCCGTCCCCCACGACACATGTGCTCTATAACTGACGCTGACCTATCCCTGCTTGACACCCTACCTTCGTACCTGTGGGCCAAAAATGACTCTGATGTGGGGCGAATGATGATTGACCCTATTCACATAACTGTACGACAGGACGCTATGCTCCCGAAACTCCCGCAGTATCGGATATCGCCAGAGGGTGAGAAGGCACTGGTAGCGATCATTCAGTCTCTGGTAGACGCAGGAGTGGTTGAAGAAGTGGTTAGCAACGTCTGCAACAGCCCAATTCTACCTATTGTTAAGAAGCAAGGTGAAGGAGATGAGAAAGCGTACCGCTTCATCATCGACTTGCGAGAGATTAACAAAGTAGTTGTACCCCAATATCCTGTGGTATCTGATATCACCACCATTCTAACCCTCATCCCGTCCACTGCCACCACCTTTACTGTTATCGACCTTAAGAACGCGTTTTTCTCTATCCCCATCCATCCAGACAGCCGTTACCTCTTCGGCTTCACTCTAAAATCCCGCTCGTACCGATTCTGTAGAGCTCCCCAGGGGTACACTGAAAGTCCCAGCATTTACAGCCAGGCCCTCAAAAGACAGCTGGATGCCTTCCAGCTACCAGAGGGAGTGGTGTTGATCCAATATGTCGATGATATCCTTTTGGCGGCTGACACCACCCCCCTTGCAACAACAGCCACCGTTCAACTCCTACACTTTCTTGCAGAAAATGGCCATAAAGTCTCCAAAAAGAAGTTACAGTTCTGCCAGCCACAGGTGACTTACCTAGGCCATCTTCTGTCCAAAGAAGGGAGAAAACTTACACCCGACCGAATCCAAACCATCCTAGATACCCCCATCCCGAAAACACAAAAGCAGGTCCGCTCTTTGGTTGGCCTGACATCTTTTTGCAGACAGTGGTTGCCTAATTACAGCCTCATTGTGAAACCATTACTTGCCCTACTGACCAAGGATGCCCCCTCCCCGTTTCCTTGGACCGCTGAGTGTCAAGCCTCCTTTAAGGAATTACGGGATGCACTCTGCTCAGCGCCCGTCCTCGGAACGCCGGATTACTCCAAACCCTTCTCCCTCTTCACCCACGAAAGGGAGGGATGCGCATTGTCTGTCCTAACTCAATCAATTGGTCCTAAGCAGCGCCCTTGTGCCTACTTCTCCGCCACTCTTGATCCTGTAGCCAGAGCTTTGCCTGCCTGCCTTCGAGCAGTAGCCGCCGCTGCTGTCTCTATCCGTCAGAGCGAGGGAATTGTACTTTCCAACTCCCTCACAGTGCTAGTACCCCATGCAGTCGACACCCTCTTGAATCAGACAAAGACCCAACACCTGACTAGCGCACGACTGACAGGGTATGAACTGACGCTACTTGCACCCCACATCACCCTAAAAAGATGCACGACTTTGAATCCTGCCACATTGTTACCCCTGCCTGAAAATGACCCTGACATTCCTCCCATCCACGACTGTGTGACCCTCACGGACGAACAAACTAGGAGTAGGGTTGACCTCCGAGACACTGCTTTCCCTGACCCCGATGGAGAGCTATGGGTAGACGGCTCTTGCATCAAACTCCCAGATGGCACCACTTCAGCTGCCTATGCAGTAACGACAGCCCGAACAGTAGTTGAGACAGCCTGCATCACACAACGATCTGCCCAAGCAGCAGAGCTGATAGCCCTCACTCGAGCATGCATCATAGCCGCAGGGACCACCACGAACGTATATACGGACAGCCAGTATGCCTTCGGAGTGGTCCACCATTTTGGGCTCCTGTGGAGGGAGAGGGGATTCCTGACGTCCCACGGCACCCCGATCCTCCACGGAGATTTAGTCTCCGCCCTGATTGAAGCAGTTCTCCTCCCCAAACGATTAGCGGTGATAAAATGTCAGGCACACAAAAGGGTGACAGACTTAGTTGGACAAGGGAATGCATTGGCCGACATTACTGCACGAACCACAGCCGAGAATAGGACGGTGACACGCATGTACGTGACCAGGTCACAAGCAGAAACATGGAGTGACACAAGGATAATGATCAGAGACATACAATCGGCCAGCACCCCTCACGAGCTGACTAAATGGGCAGGGGTGGGTCTGAAGGATGAGGAAGGCTGTTGGCGAACGAAGGATGCAAGCAAATGGATGCTGCCCGACTCATATCTGATTCCCATACTGACCATGGCCCACTCCCCCGCACACATAGGATCTGCACCCATGATCGAACTCATTTCCAAAGTCTGGCATAACGACAAAATCCCTGACTCAGCCAGACGCCTAGTTCAGCAGTGCCTTATCTGTCTGCAACACAACCCCGGGAAAGGGACTGTAGTGCCCCGGGGAGGGTTTGGGACCCCCAATCACCCCTTTGAGGTCCTTCAGATGGATTACATCCAACTAGAGAGATGCCAAAACCTGAAGTATGTACTAGTCATCGTATGTGCCTTCAGCAAATGGGTAGAAGCCTATCCAACCCGTGACAACACTGCCATGACTACTGCCAAAGTACTACTGAAGGAATTCTTCCCTCGCTATGGCCTTTGCCGAATTTTATGGAGCGACAATGGCCCCCACTTCATAGCTGAGGTTATCCAGCTAATCCTGAAAGGGTTGGGGGTGAAGCAACGATTCCATGCGGTCTTCCACCCCCAATCCGCTGGTCTAGTGGAACGCCACAATGCCACACTCAAGCTGAAACTGGCAAAAATAGTGGCCACCACTGGACTTAACTGGCCGGATGCCCTCCCACTGGCTTTGTTATCAATGCGCTCCACTCCCACCAAGCACCATTTGACCCCCTACGAGGTCGTGTTCGGGCGGCCAATGAATCTCTGGACTGCTCCCAAACCGACCTCCATTCATGACGTCCCAGACGTCCTACTATCTGATTATTTGTGCAAGTTAACTAAAACGTTGTCTGTCATTCATCAACAGGTGCAGCAGGCCATCCCCGATGCTTCCAGGGGCCCCGGTCACGACATCCAACCGGGAGATTTCGTATTGATACGAAATTTCCAGCGAACCAAAAGTCTGGAGCCTCGGTGGACGGGCCCCTGGCAAGTGCTGATCACCACCCGAACGGCACTCCGAGTGGAGGGGAAGAGGCACTGGCTGCACGCGCATCATTGCCGGAAGGTCTCTGCAAACCTGGCCACGACAGAAAGCATCAACACCCAAGAAGAGCTCCTGAGCAAAGACCGACCGATATTGGACTGTTATCCAGATACTGAGGCACTCGAACTTGCAAAATTCTCTGATCCTACTGTGCCATCCAGAGAAGGGTATTTCCTGCGTCGAAAGGAGGGAGTCTCGGCTAAGTAGGCCACGGACTAAGTTAAAATCTCAGAACGGTGACCTACACACAATCAAGGGTTGCCGGAAGAGAAGCTAAACGAAGTCTGTGGTTCTGCCCACTACCGAGCCCCTTGAAGGTGATGGAAGCGCCAAATAAGAAGATGATGGAAGCGCCAGATAAGAAGATGATGGAAGCAACGGGAAATACCCAGTATAGAAATCCAAAGACTGACAACCTGCACAAATCAAAGACAATTGCACTCTTCATTGTCTTCCTTTTCTGCCTCCTTCTCATGACCTCCTTCTGGATTCTGGAAGAGAGCACACCAGCTCATGAGACATTGCTACCTACTGCACAGCCAACACCCCTGAAAGAGCATCACCTAATCTCTCTGTCGCCTCCGAGAAAGGCGCAGGGAATTCTGGAACAATTCCTTCGTGCAACTGTTGCACCAACATAACCTTGCTGCAAATGCTACGAACTGTTGGATCTGTGGGTTGCTCCCGCATGCCACTGGACACTCCATCCCCTTCATCCCTTCACCCTTCTCAGTTCACGGCTCTTGCCTCGCCTGGTTGATCCTCATGCAAGAGAGCCACAGGGACAACGCCACCTCCAGCCGGACAGTGTCACTCTTCTACTCTGGGTTCTGGCTGAACAAAACAGGAAAGACTCCAGCTGCCCTGTGTCCAGCGCTCGCAGGCACCACCTTCATCAAAGACATTCCAGCCAAAGAACGAGTCGAAGTACAGGTGCTCCACAATCCAGCCAGAACCACCTTCTCTCATCTGCAGAAACAAACTACCGCCACCCTGACTGTGGCTCTGTCCGTGATCAATGTCACTGGCCTTGTGTGCCTAGAAGGCCAGGGAACGCAGCTGGTGGGTTACAGCGCCTGCCGAGTCACCAGAACATTGGACTCAGCTGAACCCCCTTCTTTTGTTGCTTCTCCGAATATGTACTTTGTGTGTGGCACCAAGGCTTACACCTGGCTCCCGAGAGGATGGAAGGGCACCTGTTATATTGCCTTCGTTCTTCCACCCACATATGTAGCCCCTGCCAACCACCACCGGCAGAGGCGTGCAGACGACCTTGGACAAGCCGACTCCACCGGAGCACAGTTCCTGGATGCAGCAAAGGAACTTGTTCCTCTGTGGGGTCCAATGGCAAACAGCCGTGCTATCCGACATCTGACCCAGGCCGTAGAAACAACGATCAACATCACGGCTGGCATCCTCGCTAATAACACTGCGGAACTTCAGGCGGTCCGCCTTGTGACCCTTCAAAATCGACTCGTCCTAGACGTAGTCCTAGCCGACCGAGGAGGAGCATGCCGCATCATCGGATCCAGCTGCTGCACCTACGTACCTGACAACTCGCCTTCAGTCTACAAAGCCATTGAACACCTCCACAGACTGTCCTCAGAGGTTCACCAAGAGCAGGAAGGATGGTCGCTTGGGAGCTGGTTTTGGGACACTTTGAAAAATTGGGGTTGGAAGTTGTTTTCCTTCGTGCTGATACCTATTGTAATATTATGTGGGTGTTGCTTAGGTATTCAATGTCTGCCACCATTGTTCGGCCTTCTTTCCAGCTATATGTGCCCAAAGACTTTGGACTTCCGAAATGAGCACATGAGCCCCCTCTATGAAGTAGAACTACGTGGCCTTATGGGGATAAATCCGAACTGACAAGTTGGCGAGACATGTTAAAAGGGAGGACTGTGGAATTTTAGTTTGCGATCTGAACATCGTCTGCGCCAGCTTGTCACCTATGCACTACGCGCGCGTCAGCCATTCTAGGTCACCTATGTATTACGTGCACGGCAGCCATTTTAGATATCATGGTCTCCCTGTCCACGACCGATCGCCAGCGCGCCCCTCTGACCCAGCAAGCATCCTCCGCGCACCCTGGCTCCCCCCTCCCTCCTCCTTACGAGCATGACCCATCTGCGTGACCCTGTCCTTGGAAGTCATGCCAGCGCCTGACCAACACCTCCTCTCTTCCCATGAATGCCCCTCTGTTGATAAACCTCCCCTCTGCGCTGGATTGTCCACGCAGCATGAATACCACTCCATTGATGGCCCCTCACCCGGTGTCCGACTGTCCACACAGGTCCGAGGCCATTGCCTAAGCCGAGAGATACCATTTACTGCCCTTATTGTATGAGGTCGCTCTCCTTCAAAGGACCCTCTATTGATCCAGGCCTCCCCACCCCCTGTGACATGATCAGGCGCACACATCCTAAGACTCGACGAAACACTCAGCTGCGTGATGACCCTCTCTCTTATCAGCAGGTTGAGGACCTCCATTGTGAATGTATATGGGGGTGGGATTAACACGAGGATTACGGGGATGTCTTTTCCCATGCCTTACAAAGTTGTGATTGTATTAAAAGAAGGTCACATGCCATAAACCAGTGTATAAGAGGCCAGGCCTCTGAGTGGCTGTTAGAGCACCTCGAGACGATACCTTGTTGTCTGATCTGATGTGTTCTGCTCCGTCGGAATAAAACTTCTGTTTCCTGCCTTCTGGTCTCCGGCGCCTGCCTCATTGCTTGATAAACTTGAATGGTACAAGGGCGGTTAGCGCCGGGCAAATCTTGAGAAAGGTCCTAGCCCTACCTTTTTCCACACGTCCAGAGTACAATACGTGACCGAGCAAGCGCCTTCCTCCAAACCATGGTTGACAGAGGCCCCGTCAGGATGAGAGAGATTGTGAATTATGCGGAAAGCCCCAGGCTCCTTCTTGGGTACCACCCCCAAGGAGACACCACAAAAATGTCCAAAGATGGCCCTGAAAACGGGCACGCCACTAATCCCAGTAACGTCTCCTTCTCCATTTGGGCCCTGCCCACCCCCGGTTGATCCTTGACTGACCTAAGATTGTCCGCCTCCCTGGGCCCTTCAGGTCCAACATAAGGGATTTTGAAACCCTCACTAAACCCCTCCAGTAGCAACTGACTGTCAAGCGTGAGCGGGTACTTTCTCAAGAGAGGCAACAGGTTCGACATAACCACTGGCAAAGGGCCCTTCACTGCACCCTCACTAACGTCAAGTTTTCCTGCGGTGGGAACCAAAGGGAGGGAGAGCCGGGTGCTATGCATTGACCGCTGCCTAGCTAAACATGGGAGGGGGAGGGATGGGAGGGGGGGAACCCCAGACGCTCCAACTAACTTCCGGCATCCTGCTTACTTTTGGGGTTGCCCCCTTGCTGGGAGTGGCAAGAGGCTGCCAGGTGGGGGCCCCCACATCTGTTACAAGTATTCGAGAATGTACAAGTCTTGCCCCAAGAGCAAGCCCCTGAGTTGAACAAACGACAGGTCCCTGGGGATGACCTTCTGAACCCCTCTCTGTGACTCCCTCTCCCCCTGAACCCCCCTGAAAGGGCTGCTTGTCCCCCCGATACTCATAGCGAAAGGCACCACTGCTGACATCCTTGTTCCCCTGACTCTTGCTCTGTGCCCCTGTGCCTTGCACAGTGCGAGAACCCATGTGATCCAGCCACAGCTGCACTTCCTTCTGGTCCCACCTCATTTCTGGACACAAGGACATCCTCTTCCGAAACTCCCGGTCATAGCTCAACCAACTCTGTCCGCCCCAATTCATGGCCTCATTGCGAATGAGGGCGCCGTATTGGATGAGACCTTGCGCCTGCTCAGGATGTTTCTCTAGGATGACCGCTGACAGGATGGCAAAAGCGTCAAGCCAGTTTTCAATAGATTTTTCTGGCCACTGCTGGTACTTAATTTTCTTGTTATCCTCTTTCGCTCCTGCCTTCCTGACATCCACCCCATCCTGCCCCAGTAAGAGCAGAGAAAAGATGTCTATCAGCTTCGCCTCCATATAACCTCCTTGGCCGCTAAAGGTACTTGCCAGGCCAAGGAGCAGTGACCAGATAACAGGGGTGCTACCGCAACCGTCTGGACCGGCGCGGGGGCGCTAACTGCTCGGCAGGGGGAACTACACTGGGTGTGCCGCCTGCGGCCGGGGGACTTTTCGCGGCCACACTACTGCCCGCAGGGGTAACAGTTGCACTGGTGGTCTGGACAGAGCTGGCTAACACTGAGGCAGCGGGGCCCACTGCCACCCGACTGCTGCTAGGTGCGGGAGGAAAAATAGGCGCCACAAGGGGTGTGGACTCCCCAGCTCCCCCCGTGGGCCTGCTATGCAAAGACGTGGCCGTGACCACCAAAGAAACACCCGGGCTGGCGGGGGTCGGGCCCCCAGCGAAGTCTGCGGCACCTTCACCTGGTTCACCCACACTGTTGCTGCCTCCCTAGCCTTTCCCTCTCCCAAAAACGGAACGCTGAGCGGCTGGGCCGGAGAAGGGGTAACCCGTCCCCCTCTTAGCTCTGCCATGAAGTCTTTCAGAGTGTCCGAGAGCTTACCCAGATCTTCACGTGTAGCGCACCCCGCAGCGGTCTGGGAAATGTCTTGTGGAGCCACAGGAGCTAAGGGCTGAGGGGTGACCAGCAGGGGGACCGCCTCCTTCTGCACGTGCAATGCCCTTGCTTTGGCTGGCAGCTGGTATGCCAGGAATTCCTTGGACGTGGGCTTGCAGGCCCGCTTCGATGCCCTCAAAGGGCCGGCCTCCTGGTTCAGGTCAAGGTCCGGGGGGTGGCTCACAGATGACGCCCAAGTCCTCTGATTCGATGGCCTTCAAGATCCCCGTGGCCCACAACAGACCCCTTCCCTTGGCCATTTGAATAAACGCCGCCCACTTTGCCTCCTGCGTGGGAGCCAGCAACGAATCGTCTACCTGCGATGTCTGCGTAAAAAGTGTTCGGGAGCCCTGGCTCTCCATGGCGGGTCGTTGGGAATGCCTCACTCAATCTAGGGGGATAAAGTCAGTGTTAGAATATCTTTCACACTCCTCTAGCCAGGCCTAATGCCGACACTGTAGAGCCCCGTCCCTCAATCCTAGGACTTACTTACTCAAGAGTAGGTGGCTATGCTTATGCATGCTCCGGGCATGTAAATGAGTCCCCAGCGCGACAATTCTGTATGTAAGATGAAAAGAAAGATTAGCAGCGCCCCCCTCGCAATCCTGAGAAACACGGTGCCTGTTGATAACCCCTCACGGCACCTACCCCTCCCGTGCCCATGACCTGCCCCTACATGCAGAGTGTCAGCCCGTACCTGCTCCTGACCAACTTCAAAGTCCTCTGCGTCGTTAAATTTCTGGGCAACAGACAATCTGAAATTAGAAAACACACGTTAGCTTCCATCCGACACCTGTTCGCCAGCCCCCTGGCACATCTGTATTAAGAATCAAGATAAACAGCTTAAGGTAGAATTATATAAGAAGGAATCAGATCGCAACACAGTTTTGCACTACAACAGCTATCACCCCAGGAGCCAAAAAGACTCCATCCCCTTCGGGGAATTTCTTCGTTTGAGAAGGAATTGTACTGAATTAGATGACTTCTACAGACATGCAGGAGAAATGAAATAGAAATTCAGGGAAAGAGATTACCCAAAAAAACTAATTGAACATTCTCTGAAAAGAGCGCGTTACTATGACAGGGATTGTCTACTAACCAAAAAAGATAGAAAGAAAACACAAGACAAAATAGTGATGGTAAGTCAGTACTCAGTTGTAGCCAATCAGGTGAAGAATATCATAAATCACAATTGGAAAATTTTGAACAACGGAACAGAAACCACCCTAGCACGTCCGTTGTACGCGTACAGGAAGAATAAGAATTTGAGGTCGAACCTGGTACATACTTATAGGGACGATCTAGTAGAAGGTCAAACTACCCTAATAGGAACTAAAGCAGTAGGGAACAACAAATGCGGCAAATGCTGCATATGTGAACTGTGTATGGTTACCAAGAAGGTGGAACACAATGGAGCCACACACGAAATCACCACGCTGAATAATTGTAGAACCAAAAATGTGATATATATGATCCTGTGTCCGTGTGACCAGGCATATATAAGAGAGACGGGCAGAGAAGTAAGGTTGAGAATAGGTGAACATAAGTCTGCCATCAAAAACAACAAAGAAAACGCACCACTAGTAGCACATTGGAAGGAGCAGGGACACAGTGAGAAAGACCTTAGATGGGTCATCTTAGAAAGAATAAAAGAACAGACCCGTTTGGGTAATAGCACTAACAGAAGAAAGCAACAAGAACAGTGGTACATGGTAAAATTTAACACGATCAGACAGGGCCTGAACTCGAGGGAAGAATGGGAAGCCCTGAAATAAATTTAGAACAACAGGATGCGACCAGGAAAAGAGAACTATAGAGTAACCTGATACCCAACATGATAAAGGGAAGAGAATAGATAAGTACAGCGAGAGGCATGAAGGAACAGGACAGATACAAAATGGAATATTAGAATTAACATAACAAAAGCAGCTAATCACTACATCCGGAGCCATGCCCTCTATCATAATACCTGGCATGAACTGTATGCAATAAGGGTAATGACATCTATGCCTCCATCATATAGAAACATAAGATATTGTTGAACACAGTCCCTTTCCTAGCTATGCACTTTATTTTATATTCAGTCCAAATTATTGGACACATAGTAAAAGGAATATGCCACTAAAAGATGGCGCCTCTCCATAGGAAAGCCCCATTGTATTAACGCATGCGCGTCACTGAAAGGGAAGCATGTGGTCTGTACAAAATCGACACAACCATCAACAAGAGGTGAGGAACCGCGAATAAACATACATCACTGAAACAAGAATAGTCTGTGATTAAGTATAGCGTCACAGTAGTAAACTACATGGTACTACTGTAGGGATATTGGCTAAATCTGATGCAAAATATGTAATATTCTGTCCAAACCAACAGATATGTAGTATAAGGATCCCGCCATTTAAAGATGGCTCCACTACATAGGAAAGCCACTTTGAATTCACGCATGCGCGTCAACTAAAGAGAATCTTGTGGTTTGAACTGTATTGAGATAAATGCAATATACTTTAAAACATCGGATATAACCACCAATAAGAGGGTAGGAATTGCCAATAAACATATACTACTGGAAGAATAATAGTCCGTCCTTAAATAACGCCATACGAGTGAACTACATGGTACTATAGTAAGTACACCGTTCCAAGATGGCGCCACCTTTCCCGCTAGTAACGCCCCACAGACGCGGGCGCGCATCCCAAGTGAGATTAATCGGTCTGAACCTAACCTGTATAAAAGAAGCAGGTCACGACCTGTACCTTTGATGGTGTTGGTACAAGGCAGAGACGTGACTCCGGGAAATACAAGGTAAGGGACTAATAGAATAGATCGTATAACGAGGCGGAGTAGATGAAATAACTAAGAACCGGGCGGGGTAGATAAAACACCTTAGGAATGGGACTTAGTAAGAAAAACGAGTGATTAAATAACGCTTCCCTTTATATTTCAAATTTACCTCTAATATTCATGACCATAAGATGTGATATTTTAAAATAACGGGTCACAACCCATAACCTAAGGAACAGGACTGGATGTTAATATAACGCTGAAATTTAAACCACTTAACAGCATATAAGGAAAAGCTATATACGTTTTCCCCCCAAAAAAGATAGAAGGGTTGTAACGAAAAAATATACAAAGTCATTGCCATGCTAACCTATTAGGTGGGTACTTTCCATCTAACTAACCCCCCGGGGAATTAGAGATCTACCATAGTGCTAGTAATCTGGCAGCCCAATAGAAAACAGAATAAATGTTATGAGTTGAATAGTCCCGAGGAGAGCACACAGAAAAGGGGTTAGATGAACCAATCAAGTTTGTACCAACCAAAAACAGATTCGAAAATGAGGCAGTTTAACCCGGCAGGTTTACAAATATATCTACATATCTGTTTACCTCCATAGAACATATCCAGTTCATTGAAGGAGATTCACAGATCTATGCCCGTTCGAGAAGAGTTTTATAAGTTTTTAAGGTAAGATTGGAAGAAATGAACTCCATTAGAGTACATGAATAGATCTTTCAATCCACCTTATGAGAGGGGAGTTATAAAATATATATACCGTTCTCTGTCAATATAGATATGCAGCTAAGTGCCTAAAGATTCGGAAAACAGAGAAGATATTCCATAACGGGGAACACATATTGTGTGAAAAAGGTAAATGGTTTGATTAGTTACCATTTAATGGAATAGATTAAACGGATAGACCATATATACTGACATCATCTGATATACCCTAATAGGATCAACCATCTCCCAGAATTGAGAACTGAAGAAGTAATCCGAGTATTACAAATACACCCATTTGGATACTCTTCCCTACATATAAGGGGTAAGAATGTGTTTTGAATGTAACAATCCGTATGTGAGCGAGTGTTTTCTAGAAATTATCCTTTTGGCCCTTAGACATTTCCACATCGAAATGGATACGGAGGGACCAGATATACCAAAACACACTAGTATAATGAGGAGTATAAAATGCTGAGTAAATGTAATATTATGTATACTCGAAGACAATCAGATAGAGTCTACCAGTGGGTCAACAGACTAGGAACTGAATACCTGTATCCCAAGAGGCACAAGATGTAGGAGACATATTGTAACAAGATATCATTGCATGTAAAATGAGGAGAAGAGTTTAAGATCATGTGATGTTCACTTATTTTGTGCTAAGATAGTGACACCATACCTTTCTCCCCGTATATCCACAGAGAGGGTGTAAGTCACCACTTACCGAAGCCGGTAACCCCAAATACAGAAGTCCTGAAGAAGGTGCCACAGTATCATTTGCTCTGCACCGAAACGCATCGACGCATTCTTTCATACAGAGAATCCAACTAGGGTCCAGTGAGCAACCGATATACATGTATTTATGTTACTGTTGTTAACACCTGTATAAGAACCATAGACCTTTGGATCCAGAGATCAGCAGTGGCAAAAACATCAATAGGCCACAGTAAATATAGGGGGTTGTTTACTAATAGGTTTCCGAAAACTTTTTCCATGTGTAATTTACGATCTGATGAAATATCCTTTATGTGTTTATGTTTCTCTTTGTTTTTAATTTCAAGTTGAAATTTGGCTACATATGTAATGAAATGTTATGATAAACTGTTTTATTTTACTCTTTTCAAAGAATTTCTCTTTGAAATTTTAAATTGTGTTGTCAAGCAAAACATTTTTTTATGTATATGTTTTTTATTAAAATTAGACTGTGAACGTTCCAATTTTGGTGTGGAAATTAATATTTAATTCATATAGTGTATTGAACCAGTATTCCCTGGTTAAGTCTGAATGTTTATTTAGAGTGGTATGAAAGTAGAATAAGACTATTTGTGAGTGTGCACCCAGGGATTCCTCTTTGACTTACTCCCAGTGTGCCGCCACCTTTTTACCCGACGACTTCTCTCGTGGCCTTCCACAGGTCCCTGACATCTTCTTCTGCCTGGTTCCTGCATGGACATAGAACAAACATCAGCTGCCCTAACCCTCAAACCCCTGGCAGCGCTCTCTAGCGCATTAGCCATACCCCTGCTTAAGAGCAAGTGAAGAACTCTAGGTGTACGCGCAACAGGCTCCCTAGGAGTGCCCCACCACCCTCAGAATCACTACCTGCACCTGCTCCCGCCCTTACCATTGCCGGGAAGCCAATGAGACATATGCTAAAAATTACCCAAATGCTACAGTTGTTCCGCCTCCCAAGGAAGAAGCGCGTGGGAGCACTGCCGACTTTTTTAATTAAAAAGAAGATTCTGGAGGCGCGAGAACAATTACTGAGGACCGCGGGCCACCCCAAGCGCCCGGCCCGCCGAGTAGGCGAATGCCGCGTGCCCAACAAGGCCTCTGCCCGCCCCCCTTCCCACCCCCGCAAACGCGCTGGCTCACCGGATGTACCGGCACCGTTCCAACGGGTCCGGCACCTAGGCCCGCCTACCGCGCACCACGCGCACCGGAAGACAAGCGTGTCCGCCGCCCACAAGTGAGGCGGAGGGGAGGGGACCCAGAGGGAAGAGTGCCATCTGATCCCCGATCAGGCTTTTTATCACAAAACCACATGTTAGTCTCATGTTACATTATTAATAAATGTGCCTACAAGGACGCGCATCTAACCTGACCCTGGATCGAACCCTGGACCCTTCGAATCGTACTCCAGCAGGACCGACCACTCGACCGAGCCGGCACCGCACCTGTAAACAAACACTGGAAGACACATGTAAAATTTGGAAATACTCACTCGACCGCGCTCGGAACCGAACCAGATGTTACCAGCTCCGACGCTCATGGAGCATTCAACCTCTGAGCAACCATACCGCGAACAAGCATGGCACTAGCTGGGGACGCACCTACTCAAGCTCCAGGTGTCACGGGAACACACCAGCCCCCCATCCCCCTCCCCCACCCGCAAGCAGGAGAGCCCACGAGAGGGAGCAAGCGTGGCCGCACGAGCGGAACGAAAGAACTAATAATACATAAGGTGCTAAAACAGCCCCCCCCGCATGCCTACAAAACCTTACACCACCACCCCAAACCCCCCGCACGCTGGGGCAACCAGGCTGCAAACCCCCCGTCCTGCAACGTCGCGAGCCGGAGAAACACCACGGACATACGACCACACACCTCGGACCAACCCCTGGGACCCTGAAACACCCCCGGCCCACACCGCACAACAATGCCTGACTAACAAGCGAATCCCCCTCCCCAGCAACCTGCCCCCACACCCGGTACCAAGATGCCAAACACTGCTCACCCTTACCCCCAGCACACCAGAAAAACAGGGCCTCCAACCTCCTCCTCCCTCCTGCAAACCGCAACCGGGCCCACCACCGCCAACCCAAGCACACCCCTCAAAACACCACCGGGTCCCTACAACCCTCCCCGGCCCGCCAAGCAACCAGACACACAGGAACAAACAACCCGCCAAGAAAAACACCAGCCCAGAATACGGGACCTTCCCCCCCCCCAACCCCCTCCCCCCCAGGAGCCTGCCCAACAACCCGGGACTGAAACAAGAAAAACCGCCTGACCAGGGGGGACCCAGGCGGCAGAGAGGTGTGGACGGCCAGGAGGGAAAGGAGACCTATCGTGGCATCCAAGCAGAGAAAAACAGAGTCAGGCAGCTCGGCCGGGCAGGAGGAGGGCGACGTCCAGGACCAAAGAGGGCGCTCAGTGGCCGGCAAAGGTAATTATACCTCTCTCCCCCCACCCCCCTCCACCGCCAAAAGTGATGTCACCAGGGGACCCCACAGGTCCCCAAAACTAGACTGCTAGCTGAGTATGTGCCATCGTGTGGCACTAAGGGTGGCCGCCCTCTTAGGGGGCCCCCTTCAGTGGCCCGGGCAGCCTGGCAGTAGCTGAGGAGGTGACAGCCTTGCTGCACAGTGCGAGGCGGAGGGCACACCCAGTATGTAGAGTGAGTGAACTGTGCTGCTGGGTTCTCTTTTTGGGCACATTGCACCTTTCCCTTTATTTGCAAATGTCGTATATAACATTTCCATGATTGACAATGTGAAATGTACTGTAACTATCTATTAGTGTTCAACATTACAAAGAAATTTGTCTTGATTCCCAACAGAACCATTGTTTTTGTTTGCAACTTAGTACTCAGGTTCTGAGGGTTACTGGGTTACCCCATTATAACTAATAGGCTCTCGTCAGGAGGAAGCTTGCACTAGCCCATTTCTCCTGTTGGCACTGTCTAAATCAGAACCAACTACTAACCATGAAAGTGGGGAGAGGATGTGGCGTAATCATCAGAGCAGCCCACTTCGGTGCTGGGGAGCAAGGTTTGAGTCCACAAGACTCATGGACCGTATGTTTCCTCCATTGTTTTAGGTTCGCTCTGAACAGGCTCACGCCATTGAGCGCGCTGCCAAAACATCCAGTAATTACTACAAAGGTAAAACTTGGTCAGAATACACGGTGTTCCACACTTTTTTACGTCGTAGCTCACGGGTAACTTCATTGCTGTAATTGATTTTATGCAGGTTCTCCGAAACTCCAGGAAACATGTTTGCGGTTCCAGCAACAACCGCAACGATGCCTACGCTATAAAGCCAGGCCACCTAGGTAATCCACCACCACGGTTCCACCGCTCGCTACGCTCCCAGCGGTGTTCCAACCACTAACGTGTTATTTTTCTGTCTTAACCATAGAAGTGACATTGCTGCACTGCTACCCACGACGTGATCGCACTACAGCCAAGTGCCACGGTCAGTTTGCAGCCCCTCACCGCCGCCCTTATAATCGGCCACATTAGTCACTGGTCACTACTTTACGCGGTTCTTCACCAGGCACATGCCATCTGTCGTTGCTCACAACCGGTGATATTATCACTGCCCTTGCTCCTGCCACATTCGTCACTCTCACTTGGCACAATGTAAACGCCGGTACCTGCTATAAGACCAATCATCAATCATTTGTGTGTTAACGTCTGTGCGCCAGCATGATCTTGCACTTTTTCCAAATATGAGCACATCGCCACCCGTGCCCTTTGGAAACAATAACGAAGGCTCTCTGCACAATTGCACGTGCACTTGTTGCACCCTTAATGTATAGAACTGCAACTGACTAGCTGTTATTAATGTAAATAATCTATAAGATAAATCTTTTCTTCTTTTTTTCTTCTTTTCCCCCCCTCCTGTTTCACTCCACAGGCTTATGTAAATGCAATCAATCAGGCAAAGCTCTTTATTGTAGTCCTGAAGATGATCCCAACTTAAATTTTGGAGATAGGGAGCGAAACGTTCGTCGACTGTTTGTACAGTACTGCTCCGTTTGCAATTTGTAATTTGTGTTGCAGTTACTGTGGGTTAGAGCTTACTTAAGATTTTATTGTATTGTAAGCCACCTCTTTCTGTGGAGAAGTGTGGCTCACTGGTTAGAGCAGGCAAACCCTGAAGCAGAGGTCAGACCCGGGACCAGGGTTCGATTCCCGACGCGGCAGGGTGTTGAGCTCAAATGTCCATGGACTCGATAATTCTCGCTTCGGTGCCTGACCTAATCATGGGTTCACACTCGGCATTAAGCGTGCTTAATCTCCACAATGCCCCCCCCCTGCGGCGGGATGCCTGGCTTTCACCTTGGGGATTCCCTGTAGGGGCTATCTCACAGGGAAAAACCAGGACGGGTTCCCAAGGCAAGTGCGGAGATACCCCTTCGGGGGTCGATTCTGGCGCTATATAAGAAATGTAATAATAATAATAATAATTTCTCCAACTTGTTTGCCTGTTATTATTTTCTCCTTCTCATTGTTTCTTCTCCTATGTACTGTTTTTCCTTGACTTGGTACAGGCTTGTGCCCAGTTATTAATGTGTGACTTGTTTCACTTTATAAAATGTATATTTTTATCAAATTCTCTAAATAAATACTTCTCTGTCCGGCTGGACACTGAAGAAAAACACACAGTCCTTATTCTAAGCCTGCGTTTATCATTTTCTTAAAGTAATCTGAAGCCTAGGACCTTTGTTAACTTTAAAAAACATGAATATTAATGAGGCAGGTAATTTGTGACCCCATTAGGAATCGCTAACAGTGTCTGAGACACTGTTGGAAATTGCATTTTGAGAGTCACATATATCTATATGCCTCTATGGTAGGGCCTTGTCGGATAGGGATTGGACCTGGATGTTAGCCTCCCTGCAGTAGGTCTCCTGCAATACTCAATTTTAATGTGATCCAATTTAATTAATTGTATTAGGCTTACCTCAAACCGAAGAGGCTGACGACTACTTATGGTGAATTGCCTCGGTGCAGTCTCTGCTGTGCTTTTGAGCGTACTAAGATGGGAGGGGGAGACGACTGCTGCACTTTATTGCTCGCAGAGTCCTAACCCGCAATCGGCCTGTCCAAAATATCAAGGTATGAAGCAAAAAGTAGTAACACCAACTGTGCGACTAAAATGTCCACTTAGATTGTACAGTAGATATAGAATATTGCATATACCGAGGTACTTTGCTTGAATTTTCATAAGTCATATCCAGGTATCACCATTATTTACAAGAAGCCACCCCAACCTTTATCAGCCCGAACAGAGCAATAGTTAAACTTTCAAAGGGTAACTCATGTCAGATAAACAAATAACAACGACGTGCATGCATCTGATCAACAGTGTGCCTAATTTCAATTCGATAAAATGCTAAATGATGCAATTAAATCAAGCTGAAGAGCACAGATGCACTGTGTTGGGCTGCTATTTTTTAAGGCAGCATAAGGACAAAAAAGCGAACTCCAGCCACGAAACTGGCAAGGGCTTGATTAATTTCATTTGGTGGTAGGGTTTTCTTGCAGAAGAACTAACTAAGTGATGGCATGCTTTTTAATATGCATCACGGTACCTTTAAAATGATCTTTTCTGCATGGCCATTCTTCCGCTTATTAATGCTCTTGTCTAATACCTTGACTATATTTGAAGTTATTGTGGCTCTATCAGTCTTTACCAGTCTAGTGAGTTTGCACATTTACCACACGATTTCCCAATGAGTGAGTCCCCCTCTTGGTGAAATAAACCCTCATCCCTCCAACAAGAAACATAAAATATGAGAGGACCCCATACCCTCAAAATGGATGAACCATGCTCTGCCAAGGCCCCTAATGACGGAAAAGTGGCCCCTCATTGTGTTTATTATTAAAGCAATCATTGCATTTGCCACACATTAACATAGAAAAATACAAGCTTCTTCTGATCTCTAAGCTTTCTCCAAGACAGACATAACATGCCCATATTATCATACGATTAAATGAATAAATAATGGGCTTCGTCTGACAGTGGGAGAATTATTGCCGGCACATAAATGAGAGAATAAGTTCCTCTGGTAAGCATTGCAGTACTGAACCACCCGTGCATACCCTCTCCACTCTTACCGCCAACATACATGTGATTTTTTTCACTCAATGATAGGAGATTCCTTACCTTAAGAACAAAATTCGGGCAAAACTTGACCTCTCAGTGATACAACTCGACTCATTATTTTTACATGAATACTGATACAGAGATCTTTTAGTAACCACAGCCATATCCCCGGGAACCAGAATGAAGCAGGCACACAATGAACTTTAACGACCAGCCTTCGCCTCTATTTATTACTGGATTAAACTTTCCAAAAGCCAAATTGCAACGCACTTTGCAATCCTTTAAACATTAAGCACGCCAGTCACAACAAACGGGTCTCTTCGAACTAAGCAAGGGGAATATCTCAATACATACTGCCAGGACACGACTGCTAAGATTCACACTTGCATGTTTGCATTGCTCTCTGACACGCACGTATTTAAAGACTATGTGTCTTTAAATACATGTGTGTCAGTGTGCAATGCAAGCATGCAAGTGTGAATCTTAGCAGTCGTGCTAAGGCCTTTCTACTAAGGTTTACACTTGCGTGCTTGCATTGCACTCTGACACGCATGTGTTATATTCTGTTTATACATTTATGTTATGTTGCTCTATTCCCTTTTGCATTTCCCCTGTGTGGATCTGGTGCCTGGAATGTATGATGCGTGCCTGCATCTTGCATCCTGGGTTCCAGATTCCATACCAACTGTATGATTGAATCTGTATCCTGAACTGATGTGCTGTGCTTCAACTCCTGTTCAAGAATTAAATTTATACATTTAATTCATCCACTTGTTTCTTTGGATTTTATATTGGCGACGAGGTACATCTTACGATTTCTGCCACTATTCTTGAAGCACAGGAGCAGAAATTCGAAGATTTTTTTTTTTTTTTGAACCTGGCGAAAAAAGAAAACTCAAAACAATCGATTTTATTTACCTTCTCTTCAAAGAAAACATTGACTGATTCTACTACGTCGTATTTGGGAAGATTTACGACCAACCAGTCTACAGTTACAAATTTTTACAGCTTTTCATTTTACCAACGGCAAATAAAAACGAGAAGTAACACGTGAAAATCATCGCTTCTACCTTCACTTGTGGCGCGCATTCAGGCGGTTCCAGTACACCTACTCCGACGGATCGGTAATGTTGTATCCCAAACTTATTGAATTTTGTGCTTTTTTCGATATTAGTACCAATTGCGCGTGTAATGCACAAGACTGTTTGTGAGCTCGAGGCGTCTTCTGACGTACGCCTCTCCACACGCCAACGCGTAATAATTAACCAAGACGCACTGTGTTGTCATCACGCCGTGCGTGTCAGCGCCATTTTGTGTATCCATGGTAACGAGATACACGGAGTTACCGGAGACGCCGAGGAGTTTGTGACGATTCCTGCTGGACCGCATTACATTTTTTGCACGCCGGAGGGTAAAATAAACAATATATATTCCGTATTCTTCATTCTTTGATACTTTTGACCAATTATTTTGGTAATACAAATCGAACTAACATTGTGTTTAAAAGAAAAAATTTGTCCTTCAAAGAATTTTGGGTACATAACTATTACCTGACTGCCACCTTGTGGATTATTAATATTTTCTCTTACTTCATTTATTTTTAAGTTTTATCCTATTGCTTTTGAAGAAGTGCATTTTCTTTTTAAGAGTATATCTGCACCTCTACCCAACTCTACCTAAAATGCAATTTGACCCACCTTCAAAATTTTTGCAAACCAAAGGAGATCCGCCCATCCCTTGGACTAGATGGGAAGAAGAGTTTTTTACTTACCTCAAGGCTATGGATGGTGAGAGGATGTCGGCGGAAAGAAAAAAAAATATATTTCTACATTGCCTTGGGTCAGAAGGGCAACTTGTTTTTAGAACTTTACCTCCTGTGAGATCTGGGGGTGATACAAATGTATATGATGAGGCTGTACAGAGAATAGAAGGAAGATTTAAACCTGTAACCAGTGTAGCTTTAAATAGGTTTAAGTTCTATACCAGAGTACAAGATGAAAACGAATGTTTCGATGAATTTTTAACTGCTTTACGTGCACTTTCTTTGCATTGCAATTTCGGTTTGATAACTGACGAAATGATCAGAGATCAAATTGTTGTGCATGTGAAGAGCAAGAAGGTACAGGAGCAATTGTGGATTTTGGGGGATCCGAGTTTAGAAACTGCAATAAGTACAGCTAAAGCTTTAGAACAGTCCGACAAATGGATTAAATCCTTAGATAAGGTTTCTGTTCACACTACTCCTTCTACATCCACTAGTGAAGTTAGCACGGTCAATGTGCGAGAAACGAAAACTCAAAGTTCCAATAGATATGATAGTAAAGGTAAACAATTTTATTGTTTTAGATGTGGGAGTCCGGATCATATAGCTTCTTTTCCACAATGTCCTGCTATAAATAGACAATGTAATAAATGTGGTCGTACAGGACATTTTTCCAAATATTATGTGTGGACCTGAGAGCTTTGAACAAATGCTTGGTCATAGACTGTCACCCGTTACCGAACATAAATGAAATGTTGTGCATGTTAGATGGAGCCTGTGTGTTTTCAACCTTAGATCTTAGATCTGCATATCATCAGATAGAGCTCACGGAAGACTCCAAGCACTTCACAGCTTTTATCACTCCTCATGGATTGTTTCAATTTAAGAGGATGCCTTTTGGCCTGGCGTCGGCTGCTTCAGTCTTCCAAAGGGCAATGTAACATATATTTAAGGATCTAAATGTCTTCGTCAAGTGCTTTCAGGATGATATCCTTATTTTTTCAAAGAACTTCTCAGAGCATGACATTCATCTTAAGGAGGTTTGTTCCAGGTTGGAGAAGTTTGGTCTGACTATCAAAGCTAGTAAGTGCAAGTTTTTTTGCAAAACAGTGGATTATTTAGGTCATTCTCTTTCGGGTGACGGGGTTGTGCCAAAAAAGAACCTTGTTGATGCAATTGTTAAAGCTCCTTCCCCAGACAATAAGGAAAAATTGCTTTCGTTTGCAGGGCTTTGCGAATACTATAGCAAGTTTATCCAAAATTTTGCTAGTAAAATGGAGCCTCTTAGGGAACTAACAAGGAATTCAGCCAAATTCATTTGGACTGAAAAACAAGAACAGGCATTTAAGCAAATTAAGGAGGAAATTGTTAATGCGCCTACTTTAAAGTCTTATTGTGTTAACAAGAAATGCATTATCACAGTTGATGCTAGTCTTTATGGCATTGGTAGTGTGTTAAGTCAATCATCTGGTAAGGATGAATGGTGTGTTGCCTTTTCCTCAAGGACCTTGTCTCCCACAGAGAGAAGGTACTCTGTTATTGAAAAGGAATTGCTTGCCTGCATTTGGGCTGTCGAACATTTCAGGAATTATGTGTGGGGTAATCGATTTGTACTACGGACAGATCATAAACCTTTGTTTGGGATTTTGTCTCCTGGTGGCGGATGGAATTCCACAGCGCGCATAGCTCGTTTGTCTTCACGTCTTCAGGAGTATGATTTCGAGATTGTGTATGTTCCCGGTAAGTGTAATGTTACTGCGGATTTTCTTTCGAGATTTCCTTGTGAGGATGCTCCTAAGGTGGATAATGATGTTGACGTTGTTGCTTCTGTTGGGGATTGTGTCTCTAAGGAGTTTATTTCCTTGTCTGAAGAAGAGTGGTTTGCTGAACTTGGTAAGGATGTGGTTTGTCAACAACTTCTTGATTTTGTAAGGAATGGTTGGCCAGCCTGTAGGGGTGCTTCACCGGATGTGGCTCCTTTTTGTCAAGTTTCATCTGAGGTCGAAGTGTTTTCTGGTCTACTTTTCAAAGCTGGTAAGTTAATCCCGCCCCAATCCTTACAAAGGAAGATTTTGCTTCTCGCTCATCAGAGTCACATTGGCATGTCATCAATGAAACGTCTGATTAGAGAAAGTTTTTGGTGGCCGGGAGTTGATAAAATGGTGGATAGGATAGTAAGGGATTGTTCACACTGTGTTAACAGTGACAAAATGCTTCATTTGACCTCAGCTCCCCTTAAGCCTGTATCTTGGCCCAACTTTCCCTGGCAGAAAGTGGGATTTGATATATCTGGCCCCTTTAAACAGTTGCCTTACAATGCTCGTTATGCTTTGGTCCTTGTGGACTACCACTCCAAGTGGCCCGAAGTAAAGTTTGTTAGCACTGTATCTTCTCACTCTGTTATTCTTTTCCTTAAAGAAGTTTTTGCAAGGGAAGGATTTCCCGAAACTTGTGTCACTGACAATGGTGCTCAGCTTATTTCAGCTGATTTTGAGAAATTTCTTAGTAGTTGCGGTATTAAGCATTACACCACCTCTTTGTATGAACCCAGGGAAAACGGTCAAGTTGAACGCTTTAATCGTGTTCTTAAGGATTGTTTAAATGGTGTGCAGGTTTCTGATGATAGTTGGTTGGATGTTGTGAGGAAAAGGTTATGGATGTATCGCATCACACCTCATTCTGTTACTGGGGTTAGTCCCTTCAAACTCCTTAAGGGAAGGGAGCCTCCATCTGATATATGTCCCTGGTGGATTAAGAAACTTGATGTAAATAATTCTGCTGTGGACCTTGCTGGCGTAGCCAAACGGGTTAAAGACAAACAACTACAAATGAAAACCTTGTTTGATTCCAAAATGAAGACCAGAGATAATGATTTTGTGGTGGGGGAATGGGTGCGTATAAAAAAACCTGGTTTTCTTGTTAAGGGCTTTTCTAAGTTTTTCCCTCCCATCAAAATTGTCAAAGTTTTTAAAAATAGTGTAGTCACGCAGGATGGAAGAGTCTGGAATGTTTGTAGAGTGGCTAAGTGTTACAGTGTTGAAAATGTACATAGTTCTTCTTCTCCTGTTCTTGGCAATAGCCTAAGGAGATCTGATGTTAGTTTCACTAGGTCTTCTCCTAATGTTGTTCACGATGATTCTTCTGTTGCTTCTAGAGTTAAAGTCTGCAATAGACAAAAGAATGTTCCCAGCAGATATTTAGATTAATGTACTTTGAAGGTTTTCCCTGCTGACATTCTTTGTTTTTTTTTAGGGGTATGATGTGTTATATTCTGTTCATACATTTATGTTATGTTGCTCTATTCCCTTTTGCATTTCCCCTGTGTGGATCTGGTGCCTGGAATGTATGATGCATGCCTGCATCTTGC
Organism: Lissotriton vulgaris; assembly: GCF_964263255.1. Taxonomy (NCBI): domain Eukaryota; kingdom Metazoa; phylum Chordata; class Amphibia; order Caudata; family Salamandridae; genus Lissotriton; species Lissotriton vulgaris. Next base: position 518,664,735 of record NC_141695.1, on the reverse strand, counting down.
ATCCTGGGTTCCAGATTCCATACCAACTGTATGATTGAATCTGTATCCTGAACTGATGTGCTGTGCTTCAACTCCTGTTCAAGAATTAAATTTATACATTTAATTCATCCACTTGTTTCTTTGGATTTTATAGCATGTATTATGGGTTGCAAAGGGAGATGTTAGAGGCCGGAGAGGGGAATATGGAGCAATCGCAAACCCTGAAAACCGATGACGCTGGGCAGAGACTCAGGCCTCGAAGACAGCTTGACAGAGGAGGCAAAGGATAATAGTACTCACGCTTTCGGCTAGTGTAATGGCGTTCTTCCAATAGGAGGGAAATTGCCGGGCCCCGGGGAAAGCAGAGTCGCAGACTAGTCTTCCCCCGGGGTCTTTCGCGCAGGGGATAGGCCAGGTAGGGGAAGGGGAGGAGTTAGGGGGTGGGTATTTAAGCGCAGGGGAGGAAGGGAACTTCCTCTTTCTGCGCCTGGCACCATCGGGAGGGAGCTCAAAAGGAGATAGTTAGGACTAGTTTCTGTGCGGCCTAGTGCTAATTTTGGTTGGATTACGTTCGGGGCTGTTTCACGGCAGCTGGGTTTCTTCTCTTTCGCTTTGTGGGCAGTTTTGTTTGGGTAGGATGTCTGGTGTGTCTGCGGAGCAGGTCCGTGAGGCCTTGCTGTTGCTTGCGAGGGCCGGCCGGGATGACCTTATTCGGCTGGGAGTCATGGATCGGGCCTGGGTGGGGGCCACCAGGGGCACACGTGCTGCCTCGGCCGGGGTTAAGGCAGCGGTGTTTGCCTGCCAGGAGGACGAGCTGGACCCGGAGGGGGGGTCTGAGGTTAGGAGGGGGGGCGGTGTTCCCAAAGATCCAGCGAGGGGCGGGAAGCGCAGGAGCACCTCCGTGCGGGCTTTCCCTCCGCTTGAGTTTTTGCCTGGGGCCGCGGGATCGGCCGTGAGGGCCGCGCCTTCCGCGCTTCCGCCCATAGGGCCCCTGCCGGTGCCGGCCGGTGCCTTGCAGGGGGAGGGGCAGGCGGGTGCCACTGCTGGGCCTGCTCTGGTCCTGGTTGGGCCCCCGGGTGGAAGTGGGACCTATGGGCCTGTCGGCCACCTTGCCAGTGATGCTTTTCAGGGGGACGGGCCTGGGGTTGCATTGCGGGAGGCGGGGTAGCTAGTGGAGGAGACCCCCATTGACTTGTCCAGGGGTTCCAGGGCGGGCACCCCGGACGTTTTGAGGCCGGTGGCGCCCGGGGGGTTGGCGGGCAGGAGCGGGTCCCCCGCTGTGGTCCCCATTGGCGGCCCTGGTTGGGTGCAAGGTTTCCAACAGGTGGGTTTCTTTCCCCAAGGGGGTGATTTCTTTGGCTACTGCCCGCCCCCTCCCCCCAGATCTGGGGTTCCGTTTCTTGGGAGGAGAGGTCCCGCTTGGAGCGGATTTTGGAGCAGATTCAGGAGGTCAGGTGGGCAGAGGCGACGCGTTCCAGGGTGGGTGCGGTCTGGGGCCACGAGATTGAGGGTCCACCCACCCCCACCTCTCAGGAGGAGCGGGAGGCGGAGATGCAGGAGGAAGAGGCCAGGAGGGCTAGGGCAAAGAATGCAGGGCAGGCCGCCCCCCCTCCGGGGGGTGCGGCCGGTGTAGGGACGGCCGGGACGGCTTTGAGGCCCGATGGTGCCGGGGCCCGCTCAGGTTCGAGCGACCTGAGGGGCGGGAGGGGATCCAAGTCGGCGGTTGTCGGCAGAGCCCGGGGGGGCCTTGCGGGGCGCAACACGGCTCCGAGACGCAGGCCGGAAGCAGTAGGGCAGTCCGCGGCGGCTGTCCCTCCACCGCGGGATCGGACGACTTCGGCACGTGGCGTTTCTGGAATGCGTGGGCGAGGAAGTGTGCAGAAAGGTGTGAAGCGTGCGGCGAAGGAGGTGGCCAGCGAGGGTGTGGATCTGGAACCTGTGCTTGAGCTGGATTACAGTGCTGAGAGTGAGGAGTTGGAAGAAGGGGAGGTGCGGGATGACCTTGAAGGCATAGGCAGCGCAGCGGGAGACAACGACCTTGGTGTGTTGCAGGTCGAGACTGGGACGAGGAAGAAGGCCGGATCGGTGGCGGTCCGGGGGACGGAGTCCAGAGGAAGGCTCCGGGAGCGGACGCCGGCACTCACAGGTGAGGGAGCCTGGTGGGCAGCTTGGGATGACGCTCCTCGAGGGGGGGGAAGGCCGGAAACGCACCTGCCGGTCGGTGGGTGTAGGGGACGGTTCTGTGCGGGAGGGGGAGAAGCCATCCGGCGGTCCACCTGCGGATGGTAAGAAGGTGGATGGTAAGTTGGTCACTTTGGGGGTGCAGACGGACAAGGGGGATGGCAAAGAGGAGAAGGGGGTGAAGGTGCCTAAGAAGATGCCTTATATTGGGCTGGCGATGCCTCTTGGGTCACACTTGTCGGAGAAACTGAAAGAGAAAATCTGGAAACATGAGTTTGTGGACGTTTTTAAGTTGCTTCATCGGGAGGTTCAGGCCAAGGAGGGCTCTAAGGAGGAGGAGTGGGAATTGACGAGGCGGCCTAGGGTGCCGGTGACTATAGAGAATTGGACGTCGGCCTTCCTGATCTATGCCAGTGTCTATTGCCAGAAGTATCTGGACCGGGCGATTGCACTGTTTAAATACATGGACATCATTCGCAAGGCCCAGATGCAGTTTGGGGGGTTTGCGTGGTTAAGCTACGACGAGGAGTTTCGGGCCAGGGTTAGCGCGGATCCGGAGAAGAGTTGGGGTGAGGTAGACCAGGAGCTTTGGATGCAGTGGATGGCGTCTTCGCACTCGACGGCGTCTACACATACTGCCAGTGGTTTGCCGGTGTTGTATCGGTCTTTTCCGCCGCGTCCCGCCCAAGGCGGGGCGGGGGGTGGAACTGTGCCCAGCACCATTGTTTCGGGTCAGCAATCCAAGCCTGGGGGTTACTCCACGGGGGCGTGTTGGAGCTACAATTGGGGGTACTGCTCCAGGTACCCATGTAAGTTCAAACATGAGTGCTTGAAGTGTGGCGGCAAGCACGCCCTTACGCAGCGCCTCACGCTCACCACCCCCTCCGAGCAAGGGAGGAACGCGAGGGGGCGGGGACAGCCTGGTCTGAAGGGCGCCTACACCGGTTAGGGTGGAGGTGATGGCCCGTGGCTCGCGTGCTATCCTGATCACGAGGCCGCGGCGCGGCTCTTCTGGGGGTTCACTCAGGGCTTTCGGGTGGGCTACCAGGGTCCCAGGGAACGTCGTTGGGCTGAGAACTTGAGGTCTGCGAAAGAGTTGCCGGGGGTGGTCGCTGCAAAGTTGGAGAAGGAAGTGGCGGAAGGGAGAGTGGCTGGCCCGTTTACTGACTGGCCATTGCCGGACCTGATCATTTCTCCGTTGGAGGTGGTGCCGAAGAAGGAGGAGGGGGAGTTCAGAATGATTCACCATTTGTCATGGCCGGAGGGTCGATCAGTGAATGACTTCATTGCAGAAGAGGACTCGAGAGTGCTGTATGCGTCGGTGGACGATGCGGTCCACCTGGTGAGGACTTGTGGGCCGGGTGCGGAGTTGGCGAAGTGTGACATTAAGTCGGCTTTCCGTCTCCTGCCTATTCACCCGGCGGATTTTTCGCTTTTGGGTATGCAGTTTGGGGGTGCCATCTACGTGGACAAAGTTTTGCCCATGGGGTGTGCCATCTCCTGTGCTCTGTTTGAGCTTTTCAGCACTTTTTTGCAGTGGGTCATGGTGCGGGTCAGTGGGTGCCGTGAAGTCACTCACTACCTGGATGATTTCCTCTTCCTGGGGAGGTCGGAGTCCAGGGATTGCGGCAGGGCCCTGTCGCGGTTCCAGGCTTTGGCCTTGCAGTTTGGGGTGCCGTTGGCGCCCGAGAAGACGGCTGGTCCCAGCTGTTGCCTCACATTCCTGGGGATTGAACTGGACTCGGTGCAGTGGTTGGCGCGCCTGCCTGCGACCAAGGTGAGGGAGATTCTTGCATGTCTGGAGTGGGCTGTGGGGGAACAGAGGATCCCTTTGCGGGCGGTGCAGAAGCTTCTGGGTTTCCTTAACTTTGCGTGCAGGGTGGTGCGATCCCCGCCCATCCGTATCCTGCATTGCCATCGAGCAGCCAAACCAGGAATGAGATACGTCCGGTCCGGTCTCCTATGAAGAGGCTCCCTTGCCCTGGTTTGGACATTAATTTGCTCGAAAACTCATCAACTCGTCCGGTTTGCTTTGATTCTAAAGCAACGGCCCCAGTAAACAGACTATTGTCTGGACCATAACACTGGCCACACAAACTGTTAAAAATTTTAAGACAAGCGAATTAACTCTCTGTCCTGAAGATGATGCCATTTATCTCTGTATAGGCATCGAAACGTCGTCGACATAGCAACGTCATGTGTACCTTGTAAATGAAAAATTGTATACAATGATGCTTTGGAATGTATTCTTGTCTGTCCACTGAACTACTAGTACAGACTGCCCTTGTTTGCGTTAAGTTTACCCCCCTGTTTTGTCTTGTCCCCTGTGGGTTACTGGATGTACCCACTTTGTAAAAAATCCTTTTATGTTCTCAAAATCTCTTCAATTAAAAAACCTGTCCGGCTGGACAAAGGTCATACTCACTATTTAGCGTATGTCTATTACTTTGCTTAAATCCCTGAACTGCTAGGGACCACTGTCTTTTGAAATACGTAACTGCCCAAGGTCCCTAGTGATAAACCTTTGGGTTCCCTTGTTCTTTGTAAAAAAACAAAAAAAAAAAAAAAAAGGGTGGTGCGGGCAGGGCGGACGTTCTGCAGGCGGCTCGGCATGGCCATGTCGGGGGCAGTGCTTCCGCATCACAGAGTGAGGATTTCCTTGGGGGTGAGGACGGACTTGAGGACATGGATTACCTTCTTGCAGGATTTCAATGGGGTGTCCTTGGATTTTGACGAAGATAGGGCGGTCTGACAATGCCAAATTTACTCTGACGCGGCTGGGTCAGCGGGGTTTGGTGTTTTCTGGGATGGAAGGTGGTGTGCGGAGAGCTGGCCGGCCTCCTGGATCAAGCAAGGCAGGAGCATTGCCTTTTTGGAGTTCTTCCCATTACTGGTGGCACTGGTGGTGTGGGGGGAGGACTTTCGGAACAGGTCTGTGCTCTTTCACGTTGACAACATGACGGTGGTGGAGCTGGTCAATCATCAGAGGGCGAGGGACCTGCGGGTGCTGCGGCTGTTGCGCAGGTTCATGTTGGCGTGCCTGCAGCTGAATGTGGTGTTTCAGGCTAAGCATGTCCCTGGGGCGAATAATGACATTGCGGATGCTTTGTCTCGTTCGCAGTGGCAGCGGTTCCGACACCTGGTGCCGGGAGCGGACGCCTGCAAGACCGAGCTGCCGGCCGGCATCTGGGCCTTGGGGGAATGAGGATGATTGGTCTGGTGGAGGGTTCGTTGGCTCCGACCACGAGGAGGACTTATCGTCTGGCATGGTCTGAGTTTAGTACTTTCATGGGCTGGACGGTGGATGGTGTCGTGAGCGGGGAGTCGGCTGTGGTGGAAGGTCTGAGGGGTTACGTGTTAGCTTGCATGGACCGGGGGTTGACTGCGGCTACGATCTCTGGGAAGTTGGCAGGAATTTCTTTTTACTGTGTTTTGTTCTTGGGTTTTGACCCCACCAAAGATGTGGTTTTGGCTCGCATGTTGCGGGGGTGGGGTCGGGAGAGGGGGGCTGGGGGAGGTCGGCTGCGAGAGGCAGTGACGTTTGACTTGTTGGTTCGGCTGGTTGGGGTGTTGCCGGAATGCTGTTATGACCCGGTTGAGGTGGGCCTTTTTCGTTTATGCATGGTGTGGATGTTTTTTGGGGCTTTCCGGGTGTCTGAGCTGTTGGGCACGAGACGGGGGGCGGGTAGGTTTTTTGAGGAGGTGCGCGTGGATGTGGGGCGATTGGGGATTTGGCTGGGTTGCTCGAAGACGGATCAAATGGGCAGGGGCAGATGGGTATGGTTGAATGAGTCTGGCGGGGCGGTTTGCCCGGTTCGGGAGTGGAGGTCATTCTTGGGGACGGGCGGGGAGCGCTGTGGTGAGATTTTTTGCCATGCGTCTGGCGCGAGAGTGACAGCTGGCCAGCTGTTGGCGGTGTTGCGTATGGCTTTGGGGCGTTTGGGGATGGATGGGGCTGGTTTCGGCACTCATTCTTTTCGCATTGGGGCTGCGACTGCGGCGGCCCGCCTGGGTTGGTCCTGGGACAGGATTAAGAGGATTGGGCGTTGGAAGTCGCGCTGTTGTGAGAGGTATGTGAGGAAGTAGATTGGTCCCAGGCAGGTTTGTTGGTTGTTGCACTGTTTTGTTGCCTGTTCTAACATCTTTTTCTTCGTAGGTTGCGTGGGTGGCCCGGGCGGTAGGACGGTGACTTGGATCGTTGGGCACTCCTTCGTGCATTGGGCTTCCAAATATGCGGACCAGCAGGTTTACGGCCGTAACCTGGGACTGAAGGGACAATTGCACGAGGTGAAATGGTGGGGAAAAAGTGGTATGCGATGGGGGGCACTACTGCCCTGGCTCGCGAAGATGGTCCCACAGAGGGGATGCCCGGATTTGCTGATCATTCACTTGGGGGAAAATGACCTGGTGCAACTGTCTGGATTGGCATTGTTACAACTTATGCAAAGGGTCTTGGAAGTTTTGAAATCAATGATGGCGGGGGCCTGCATTGCCTGGACGGAGCTGGTCCCCAGGAAAGTGTGGAGAGGGGCTGTGAAACATGGGGCCATTGAGAAGGCCGGGAGGAAACTTAATAGGGCGATGAGACTCTACTGTGCGGACGGGGATGTTAAGGTGATTGCACATCCTGGGATTCGACTGGAGGAGCCTTTAGCTTTTAGGGAGGACGGAGTGCACTTGTCTCGGCTGGGCAATGCGTGGTACATGATGGAGTTGCGGGATGTGGTGAGCAAGTTGTGGAACGAGTCTATCTGGTGTCGACGGGAGTGAATGGTACGGTGTCGGACGGGCAGCCCTGTGGGGGGGTGGGGCAGTGAACCGCCCTACAGGGGGTTCACTGGTTGGCAGGATTCGAAGGGACAGGGTGTCAAGAGCGGGCACACCCATCCCTTGGGGGGGGAGTTTGCATAGGACGGATAGAAGCGTGAATGGAATGTTGCAATGACTGGGGGCTGGAAGACGGTGATTGACGGGCAAGAGAAAGGTGTTTGGAGCCTCTAGGGCTTGGTGATGAAGCGGAGTGAATGAAACGAATGGGGGGGGGAAGTGTGAGTGGGGGTTTGCTGTTACTGTTATTGTTGATTTATTGTTATGTACAGATTCGCAGTTCTGGTCTAATAAAATGTCCTTTTACGCTGACACTGCGTGGTCTGTTTATTGCGCGATGCCGGGCCCCGGGGAAAGCAGAGTCGCAGACTAGTCTTCCCCCGGGGTCTTTCGCGCAGGGGATAGGCCAGGTAGGGAAAGGGGAGGAGTTAGGGGGTGGGTATTTAAGCGCGGGGGAGGAAGGGAACTTCCTCTTTCTGCGCCTGGCACCATTGGGAGGGAGATCAAAAGGCCACCCACCCACCCGGCAGCTGGAGGTGGTTTGTTGGGTCGGTCCATAGCGTTGCCAGTTTAGGCCAGAGCTGCTGTAGGCAGGATTCGAAGGGACAGGGGGTCAAGAGCGGGCACACCCATCCCTTGGGGGGGGAGTTTGCATAGGACGGATAGAAGCGTGAATGGAATGTTGCAATGACTGGGGGCTGGAAGACGGTGATTGACGGGCAAGAGAAAGGTGTTTGGAGCCTCTAGGGCTTGGTGATGAAGCGGAGTGAATGAAACGAATGGGGGGGGAAGTGTGAGTGGGGGTTTGCTGTTACTGTTATTGTTGATTTATTGTTATGTACAGATTCGCAGTTCTGGTCTAATAAAATGGCCTTTTACGCTGACACTGCGTGGTCTGTTTATTGCGCGAACGGGCCCCAGCACAGGCACGCGTCACTAAATGCTCCCAGCATCGATGCAGGTGAGTCAGAAGTCGACTTACCAACCCGAGTGAGAAGACAGAGGGCTGCAGAGACTTAAGGGTAACCAAGAGGCAAAGGGCTTTAACAACGGTTGTAAAGAAGGGGCACATGAAATACTTTGTCCCCACTATGATCCCGCCTCCTAATCTCGTAGCTGTCAGTATCAAGGGTGAGCCAATCAGAAGGGGAGGCGGGATCCTGAAAGAACATAACCTATATAGCAGGTCCTGGAGAGGAGATTACTCGACCGAAGCCCTGGAAGTTCTGCTGCTTTAGGCAGCGCCTGACTGCCATCATCTCTGCCTCACAAACACACACTGCGCATGCGGGACTCGGGCGATATTGAAATCGTCCATGCCACATGCGTAGTGTGTTTGTATACTGCTGTGGTGCACTGCTACTCATAGGGTGGGCATACTGAGTCCCTCAGACTAATCTTTCAGTCTCCTTCTTCTCCCTCCTCCTAGACTAGCGGGGCTCTGCCCCCAACACCCTCATACAGGAACCTCCCCTGACCTACATGTTTTTTGCACTATAGCATGTCAGTTTAACAATATAAGTATAACGAAAAATAAGGAACTGCGGGCCAGATGTACGACCATTTTTTGCGGGGAACCGCAAACAATGTTGTACATTCACTTTTGCGAGTCGCAAATCGGCGCAATTTGTGACTCGCAACAGTGAATGGTCGTATATCGGTCCTATATTCTGGATCACTTACTTTAGGTGCTTTTTACATTTGTTTATTGGCCTTAAAATTATTTGTGATAGAAGGGTAGCTATCACCTACTAGACCACCTTATGCTGGAATTAAGCACTATAATGACCTCTTTGCTTTGCTCACTAACTGATGAATATGTTTAAAGCAGGCACATTGCAATCTTGCTAACCTAATTTAATCACTTTGTCGAAATGTATCAGCAAATGAGAAGAAATGAGATGGGCATGCCAAAACAACTTTAGTAATATTTCTAATTCATTCAAATCAGGAAACAACAGAGAAAAAAGTCCAACTGAAGGGTTTGAAAACTTATTTTACAAATTGGACAAACTATTGACGAAAGAATACTGAAAATGATGCTACAACTCTAAGAAAGTATTTAGAGTTAGCTAGAATTCCTCATGGATTTTGCATCAATATCATCTCACCTATGGAAGACATTAACGAAACACAAGTGGAAAAATGGGAACATAGTTTAAAGGAGGCCTCTGAAACTATGATCAAACAACTTATTAAACAAGTTGAGTATAAGATGCAACAATTTCAAACTGAAATTGATAAAACTAAAGAACTAATTTCTGATCTGAAACTTGAGGAGGCAACAAGAAAAAATTATGATATACTCAAAGTAATCCTTTCAAAATATCAAGAGGAAATTGAAACTGAAAAAATAAATACACTTAAATGCTTTTTTCTGTATAGAGCCTCCCACCTCTTGTTTTAATGTAAAGCATCCTAATTTTGCATGTTCTCAGTGAACTGTGCAAATGTTTCAAATCAAAATAAAGAAAGAAAAGGAATATCTGCTAACTATAGGGGCTCCTCAGGCAAGAACCTCTATTACCAAGATGCCTATGCTAATATTGGCGGATGCATCATGTAAATGAAGAAGCGAGGAAAGTGGTATCAAATGATATTAAAAGTTATTTGGGGAAAGTAGAAGAACCACAGCCTCCCTTCCCTGACTTCTGAAAATTGAGTGAATTTTGCAAGATGCTATTTAGACTGCTTTATCTTAGGAGAGGGATCCGAAATAGCAGTAGCTTTCATTTACGTGATTTCTGGCAGCTGAGTATATACAGAGCTACCTTTATTGCTAAAATTGTCGCTATTTCCATAATAAGCCAGTTGCTCCGGACCAACCCCATTTCTAATGTATGTAACCGGAGTGTGAGAGGGAAGGGCCAGTGCAAATGACACTAGGATCTGATGCAAAGCCAATCAACTAAAATACTATGATCTTGCTTTGCGTGAAATTATAATGTAAATCAGAGCAGGTGTATACAATGCAGTAGCAGAATTATTTTGGATTACCCTTTGCTGGTTGTCATCACATTGTAATTTGTATTCCAAAGATATTTCGAGCACCCATTTAGGGCCAGACACAGTGTTCACTCCTTCTCTTGTCTAGACTTCAGCAGTAAGGGTAACACTTTCCTTTTTCTTTATTAAATATTTTTTTTGAAGATTCGGAAAGCAATAACAATATACGTAACAATTGCAATAAGACAAGTATATAAGTCGGGAGTATTTGCAGATATTGAAGGAAGTGGAATAAAAGAGAACATTATTAAATACAATAAAACATATTCATTTATTTGAAAAAGAAAAGAAGAGATAGAAGAAAAGTAGGGGGTGAGGGAAGGAGGTAAGAAGGAGGGGAAGGGTTAGGAAGAGTGCGGAGAGAAAATAAAGAGATGAATGATTAAGAAAGTGATGATAGGTACGTAGTAAAAGGTAACCAATATAAATCCAATTTAATCCTCAGGGGTAATGATAATGAGGAAACAGTAGATATTCTGTGTTCATCACAAATAAAATTCCACCACGTTAACATAGATAATTATGAAGTATGTTTCCAACAGGAGAGTATTACCTTGAAGGCAAGTGCAATAAAAAGACCAAGTAACAAAGGTTTGGAGGAAAAGCGATAGAAGTCAGGCGACATAGATCATAAGAAAATTTTTTGATTGTTAGTTGTATATTGGATCGGAAAATCTTTAAACATTTGGACCACATAGCTTTCTGAAAATTAAACATGGGAGAGCAATAATAAAGTAAATGAGTTAAAGCAGCATTGGAAATGGAACAGGACCAACCTAGCGGAGAAGTAGATGGATCACATTTATGTACACATTCAGGAGTGATAATAGCTCTATTATAAACAAAAACTAAAGATTGCGTAATATGTGCAGTTTTGGAAGTATTGAGCACTGAGCCATATTCTATCTCAATGATATAGACGGGTAATTTTCCCATAATATCTCTACAAAGTTTTGATTCCCACAGAAGATGGTGATAGTAACATTTTGTTAAAAAGCAGCTTTGGGAATAGGTGTGTGATTAATACTATCCAACAGTGTTGGAGGTGTGAGTGGAGCTAGGGTAGGAGGGAAATTGTGAGTCGTTAAAAAGGACTGTAAAACAGAAGATATTAATTCATGTTCCTTTAAAAAAAAGAACTAGGTAAGACTGGTCAACCAAGCAATCTCCTCCCCATGCCCTAACGCAATGGGTGTACCACAAGGCTCAACATTATCCCCAGATCTTTTCAACTTATATGTAGAACCCCTCACGGAGATTCTTCGAAAATCACAGATCTCCTACCATATGTATGCAGACGACACGCAAATATATATGAAGATCACCTGCAGTGACGACATAGACCTACTGAATGCAACTCTAAAGAAAGCGCTGCAATGGCTAACAACCAACCATCTGAAACTTAATGCCAACAAAACAGAATTCCTGTTAATCTCACCGACAAGGAGTCAACCAGAGGTAAAGGAATGGCCTAAATTGGTGACTGCGCTCAACTGCACTCCGACCCTAGTTAACTCAGCCAAATCACTAGGAATTATATTAGATGAGAACCTCGACATGAAAGAACACATCAACTCAATGGCTAAGAGCGCCCGCTTCCACTTGAACTATCTAAGAAAACTGAAACCCTTTATCTCAGAAGCGGATCTAAAACTTGCCATCCAATCGCTAGTTATTTCAAGGATCGAATATGGCTGCACCACGTTAGCTGGCCTACCGAAAACATCGACGGCACCATTAAAGGCCTGTCTCAACGCAGCGGCAAGACTCATCACGGGAACCAGGAAATTCGACCACATATCTCCTCACCTGAAGGCACTAAACTGGCTACCTTATGAAGCTAGAATTAAAATGAAGATAGCCTGTATTTCCCACAAAGCGATCCACTTCAACACGCCTAGATATCTAGCCAAGAAAATTAAACTATCGGGAGGTAACAGACCAACCAGAAGCGCTAAAGAGTTGCTATTGAAGCCGGCCTTCTTCCGAAAGAAAAAGACATATGACCGAGCATTCTCCGGAGCCGCCCCCAGAGTCTGGAACTCAATCCCTCCTAACATCAGGAAGATTAAAAACACTGCAACATTTAAACGGGAACTGAAGAACCACATGATGAGTATATACCCTACATAAAGATCCCTACAGACTACTGGTGTGAACATTTATGCCAAAAGAGGATCAGACTCATCTTGAATAATTTGAAGATCGACAAGACAAAGGACTGATTACCGCGCAAACACCGGCTGTACACCTTACTGCTACCTCATATTTATATGATCTCTACACTGTATCTCCCACCTGAAAGATACTACCTATACCTTACTTTGTTTATCTTTACGATCCTCGCTACTATCTAAACTATCTCTACTCTCAGTGCTAATCTACTTAAATAATTGTACTTATAATACTATGTAACCCTACCTCACCGAGCCGAATATTTGACTATGACTCAAGCTTTACGTTATGCACCTCTTAATGCTAATGGCACAGGCGCTAAGAATTTATTTATCTAAATCGCCCTAGATAGTATATCACCATCTACCTCACCTGTTTTGTTTTGTTGTTATAATTTGCTACTATAATGTCAATCTGTAATCGTCTATGTTAAGCGCTCTGATACCCACGGGTCTTGTTCGCGCTATATAAAACACTATAAATAAATAAATAAAAAATAAATAAATACCAATTGGTGGGCAAATATGATACCCTTCTCTTTCCTGTGTTTAAAATAAAAAGTTTTGTGACGAAATTTAATAAACTTATTATAACATATTGAAGAAGATAGAAAGCATTGGTGAAAGTCAAGATAAGCTGATAATATTGATTATAACAAACGCTGAGTGTACTGTAAAATAGGGTTCTTAGAAATAAAAGAGCTATTAGACATATGAATCACATCTTTGAATGAAAAATCCTTGAGTAATGAACGTTCAAATACAATTCATCGCAGGTAAGGAGAAATCCTGAAAGTCATTAAACAAGGCGTAAAATTGTCGAATTAAAAAGCGGAGCGATATAGCTTACAATTAGGGAGTCGGACACCACCTTCATTTTAAGGCGCTTAAGTTTAGGCTAGGTAATCCGTGAATGATTGTTGTTCCAAAGGAATTTGGTACAAATAGAGTTCATCTTTGTAAAATAATAATTAGGTATTTCAAAAGGTAACATAGAAAGTGTGTAAAGGACATGTGGCACAATCATCATTTTAAGGATGTCTAATCTGCACCATCATGATAAATGAAGAGGAGACCAAAATGTGAGTAACTACTGCATTTTAAGTTTTAACATTTTAAAATTATGGCTAATTATGTTGGAAATAGTAGGAGAATACCACACACCTGGGTAGTAAATTCTGGAAGGGCAATTAGTATTTGTAAACATATACTGATAACACAAAGAATTCAGTGGTAAAATGTGAGTTTTGGAAAAGTTGAGTTTGTATCCTGAAATGTTAGAGTATAAATGAACCTCTTATAAAAAAAAAGAGTTTAATAAGGACACAGGTTTGGATGTGTTAATAAGAACATCATCAGCATAAGCAGACAGCTTAGTCTCAAATGAATTGTGTTTATACCCAGAGATGAGTGTGTTACAGCGGATGCGTTCAAGAAAGGGTTCCAGACAAAGAATAAAAAGCAAAGGAGAGAGGGCACAGCCTTGCCTCATACCTCTATGCAAAATAAAATATCGGGAGAAATGACCATTAACAAAAACACTGGCTCAAGGTTCAGAATATAATATTTTTATGAATAAAATATATTTGGGACTAAAGTCAAACCAATGGAGAGTCGTAAACATAAATTGCTAATTAATTCGATCAGATGCTTTTTCAGCATCAAGGGATAAGTCAAGTGTTTTGATATTTCTTAGCCAGTGTAAGAATATTAGAAAACATTTTGGCATGATCTGCAGCAAGTCTACCTGTAATGAAACCAGACTGATCAGGTTTGACAAGAAGGGGATCAACAGGTTCTAGGTGGGAGGCAAGTATCCTGGCAAATATTTTGCAGTCATAATTAATTAATGAGAGGGGTTCATAGTTTTTACAAAGGGTGGGGTCTTTATCTGGTGTAGGGATGATAAAAATCAGGTCCTCCAGAAAAGTTCCACTGACCTTCGAATACTAAAGGATAGAGTTAAAGAGCTCTAAAAAATTGGGGGCAAAGAAGATGAAAAAGAAGAAATTAATTCAATAGAAAATCCGACTGGGCCAGGAACTTTAGCTGTTTTTAAGAATTTGATGGCATCACTGATGATTTTTTGAAGGGTTCTTTCAGCTTCTAATGCTTTGAAGGTGTCAGTACCAGATGGAGGATTCAAGAGACCATTAAAAAAAGTTTCCATATCAGGTTCTGAGGGGATGGTATCTTCTGTATATAATAAATTGAGTAGGCTTCAAAAACAGTGGAAATGTCAGAGTCGGAAATCGCAATGGTCTTATTAAATTCATTGCAAATACGTACAATATTCTTATGCTCTAGTTTAATTTATAAGTAATTAGTCCTCATCTTACTCATCTTAAATTGAAATCCATGGAATTTAGATTTAACCTTAAGTACGATATTATATGTACCAGTAGTAGCAAGTTTATTGAGATTAGATTTAACTTTAATTAGTTCATGTAAAACTTAGGAAGATTTAGAGGTAACGTAATTATGTTCAAGTGTTTTAATTTGCTGAAGCAATATAATTGGAATTTAACTTCTTTTTCTTTTTAGATGAATGAGCTATAGTGAGAGTCCAATGGGAGGCTTTAAAAGCATCCCAATTATTAGGAATTTAAGTGTCGATTGAGCGGTTAATTTGAAAGAATTCCTTAATAAAAGCAGTGGCTTCTTTAATAAAATTGTGGTCTGATAGAAGGGAGTTATTAAATCTCCAATGGCCAGTCTTGGAGCGACTGAGGAATAAATCAAAGGAAGCTGAAACAGGGCATGATCTGAAATAAAAATGTAACAAATTTCTGAGGATTGTATAGAAGGAAGTAAGGACTTTGTAACTCACATATAGTCATTTCTGGACATGGTATAATCTACATTGGAAAAAAATGTAAATTCACATGTATCAGGGTTACAAGTTTACATTCATCAAATAAGGGACAAATGATAATGACTGATTGAAATGCCTTATGGGATCAGTCAGGATTTAATTAACATTTAGATTTTCTGTCAGTATGGGTGCCCAGCCAGGGATTAAAATCGCCTGCTACAATAATGATGGAATTATTAATGTAAGCAAGTTTGATTTTAATGTTATGCCAGAAATCTGGGTCAGGCTTAACTGGTCCATAAATATGGATTGAAGAGATCTGTTTATTTTGAATAATACCCATTGTCAACTAGTATCACATTCCCTTGATAAAATCTGCACATTTTAGCGATTTATGACATGAAATGGCCACACCACTCTTACGATTCACTGTCAGAGAAAAAACAACCTGGCCATCCCATTAGTGTTATAGTTTAAGTGATTCAACCTCATTACAATGAGTTTCCTGTGAATTAAGTTTTGAAAGATGAGAGAGTACCGTATGGCTTTTGATTGGCTGTCCCGGACCACAAACATTCCATGAGACAACATTAAAGATATAAGGGAATAAGGATAGGGAAATAGGAACATGGATGACAAGCTGCAAACAATGGAGAGAGAAACAAAAAGACAACATGTATTAACAACAACATACCATTTAAGTAACGCAAACATGGCAATAACTGAAGACTAAAAGCAGTGAAAAAGAAGGTTTTGACAAAAGGATGAAGAGATAGACCAAGGACAGAAATCCAGACCTGAGGAGGACAGCATGAAAAATGACCATGAGATGTGTCACCATCAAAACAAGAGCGACAGCAGGGAGATGAAAAATAAAGTATATTAAAGAAGCCATATCCTAAGAATGTTAAGCATTTGTATCCATAGTATTGGTTGAAATATTCTGAATAAACGTTTTAATTTAGCAGTTGCCTTTAGAGATATTTTTGCAAAAACAGGGGTGTAGAATGTCTTAGGAGATATTTGACTGTCTCGTTTGAGGTTGCAGGGCAAGAAACTCATTTCTTCTGGTAATTATTTGCATTAAAGTGGTCTTGGGATATGAAAATGTTGTGGCCAGACCAAATGGGGTGACTCTTTTCCTTGGCAGCTTTCAAGATGTGCAAAAGGTGTGTGAATTCCAAAAATAGCATGATGATACCTCTAGGTCTAGAAGAGTCAGTTGGAGGACGCCCAAGATGGTGTGCCTACTGAATGTTAAGAGGATGAGTATTCAGGAGACCAAGAAGATCAGGTAGAAATTTCTTCCGAAAGATAAGACGGTCAGAGCCCTCCAAGTTCTCCGGTAATCCGTATAAGCGAAGAGTATTCCGTCTATTTCTGTTTTCAAGATCCTCAGTATGCAGTTGAAGTTTTTGGTTTTCTTGTGCAAGAAAAGGAATTTTGGAGGCCACATCTTGAAGATTGCTAACACGTTACTCCATTTCAAACATTTTACTCTCCATGACGACCCACCTTCCCTCTATTTGTTGCAGTTTTTCATTAGTAGCACACATAAAAGATTTTTGACCCCTCACCTCATCAAGAACAGTGTCCAAGACTGGATTGTGAAAGCAATATTAGGTGATGGAATATCATTTTTTGCCCTTTTAGGTTTTGTGCTAGAAGAAGTGGATTTAGCGGTCGCAAGTAGATCAAGTCATTTTGTGGAATCTTATGGAAAGGTCTTGTCCTGCCCATACAAGGTGATGTTGACATAAGTAGAGAGTACAGTCAATAAAACGAAGCACAGTGACTTAAAAAAGTGTGTAACAGCATTAAAACAGAGTTGAGTTAATTTAACATATTGAAGACCAAATGAAAAAGGTAAAAAAAACAGCTGCAAGGACTTCAATGAGATACAATGTTGTGTCAGAAATATGGAGGAAGTCTGTGAGGTAAGCAGAAGAGAAATATAGCTGAAGAAACTTGCATTGTTGCGTTGAATATGAGGAAGAGTCCCATTGTAAGTGTTGGCATTAAGGTACCAGGTTTAAAGGGGGACTCAGCTGAGAAGCTAACCCAAAATTGTACTTTGCAGAAAACTTGAAATACGAGCAGCACATTGGCAAAATGGCAGCCGCTCGTTAATTATACAAATTCACAGCTGCAGTGCCAAGGAAGAAGAAAGCCTACACACGTGTGAAAAGATGAAATATTTGAAACACTAGCTTCACTGTACATATAATAGCATGCTGAGGTTTGGCCCAAACATCGCGGGATAAGGCTGCAGATGGCAGACAAAGCAGCAGTGCACTGGTGAAATGGCAGGCACTTGTGTCTGACGACAGAACTCATTGCTGCAGCTCCGGGGCACTCAAGAACCTCCTTGGTGAACGCCCACCAGCTAAAAACAATGCAAGGGTAAATGAGAGCATGAAGGCATATTCAGGTTGGTGATGAGCAAACTGGAGATGGCTATAAAAGTGCTTGTTGCTCCATCTCACTATGGAGCTTAGGGATCCGTCGCCATCTTGCTCAGTGCAGAAGCCACACTCGCCAGGGTAAACCCTTTCTAAAGACAGGCACTGCCTATGCTTACAGGGTGATACTTGAAGTAGCAGTGTCTTCACAGAAGTCCCACTACAGGAGGAAAAGCCCAACAGGATAAAAAAAACATTCTAGAGCTAAGGGGTATTTGAGTTAGTGAGAGGAGCAGAGGCTATGACCAGAAATGAAACTGTACTGTCCACACGTCATTTTACCCCCAATTTATTTCGGTCACACTTGGTAAATCCAATATGCCCCAATAGGTAGATACAACCTTTTCATAGAGAAATATAACTGGCAGCTTCTCACATCCCACTTCCACCGATTAAAACTTAAGTGGGAGTGAGTATGAAAACCCTGTCTGAAATAAATCTCCCATTCACAGCTGGTTGGCTCATGTTCACCTACTGTATCATTATACAGGATACTTGGAAAATATTTTTTTTTTTAAAAGCATATACAGAGCCCCATCCCATACTCCTGAAATCAGTCCTCACACTTAACGGTTGACATTTTCAATATGATTGTTTACTCTGCGCTATTTGTCTGTAAAGAATGTGCATTAGAATGATTGTAAGTATTATAAACAACTCAGAATTAATTATTGAGATTAGGGCAAAGGTTAAATATGTTATAATCATATTTCATCACCAATCTCTATCTTGATAGTTTTTTCTAATTTTATTATAACTTGTAAGCAGTCCTCCAACAGCATGGTTGAGTATGTTTTAATTATAAGCTAATATATTATTCCA
Source organism: Lissotriton vulgaris (assembly GCF_964263255.1). Taxonomy (NCBI): domain Eukaryota; kingdom Metazoa; phylum Chordata; class Amphibia; order Caudata; family Salamandridae; genus Lissotriton; species Lissotriton vulgaris. The sequence goes on along the minus strand of NC_141695.1, from coordinate 518,646,469 downwards.
AGTCATGAATTGTCTCGCCCTGTACCTTAAGACGCCTTAAGGTTTGCAACGGAACTCCATGGTTCAGCACCCACCCAGGAACCAGTCCCTGTGTCTAACATGGTGTTCAATGGAATGAAGAGTTGTCATCTCATGTTCACGTTCTGTATCATTACACATGGTACGTGTGTATGTGGGAGCTTGCTGCAACTTTCCTTCTTTTTTCCTACAGGACAAAACACACACACATACAAGGTCACTTCCCTCATAGCTATTACTTCAGCTGCCACAGAAATTGGAACTGTACAGAGGTGGTTAGAGTATTCATCTCAGGTGCAGACTGCACAGGAACAAACATGGCCAAGTGACTGGCTGCTCTGAAGAACCAGCCACCAAGGAAGGTACAACCTCTGCAAATTGTGAGTCCTTGAGGCATCACAAGTGCAAGTTCCACACAAGACACCGCTCTGGCACTGTGTTGTTATAGGATTACAAGTTTGGCGGTAAAAATCACAAAACTTGCACATAGGTTAAATAGCAATTCCACAGGTTTCAGTCAATAACACATGATAAATACCACTGACAATGAGTGTGTACTGCGTACCACAGAATTCTTATTTAGCGCCTTTATTAAATACCGAATGTGTGTTATTGAACACATGTGATAAATACAGCACTCAATAAATAGGCCATGCTCAAAACATCAGGATTTCCCATTTTCGAGCACTGGAAGTTTCTGAAGTAAGGACATGGATCCCTAGAGAACAGAAACAGCCAGACCAACAGAAGAAAGAAATTTAGACAGAGGAATATATACCTTTACTTGGCATGCCTTAAATCGCATGCCCTTACAACGCGGTTCTTACAACGACTGCGGTGTTACAGCATGAACTATATGCTATCATGAAGAACTAGCTAGTGTTAGAAACTGTGTGGTTTGTCAGGGAAAGAAAAACTTTTTCTTGTGAAGGCCCTCACCCACCAACCTAGTTGGTGGTATGCTTCATCATATTTTTTAAGAGCAGGCAGTGGTCCCGCAATCACAGACATGGTGGTCTGCCAGGGGGCCACCTTCCTTGTGATGGCTGCGATTCCTACTGATTGCAACCCACTAGAAATCACTAATTTAAAAATAAAACTGTAATGCATTAGGAATTGGGATTCTTACATCTGGCCCCTAGTTCTATACTAAATTGAATAGTTATATGAGAGGCATATATGAGCATGCATTTGACCTAATGCAATTTCCTTCCAATTTCAGAAAGAGAGCTAGGCGGGTGTGAGTGGGCGGAGGCCTTGGCCTTTGTAGGGATCTTGTTGGCGGAGCCTTTGACTGCTAAGTGCGTCATCAACATTCTGCAAAATGTGAGAACAGCAGGGCTGGCAGTATTGACGCAGGTTCAGAGAGCGTCTTGGGAACGTATGCAAATGAATTCCTAATATACTACAAGGAGGGAGCTCAAGCCATATTTGACGACGCCAATCTTACAATTTACCACACTTTCTCAACAATATTTTCCAGAGAAGAAGCAAAATGTTAATGGTATGGAGAAATGCACTTACAGAGCATTAGAGTGTAAACGTGCGTGATAAAAATGTGACTTGTAATCCTTGAGACAGAGATATGATTTGGCTTCAGCAGTTATTGGGTGTGTCAAGTGGAAGATCAAGCAATTGAATATGTTGATTCGCTGCATGAAAGCCTTTAACTACACCTGTCCTTCTTCAGAAAGCAGCCTCAGCACTAATGCACTGAATGAGCGTACCTGAGAGGGCGTCAACTCAAATTCAATGGATGTTGACGTAGAATCTCTTCAGATACCAAACTCGTTTCCTCATCTCAGGCTGCATTCTTTATTTGCTATTTTCCTTTGCCAGTCCTCCCCTCCCAGTCCTTACTGCTTGAGGGTAGGCCCCACCCCCTAGACAGTTTTCCTCAAGCTCGAAAAAAGTTCAACTATCAAATATAGTTGAACCTTTTTTAGGTCGAGCTGGTCGAGCTGGAGACGCTGCAGTCTCCAGCGAACTCTATTGTTAGGGACTTGCTTTTGAAGTGGGACAGGAGATGGGCAAGCGCAGAGCCCTCGGCGATTTCAGCAGGTGTACGCGCACGTACAGCCACGTGCCGTGCTCATCTCCTGTCCCACTTCTAAGACAAGTCAGCCTCCTGCAATTTCTCAGCCTCCTGCAAACTCTCTCTCTCTCTCTTGCACACACACCACCACCACCACCACCACTACTACCACCAACACCACACCTCACCCGGCTCTTGTTGCTGCGCTGGTGTCATCTCCTGTGCATCCCCCGGCACACGCGGGGCTTCCTTCACTCATGGGAGCCCCGCACGTGCATCGGTGGCCTCCTTACCTCTGCAGCCACCGCGGGGCTCTCTTTCAGGCATGGGAGCCCCGCGTCACCACTGCTCCTCTCGGCCATGGGCTCAGGCTTCCCGCAGAAGGCGGAAGTCCCGCCCCACAACAGGCGTGACGCTGCTGAACTTCCGCTTTTCGTGCCGGCTCTTGTTTATTTTACTACCTGTTTTAGCCTTGTCCGTATTTTCAGTCCCAAATTACCCCACAGATTTCAGTGAGGTATGCTTTGTAAGGATTTTTATTATTTAAAAAGCCAAAACTATGGTCTCTCTACACGATTTCCATATTTTTGCTGCCAGCATGGAGTTATTACCTCAACACTGTCTGTTCTTCGGCGAGAGTGAGCGGGTTCGTCCGAGCGAATGGTGGCTTTGCGCACCTTGGCCATTAGACTGCAGTTAGGTGGCATCACCGCCATCATCTCCAGGGAGGTGAAAACCAAGGGGTTGGTTCTTTGATGGTGCAATGAGCCCGGACGCTCCTACAGTTAATTTTACCATATTGTGTTGTTGATTCTCTGTTACACTCCAGGCTCTTGGAGTCCAAATGTACCATGATACCGCGCGCCAGTCGTTTGACATTTAGACCACTGTGTGGTAATCTTTCTATCTGACATGTAAGAAGATTTTGGGCTGCCTACAGAAGATTCAAAATTATGCGGTTAGAGTAGATACCAGACACAGAGCTCCCATGACCACCTAAATCGATCCACCGAGATTCCATTGGTTGCTATTTGTCAATTGCGGTGAATGTTAACTTACAAGTCCATCTAGTCGGATGGCCGGGTTCAGTGGAAGTGAATACCCAAGGTCCACCTTCCTAGCAGAGCACCAAGGACATCAGAGAGAGGCCAGTTAAAGACGCATGTTCTGTTTTCAGTCTGATTAAGACGTGAACATTTGGAATTCCCAGGCGCTAGGCTGAGGTGTTTGAGGGCAGGTCGATTAAGCAGTTTTCGCCTCTCCTGTAGGCTCTGAAAGGACTGCGACCCCCCCATAAAATACTATGAAGTGGGTGTGCAAAGTTACTCATGCGTGGGGGTAGGGACTCACCCCACCCCCCGAGGTTCTCACGGTCATCCTGGCATCTCCAAACACTTGCAGCCCGCTTTGTTTGCAGTTAGGAAGGTGGTGTACGCAGTATCGATTGGGGCAGGGGTCTCGACGCAGGGCCCCCTGTGAACCTTCAGTGCCATAAATCTACTCACTGGGGCATTTTATTTCCTGAAAAGTTCGCCCCCAGGACACCCCCACGCCGCACAGCCCTCCAGCTGCTGGCGCACCCCTGCCCTGCGCCACAGGCTCATCTCTGACCTTGGTGCCCCCTTCGCTGCCGCTCATTCTTCCTCCCTCGCAGCTCTCCGCTTTTTTTCTCGCCAGCTTGTCCTAAATTGTACTTGTGTTACATCAGCTTTGCCATAAGTTGTATTTTTGTCCTCTGTTTATTTATATTTTGTGCCTTTTGTTGAATTTTACCCTCTGTTGTGTGACCCCCCCGCTCCCTGCTTCCCGCTTCCCGCCGCTGCTCCCTCGCGGCCCCGCCCCCTTTCCTTTCTGTACACCCCATTGGCCGCCCCGCTCCCGCCTCCCAGCTGCTCCTCCCTCCCACTTTGCCTCATATGGAGACCTCGCGCACGCGCAGCGGTCACCCGAAGCGGGCGCGCCGATTGTGCGCCGAAGGCGTGCCAAAGGCAAGCCCGCCTGGGCCCATCCGCGCCTGGACCGCGCCCAGCGCCAGGACCCCTGGCCCCCGACGATGACAGCCCACGTGACGGACCTATGACGCCGCCACCCTTAACGCACTCAAACCGGACCGGAACCCCGCCTGCCACCGAGCCACCCCGAAACTCACCCACGGACCCTTCACCTGCAAAGCCTGCAAATTCACCTGCCTCCGGACCTGCACCGCGCCCGACAAACCGAGCACCAGCAGCAACCAGCTCAAGTGCATCCCGCTCAACACCCGCTCAGTCCACAGACATGCCGTCGAACTCTGGAACCTGCTCGACACAACATCACCAGACGTCGCCTTCCTTACAGAAACCTGGATGAACGCCTCCTCAGCACCTGACATCGTCATAGCCATCCCGGACGGATACAAGATCACCCGGAAGGACCGCATCAACCAGACTGGAGGAGGCATCGCCATCGTACACAAGAACACCATCCACATCACAACCAACCCCGACAACACCTTCACCGCCGCCGAACACCTCCACTTCCAGATACACACCGATCCCAAGACCACCCTCATAGGCACCATCATCTACAGACCCCCGGGACCACGCACACAATTCAGCGAAGACATCCCAGATTTCATCAGCCCGTACGTCCTCCCCTCCGCTGACTACATCCTCCTAGGGGACCTTAACTTCCACCTGGAGAACAACAAGGACAGCAACACCACCACCCTGCTCGACAACCTCGCCAACCTCGGACTCAAGCAACTGGTGAACACCCCCACCCACTACGCCGGCCACACGCTTGACCCCGTCTTCTCCTCCAGCAAGCACATCTCCTTCAGCCACTCCACCAGACTCCACTGGACTGACCACAGTTGCATCCACTTCAGCTTCAGAAGAACAATGACCCACCACCACACGTAACAGATTCCTCGCAGAAGCTGGAGCAAGATCACCACCGAGCAGCTCACCACCTCCCTCCGCCAGAACCCTCCCGCCAGCACAACGGACTCCAACGAAGCAGCCAGCAACCTCACACAGTGGCTCACCAACTGCGCAAAGGACCTCGCACCACTGAAGATCCCTCCCAGCAGACCCGGCAGCAAGAAAGTCTCCTGGTTCACCAACGAACTCAAGAACTCCAAGAAGAACTGCCGCACCCTCGAGAAAGCCTGGCACCACGACCAGACCACAGACAACATGACTGCCCTCAAGCAAGCCACCCGCAAACACCACCAGCTGATCCGCACCACCAAGAAGACAGCATTCACAGAACGACTGGACAACAACGCCCACAACAGCAAGGAACTCTTCAGCATCGTCAAAGAGCTCTCCAACCCCAGCGTCGGAAACAACGACATCACCCCCTCGCAAGACTTCTGCGACTCACTCGCCTCGTTCTTCCACCGCAAGATTGCCGATATACACAACAGCTTTGCTGCACCTACCACGCACCCAACCACCGAACCAACGCCCCCACCACCACCCTCTGCGCCTGGACCCCGGTCAGCACCGAAGACACCACCCGCACGATGAACACCATCCACTCCGGATAACCAACCGACCCCTGTCCCCACCACGTCTTCAACAAGGCCGACTCCATCATCGCACCCCAAGTCCAGGACATCATCAACACCTCCTTCAACACCGCCACCTTCCCGGAGATCTGGAAGCACGCCGAGCTCAGCGCCCTCCTGAAGAAACCAACAGCAGACCCCACCAACCTCAAGAACTACCGCCCCATCTCGCTCCTCCCTTTTCCTGCCAAAGTCGTTGAGAAAACCGTCTACAGACAGCTTGCCGCCTTCCTCGAGACGAGCGGATCCCTCGACCCCTCGCAGTCCGGTTTCCGAGCCAACCACAGCACCGAGACTGCCCTCATCGCAGCCACTGACGACATCAGATCCCTCGCTCCTCGACAACAGGGAAACAGTGCCCTCCTGGACCTCTCCGCAGGGTTCGACACTGTCTGCCACCGCACCCTAGTGCAACGCCTCAGCAACATCGGAGTTCAAGAGAAGGCACTGGAGTGGATCATCTCTTTCCTCGCCGGAAGAACCCAGAGAGTCCGCCTCCCCCCGTTCAGATCCGAAGCCACCAAAGTCATCAGCGGCGTACCGCAAGGATCATCACTCAGCCCAATCCTCTTCAACGTCTACATGAGCCCTCTCGTGGCTATTGTACGCAAACACAACCTCAACATCATCTCCTACGCCGACGACACCCAGCTGATCCTCTCCCTCACCAACGACCCCGCCACCGCCAGAACCAGCCTGCATGAAGGGATGAAAGACGTCGCCGAATGGATGAAGAACTGCCGCCTGAAACTGAACTCAGACAAGACGGAAGTCCTCATCCTGGGATCATCGCCCTCCGCCTGGGACGACTCCTGGTGGCCGCCTGTCCTGGGCAGCGCACCCAAACCAATGGACCACGCACGCAACCTGGGCGTCATCCTGGACTCCTCCCTCACGATGACCAAGCATGTGAACGCAGTCTCATCATCCTGTTTTAACACCCTGCGCATGCTCCGAAAGATCTTCCGATGGATCCCCACCGAAACCAGGAAGACGGTCACCCAGGTCCTCGTCACCAGCTGTCTGGACTATGGGAACACCCTCTATGCTGGAACCACAGCCAAACTCCAGAATAGACTCCAGGGCATCCAGAACGCCTCAGGAAGACTCATCCTGGAAATCCCGCGCCGCAGCCACATCTCCGCTCACTTGAAAGACCTGCACTGGCTCCCCGTCAACAAGAGGATCACGTTCAGACTCCTCACCCACGCACACAAGGCTCTCCACAACTTGGGCCCGAAGTACCTCAACAGCCGCCTCACTTTCTACACACCCACCCGCCAGCTCCGATCCGCCAGCCTCGCCCTCGCCTCCGTCCCAAGAATTCGGAAATCCACCGTCAGAGGAAGATCCTTCTCCTACCTGGCAGCCAAGACATGGAACTCCCTCCCCACTCACCTACGGCTGACCCCGGATCACCTCTCCTTCAGGAGGTCATTCAAGACCTGGATTTTCGAGCAGTAGCGACCCCCCCATTCCTCAGCGCCTTGAGACCCTTACAGGTGAGTAGCGCGCTATACAAAATCTATGATTGATTGATTGATTGATTGCTGTGGTAACCCGAGCCCAACGCCTGAGCCGAAAAGTAAATCAATCCCCCCCCGTTTGTGTACGCCCATCTATAAAGCTGCGAACTGGAGCCCCCTCTTGCTAGAGCTGCACAATTCGTAATGCGTTTAATTGCACTGCTCACCGAAACTCATTTATGGGGCCGCTTTTAGGGCGATTGTCGTTCCCTTTCTCAGCCTTCACAGTGCTAATGGGATGTGCCACTGGTAAAGCTCCTTTGTAACTTCCACTGTTCATCAGCACTCCCTACGTTGCGTGAATGCACCTGGAAGTGCAGGCAAGAGCAGTTTAACCCCTTCCTAGTAGCTTACCATGGACGCCTAGTTTAGGTTATGTTTAATTATCTTGCGGAAAAGCTTTGTTATAACAATGGCTGTGTGTTTATGTTGTTCTATGTCTTATGTTCCATGTCTTTGTTTATTATTAAATTACCTGAATTCTTGCACGTACACTCAATAGTGAATTGATTTCCTGCTCTAGGTTTGACTAGTTAAAACATGAAATCTAAGCTCAGCCTTTTGGGCCCTGGAGCCTCATTGAGACTCGTCGTTCTCGTGGGAATTTTTGTGTTGGTTATCTATTGCATTTTATGTTCACAACAGTTTACACTATTTGGGTAGGTTTTCAAATGAAACCAGCGTAATGTATTTCTGCAGTGTTCGGCTAACCCGTTTATTACATTTTTGCTGTTATTTCATCTCAAAATATTGAGTGTATAGCACACACCACAAACCTTGCCTTGCCTTAGGTAGAAAGTGAAAGATACCTTGGTGGGTTAAACGCTCGCTGCTGACATCTGCTGCAGCCTACACGTCTTAAGTTTGCATCTTAATTTGGTCAGATAACCCATCCGTCCAAATGAAATATTCGATTTGGTAATAATAACACCAGTTATTTATATTGCTTCAAGGTGATAAGTGTGTAGTTCAGAGCGCTATATAAAAGTTATTGACGCTGTCTTTCAATGTCCACCCAATCTGACCTTTGTTTCCTTTTTTTCTTGCTCATAGATAACGTAATATCGTCACACTCACCCCGTCACCCTCACCCTCACACTCCATCACCCTCACCCCCCCACCCACACCCTCACACCCTCACCCTCACACCCCTCACCTTCACACACCCTCACCCTCACTCCCACTCACCCCCACACCCATCACCCTCACACACCATCACCCTCACACAACCTCACCCTCACACACCCTCCCTCACCCTCACACACCCTCACACCCACTCACCCTCACACACCCTCACCATCACACCCTCACCCTCACACCCCCTCACCCTCACCCTCACATGCCCTCACCCTCACACACCCTCACCCCCCTCACTCACTCTCACACCCTCACCCTCACACCCCCTCACCCTCACAACCCTCACACACCCTCACCCTCACACACCCTCACCCTCACACACCCTCACCAGCATAGCATAACAAATCATAGCTTAACAAAACATAGCATAGCATAACAAAACACAGCATAGCATAACAAAAAAAGCATAGGATAGCAAAACATGGCATAACAAAACAAAGCATCGGATAGCAAAACAAAACATAGCATAACAAAACATCCACCCAATGCATTTCGGGTCTGAAAACCATGACCCTTCGTCAGGGGTCTGAAAACAAGGGGTAAAACAGGACCATATTAGTTACTCCGTCGATATGTGCACTTTGGTATCATAAGTGAATCATGCTCGTGGACAAAACGTGCTACCGTTAACTCCCCGACCCGGTAGATTGGAAACATGCCGTTGGTGTTATTCGTGAACAAAATAAACATCGATGAGTGCACCAGGTGACATGAACTGATGGTACGTATATGGAAGTCAAAGAAACGAGAAACGAAATAGAGACAGGCAGAAGTGTCACCATGCATTACGTGTAACCCAAAAGTCGTGATTGAAGAAAAAGATACAGGTGAATGAAAATAAATAAACACTTACGAAAGGATCGGGCAACGCCGCGTCTCAGTGAACCCTGGAAAGTTTACGCAGTTCAACAAGAACGGTTGTGATAAGAGGACCAAGGGTCACCTGATCGGATGAATCTACCCAATGAACGGACACGAAAAAAGTATAGCACCCACCACGTGATCTGAGTATCGGCGCTTCAAAATAAGGAAGCTTAGAAGTGCCGGGGTGATAAAATGACATGCAAAAGGCTACACTGCCCCAAATAAACATATAATGTTGGAGAACACGATAAAAACGAGCATCATAATTGGAAATACAAATTCGAATTGTTGCAGATCACAATTATTGAACAAATGAAAATATACAGTACTGGAGGGGACCAGTGTTATTCAAAAGTCAATGCTACAATTAGGTAATGGATCATAGAAAGCAAGAGTGTTCTACACGATCATTCATCCCGACTGGATGAGCAGAGTTAAGTTTTTTAATCCAGTGGAATTCCGCTCTTAGTCTTTGTTTCAAGGGATCCATGTCTTGGCGTTGTGGGATGGTCTCGAGAACCATGAATCTTAATTGAGCTATCTGATGCCCAGCTTCTTTCCAATGACATGCTATGGTGGATTTCACATTCGCGAGTTGGATACTGCTCTTATGTTCCGTGAGACGTACTTTTATTTTACGTTCTGTTTGTCCAACGTATACTTTGCCACAAGGGCATTTAATTGCGTAAACGCAATTTGTGGTGTCGCAAGTGCTGGTGTGATGAAGTTCTATAGGATAGCCTTTGGTGGGATGGGTGAAGGTTTTTCCTGTGATCACATTATTGCAATGGATGCAATTTTGACATTTTGACATCCCTCTCCAATTCGAATTCTCTTTCTTGGATGTGTTTAATAATTCCTTCAAGTTATTTGATCTTTGAAATGCAAATGTCACTTTGTCACTATATAAATCTTTTAAATCCGGTTTAGATTGGATTAAATGCCAATGTTTATTAATGATGCGTTTGATTTTGGTGGATTCTGTGGGGTATTTCATCACACATACTGTCTTCTTTCCAAGAATTTTTTTTTCTCCTGTAATAGGGTATCTCTGTCAAGTTTTTCAATTTTGCTGAGCGAAGTTTCTAAAATGTCTTGCGGGTAACCTCTATGTTGATATTTAACTGTTTGTTCCTTGAGTGATATTTGTAGGTCTTTGTCATTGGTAGTGACTCTTTTCAATCTGATATATTGAGACGTAGGCAAATGCTTCTTTAAAGTTTCCGGATGGAAGCTTTGAAATAAGAGGCTCGCGTTTCTGTCTGTTTTTTTTGTGAAGACTTTTGTGCTAATTGAGTTATTAGCTAACATCACTTGTACATCCAAGAATGCAATGGATTCATTTTCAATGGTATGTGTGAACTTGATACGTTCGTTGTGTGTGTTTAATGTCACGATGTTCATCTCCAATTGTTCTTTTGAGCCTTGCCATATTACTAAGATATCTATCGTCTATGTAGCGTTTGAACATTATTAGTCCTTCGGTCCATGCTTGATTATGTAAAACATGATCAGTCTCAAACTTGTGCATAAAGATGTTGGCATATGAGGGTGCCCCCCCAAAGCCCATTGAAGTACCATTGCATTGGTTAAAAAATTGTCCTTGCCATTCGAAGTAGCTATGGTATAGTGCGAATTGCATTAGTTCCAAAATCAACACTTTTTGAGATTCTTCCAAGTCATTATTGAGTAGGCTCCATTCCAAAGCTTTGATGCCCTCATTGTGATGGATAGATGTATACAACGCAGTGACGTCTATTGTACATAACCAATATATGGAGTCTTGCTGCAATGACACAGTTCTGAGTAGATTAAGAAATGTTGTGGTGTCCTTGATATATGTCAAGCTCTTCTGCACTATAGGTTGTAGAAATGTATCTACGAACTTGCCGATAGGTTCCGAGATGGACCCGCAAGCTGAGACTATGGGTCTGAAGGGCGGATTGATAGGATCCTTGTGGATTTTTGGCAACATATACAGTTGCGGTCTTCTGGGATACTTCATGATGAAGAATGCATGCGTTTTCTGGCTAATCCACTTCATTTCCAGTGCATGATTCAATATTTGTTGTAGAATTAGTTGGTACTCTTGCGTGGGATCACCCTCAAGTGGTAAATAAATGTCTTGATTGTGAACATGGTTGTTTACACTGTTAACGTAAAATTCTGTATCCATCACTATGAGTGCACCACCCTTATCTGCTTTCTGAAAGGTGAGACTCTTATCATGACTCAAGTTTTTAAGAGTATTCCATTCTTTCGGTGATAAGTTGCTTTTGTTTGGTTTGTTGAAAGAGATTTTCTGGACTTCCGATAATACAGACCTTTCAAAGGCTTCAATCGTTTTGTGCGAAAATCGTGCACAAAATGTACTGTGAGGTTTAAAATCTCTATCCCATGTATCAGGTATTTGTGTTTCTTGGATGTCCTTAAAGAAATATCTTAATTTCAAGTTCCTGAAGAATTTGAATAATGAGATTTCAGTCTCCCCAGGGTTTGACCGGTATGTGGGTACGAATGTAGTTCCTTTATTAAGGAGTTTGGTTTGCGCCTTGGTGAGGTGCTTCGATGAGATATTAATAATTAGGTTGTTTTCGACATCTGGCTCCTTGTCTTTTTGGCTACCTCCTCTTCGGTTTCTTTTTCCCCTTCTTGTTGTGCTCCTGTTATTGGAGGAGCATTTGCTGCCGGACTTATGTCTAAAAAGGCCGGTTGTTGTTGGGTGATTTGGCTAGTAGCGGGTTTAGCGATGGTCTTGCTAGCTATGTTCACAGGTGGTCTCGATTGAGCAATCTCAGAGTCAGAAATGACACTTTCCTGCGAAGATGTTGTACCAGTTTTATGTGTTTGCTGCTGTGGTTGCCATTTTTTCTGGTTGTATATCTCCGCCCACGTGTATACTTCTTCAAGTTTGTAATCCAACGTGTTTTGTCGGTATTTACGTACTTTTCTTTCATTTACCTCTTTGGCGTAACGTTCTAATTTGTTATTGATGTCTTCTAATGTTTTATCAAGGTCTAGAATTTTATTCATTTCTGACTTTATGGTTTTGATCTCTTCCTCAATTTCAATTAGTGCCTTTGAAAGTTCTTCGACGATCAGTAGGATCAAATCAAGAGAACCTTTATTTAAGATTTGGTACCATTTTTCGATGAATTTTTTGCTGTTTTTGCAGAGCATTGGCTTTAGAGCTATCCTGAGTCCCTGTGGTATTCTTTGATTTTTATGGTAATGAATGAGTGTGGTCGCGTGCAACCTTTGGTTGATCTCTTTTTTGCTCATATATTCGAATTGTCTCAGTAATTGTGCCGTAGTTGTTTTTTGCGGAGTAAATCTTCTGGTCTCCTGTATTAGCCCATAGATTTCTTTAGCGGCTTCTGCTGTATAGACAAGAGTTTCTGCTTTATAAGTGGTTAAAAGGGCTATATCATCTAGTTGCATCTTGGTGTTCTTGTTGAACTGCGTAAACTCCAGAGTTCACTGAGACGCGGCGTTGCCCGATCCTTTCGTAAGTGTTTATTTATTTTCATTCACCTGTATCTTGTTCTTCAATCACGACTTTTAGGTTACACGTAATGCATGGTGACACTTCAGTCTGTCTCTATTTCATTTCTCGTTTCTTTGACTTCCATATACGTACCATCAGTTCATGTCACCTGGTGCACTCATCGATGTTTATTTTGTTCACGAATAACACCAACAGCATGTTTCCAATCTACCGGGTCGGGGAGTTAACGGTAGCACGTTTTGTTCACGAGCACGATTCACTTATGATAACAAAGTGCACATATCGACGGAGTAACTAATATGTTCCTGTTTTACCCCTTGTTTTCAGACCCCTGACGAAGGGTCATGGTTTTCAGACCTGAAATGCATTGGGTGGATGTAAAATTACGATGAACCTTAATATTGCGACCTAAGATCAACATTATGCACGCAAGGAACTATTGTTTGTAATTCGTTCTTTACAATGAATTGAAGTATCCACAAGGTTGAATCAAAATAAACCGAACTTGGATAAGAAACCAACGTGTTTCGTTGTTTACCGAGCGCATAGTCCAGAGGGCAGGTGATCCTACCCACAACACTTGACATTTTCGTTCAAAGGCACGGCTAGACTACGTGCGACGAGTAGAGCACCTTCCCGATCCATTCAGAAGCACAGCCAAACTTGTTCATTATCAAAGCGAGTGCACAGGGATAACAAACTTTCTCTTTGTAGCTGGGATGCCAAGTTTGAGTCTCAGCTTTGTCTCAACATTCTGTGATTCTGGACAAATTGCTTAATCTCCCTGTGCCTACCAAAAATGAATGTGTGATGTAACTGGTGCAGCGCTTGCAGAGGGTAGATGCTGTCAACCATGCTGCAAAGCTGGCCACTTTCAGTGGAGTGTCACGTTCCTTTCCTACTACTTCTCCAGATATCACAGAAATTTGCTGAACTTGTCCAGGTGAACTTTTCTGATGCTGGGACACTTTCAGCAGTGCCTTCACTTTGCTTTTATTCGAAGCAGCAAAGTGCAGATGGTGGAAGTGGTTTATCAGCAATTGCGGGGGAGAAAAATAAAAGTAAATAAAATAAGTAGAAAAAATATATACACTTACCTTCTTCGAGCACTTTACAAGAATAGTAAGAGAAAGTATGTTACCAAAGTATAATTAAAAACCAATAAGCACATGGTGAGAATAAATAGACACATACTGGCAGAGTCCTCCCGGTGACAGAACAATGTGTAGATTTATGGGAAAGCGCAGGAGAAACAACTTGTATCAAGGTTGTATGTGCAAGGGTCTGGAAAAAAGCAGCAACACACAAGCAGGAAAGAGTCATTCGTGAGGAGAGGGAGGATTGTCCTCAGTTAGAGACGAATTTGTTCACAAGTAGAGTTTTTGCTTCTCTCTTAAAGATGGAGGTGGAAGGGTTGCATCTGATCTGGGGCGAGAGAGAGTTCCAGATTTCAGGAGCCATTCCTGAGAAGGATAAGTAGTAGGTTTTCTTTTTGTTCTTTTTTTTGTGGTGTACGTAGTATGGAGCTTGTGCTTCTGGAAGGTCTGTCTCCATCCTATAGGGTCAGTTTCTAGGCCAGGTAAGGGGGGTATTGTGGTGCAGTGCAATTTTGAGGAAAATCCTAGCCTCATCGGATAGTCATTTCAGTGATTGGAGGTCGGGATGATGTGATCACTTTTTTTGATCCAGTGATGAGCCTAGCAGCAGCATTCAAAGTGGCCTTAAGCGGTGCAAGTGTTATTTTCGGGAGGCCTGAAAGTGAAGTACTGCCACTAATTTTGATAACACAATAGCTTGAACCGTTATATTGAGGTTTGGCAAGGGGAGATAAGGTTTAAGTTTCCTTGTAGCATGACATGGCTCCTCTGGTGGTGGCACTAATGTGCTTTTGCATGGAGAGGGCATTGTCCAGGGTAATACCTAAGGATTTTGCAAAGTCAATGAGATGTGGGGTACAATTCAAGGCAGTGATATGTGGGAGCCTTTCTTTAATACTAGGGGCGATGATGGGCGGTGAGATCAGTAGGAATTCTGATTAGAGGGTATTGCGTTTGAGGTGGTTAAGAGTTTTTGTTAGGATATTGTTAAGGATATTGATGTCATGGGGGAGGCGTTTTTCATGTATACCTGGGTGTCATCTTCATACTTGGTGGTAGGAGATATGTGCAAGTTTGAGGATTTCGGTTAGGGGTTCCATGTATACATTAAACAATGTCTGGGAGAGAGTAGTACCATGGGGTGCACCCAGCGACACTGGTGACTGCCTGGATAGAGCTTGGTTAATTAGAAAGTGCTGACATCTATTGTGAAGGAAAGAGGATTAACCATTTTAGCACAGTATTGGACAGGCCCACCCTGTGTTCTGAAAGGTTTGGCAGGGTATCATGATTGACCGTGTCGAACGCTGCTGATAGGTCAAGTAGTATTAGTAGGCAAGAATCACTCTGGTCAAGTGAACTCAGGGCATTACCAACAACGTGGACTAGGGCCATTTTTGTGCTATGACCAGGTCAAAAGCCAACTTGGCATTGTTTGAGGAGTTGGACTTGCTCGATGTCATTGGGGAGCTATAAGTACACACATTTTTCTAAGAGTTTATCTAAAGTTGGGACGTTGCAGAAAGGGCAATAGTTATTAGTGTTGGACTGGTCTGCATTGTTTTTTTCCAGAATGGAAGTAACCTGGTCATTTTTGCGTCAGTCGTGTATGGAACCTTGTTCGAGTAAAACATTGATAACTGTTGTGCATAAAGGGACTAGAAGGTGAATGGACTTGTTGAGGAGTTTGGAGGGAAGGGGTTGTTGAAATGGTTGGAGAATTTCAGAGAAGTCAGAAGTTTTAAGATGTATTTTTCGTTGAAGGGTTTGAAGGAAGTCGTTTTTGAGTGTTTCTCGAGTATTGGCCCAGGTTGATTGGCTTGGTGAGTAAAGAGAGGTCACATGGTAGATGTTTCATAGCATTCTGCATATCTGTGGTAATTACTGTGGTTTTCTCAGCAAATGTTTTCGTAGTATGTTGTTGTCTGAGGATGGCGGATCCCTTTTGCGAGCTGGCTGGATTTGAATGATTTCAAAGGTTTTTTGGTCAGTTTCGAGCCGAGTCAAGTTGGTTTTGGAAGAATATACCTTTGGCGCTCCTGATGTACCTATTATAGGCTCTCCGTTTTTGTCGAAGAAGTTTAAGATTTCACTTTCAGCAAGTCTGAGGTGTTGGGCTCATTGTTAAGGTTACAATAGAACTAAGGGTTTGGATCTGTTGGAGGGGATTCTCTTAAGTTGCACTGGAGCAAGTGTATCCATGATTGTTTTTGCCTGTGGAATTGGTGTTGTTTTCAGTGAGTTCATGAGTTTCATGTATGGAGGATGGCAGTTGCAGGATATCTTTGCAAATATTCGCCATAGTGAGTGCGTTAATATTGCGTGTGTCTCATACCCAATGTGTGGCTTTTACAGGTTGACCCTTGGTGGTGATTGCCTTTTGAGATAGGTAGAAGGTAATGCAGTAGTGGTCGGCCCAGTCACAGTGTAAGATGGATTCAATTTGTATGGAGTTCTCTTCTGCAAAAATTACATTTAAAGTGGCCCCTTTGTTATGGGTTGGGATGTTGCAGGCATGGATAAGGTTGAGGTCCTTGTGGAAGGTTTTCAAGCTGTTTAAGAAAGGATCACTAGAATTATTCTAGTACATTTTGAAGTCACTTAGAAAAATGTGGCTGTTATGTTTGTCATATCCACAGAAAGTGAGGCAGAGGGGGATGGGGTTTTGGCCCTGACCAGATCAGATTTGGAATCAATGATTAAAGATGGAGACTCCACTCTAAATGAGCAACAAGCACAGAAACAGTGTCTTGCTCAAGATAGTGATGAAGAGCAAGATGGGGGCCCAAAAGGCAAATATATGTAAGGGACCGATTTACAAGACGTTTTGGTGCACATGAGAGAGATGTTGGGGTTTGAGCAAAAATCTCAGCCGGAGTTCTCCAGTGAGTCCTTCAGCTGAAGAGCTACCCCTCCATTATGTAATCAAGAATACCCTTTTAAAAAAGTGCAGTACAATAGTAAAGGAGGCATCCCTGGATTTTTATCAAAAATATATCTGTGAGAAAAAAAACTAATGAGGAATTTTTGCCAGTTCCTAAAGTTAAGTCAGTCCTGTCTATCACAGCATTGACTTCTTCCCTTTCATCTTAAGAGTCTACACTTCCAGATGTTGGGGACAGGAAATGGAAGTGGTTTTAAAAAGAGCTTTTGCCGTTTCCAACTTTAACGTAATGGCCAGAACATATGCGTGCTCCATCATGAAAGAGTCCGACAAATTATGATTAATGCATAAAAGAGTTTGTTTACACAATCTTTACACTAAGTGGAGGGTTGATGTATCCCCTTGAATGTGTAATGGACTACCTCTTTCTTTTTCGGATTGCTTTTCTTGAATTACGTTTCTTTTGCATCCATATGTAAATATAACGGGTAGGAAGGATCGGTTATTTGTATATATATTTATATGTATTTTTGTATATTTGTCTTTATGTGTTTTGTGGAACAAAATAGATGAAATATATGTTTTGACAACCATGTTTTGGTTTTGGTATTGGATGAATATCAAAAGAGATTTAAGACTCGTGGATTGGGCCTGATATGTTTTTTCCCCTATAGAACTATTTGTGTATTCGTTTCTCTGCATCTCTGTTCGTTTCTAGAGTGCTATGTCTCCTTAGCATTGTTAAAAGCTTTAAGGTCCTGTTTGACTGTTTACAAGAAAACTCTGACCCTACACTCAAGCTAAGCAATATGGAGCCCCTGGCTCATTTTCTATTGGAGGCATCCTCTGATGTGTTGTGGCCAGCCACAACATCTGCAGGGGCTGCAGCAGCAAGTAGGCGAACATTTTGGCTGAAGGCCTGAAAATTGGATGCAAGTTAGAGGGCTCCTATTCAACAGCTTCCATTCCGTGGTCCTAGGCTAGTTGGCCCTCAGTTAAATGAAATGGTGCATAATTCAATTGTGAAAAAGAAGATAGTTCAGCTTTTTAGGATTTTTACAGGCAAAAAGTTATTTGTGAAGAGGCGTTTATTTCAGCATGAGAACAAGGGATCCTTTCGTGGCAGGGCCTAATGTCGGGGTGTTGTGGTTTCTACTTCTTGTTTATTGAAGGTAGAGGAGAATGTGAAGAAGATTTTCTAGAATTTGGAAGAACTAGGCTTAATTTTATACAGCAAAAATATCAGCTTGTCCCAACTCAACAAAGACTTTTCTTTGGGATGATCTTCCACACTCAAGCAGGTTATGTTTGACTCCCAGAAACAAGGATAACCTCTTTACAGGCTGGTTAGTGCTGGGAAATATGTGCAGATGTTTTCCCATTTGATATCCTGTTTCCTTAGTCCTACCAAAAGATGCGTGCTTATGGGGGTGGGGATTGACCCTCCAAAATCAGAGAAGGAGTAATTCTAGGACACAGCCTGACAGATCCCTTTCTTCCACTTGGAGAGACTTGTCAGCAATATGGAGTACTCTACAGTGCTTGGGTCCTGAGCTGCCAGGCAAGAATGTACTGATTAGGACAGACAATCAATTGGCAAAATGGAAATTCAATCTCCACGGCGAAACAAGCAGCAAGATGCTGGACAGTGCATCTCATAGCATCTGCAGTGGGGGGAATAACATCTTTGTGACAGAAAGACACTACACTGTACGACACTCTACACAACTCCCTCTACTCCGCTCCTTGCCACTTTACTCCACTGAATTTTATGACACACTCCTCCACTCCACTGTGTCACTCAATGCCACTCGTCTCTAAGCCAGCTCTACTCTACACCACTCCACTCTATGCCATTCCGCTCTACTACACTACTCCAGTCTACTACACTACTCCACTCTACACATATCAACCCAATGCCCTATCCCACTCTATTCTACAACATTCTACTCCACTCAACACCCTTAAGCCACTACACAACACTCTATTCCAATCCACTCTACTACACAACTCCACTCTATGCCACTCCACTCTATGACAACCTATTCACTCTACGCCACTCAACTTCAGTCTACACCCTTCCACTCTACCGCACTCTACTCCCTCCACGACACTCCACAACACTCTACAACACTCTATGCCACTCCATCCCTCTCCATGACACTCTATGTTGCCCCACTTCACGCCACTCAACTCTACTGTACACAACTCTAAGCCACTCGATGACTTTCTATGCAAATCCCTAACACACCACACCACGCCGCTCTTTTTTATGATACTCCACTCCATGAAACTCTCCTTTACTCCATTAACGTTTAATCGCACTGAACAGCACCCACGCTAGTGTACAACACGGTTAAAAAGGCAGGAAGCAAAACATCGAGGGACTCTCCTAGACTGCACTCTTGAATAAGTGAGTTTTCAGATGTTTTTTGAAAGCAGCCACTGTCGGCGTGGAGCGCAGATGGAGAGGGAGTGCATTCCAGGCCCGAGCCACCACCACAGACAGCGACTGACCACCAAGTCTGGCACGTTTAAAACGGGGAAGGGACAGTTTACACAAAGTGGCAGATCTCAGGGTACGTGCCGGGGTGTACTTTGTGAATCTCTTTCTCAGGTACAAGGGGCCTTGGTCATGAATTGCACGAAACGCCAACACCAAGGATTTAAACAAAATGCGTTGTGCTACAGGAAGCCAGTGAAGCGAGCGCAGCTCAGCGCGAACGCTCTTCCATCTGGGGATGTTAAATAGTAGACGTACTGCCGCATTCTGAATAATTTGGAGGCGTTTGACCAGGTATGCCGGGATGCCACTGAACAGAGCATTCGCGTAGTCGAGGCGAGCCAATATGAGCGCCCTGGCAACCGACCCCCTGGCCTCCCTAGGGAGCAAGGGGAAGAATTTACGGAGCATTTTCAGAGTGGCAAAACAAGTGCCTGTAAGTTTTTTAATATGATGCTCGAATCTGAGATCCTCCGTAAACCAAATGCCCAGATTTTTAGCTGGTCTCCCCATCTCTTTTGGGCTAGGAATATTAGAAGGCCAAAGTGTGCTCATAAATG
The DNA here is from genome assembly GCF_964263255.1 of Lissotriton vulgaris. Taxonomy (NCBI): domain Eukaryota; kingdom Metazoa; phylum Chordata; class Amphibia; order Caudata; family Salamandridae; genus Lissotriton; species Lissotriton vulgaris. The sequence continues at coordinate 518,626,781 of NC_141695.1, read as the reverse complement.
AGGGGGGGAAGGAGCCATAAAAGAGCACTTCGGACTTGTCCTCATTGCACTTCAGCTGGGCCTGTGTTAACCAGCGAAATACCGAGGACAGACACAGATGAACTGTAGATGTGTCCAGATTGTCGTCTGGCCAGGTAAACAGCAACTGGGTATCATCAGCATACCCTAACATGGTGTCTATAGGTTAGCAGGCCACCTGGCAACCTGAAATGTTATGAACCATTTGCCACTGACTTCTCTATCTCAACATATAGAGGAGACTCCCGTCATGGATCATACATCATACCCCCAAAAACTACTGCTTATGCCATTATACACTCAGACTGAACGTGAGACTCACTGTGCATACGAAGCCAGAACCCAAGGGTAAGTCGGAAATGCTACATGATAGCCGTATTACATACCTATGTATTACCTTTGAACATGTTGTAAGCAAATGGTTACATATGAATATATTGAAAATACCAATAAACACAATTGAAAAAAGTTAATAGGTTCACCTCCTCTGCGTCCCAGTCTGTACTGTTTGAGAATGTACTAATCACTCGGCTACAAGAGCTATCCATGAGCCCTTGAGGCCTGGGTATAATTACAAAAACTAAACAGTGTCACTCGCATGTATCATTCAAACCGTCAAATAGAAAATCCAAGTGGCTAAATAGCAAACTGCATCTAATTGTGTCAGCAGAAATTTATATTCCAGATCATCATAATGATTTCTAATAAAGCTTTATCTATACTACTATTATAAAGAGAGAACTGGAAACCTTTGAGACGGGTAAACTGAAGAACTACAGCACCAATCAGAACATCCAATACACCATTGGAAAGGGAAGTTTCAGCAGATGGACATAGGCTATACAGCACCACACCATATACATTAGGGGGGGGAAAGAACGTTAGGGGGAAAGTAGTCCGTTGGGGCATGGGAGTATGCATACAGTGATATGAACGTGGCGTTAGGCGTCATGGGCGCATACAACGCTTGCGAGAGGCGCAATGGCGTGTGGGCGTGGCGTTAGGTAAACGCAGCTTTTGGCATCATGGGCGTCTGTATATACAACGCTTGCAAGCGGCAAGATGGCGTGTGGGCGATGGCGTCAGGGCGTCTGCATACAACGAGAGGCAACATGGCGTGTGGGCGATGGCATCAGGTGCAGGTGATGAGGCGTGTGGCGATGGCGTCAGGGCGTCTGCATACAATGCTTGCGAGAGGCTATATGGGACCTGCCCAGAGGTAAGAGCGGCCAGGAGCGCGGGGAGGAGCGGACAGGAGCGTGGAACCGACACCCAACATCAACATGCCCAGGGGTGCAAGAATGCTGCTGGAGTGCCCGTGTCCGGGGTGCGCGATGCTGGTGAGTACCTTTCACCTCGCAAAGCCTACCCGGACACTGTCGGGACGGGCTGCTAGTCATAGATAGTTATACAGAACTTTTTCGCCATTTCACTCTCAACAAAAACATGGGCACAGTGACTCATCGTTTGACGCATATAACAAACAAATGTAAACAACATGCAACCCTAACAGAGGTTAGGGGCCATTTTTGAGGGCCCAATCTTGTTTGCATATGCTTTAATATTATGTTTGTGGTTAGTTGTTCACTGGGGTCACTGTGCACATGTTTCTATTCAGAGTCATATGGTGAAAAAAAATCGTATAGGTATCCATGATAAAGCATTAATGGATATCATTATGATGATCTGTAATGTGAATTTTCAATGATAGCATTAGATGCAGTTGTTTATTTAGCCACTTTCATTTTATATTTGATGGTGTGAAGGATATCTGTGAGTGACATTGTTTAGTTTTTGTTTTGAGAATTTATGAAAGCTTTAAAAAAAGCAGTGACAATTATCAACAAGCCAATGTGATATTTATTAATACCAACAACTTCATTGCTAACTTTTGAACTGCGGTACCAAACTTTTCATGAACAGAATTATCCAACTAAAGCCTATAATGATTTGCAAATGTATACCATGCATATCTTCTGCAAAGAAACTCCACATACTTTGGCCCGAGATGTAGAAATTCCCCTTGCAGTATGACCTTGAATATTATCAGAGATATGTTCTCCCACTTACCATTATGCCTGAGATATGGCCTGACAGACCCAGCTACTTAGAGAACAGGGAGAAACTTTCTTGCCCCTATTGACCGAACCATTGAGTCTGAAACTCAGAACTCGTTAGCTCTATCCAAGTACAACAATGCCCTTTTAACATCTAGAGTTGAAGAACAAGAGACATCAGTTGAGTCTTTAACAACTGGCAAAATTATCTCCTAAGGGAGACAAAACTTCAAATTTACTTTAGGTCTGAATTTCGGGTCCAAACTAAGAACCATCCTGTCTGGAAAAATCCTGAGATAAGGGTAGGATATGACCAGACACGCGGTTCGTCACTTCAATGTGATGGCAAATTAGAAAGGTAAGTTTAGCAGATACCCAGTACAGCCCAGCAGAATCTAAGGGCTAAAATAATTTTCTCTGAAGACCTTTGGGGATACTGAAAGTTCCTACATTGGCACTGGATTGGGAACTAACGGCTTCTTAAGTCTACAGCTTTTAAAGAGAAGTGAGTAGTAACAACTTTGAAAAGTCATCTCCAGGCTTTCTTAATGCTCTTATTGTGGCCCTCTGAGCCGCTAAAGTGGAGGCAGACAAACATTTTAGAAAGCCATACTCAAAACATTCAGAATACGAAAAAGATTACACAGTGGCTTGGTCTAAATATTACACTGAACTCCATTTACTGAAATGCCCCCAATGTTTTCCATAAGAAGATAAAGTGGGAAGCTTCCTTGAGGCTTGGATGTCTAGGGCCTCTTTTTTTGAACATCCCAGACTCCGGAGGGTTAACTTCTGAGATTTCACGCTGTAAGGCATAACTGAGAGAGATGGGACCGATCCAGTAGTGGATACCAAAGAGGTAGCTGGCTCAGAGGAAGCTGAAAACTGTCGCTCATGGCAACTTGATCAAAAGAAGGAACTATGGAGAAATTGGCCAAAATAGTGCTATGAGAATTACCACCACTTCCTCCACCAATCTACTGTAGCACCCCTGGGAGAAGCAGAATCAGTGGAAAGGCAAATAGGGGTCACCAATGCCCATGGGTTGATGTGGCATCTGCTAACCAAGCCAGAGAACACCAAATTGCGAAGTAGTGTATGGCACAGGGTGATAAAGAAGTAGAATGGCATGGAGAGGAGTAGAGTGTTGTTGAGTGGCATAGAGTGGAGCAGAGTGTCTTATAGTGTAGTATCGTGGAGTTTTGTAGAGTGGAGTAGAATGGCCTAGAGTGAAGTGGTGTAAAGTAAGTGGTACAGAGTAGATTGACGTGAAGTGTATTGGCATAGAGTGCATTGTTTTTGAGTAAAGAGATGTAGAGTGGACTGGCGTAGAATGCAATGACGTAGAGTAGCATGGCATAGTTTGCAGCGGCATAGATTAGAGTTGTGAAGAGTAGAGTGGAGTGGTGCAGCGTAGATTGCAGTGGTGTAGAGTGCAATGTATAGAGTCAAGTGTCACAGAGTGGGGTAGCGCAGGGTGGAGTAGAGAGGCGTAAAGTTCAGTGGCGTAGAGTAGATTGTGTCTGAGTAGAGTGAAATATAGTGGAGTGGTGCAGGAAAGAGTGGAGTGGTGCAAGGTAGGGTGCGGAGGAGTAGAGTAGAGAGGGGTAGAGTGGAGTGGGATAGAGTGCAGTGGCATAGACTAGAGTGCTGTAGAGTGCAGTGGCATGGATTGCAGTGGTGTTGATGATAGCGGAGCAAAGTGTCGTAGAGTGCAGTGCCACAGAGTGGAGTAGATTAGATTGGTTCGGAGTAGATTGGAGGGATGCAGAGTAGAGTGCAGAGGGGTAGAGTGGAGCGGCGTAGAATGCAGTGGTTTAGAGTAGAATGTTGTAGAGTGCAGTGGCATGGAGTGCAGTGCGACATTGTAGATTGCAGTGGCGTAGAGTAGACTGGAGCAAAGTGGGGTACAATGCAATGGCATAGAGTGAAGAGGAGTAGATTGTTTCAAAAGAGAGTGAAGTGGCACAGAGTGGAGTGTTGCAGAGTAGAGTGGAGTGGCATAGAGTAATGGCGTAGAGTGGCGTGCAGTGGGATAGAGAGCAGTGGCATAGAGTGCAGTGGCATAGAGTAGGATGGTACAGATGAGATTGCATTGGGGTAGAGTGCAGTAGCATAGAGTACAGTGGTGTAGAGTTCAGTGGCAGAGTGCAGTGTTGCAGAGTAGACTGTCATAGAGTGCACAGCTGCGGCCGGCAGTGGGAGTACCTGCAGGGCGGTGACGTGGGGAGGGAGAGGGGCAGGGTGGGGGTAATAATGTATGGATTACGGAGCTTCCCAGGTAGGTAAACATTTAAATAAATAAAACGAATGAACGAGTGCACTGCATCCCCAAATGCGATGCAGTGCGCGCAACAAAATTCGTTTTTATTTATTTTAATGTTTACTTACCTGTAAAACTCCGTAATCCATACATTACTACCCCCACCCTGCCCCTCCCCCTCGCCACGTCACTGCCCTGCAGGTACTCCCACTGCCGGCTGTGGTTGAGAGTGCAATGGTGTATAGTAGAGTGGCTTACAGTGCAGTGGTTAGGAGTGCAAAGGGAGCAGTGGCTTACAGTACAATGGTGCAGAATAGAGTACAGTGACAGAGTTTAGTGGTGTATAGTAGAGTGGCATAGAGTGCAGTGGCGAAGAGTGACGGAGAGCAGTGGCTTACAGTACAGTGGTCCAGAGTAAAATGCAGTGGCATAGAGTAGAGTGGCAGAGTTCAGTGGCAGAGAGTGCAGTGTTGCAGAGTAGACTTTCATAGTAGAGTGCAGTGGTTATGGTAGAGTACAGTGGCATAGTATAGAGTGGTGCAGAGTAGAGTAGAGTGGCGTGGAGTAGAGTGGTACAGAGTGGAGTAGCACTGAGTGGAGTTACGCAGAGTGGAGTGGTGCAGCATAGATTGCAGTGGCATAGAATGGAGTGGGGTAGAGTAGAGTGGAATGACGTAGACTACAGTGGATTGGCAGAGAGGGCAGTGACACTGAGTGCAGTGGTGTAGAGTACATTGTTTCAGAGTAGAGTGAAGTGGTGTAGAGTGGAGTGATGCATGGTAGAGTGGAGGGGTGCAGGGTAGAGTGCCATGATGTAAAGTAAAGTGGCACAGAGTGCAGTGGTACAGAGTAGATTAGAGTGGATTGGCATAGAGTGGATTGGCATAGAGTGCAGTGGCATAGGGTGCAGTGGTGTATAGTAGAGTGGCGTAGAGTGCAGTGGTGAAGAGTGATAGAGAGCATTGGCCTACAGTACTTTGGTCCAGAGTAGAATGCAGTGGCATAGAGTAGAGTGGCAGAGTTCAGTGGCAGAGAATGCAGTGTTGCAGAGTAGACTTTCATAGTAGAGTGCAGTGGTTATGGTAGAGTACAGTGGCATAGAATAGAGTGGTGCAGAGTAGAGTAGAGTGGCGTGGAGGAGAGAGATACAGAGTGGAGTAGCACAGAATGGAGTGGCGCAGAGTGGAGTGGTGCAGCATAGATTGCAGTGGCATAGAATGGAGTGGCGTAGAGTAGAGTGGAATGGCGTAGACTACAGTTGAGTGGAAGAGAGGGCAGTGGCACTGAGTGCATTTATGCAGAGTACATTGTTTCAGAGAAGAGTGAAGTGGCAAAGAGTGGAGTGATGGATGGTAGAGTGGATGTGTGCAGGGTAGAGTGCCGTGGTGTAAAGTAAAGTGGCATAGAGTGCAGTGGTACAGAGTAGATTAGAGTGGATTGGCATAGAGTGGCTTGGCGTAGAGTGCACAAGCATAGAGTGTAGTGCTACAGAGTAGAGTGCATTGGTATAGAAAGCTGTTCCGTAATGTGCAGTGTTGCAGAGTAGAGTGGCATAAACTGTTGTGGCAAAGAGTGGAGTGCTGCAGAGTAGAGAGGCATAGAGTGAAGTGGCATAGAGGGGAGGGGTGGAGAGTAGAGTGCAGTAACACAGAGTGGAGTGGCATAGAATGGAGTGACGTAGTGTGAAGTGGTGCAGAGTAGAATGTAGTGGCATGGAGTAGTGCAGAGAGGAGTGGGGTAAAGTAAAGTATGCATGGTGTGGTAGCGCACTGCCATTATGAACAACAGATCTTCAATTGAAATGACCATTACATTTGCTCAGACACGCAGTTTTACTGATAAACGTATACAGCTCACAATCGATAATCTGTGGAAATAGAATCAAATAGTGTATTTTGATTGTATTGCAATATTTGTTTCAACCACACTTCAGAATTACTAAATTGTGTGCTTCATTTGTGCTTGCTAATTCTGATATATTCTTCAATATCTGCAGTTCATTTATAAGCATTTAAATTTAGTTGGATACTAGAAAAAAATAACATCATACAGCCTTCTTCTAGCAAACCCCCAGTAGCCAGCATGATTGTCTCATAAATCCTCTCACTTTGAAGTCAGAGAAAGAAAAGTAAATACCAAGCTATGATTGTCTCATAAATCCTCTCACTTTGAAGTCAGAGAAAGAAAAGTAAACACTAAGCTCCCTCGGAAGACAGAGCCTCACATTTGACCTCTGTCTTTAAATGCACAGCAAATTTGACAAGATACAAACAAGATTTAAAGGCCTGTTTACAGAAAACAAGTACTCTTAAGATATATACTAAATAAGGTATGGGCCAAGGATGGGGCAAACTCAAGCTGGACAAACAAATAAAGACAGCAAATAGAGAGCTAGTAAATGTGAGTTACAAACCACAAAGCCAATGGTCAGCAATAGACAGAATGCATTCCCAGGGAAACTTTCCGAATGTCCCTAAGATGTTTAGGGATGAACTCAAGTTGGACAGCCAAAAACAAATAAATCCATCAAATAGAAAGCACACAAATGTGAGTTGGATACCAAAAGCCAATGATCAACAATGTGCAGAATGCATTCCCAGAGAAGCTTTGCAAATGTCCCCAAGTAGTCATTAGCTGAGATGTCTGGTAGGCTTCAACCTGAAAATGGGTAAAAAGTGATGTTTTAAAAGCCTGTATAGTACTTGTAAATCAGCAGCCTTTAACCCGGGAACTACCTATTCTTCAAATAGTTCAACTGTTTCTGTTTTCAGCCTGTTATAGAGTCCATCATGAAATGGTTCTGTTGTGGCAAGAGTTCAATTGTAAGCAAAAGTTCATGAAAGAAGTAATCTTTTTTTTTTATGGCAAAGATAGCTGAAGAAGAATGAAAGCATTTATTATTTTTCTGTGTCCACTATTTATGTGTTTTATTGCCCTTTTGCACAGGGGATAGACCTCTAGCATAGACCGGATTATCAGCAACTTTGGCTCACCCCTGAGGCATGAGTAAACTTGATATTGGATGTTGAGATCATTAAAATTTAGGGCCTGGTTATGATGTCGGATGGACCGCCAGTCGATGGCGGTCCATTCGACATCTGGTGCCGTGGTCCGACCGCTGCATTATGATGCAGGCAATCAGAGGCAGCGGGCTGACAGGAGCCCCTTGGACCGTCGGTCAGAGTGTATTACCCTACAATAGGGCCAGTGCCTCGTCAGGCACCGGCATAGGGATTACGATGTCCCTTTCCGACGGCCTTTCCATTGCGGTCCCACTGCCACAGAAAGGCTGTTGGAAAAGGACTTTGGGAGCCCCTTGAAGTGCCCCCGTTTCCCTGGGCCTCCACTATGGGACCCAGGGGGGTACCCATGATGCCCCCTTGAAACATCTATGCACCCTCTGCCAGGTACCACATGGTGCCTGGCACTCGGTGCAGGGATGTTTCCAAACATGCCTTTTTGCATTGAGGCTTGTGCTGCTTCCCTTGGGCCGCAGTACAAGCCTCAATGCAAAAGGGCATGTTTCCGACTGCCTACACGACGGTCGGATAGTAATTTGGAGGTCGAGACTGCCGCCTACTTGTCGGGCGGTACCAATCCTGAAACGAGGGTCGGATGCTCATCTAACCAGCATTGTAATGTGGGCCTATGTCTCTTTTAAAACCTTTTAAAATCCTACCTCTTCCAATCCCTTTTTGCAAAATGGAGACTGGCTGTCCCAAAGTGACTTTTATGAGGACTGTCCACTTGTCTACTGAAATCATAACTGGGAATTCGTGTTTCATGAGAGCCTTGTAAACTTTGCAATACATAATAATTTTATTTCGATTAATTTAATTTTGAATATGCAGAAGATGTAGCTGGCTTGCCATGCTCTCCTGTGTGCTATGGACAAAGAGATGGCCTAAAAATCCGGAACTTTATGCAGTGACTGTGCAAGATAGTTTTTCCGAGACAGATTTGTTTCTCGAATTATAAATGTCAAAATTGAACCACATTAAACCCTTTTTTCTGAAGGGATCCTCCTTTTGTGTGTTTGTTAATTACAGGGATTCTTCTGTAACTCTAATTTCACCCTGTCACAGACCCCATTATCCACTTTTCCTTATACTTATATTTATTACTCAATCCTTTATTTCACTTTTATTTCCACTCTTGCGGCACTTCCACCTTTTGCAGAAAATTTCCCTTAACACCCTGTTCAAAGAAAAGAAAGTTACTGAAAGCGCGACGTTTGATATTTTTTTAAAACCTGTTTTACTTTTCTGGTATTGCTTTTTCACAAAACTGCCAGTAACCATCCTTTATTAAACTGGCAAAATGTAGACCATCACCCTCGCTTAGCAGAATTGCAGCATCTTTAATATAATGTGCACCAGACAGGCTGTGGGACAATTACATTTACTGTTCTTGCACAACAAGGTAAAAAAACATTGAAAACTCTCTAAAAGAAGAAGCGAAGCGACTAGGTTCCCGTGTGTAGCACATGATTTCTCTGAAGCCGCGCACCCTGCAGTACTTCCCCATGATCTACACTCTAGCAAGGCTCTATTCAGCCACCAATAACATGCAGGGTTGAGTGGGTTCAGTGTAAGTCCTGCTGTGCTAAGCCTCAAAACCCGGAAGCTTTAATGGGGCAGAACAGCGTATGGTACACGCACGTCTGCATAAGAGCACACCAGTTGACGTATTTTCCAGCACAGGTTAAAACGTAACTCGTTCTGAATTTCAAACACGTTCTTCTTTAATTTCCCTTGTGGTACATTGTACAGATGGTTTGCGTTGAAAACAAATGTTGGCAGTTTACTGAGGAGCTCAGTAATAAAAATGTGTTTTCCATCCTCTCAAATGAAAATGACTGTCGCAGGGACTTCTCACACTCAGCACCCAATCACAAACTTGTTAAAGCTCTTCCATGGCTGTGCACGTACGTATGCCTCTGCTTATTTATCATTATTTGTAAGTAGATATGTGTCCTACCATGAATAGATCACTCCGTGTCATGGGGACACCACTATTGCAGTCCTGAGATCTCATTTCACAAATCAGAGGTAAGAAGTGTGGTCACCCGCTGGTTCAAAAGAAGTGGAGCAAGACTACAATCCCCACAATGCACTGATAAATGAAAGGAAAGCTCAGAACTGGAAAAAAATATGGCTCATTGACATAGAGTCAGCTACCACTTCATGTGCACTCAGCAACTAGACTGATACCACTATATCTAATCACAGATGTCACACACCATGACTCTCCTTTAGATACTGACATAATGCAAAGGGCATACGGAAAAATCATAAAATGTACCACTTCCAAAAGGAGTATCATACAACATAGTACCTATCCAATACAGGTGCTGTTTGTGATTTAACAACTTTAAGAAATGCATTTGTTTATTTACATGCGCATGTATTTTAGTGGTATGTGTGTTGGTGCACAAACAGTGCTGAATTTGAGCCGGTTGTTTCTGGTGCTCGGCGGCGGTACTTAATTGCCAACACCAGGACTTATGACAGTCTGCCACATGGTGGTCCTGTTTGTCTAATTTAGAGATTAGCACATCAACAGTTGTTCATTAATTCAATATACATTAAAAATTACTGATAATATACCCCAAGCCATTGTTTTATCTTTGGGGGCCTGGAATAGTCTCAGTTGTCACACTTGTAGGAGTGGGATGGCAGTAGTTGTGTTAGTACTGTCATTGGCAGAGCTGGCAGGGGTAATGGGTGGTGCAAGCTGCAGTGACCTCTTCATGAGAGCCCCGGCACTTATTTAATTTTTTACAAATTAAGCACTGTGTACAAATATGCATAACTTATGAGGCTGTGTGTACACATGTATACAGGTATGGTCTACATGGGTGGGAAAAGTGTGGGCAGGGTAGAGAAGAAAAAGGTGGCAACAGAGGGGTTGAAGAGAATAGCAGCACCACCGATAAGGAAGACAGCCTGCAAACACAACTACTCCTATGGAGTGCTGGAAAACAAAAACAAAAAATAGCTCAGAAAACCAGGAACAACACTGAAGTTTGCCAGTGGTAGGAGATGGGCAGGCTGTAAGTCCACAGATAGAAGACAACACATCTCTTCAAGACAGAACTTGCACTGGTTAGACAACACCATAAAGGGGGGGGGGATTCTCCCAAACATATTTCTCAAGGGGAGCGCATTTTAACAAACCTATAACTTAGCAGGAATCCTCATTACTCTGAGCTATAGTTCTCCTCATCATAGTCCTATCCCCTCCAATTCCTGAATTCTTTTGGCACCTCCATTTTTTCTGAACAGCTTGTTACTAGCAGAACATTAGGATATTTGTGGAACTGGCCCTTCTTGCTGGGTCATCCCCAAACATTTTGCTTCTTCCTCACTTATTTTTCCTGACCCGAGGCTGTTGGCAATAGGACTCTACACACTTTACCACTGCTGATCAGTGCTAAAGTGCATATGCTCTCTGTGTAAATTGTTATTATGATTGGATATACATGATTGGCATATTTGTATCACCATGAAGTCCCTAGTAAAGTGCACTGGGTGTGCCAGGGCTGGTGATGACAAATGCTACTAGTGGGCCTGCAGCACTGATTGTGCCACCCACATGAGTGGCCCTAAAATGGTGTCTCAGGCCTGCCACCACAAGACTGAAGAAGGAAGACTGCCCTGATGTGTTGCCAGGCTGATCTGCAGTAGCTTTGTTGCCAAGGAGATGGGAAGGACTTTGCATTGTGCTTTCTCCCCTTGCTCGAAGGAATCTCCAAGGGCCAGAAGAAGAGCTGGCCCCCTGTTCTGAAGTCCCAGGAACAAAAGGATTTCACCCCCAGCTTCCCCTGAGCTCTACTGAGTGAGTTCTGTCCTTCCTGGAGTGCGTGGCCCATGTGTGGTGCCTCTGGAAGTTGTACCTGTGCTGGGAAGCTGGAAACCAAGATTTGAGAGACTTTGCTACAGAAAAGTCATCGCATCGCTCGCTGCGGAGCGCATCCCCGACGGTGCTAGGAAATTCCCGCCGCTACGAAGGTCGAGATCGTCGCAGCGCCTGTTGCCGCTGTCAGAGCCGTCACATCCTTCGTTTGCGGGACGCACCCGATCGGTGCAGGAAGTCTAACATCGCTGCGAGTGTCGTCGCAGAGCCTGTCGTCGCTCGGTGAGATCGCCGCACCGCCTGCTTGCGGACCGCATCACGTCGCTGCGAGAGTCATCACCGAAGCCAACGCATCGAGGAGCTGCGAGAGAGAAGATCACCGCTGGTCCGCGCATCGTCGCCCCGGAGATCGTCGCACCTCCAAAGATCGTCGCATCGTGCCTTTGCGAAAACAAACTTCCTACAGAACCCACGCACCGGAATCCATACAAGTGGCCTTCCTCCACATACAGACCGGATTTGTCGCAACACTCCCGCTGCTGCAGCGGGGTTGTCACAAACGCCTCCCCAGGGTCTCAGGAGCAACGCACCGCTTGTTTTCCATGGCACCATGCTTTTGGAACTTTGTCGCAACTAAAGGTAATGTGTCTGAAACGTGACGCAACTGTGAACTTTTCACGCAACTGTGGATTATTTTATCGCAACCTAAAGAACTTTTATTACAACCTTAAGAACTCTTTTGCAACCATATTCTTGAACTGTGTATGTTGGATTTTTGTAGTTTTTGTCTTGTGTAGTTTGGATTAAATACCTTTATTTTTCTAAACTGTTGTGGAGTCAGTTTGTGGTGTTTCCACTGTGTTACTGTGAGTTTTGGTACAAATACTTTACACATTGCCTCTGATTAGCCTTGAATGTTTGTGCCAAGCTACCTAGAGGGTGAGCAGGGGCTATCTCAGAGGGTTTCCTCCTTACCCTGACTAGAAGCAAGGGTCCCTATTTGGACAGTGGTACCTACCACTGCCAACTAGAGACCCCCATTTCTAACAATATTTATATGTCACAGTTATGTTAGTTAAAAAGAAAGACTATCCTGTTATAGAGAATTATGTCCACGGGAGCTGAAGAACTGTTTTTGCTAGTAAAAAATCTTTTGATTTGGACTATGAACCAAAGTCACGTTTTCAGCAGCTGTCTACCAGTAATTCTATCAGCTCTGCAGATATAGTGGGAGAACATGATGTGGTCGATGGAGTTGATTCCCTTGACAGGCCTGATCTGGAAAACATGGAAGGCACTGGACTTAGGTCATTGGTTTCACGTTGTGTCAGCACTTCGGGTGAGACATCGCTCACCGCAGTAAGAGACTTTCTTTTGATAATTGTTTTACTGTGGCACCGTTTTGTGGGGGTGGTGTAATGTGGTGAATTTTGTTGTTAAGGAGCTGTGGTCCTGTAAAGTTGGGGGTTTGGGAGCTGTGTGCCCCAGTTTAGTTCCTAGGGTGGTGAGTGCCCTTTTGCAGTGTGGTGTGGAAGCTAAATGCTCCAATTTTGGTTTACAGGGTGGTGTGTACCCTGTTACATGTTTGGTTGTGGGAAATGTGTGTCCCAGTAATGATTCACAGGGTGATGTGTACCCTGTTACATGTTTGGAGGCGGAGTGATGAGTACTCCAATTTTAGTTCACGGGGTGGTGTGTACCCTGTTACATGTTTGGTGGTGGAGCAAAATGCACCCCGATTTTAGTTCACAGGGTGGTGTGTAGCCTGTTACATGTGTGGTGATGGAGCAGAAAGTAGTCCGATTTTGGTTCACAGGGTGGTATGTACCCTGTTACCTGTTTGGTGGCGGAGCAGAAAGTACTCCAATTTCGGTTCACAGGGTGGTGTGTACCCTGTTACATATAGGTTGTGGGGCATTCTATGTCCCAATATTAATCCACAAGGTGGTTGTGTGGTGGTTGTGTTGTGTTGTGTTTCCCAAGGGAGGGGGATGGGACTAATTATCTGAGAATGTAATGTCAATATTTTCTTTCGCAATGTAAATGCTTTATTTCAGAAAGCATGGTGTACATTGATGTTGATGTGTACACTGATGTTGCTTACTCTAATTTCAGATTTGTTATTTCCCTAAAGAAAGGAGATGTGTTATATTTGATCTATGTCTCTTTTCCCTGGCTGGGATTTCCCTGTGGCTTACATGGTGTGACTGCTGGAATGTTTGGTGACATTGTGGAATGTTGGATGCCTGGACTGTGTGTGAACTGACAGTTGATGGCAGGCAGGCTGAGCAACAAGGAGTTCACTCCTGGTGGGGTTTTACCTTTACATCTTAAGAACCTAATCAGCAACTCAACTTAAATAAAGCTATCCTATTTATACACCTGGCTCCAGGACTTTGTGTGTATAACATATCCTTTTTTTATTTACGGAGTTTTATATAGCACAAACTTGACCCGAAGGTTTCAGAGCGCTTTACATAGCCCCAGTTGCGTTACATGAGGACACATTCATTTTTGTGAGGCACAGGGATATTAAGTGATTTGTCCAGAATCACAAGATGTTCAGCGTCTTTGCCGAGACTCGAACACAGTTCCCCAGATTCGAGGTCGACCACCCTAGCCATTAGGCCAACTCCTTTCCTTGTATTGTCAACCTTCTTTTGAGCATCGGTAAAACTGTCTAGGGGTCTAGACCTCTCCTCAAGCAGTAAGGACTTGGATGAGGAAGCAATGGCTCACAGTAATTGCTGTATTTACTACCCCAACAGCAGTCAAAGGGGCCATTTTCATGTTTGCACCAAGGCTCATGGCATCCTTGCTACACCACTGAGTACAAGACTATGCACTTTAAACCAGAAGCGTACCAAAAGTAGGTGCCTTGATATGTGTTTCTCGGGATGCACAGCAGCAGCTTCACCACGAGGGCAGGGGTGGGTCGGCCCCCCACATAGCCTGCTGCGAGACACATGTGAAAAAATAAAATGGCAATGAAATGATTTCACTGTCATTTTATTTTTTATCGATGTGCGCACAGCAGTGCCCCCGATCCAAGAGGCACACAGGGCATGTCCTCCTGTGCAAATTGACAGCAGGAAGGACTAGAGCAGTGGCTGACCGGATGCTCCAAAGTGTGCATGTCAGTTTGGCCGACTGTCTTGCGACTGTCATGCACACTTTGAATCTCTCTATCCCAAGCTTTCTTAGACAGCTGGGTGAAGAGCAAACACAGGCCTGATTAATAGCATGAGAGCAGTGTTTGGATTGGTTAGGGGAGCGTCACAGCAGACTGTAGTTTCTGAACACGGAGGAGGATGTGGAGCAGTGGGTAGGTACCATTTATTTTAATTGTATTTATTTTATATGTTAATGTAATTTTATGTTGGGCTTTTGGTGAGAGGAGCTGTTTTATTATGGGCTTTTGGAGGGTGGGGGGTGTTCTATTTTGGGCTTTTGGAGGGTGGGGGGTGTTCTATTTTGGGCTTTTGGAGGCAGGGGGGTGTTTTATTTTGTTTTTTGGAAGCGGCGGGGCTCTTCGTTCGCCCCACCACTTTCAAAAGTTAGCAGCGACCCCCGGGAATACACCCACAACCAGCATTTTGTTCCAATATTTGTTTTTGTTGAAAGCTTAGTGAATACATTGAACTACCTCTAAGCAGACGAATCGGAGCAAGAAACACAACAAATAAAAGCCTCGGACCGAAGGTAAAACTACAGACAATATAGAGGCTGTAAGCTGAGTTCATTGGCACGCAGCCCACATTTGCCGGCACATTCTTTTTTTTTCCATGTAAGGAGATAGTGCCTGACGGAAATTATACCCATCAAACCCCCTTGGCAATATTTCATTTAAGGTGTGTGAGTCATTTGAAACTCCCCCCAAAAATCCATTTTCATATTCGAACAAAATTTAATCTGCAATCACTATTGGGTATGGATGCAAGACTCTGTCCCTAAGTAACAAGACTCTGTGAGCTACATGTTTTTTTTTCTTCTAGATTTTCTTTCCATCAAAGAAATGATCTATCGTGTAGCACATATTAGGATCACATTGACTCCATATCATTCCTCATTGTTTGCTCCAGGAACCGATCTTGTCAAAGTCATTGCTAGGTCCTTCAGGGGTAGATTTTCTAAGAATTTGCATCAGGGTTGCGCCATTTTTGTGGTGTAGCCCCAACGCAAAATCATTTTTGTTACTTACTAAGCAGTGCAAAACCACTTTGCGTGGCTTTGATTGATTTGGTACTTGCAAAGTAACGCAAGGCAGAACTACCTTGCATTGGGAAGGAGTTCCATGGGTGAAGCATGGGCGTTTTCCATGCATCCACCCATGCATTCTGGCACATTCCCATATTTTATTTCTCCTAGTTATTTTCTCTTTCCGCCTGCCCTGTATTCTTCAGCACACAAAGAAGGAGGAAAGCACCATTAAGTGGTGCAAGGGGGACTGCATTGGCGCTAGACAGCACACAGTGCGCCAGCACCAGGAGAAATCAGAAATGGGCCATATCTTATTAGGTATGGCGCATTTCTGCTGTCTCACTTATCATGCATCACAGTGCAGCAACTTTTACCAGTTACAAGGTGCATCTGGAAACATATGAAATTAACCCCATAGTAGTTCGGTACATATTAAGTAATGTAATCAAGCACAGGCCACCAATTGGGTTTAGTTTAAATAAGTGGTACCAAAGCACCAATACAACTCAAGAGTTTCAGACAACAAATCAAGACTAGACTATAACCCACAAGGAGGACTTGTGATGTCTTGCAAATATTTATTTATTTTAGCGAACTGCAGAAGCAAATAAAAGCAAGAAACTTCTTTTATTCGCCTGTTCTTGGTTTGTGGTTCACGGTGTTTTGAGGTGCTTCACTAGCTGGCATCTAAGTGAGTAAGCTGGAAAACCCCTAAAATTCAGCAACATTTCTTAAAATGCGCCAAACCCCCTCTACAAAAGAAATAAAATAGAAAAAGCGGTAAATCCGTTCCACACACAAAATTGCTCTCGCAAGCAGATCTCGTGTTTTGCTTTTCGCTGGGATATTTCTCTCGCCACTCCTCATGGCTAGCCATCATTTTCTAAGCAGAGTCCAGTGGCATCTTGTCAAAATGTCTTCATACAGCACTGGACGACTTTATATTGCTCATAACATTTTGAAACTAGGTTGAGAATTAAACACCATGTAAGGCAAGCAGCACGTGCTCCTTGTGAATTCCGGGCACAGCAGAAAATTAAATGGTTGCCCATAATGGCTCTTACACTGGAGATGCCCACACCCCTCTAAAATGAAGCCCAATTCAATTTAAATTGTTTGCAGGCAGTTGTCATTCACGGAAAGCAGGTAGCACAGTCACACAATTTACTTTGAACTTCGCCGGTTCTGCTGATCTTGAACAAGTCCGGACAGGACTAATATGTTTTTGACAGTCACTCCCAGCTGCATTTCACCTCCAGCAAGGAGATTAACATTCCTCACCCAAAAAGGCGCAAGGAACCAGATCCTCCTGTTCAACAGGTAGGTGCCTATTCTTGGCACCCCTCCTTTCCCACGTGTTCTCCCCCTCCAAACTGTCCCCAGCGATGTACACACTGATCAAGCCACTGAAATAGTTCCTGCAACAAATGAAACTATCATTTGATGTTTAAATAATTGTTGTTGCTTTTAACCCTTCGCTGCAAGCCCTTTCCCCCGGTCAAGCCTTGTTTTGGCTATTTGGGGTAGTTTGCGCATCAGCCCCCATAACTTGTTGTCCGCATAAGCAGCCCCCATAACTTGTTGTCCGCATGAGGTATTCATGCCCAATGTGTGTCCTTTGTTTTCCAACATCCTGGGGATTCTAAAGGTATCCAGGGTTTGAGGAACGAAGAAATTAGCTGAAATACAAATACAATTTGGGTTTTGTGGGAAAAATGGGAAAAAAGCGCTGCAGAAGAAATTGTCTTTTTCTCCCTGCAAATGATATCAATGAAAAGTTTCTGGTGTAAAAATCACCATTTTCTCAGCTTTCAGGATCAGGTAGACTTTTGACAGAAAAGCACATTTTTCAACACAGTTTTGGCATTTTATTGGGACATAGCCCATCTTTCCAATTTGTTCTGCCTTTATAACCTCCTTCCAGTTAGTGGTAGAAATGCATGTAAAAACAACGGTGGATTCTGGAATGCTATGCGTTTCTGAAAAATAGACAAAAGTTTGAATTCAGCAAGGGGTCATTTATTTAGATCCTTTAAGGGTTTCTTGTAGAAAGTAACATTTAAAATAAAACAATGTTGAAATTGAGTTGAAAAAAAACAACCATTTGTGACTACGTTTTCACCTGTAACTTCTTTAAACAATGATATATTTCCGAAAGCAATACACCATTACATCCACTGGACCCTTCTGATTGCCGGGAAATATAGGGATTGTAGGTCCACTAAGAACTCGAGGTACCCATGACATGATGTGTATTGGTACAGCGCACATTCACCCAGAAAAATAACAGATGTTTATTGTTACCCAACTCAATGGTTCTCATTTTATCAACCTCAGAAGGATGAAAGGCTCAGTGGACCTAACAGGACTTGAACCTGTGCCCATAAGATCAAACACAGACCCCTACAGTGGAGCATTTGTCCACTAAGCCACCAGAAACAGAGCTAACAACTGAGCTGCACCGTAGAAAGGCTTTTCATTGTGTACCGGATACACAACAATTCATTTGGTAAAATCTAAAGAGTAAAAAATATGTAAGAAAGAAACCTATGTATTTCCGAAATGGAAATAGGAGGATAACAGTGGTTATTTGCACATCTCTAAATTTGTGGATACCCATACTACCATATAATTTAGAGGGCCTTTTTAAAAATGACTTCTCTTTTACACACTGTCATACATTTGGACGACAGAATGGCAGACAAAGAGAATCGGTAATAACACATGTTTTATTACTCTGTGTTCCCCTAAGTCTCCTAATACAAATGGTACCTCACTTGTGTGGGAAGTCCTAGTGCCTGCGACACGAAACAGCTCAAAACACAGCGTGGATACATCACATTTTTATACTGAAAACTGACCCTTTTTTTCGTTTGCTTAGTTGTGGATTTTGGACCCTAGCTCAGCTGACACTTAGAGAAACCTAGGAAGCTTGTACATTTTTGAAAACTAGACACCCAGGGCAATCCAGGATGGGGTGACTGGTATGGATCTCACCAGGTTCTTTTACCCAGAACCCCATGCAAACCTCAAAGGTTGTCTAAAAAAACACATTTTCCTCACATTTCTGTGATGGAATATTTTATAATTTGCGGGGAGCCAGAAACTTCCTTCCACCCAGCATTCCCCAAGTCTCTTGATAAAAATGGTACCTCACTTGTGTGGGTAGGCCCAGTGCAAAAGGAAATTGCCAAAAATGTAACACGGACACATTACCATTGTCCACTGAAAACAGACCCTTTTTTTGCATTGTGCCTGGATGTGGATTGTGGCCCCTAGCTCAGCTGGCACCAAGGGAAATCTAGCAAACCTGTACATTTTTTAAAACTGCACACCGAGGGGAATACAGGATGGGGTAACTTGTGTGGCTCTCAACAGGTGTTGTTACCCAGAATCCCTTGCAAACCTCCAAATGTGTCTAAAAACCACATTATCTTCACATTTCTGTGATAGAAAGTTCTGAAATCTACAGAGAGCGACAAACTTCCTTCCAACCAGCATTGCCCACGTCTCCCTATAAAAATGGTACCTCACTTGTGTGGGTAGGCCTTGTGCTTGCGACAGGAAACGGGCCAAAACGTAACGTGGACACATCACATTTTTCCACTCAAAACTGACCTTTTTCTTGCAATGTGCATAGCTGTGGATTTTGGGTCCTTGCTCACCTGGTACACATGGAAACTTAGCAAACCTGTAAATTTGTTAAAACTAAACACCCAGGGGAATCCAGGATGAGGTAATTTGTGTGACTCTCATCACGTTCTGTCACCCAGAATCCCTTGCAAACGTCAAACTTTGTCTTGAAAACATTTCTGTGATGGAAAGTTCTCGAATTTGTGGGCAGTCACCAACTTCCTTCCGCCCAGCATTCCCCCAAGTCTTCCGATAAAAATGGTACTTCACTTGTGTGGGTACAGGAAACGGGATAAAACGCAACGTGGACACCACTGAAAACTGACTCTCTTTTGCAATATGCCTAGGTGTGGATTTTGGGCCCTAGCTCAGTCAGCACCTAGGGAAACCTAGCAGACCTGCACATTTTTGATAATTAGACACCCAGTGGAATCCAGGATAGGGTGATGTGTGTGGCTCTCACCAGGTCCTGTTACCCAGAATCCCTTGTAAACCCATAAATGTGTCTAAAAAACACATGTTCCTCACATTTCTGTGATGGAAACTTCCACCCAGCATTCCACCTAGTCTACCAATAAAAATAGCACCTCATTTGTGTGGGTAGGCCTAGTGTCCGGGACAGGAAGTGGGCCAAAATGCAGCGTGAACACATCACATTTTTCCATTGAAAATCTACCCTTTTCTTACAATGTGCCTAGCTGTGGATTTTGGGCCCTAGCTCAGCCGGCACATAGGGAAACTTAGCAAACGTGTAAATTTTTTAAAACTAAACACCATGGGGAATCCAGGATCGGGTGACCTGTGTGGCTATCATGAAGTTCTGTTACCCAGAATCCCTTGAAAACCTCAAAGTTTGTCTAAAAAGACACATTTTCCTCACATTTCTGTGGCGGAAAGTTCTGGAATCTGTGGGGAGCCACAAACTTCCTTCCACCTAGCATTCTCCCAAATCTCTCAATTAAAATGCTACCTCACTTGTGTGGGTAGGCCTAGTGCCCACAACAGGAAACGGACCAAAATGAAACGTCTACACATCACATTTTTCCACTGAAAACTGACCTTTTTTTTGCAATGTACCTAGCTGTGGATTTTGGTCCCTAGCTCAGCCGGCACCTATGGAAACCCATCACGCCTATACATTTTTGGATACTCAACACCTAAGGAAATCCAAAATGTGCTGACTGTGTGGCTCTCTCTACGTTTTTTTACCCAGAATCCCTTGCAAACCACAATATTTGTCTTAAAAACATATTTTCCCACATTTATGGTACAGAAACTTCTGGAATCTTTGGGGGGCCACAAACTTCCTTCCACCTAGCATTCCCCCAAGTCTCCCAATAAAAATGGTACCTCACTTGTGTGGTTAGGCCTAGTGCCCGCTAAAAGAAACTGTCCAAAACGCAACGTGAACACATCATATTTTTTCACTGAAAGCTGACCCATTTTTGCAATGTGCCTTGCTATGGATTTATGGGCCCTAGCTCAGTCGGCATCTAAGGAAACCTAGCAAACATGTACATTTTTGGAAAATAGACACGTAAGGGAATCCAGGATGTGCTGTCTTGCCTGGCTCTCTCCACGTTTATTTTTACCCAGCATCCCTTTCAGATGATGAAAGTTCAGGTATCGGTGGGGAGCCAGAAACTTCCACCCACCCAGCTTTCCCCCAAGTCTCCCGATAAAAAAGTACCTCACTTGGGTAGGCCTGGTGCCCATGAAAGGAAACGGGCCAAACCGCAAAGTGGACACCACATTTTCCCACTAAAACTGACCCTTTTCTTGCAATGTGCCTAGTTGTGGATTTTGGGCCCTTGCTCAGCCGGCCGCCTAAGGAAAGCTAGCAAACCTGTACATTTTGGGAACACTAGACACCAAGAGAAATCCAGGATGGGGTGACTTGTGTGGCTGTCGCCAGGTTCTGTTACCCAGAATCCTTTGCAAACCTCAAAATATGCCAAAAAACAGATTTTCCTCACATTTCTGTGAAGGCTAGTTTTGTAATCTGAGGGGAGCCACACACTTCCACCCACACAGCTTTTCCCCAAGTCTCTCAATAAAAATGGTACCTCACTTGTGTGGGTAGCCCCAGTGCCTACAACAGGAAATGGCCCAAAACGCAAGGTGAACACATCATATTTTCCCAATGAAAACGGACCTTTTTTACAATGTGCCCAGCTGTTTATTTTGGTCCTATCTCAGCCGGCTGCTAGGGAAACGTAGCAAACATGTAAAATGTTTGGAAACTAGACACCTTGGGAAATCCAGGATGGGCTGACTTGTGTGCCTCTCTCCACGTTTTATTACGCACAATCCCTTATGAACCTCAAAAGTTTAAGTGGTACCTCACTTGTGTGGGTAGTCCTAGTGTCTGGGACAGAAAACATCCCAAAACACAACAAGTTCACATCACATTTCTATACTGAAAACTGACCTTTTGAGGTAGCATTTTTATCTGGATACCTTCAGGAATACTGGGTGGTAGGAAATTTCTGTTTTTTTTGCGATTCTGGATAAATATGACACAGTAATGCAAGGAAAATGTGTGACTTTGGTCACATTTCGAGGTTTGCATAGCATTGTGGGCAAGAAAACTTGTTGGGATCCACGAGAGGCACACAACCTTGTACTCCCCTGAGAGTTTAGTTTATGAAAATATCTGGAAATGGTAGATTTTCCATAGAGACAATGCACACCTTGGCAGAGAAAGACAGAAAAGACCAATTTTACTGCCCATCCATCTATTCCTCAAGTACATACACATACTGGTTAGATTTTGCACGAGGGTGAGTGAAAATGTATATTTTACTAGCATGAGATTTCACAAAATGAAAACCACTGTGATTGAAAGGTAAAAAAACTGAACAAACCAGTAAAACTGTGTGAAAGCACCAACCACTTTACAAGCCCTTTGCACACCTTTCATACATGACACACCCAAGACCATTCATGCCACCAGCTGCGGGCCTAGCACATTACAACACTCACAACAACAGACAGTGCCATTCAAAGGCCCATCACTTTCATACATCCACATAACTGACACAGTGATCACACCAGCTGGTGGCAGACGGAGTGTGTGCACTGGCGTTTGGCTAGCAGTATGTGTTGTGACCAGCAGCAAGTCATTACTCACACACCGCCAACCAAACGCCAGTCCACACACACTGCCTGCCAAGCATCAGTCTACGTACACCGCCATCCAAGTGCCACAGCACTCTGCCAATCCACTTACACCAATACACTGTATGCCACTACACTTTGTGTGACTCTACCCTGCACCACTGCACTCTAAGCCACTCTAATCTATTCTGCATCACTACATTCTATGCCACTCTACTCTACACCTATGCACTCTGCCCTGGCCTGCACTACCACACTCTACACCTCTGCACTCTGCCCTGCACTACTCCACTTTACACCTCTGCACTCTACCCTGCACCCCTCCACTCTACAATACTCTACTTCATTAAATTCTACCCCACTCTGACACTCTACTCCACTCTATGCCACTGTACTGTACAACACTCTACTCCACTCTGTGCCACTCTGCGACACTACTCCACTCTTCAACACTCTACGAAAGTCCCTCTATCTCACTTTACTCCACTCTATTCTCCTCCACACTGTTCCACTGTACTCCACACCACTCTACACTGCGTCACTGCACTCTACTTTGTGCCACTCCACTCTACGCCAATTGACTTGACACCTTTGTACTCTGCATCACTCCACTCTATGCCAATGCACTCTACCCCACACTACTCTACTATGCACTCTTTGCCACTGCACACTATGCCACTGCATTCTGTGCCAATCCACTCTAATCTACTCTGCATCACTGCACTCTACGACACTGCACTCTGTGACACTCTACTCTATGCCACAGCACTCTACGTCACTTCGCTCTACTCTGAACAATTTAATCTACTCCAGTCTATTCCACTCTATGTCACTGCAATTTACCCTGCACCACTCCACTCTACCCCACTGCACTCTATGCCACTCTATTCTACTCTCCGCCACTGCACTCTGCCAATCCACTTACGCCAATACACTGTAAGCCACTACACTTCGTGTTACCCTACCCTGCACCACTGCACTCTAAGCCACTCTAATCTATTCTGCATCACTACATTATTTGCCACTCTACTCTACACCTCTCCACTCTGCCCTGCACTACTCCACTTTACACCTCTGCACTCTATCCTGCACCACTCCACTCTACAATAGTCTACTCCATTAAACTCTACCCCACTCTGACACTCTACTCCACTCTATGCCACTGCACAGTACAACACTCTACTCCACTCTGTGCCACTCTGCGACACTACTCCAATCTACGATGCTCTAAGAAAGTCCCTCTATGTCACTTTATACCACTCAATTCTACGAAGCACTATTCCACTCTACTTCACTTCAATCTCTGCAACTCCACTCTACAACACTCAATGCCATTTCACTCTCCTAATCTACTCCACTTTACGACAATCTACTCTGCTCTATGTCACTCTACAACACTCCACTCTACGCAACACCCTCAATGCCACTCCACTCTGCTCTACAACACTCCACACTCTATGCCACTCAACTCTACAACACTCTACTCCACTCTATGCCACTCAACTCAACTCCATTCTACACCCTTCCACTCTACAAACCTCTACTCCCTCAATGACACTCCACAACACTCTACACCACTCCATACCACTCCACTCACTCTATGCCACTCAACTCTACTCCACTCTACACCCTTCCACTCTACGACACTCTACTCCCTCCATAACACTCTACACCACTCCTTAACACTCCACTCATTCCACTCAATGCCACTCAACACCACTAATCCACTCCATACGCGACTCCATAACATTTCTTTTTGCTCCACTTTACGCACTCACTTTTGTCTTCTTTAACCCCTAACTTTTAGCCATGCTGAGCAGCAGTCACACTGGAGTACAACATGGTTAACACATATTGGCAAAGTAAAGTTCTCATGCATAGACAAGAGGTATTGGCTTTACCAATGCTTGTCCATTTAGAATGTATTTATTTTGCTGTTTTATATCGTACTGATAAACTACTCTTCAATTCCTAGAAAAAGCCAAGAAATAGGAGTTCTCCTCCAAGTGACTTAGAAATGGAAGATCCTGCATGAGACGCATTGCTTTCCTAAAATCGTATTTTGGGCTAAGGCCCGGGGTACTCTGCATACTTGTATCTGTTTTCACATATGCAGATCTGTACTTAGTCCAAACACAGGAGGCTATTTACTTCGCATTCTTTCATGAAACTTTCCCTGGCAATTAATGAATGTAAACTCTGAGAAACAAGCACTCCTCCTACAGTTCAAACATGCTTGTGTGAAAACCAAGATGGTTGCAACATACCCACCAATTGTTAGTTATGCAACACACAAAAAAACTTACTTCCTTCTGATTTTCTGTCCTGCTTGACCAGAAAAGGAGAAATGGGGTTTTCCTAGAACTATCGTAGCAATTGAAGCTTCAAAAACAAGTATGTCAAAATATTTTCCTCTGTGAAAATTCAATTGATAGCCTCTTCCCAAAAATATATTTTCCCAAACCAACAAGCATTGGTAAAGACAATAGGTCGGCATTGACTGTCAGCCTTTTGGCTTTGCTAGTGCCTGTTTTGTTGTAGTTTTTGCAGACCTTTAGTTTTGGGGATGATTCTCAGCCCTCATCAGTCTAAAAACAGAAACATTGGCAAAAAGCAAACATACTTTTGGTCTCAAAAATCCCCTGTTGCCATAGTATTCCCTGGCACTTAAGGGAACTCCTTTGTGTGCGGATGTGCTGCTTGTCACTCACAGAGAGACCATTGGCTGAGTTGGCCGATCCACTGCCCCATGTTTCAGGCTGTAGGGGGCAGAAAAAATGCGAATGACCCAATATCAGACAAATGGACAGAGGAGAAGGCTCGTCGAAAGCCCATAAGCAAATATCATGCATTATTACAATAAACGCAAAAGGTCTTTGCTAACTGAGACCCTTACATCGCCACAGGTCACATCGTTGACTGCCTTCCCCAGACATATTCCACAGTAGAAAACATCTACCGTACATGACACAGTTATGTGAGCTGGTTTCCGGGTTAGGGCGTCTGCTGTGTATTTATTATCATGCGTGTTGTTGTTATTTCAATACATTTTGAGCAGAAACGCCAAGCTCCAGGTTGATTGACGCCTGGACAATGAGGAGCAATAAAAAAAAATGAAAGGAAAAGTTTGCATAGTGGTGATCAATCTGAGGTAAGTGCACACAGCGCTGATTTGTTCTTGGTTGGAAAATTGAATCCGATATTTATTTCCACACGCCCTTGGCTCGTCCTCGCTCCATGAGGGGCATACCTCTGTGACACACATCCTGCTATGCTTTCTTTTTTTTTTTTTTTTTTTTTTTTGGAAACCTTTATTGTGCACAAACAGCAGACAAATACGGGCCTACAACCACCTGGCCGGCCACAAAACTGTGAGCACTTTCGCAAGCAATACGGTACATCGGCAGCGAGGCAACATTAATAAACAAACATATAGTGTTACACTGGACCATGCTATACCACCGATATACAGGAGGAGTGAGGTTAATTTTAAAGTTTATAAAATCACATATACAGGAATTAAGTCCAGGAGAGCCATAGTCCAGTCCATCACATTACAGAAGTATTAGGCAACGTTCAACAGGCGAGGTTCTGGAAGCGTAGAAAGTCGCAATCAAAATGGCGGCATCGCAGAGGTAACTAACAGGAGAGGTAAGCAAACACTACGCCGAGATCAAACACGAACCCACCCAGATTCAAGCCAAACTATAGCCCCAAGGACAAAAAGGACAAGAAAGATAAAAGAAGAAAGAAACAAGGCCCATAGAAACGAAGAAAAATTACACATATATAACCCCCCACCCTACACGCATGCAGAGGCTACGGCCTAACCCCCCCCCTTGCAGTGTGTCTGTCGCCCATTAGAGTGCCCGAAATATAGAGACAAGAGACAAGGAAGAAGAAGAAGGGAAAAAGAGAAACAAAGAGAAAAGGAGAAACAAGAGGAGAAGAATAAGGCCCATAGAAACAAAAAGTGAACAAATGAGGACCCCCCACCCTACACGCATGCAGAGGCTATGGCCTACCCCCCCCAGCAGTGTTTCTGTCGCCCCAGAAAGACCCGAAATATAGAAGTAAGTAAAAAGGGAGAAGAGAAGATCACCATAAAGGAGAAGAAGAAAAAGAAATACCAATCACATAAGACCGGGGGAGGGCCATAAGAACATATCGAAAGCAATCGCACAGATTATTCCGGCGCCCTTACCCCAGCCCCACTGCCAATACAGTTCAAATTTGCAAAGTCCCCGGCAAAGTCCCCGGCAGTCCATCAGCACCCCAGCCATACGAGGGAGAGTTCCAAGTTGAAAGAGGGTACCCGCATCCCTGCCCCTCACGGTAAAACGCAACAGCTGAGCCCAACTGGATAAGCAACATCAGCACAGTGATACCCAAAAGCCCCGGACATGTATTACTCAGGCCATCCGTACCCCGTCCCCACAACCAATACTATACCAACGTGACACAGTCCCGGCAGTCCATCAGCATCCCAGCAGTACAGTTAGAACAGTCCTGACTAGGTAAGGGGCTATCTCAACCCTGACCCCGTCGACACGGAGTAGCGACACAGTCCAACTGCGCAACAAGCGGCCCGGAGACGGTGAGGGAGCAGAGGGACCACAGCAGGACGAAGAGGCGGTCAGTAGAATACATCCAGCGCATAGGCAGGTGGTCCGCAGTGTTAGGGGGAACAACCATTTGCAGCCAAGGCACCGCAGGGCCCAGTACACAAGCGAGTAGCAGCCGGTTTCGGAGAAGGGGACGGGTCACGGCAATGGTCCACACAGAAGCCCCGGGGTATATTTCGCAGTGATGGTCCTCTGGGCATAACGTGGATCCAGAAGCGGTGGACTTCCGCGAAAGCGTTACCGCCGGCACCGCAGCCATATGGGGGTCCGACAACCCCAGGGCACCGATAGCCATCAGGGCGGAGGCACCACAAAGGCCAGAGACAGAATATGGCGCAGCATCCGGCTTCAGATGGCATCCTTGGTAGGGCAACGAAGGTACCGTCAGCACCGCGTCCAACCGAGCCCCCAAGTCACAGGCTACCTCAGATATGGCAGCTTTCAAGGTGTGTAGGGCTCCCAAAACATCACTGAGCTGTAATGGCCTCGCAGGGAGAGAGGACGCACCTGGATCCTGTACCCAGGGCAACTCGATGTGGAGCTGCCCCGGCAATCTGACTCCGTTACTCCCTGCAGGCGACTGGGCGTCCCGCCAACGTTCAAACTGGCAGAGCGAGTCCAGGGAAAGTAGGGCAGCCCCATCCATTCTTCCCAGTGTCGGGGCGGCGTGGGCAAAGGGTGGCGTCCGCTATTGCAGTCCAGGATCAACGAACGCGGAAGACGAAGAGCAATCGGGAAGATGGCGCCCGCCTCCACTCTCGGGGACACAATGTAGCTGTAGAGCCGCTCCCGAGCCCGAGAGATACAATGTTACGCCTCCCTGCTAGAATGTCCACAGCCCAGGGAGCAGGCGAGGCGGGAGGCGGAGGGTGTGGGACAGCTGCTCCTCCGTGTAGTCGACCCCGTAGTGCTGGCAATGGCCGCCGTCGTCGCACGGGGGGTCGGACGCCAACACAGGACAAAGACCCGGGCACCTCCGGGATGCAGGAGAGGAGGGTGAGGGCGTTTCGGCGCTCCGCCTGCCGGGATCAACCCGAGGAACACACCGGCGTGATCAGCGCCACCTCCCGATTCCGCTGCAAGCAAGCAGTACAAGAGACAGGATCAGGGTGAGGCGGAAATCGGGAGAGTGGCGAGATGGTCAGCGGAGCTGAGGAGTCAGGCGGCCATCTTGCTCGCGAGCCAGGCTCCTCCCTCCTGCTATGCTTTCTTATTGTAAACAGCCCCAACGTGGTGTCGGAATGTTAGCATCACCCCACACCTTCTGCAACTCACAAGTAGTGTGCTAAGAGGAAGGCTGGCCAAGGACATCCATTCTTCAGAATTCAGGGGTACAGAAAGTGACAACACATCCATTTTGACACAGCATCGGATGGGTAACGTTGGTACTCGGGCCTGTATCCGAATTCCACCTGTGGGCTGCTTTTTTGGGAAGCCTGTGGGCGATTTGGGGGGCTTCTGCGTTGTTCGATGCCGCCAGCGGCCCAGTGGGTGCCTGAATGGCTTTCCTGGATGTAGATGGGCGTCCATTACCTCCCTTTTATCCTCGGCAGAGGTGTCACACCCTTTCTCTCGCTGGGCCGTCCAATTAATATATGCATATTGAGCGGGGCCAGTGGGCCTAGTGGCCTCACTTGTTATCAGGTGTGTTTCACCAATGTAAACTAATCCGTGCATTTTTTTTAACCCCCCTTTTCAGGTCTCGGCTAGCGTAGGCTGCGCATGCGCAGTCTCGATGGTGAGATCTCATGTCTCAGAGTAGCGAGGGTAAACTCCGCCCCTCTTCTCCATTGGATGGCCTCCTAAACGGCGGCCAGCCATTGGAGAAGAAGGCTCTGTGACATTCTATTTTCTCTTTAAGCCCCGTCCTTTTTGGCTTGAGGGGCGTGTTTTTTTCGTTTCTTTCTCTCCTCTCCTCCAGCCAATGGAGAAGAGGGGAGAAAGAAAAACACACCCCCCAGTCTGCAAAGAACGGGGCTTAAAGAGAAAACTTGTGTCATGGTGAGTGCTTGTATTTTCTTTCTAGTTTCCTTCCTTCTTTGCGCATCAACTGCATCGGCTGCTGGATACTGAGCAGAGCTTTTTGCACCAGTATTCATCCTTTAGTAAATTAAGCACCGAGGGCAATCTAGTTTAAATAAAATTAAAAAAATAACTTGGAAACAGACGTAGGGCAAGAATGGCCACGTAATGGGATGTGAATGTACTCGTCAACAAGAGGCAACCATGTTGTAAGGAACCTCCACGCTGTTCAGGTCATAGGTACATAAACGTTCTGACAAACATCGAAAGAATGAATAGACTGTGGAGGGCGATTGCCTGTTCCCTGTCTTCTCTATTGTGTTTCAGCAAGACAGTATGGTGCTTATGCGGAGAAGTGTGGATCAATGGTTACAACGGCAGACCCTGATGCAGAGGTCTGGCCCGGGACCAGGGTTCAATTCCCACCTTGGTGGGTCTTGGGCTCATTTTCCCTGGACCTGATAATTCTCACCTCGGGGCCTATTCTAATCATGGGTCCCACTCTGCAACTCTGAGCAATAGCTTGCTTAATCTCCACAATGGCCACAACAGCACTGGGATGCTTGGCTTCACCTTGGGGGTGCCCAGGAGTAGACATTTCACAGGGAAAAGCCAGGAAGGGTTCCACAGCGGTATGCGTACAGCGCCAGGAAACCTTGGTTGGGGTATAAGTGCGCTTTACAAGTACAAATTCATTTCATTACGTCACGTAACACTAGGGTGAGCTGGTGGCTTCAGCAGGAAACAAGTACACTCTGCCGCCCACGTTTGAGTCAAAGTATGATGTGACCACCATCTTACAGCAGGCAGTCCGTGTATAAGCCGGACGCCGCAAACACAGCCAGGAACTCCACCAATTTGTAGAAAACGAAACCACTGCAGTAGCAATAGAAAAGTTTGAAACCAAGTAAGAAAAGCGAGGGAAACATGTAATACAAATTCTTAATACTTTAAAATACAATATTGTAGTAACGTACTTTGGTACGCCCCAGTGCCTGTCCATTAAAGGCACTATTTTTCACTCCTTCTCTCTTCTGTGTCTGTGCCTGTCTCTCGCTTCTCGGCTAAGCCTCCCCACCTCCTCCACCCTCTCACCTCCCTCCTCCTCTCCCCATCTCGCCGGCTCCTCCGGGCTCCGGAGGGTCAGTCTCTCCACGGGTTATTTATGACCCTTCGCCCGGCGGCGCTGCAGCTCTGTGTATGTGTGTGTGTGTGGCTCTGTGTGTGTGTGGGGGGGGAGAGCTGTGTGTGTGTGTGGGGGGCTGTGTGTGTGGGGGGGGGCTGTGTGTGTGTGGGGGGCTGTGTGTGTGGGGCTCTGGGTGTGTGTGGGTCTGTGTGTTTATGTGTGGCATTTGCGAGAGATTAAGCTATTGGCATTGTAAAAGACCTGTTTTCAAAATCAACACATAAATAAATAAAAAATTAATTTGCAATGCCAATAGCTCTAACTTTTGCAAAGGCGAGACCGTTGCATTGTAAATGCTTGTTATAACATTTCGCCAAAGCAGTGTTTTGCGGAAAGGCAAAATGCAAATGTGGGCTACTTTGTTTTAGGGTGCCCAGGCTGATTTTTAATCCCAATTCAATCCTGTTTGACATCACATGATTGTGTCCCATCACCAGCAGTTTTTTAAAGGGTGCCTCGAAACGGGTCCCTACCAGGCTCTGTTTTGTGTGGTCTGTTTTTTTCTTGACTGCAGTGACAGCAGGCACATGATGTGCGCATGCTCACACTGCTCACTTCTCACTGGTGGAGAAGCGTTGTAGGGAAAGGGAAATACCTTTAAGAGAGTCATTTTCTCTATGGATTTCCCTTTTCTTTTTGAAACGCAGGAGCAGCAACAGTGTTATGGTGTCACCAAGGCTTTAAGCAGAAGCTTTTTCAATATTATATACAAGCCATAGTTGCTGCTTATTTATCTTATACAACTAACAACCATTGAAAAAGCCAATAGCCCTGACTTGTAGGTATGATGTTACTTGTTGTATCATATATCTGGATGCAATGACAGTTGGGTGGTGCACTATGCTAAGCACAGATTTGTGGCTTATGTGTTTTAAGCCACGCCCTTAATGACATTGGCCACGCCCCTTTGAGAGAACCCCTCCCAGTTTTTTCATCCCACTGAAAGCCTTGCCCTCTCCCACTATTATCCCCTACCCAGCTTCCTCTTTGATGGGGCTACAGCAAAGAGAGCCAACTACCAAAAATAAATAAGGCTACTATAGATGTGTTTATTTGTGCAGCAATGGCCCTTGGGCACCAGGAATAGCAAAGACAGTGCCAGGGGTAGTAAAGGGCAAAGCAGGGGCAGCAACAGTAAATAATGAGTCATTATCTACTCATCTCCACTCCAAAGCAGGGCATGCTCGCTGCAGCCCTAGAACAAGCATTTACAATGCAATGGTCTCAGCATTATTAAAGGTAGGGCTATTGGCATTGCTCATGACATTTTTTTTCAAATCATAAATAAATGGCATTGTCATTTACATTGGCAATAGCTTAATGGTTAAATAAATGGCATTGTCATTTACAATGCCAATAGCTTAATCGCTTGCAAATGCATGACCAATTGCATTTACACCCACACAGAGCCACCCACAGAGCCACACACACACAGAGCCACCCACACACACACAGAGCCACCCACACACACACACAGAGCCACCCACACACACAGAGCCACCCACCCGCACACACACACACACACAGAGCCACCCACACACACAGAGCCACCCACACACACAGAGCCACCCACACACAGAGCCAGCCACACACAGCGCCAGCCACACACAGCGCCAGCCACACACAGAGACACACACCTTTTCCACACTTTTTTTTTACCTATGCCTTTGTCAGAAGTAAAGTTTTCAACCTTTCCAAGAGTGGTAAAGATCATATTAGAGTTTCAGGGTGTCACCCTTCTTCAGCCAGGCTAGCTTGAATCCAGTGGCACATTCGTAGAGGTTATTATCAGAGCTCTGATATAATGAGGACAAAGACATAATTTGGCACCTAAATATATGGCACCAAATTCAAACAAGTGGATTTTTTTTTACATGACACGAAGATTTATGAAATTTCATGCTTCATGGACAGTGAGATGTTTAGGTCCTCGGCCTAAAAAATGGGCCACATCCCCTTTGGTTATACTGCATAATGGGGGTCTTCAGTCACCCGAGTTACAGTATCACTGCTCAGCTTGCACTAATGACAGCTATACCACTGGGCACACACAGTATGTGTTAGGAGAAGTGACTCAATTCCCTATTATTAAATGCAGCAACATGTGTACAAAATTGAAAAGGAGGCCTGATGAAAGTTTTCTGTGGTCGGGAAGTGTGTGGGACACAGAGACCTTGACATCAAGACTCAAACTATAGCCTAGAGAGATGTGTGTGAGAGTGACAGAAAGTCTCCACATTTCAACAAGCTTGGTTAAGGAATGCTGAAAATAAATACACTAAGTGCAGTTTGAGTTTCTTTTCTCATTTCTGACTTTGGCCTAAGAACAATAATATTAGTTTCCACTACTACTTCAGCTGAATTTACTTATGTCTCCACATAAATTTGAAACATTTCCCACACATCTAGCCAGTCATTATGGGCTTCACAGAATGCAGAGCGCCGTTTGTGGTACTATTAGTGTGTGTAAACAGAATTATCTATATTAAAGCTAAGTGGGTGGCTGATCCTGCAGTGATAAACACACAGGTTGGGGAATTACAATCTTATCCAGCACTAATGATTTCAGAGGCGCTTACATTTAAAAAAAAACCTTAACATGGGGTTTAAAAATCAAACTCTATAACCAAACTTACTCCCAAACATTCCACTAAAATAACATGGAACACTCCAGTCACCCCAAAGAAGAGAGAACACTCCTGAAGCAACACGTGGCCTCGTGCCATACACTTGACGATTAAAGAAGCAAGGGGGCAGGGTGGGCACGCGCGCCAGAGTGTGTGTGAAATAGAAGTGTGCTCTGTACTCGGGCCACCCCAGAAAAGAGACAACAGTCCATCTGCAGCTGAAAGTGATCTCGTGCCAGACACTTAAGGACGAATGAAGCGAGGGGAGCAGTGTGTGCGCGCGCACCAGGGTGTGTATCCAATAGAAGTGCGCTCTGTACGTTGGGCCACCCCAGAAAACAGACAACACCCCTACTGCAGAAAGTGACTTCGCCCCACGCACGAGATGCACATGGGATAAGTAATTAACCAGCGGAAGAAGCAATGATTTTAGCAGAACGTGTTGCCCTGTGCCAGACAGGAATAGTGCGAGCCGGGTGTGTGTGAAATAGAAGTGCGCTCTGTACTCAGGCCACCCCAGAAAAGAGACAACAGTCCCACTGCAGCTGAAAGTGACCTCGTGCCAGACACTTAAGTACGAATGAAGCGAGGGGAGCAGTGTGTGCGCGCTCACCAGGGTGTGTATCCAATAGAAGTGCGCTCTGTACGTGGGGCCACCCCAGAAAACAGACAACACCCCTACTGCAGGAAGTGACCTCGCCCCACGCACGAGATGCACATGGGATAAGTAATTAACCCACGTAAGAAGCAATGATTTTAGCAGAACGTGCCACCCTGTGCCAGACAGGAATAGTGCGAGCCGGTTGTGCTGTCATCCCATAGAGGTGGTAGGGCTCCCCATGCAGCCTTCAAGGCACTGAATAGTGCAAGGATCCGAGGCACCACAGAGAAATGGCAAAACACCCAGTGCAGCAAGTTACCTACTGCAAGACTGAGTAATTGGGGGGGGGGAGGGGGCTGCAAGCGAGGCTACGCTGCTGCCGTGTTTTGATGATGAAAAGTGGTTTTTGAAAACCGAGGGCCTTGAATATGTAATATTTCCAATATGATGTTCACTAATTAATCACTAAAGGAGGCTTTAGACATATAAGCACACACACAGGTGTATCTAGAGCAATAATGAACACCCTTCATGCCTTCACTGATAAGCCCTCGTTCTCCCACCTCCATGTCTAAGGGATATGTTATTTATGTTACAGCATTTGCCAGCCGTCCTGCGATTCTGTAGCGCTCTACTTAGCACAGGCTACTTTATCACATGATCTTACCAGTATCCTTTTCACCTCCGCAGACGTTCAAATGTTGGGAGTGCTACACAAAAGTACAGAATGCCGTAAAACACAGCCCATTGCTTCATTTCACTGACAGCCAACAGGCTTCAGATGCGACATCTGCGTGGAAGCCCGTCTCACCTGAAAGGCATCTCCTAAATAAAACAAGGCTAATTCTCGTGATTAACGTGTGAGCGGTTTCTTTGGTACATGTTCTTTCTGCTAAACAAGCACTCGGGAGCCATAGCCACGGCTTGTTGCTGAAGCGCCGCGCGTCTCTCTGCAGACTCTCCCTGCATTCCAGAGAGGTGCGCGACGCGATCCGGTCAGCCCTGCAATGCTGTGGATACAAGACCTGGCCGCGCGCACAACGTTATCCTATAGGGAAACGGTGCGCGCGGCCAGGTCTTGTCTCACTTCGGTGTTCTCAGACTGCTGAGACGCGACAATAGTTCTCTGGCGAGAACGTGCTTTCAGCTCGTTACTAGCCGAGACCTAAAAAAGGAATTCATGAGGCACCATAAAAAAAAACAACACTCCTAAAATACTACCACACTGCAGGAGAGCGGCCACAACACGGTGCAGAGCCAAACCGCAAGAAAGCGTCTGCAGAGGAGGGAACGGAATCCTATGGCTCTCCAAAGCAGCTCAGATATTCCGTAACAGATTCCCATTCCACGAAAATGCGCAGATCCTGGAAACACAGCGCTCAAGAAGTAAACCCAAGTTGCTTGATTGGTGTAAGGGTGAGTGTGCACCCATCTCAAGGACCACCCATAGAAGTCATAATCCCAAAGCAGTCCGCCCAGCTAAGAGAATAGGTACATATCTAAGCCACAGTCATAGCAGCGCCTCATGTCAGTAAAGTGAGCACTGTAGAAAATACATAACCCAGTGTATGCGACTGCAACATCAAGTAAGAGCTGCAATAAGCAAGAGGTAAAGCACACTGAGAAAAAAGATTGACGTTTGGAATGATGTAGATCACAAGGCTGTCTATAGTATTTTTGTCTCACTATTCAAGACAAAACTTGTGTAAATTATCACTAGTCCTGCTGTATTGGGAAAAGGCCGGCCCAAACTATCAGCCAGGTCCCCTCCGAAGGGGAACAAAAGCTACCTCTGATAGGTTTCTGCCTCGTTGGTTCTCACCTGCGGCTTACATCTGGTGAATGAAAGCTGACATAGAAGGGTGTCAGCCTCATTGGACCACATTAAGGAGTTGCAGCCAGACCATGCGGAACGTACTGCATGATTGCAATGATTCATGTGTCTGGGGAGACACATCCATCTTTCAAAGTGTATTGGAAGGTGTATCTCACAAACAGTATTCAAAATAACCTATATTTAATATTTATGAGCCTGCAATTCCATATTCAAATTTAGTAAGAATATGCGAGTGGAAGAATGTGAAAGTTTTATTTGAATTTGATCCAGCAGACATATAAAGGTAGAATAAAGGGACATGCTTAGTTTGCTGCTTTAAATGTTCATCTCAGGGGCAGATTTAGTAAAAGTGTGTACAGGGTTTGAATCACAAAATTGACGCAAACTGGCACAATATATTATTTTTGGATGAATTTACCAGCACAAATATCGCAAAGCAGCACTGGGAAGTTCCATGGATGGGACATTTGTGTGCCATTTCAATCACCCATCTTTTTGACACAAAGACCTACCTACTAGCAATGGTAGATAGCACCCAAACAATAATAATGCCTGTTTGAGGCAGGTGTTAAAAAGGAGAAATATTTGTATTTCTCTAAACTTTTGAGACTTTTCATATGTGCTACAGTGTAAAGCACACATCCAAAGAGGGAACCATGTTAACGTTTGTGTAGGCACAGTTTTTTGGACAGGAATGGTATCATTCTAGGACTAGACCTATACTAGACATGACACAGACGACTTCACACTATGATGCGCAGGTGTGTGCTTGGCACCAGGTAGCCTGATTATATGCCAGCGCTAGTGTCAGAGACGGAGGGTGTCATATCTTACTAGATGTGGCACTGTCCTGGTCTCTTTCATGTAATGCAGTGCAGCAAGTTTGGTTGATGCACTACGTTGCATGAGTTTTTAATAAAT
Organism: Lissotriton vulgaris; assembly: GCF_964263255.1. NCBI lineage: Eukaryota > Metazoa > Chordata > Amphibia > Caudata > Salamandridae > Lissotriton > Lissotriton vulgaris. Next base: position 518,590,813 of record NC_141695.1, on the reverse strand, counting down.
CTACCTCTTAGAGGCCGATTTCGATTCTCGCTCGCAAGGGCTCTGAACGCAATCCGGCTGGAAAAAGTAGGAGCCGTACGCGTGTTCTCCACCCGACTCGTACAGCTGTACGTGCGAGCAAGTATCATACGAGAAACACAAAATCACCGACCGAATCGTTTCTGGGTCCGAACCGCTCTCTATGCCTCGTCCGTAAGCAAACCGTGCCATCCAATGGAGGCGATTTCCGACCGAGCCAGTACGATGCATGCGTCGGACAGCCAGATCGAGCCGAAGTTAACAGCTCGCAAAACGTCTGGGAAGCTGCTTTAGGGGTCCGCGTCGGACCCCCCGTCACCTGCAGCCTTACGACTCGGACATAGGGGGAGATCCAAGAGTCTCCCCAACACAGGCATGTACGGTGCGGATGGCACCGATGCGTACCCACTGTGGGGGGCACCCTTGTGCGAGACGTACCCATTCAGTCAATGGGATCCCATGTACGCATCGTACGACTGGCTCCCAATGACTTCTATGGGAGTCCGACCGAACCAAGTCCGGCAGCATGCGGCCGCATCGTACTCCCTCGGTCAGACTGCAGGAGTCCGGCACTGTCGGAAAACACTACGGACACGGCTTGGTCGTAGTACTTTCCGACCCAGGTCAGAATCGACCCCTAAGTGTACAAATGCAGTAAGTGGTAGGAAGCTTTTTCTAAAAAGATGCTATCTTTGCATCAGAACTTTGATTATGACCCAGAATAGAAATAAGTATGCTGAAGTAGCCCAGGAGGCGGGAGAAGATGTACTTATGGTTCCTAGGTACAGGTAAAGTCCACCATAGAATCAGCACATCAAGGAAAGGGCAACACAGTTGGTAAGTGTTATGTCCCCACCTACACAGATGAAGACACATTTAGGTAAGCCCAATCATAATGATTAAGGATTTATTTGCATTAGACCAAGATGGTGAATGACAAAAATATTGAATAAAAAATATAGTGCCCCATGAATATCATGTCATAAATATTTTCACTAACAAAATATCAACAGAAGAACAGAATATCTAAGATAAGAATATTTTTTGGGTATGTGATACCATGTTCTAAAAATATTGTTGTATTTACCAAGGTTTAATATAATATAATTGTAATAAATAAAGTTTTTAGATTTATGTTAGTAATTTATATTTTAGTACTAGGCGGTTGAATAGGGTGGGAAGATAATGACATTATAATTAATTTAATTTCAATGTTAATTCATTTTTTATTGTAAATTAAATGTAATTGAAGAATAATTATGTAAATTGTGTAATTATTTTATTTAGTCCAGTTTAATTTGTAAAGTAATGTATATTTTAGTTGTGGGTTGTTGGTTTTGTAGGGGAATGGGTTTGGAAGTCTTTGCAGTTTTAATATTTGTTAAAATTAATTGTTAATACTAATTAATTATTTAATTGATCATTAATTATGTACCTTTTCATGTAAATTACTTACTTTATTTGAATGTTTTTTTAATTTATTGCTACATGATTTAATAGTATTTGTAAGATGAATTTCATTTAGCATTTCTTTAATTTTATTTGCTTTATTCAAGTAATATTTTAATTTAAATATTGTTTTATTATTTTATTTATTCTGAGTTCATATTTTTTTAGATGTAGGGAGGGGTAGTGAACTGAATTTTAAGTCATGTAATTTTTATATTTTTACCTAATTTGTATTTTTTAATGTATATAATATGTATTTTATATAAAATATGATTTAATCAATTTTCTTGTTAGGAATTTAAATGTTTTCTACAAAGTGAAGTTCAACACTTTACCTGATGTTGCTTACACATGAGTGTGAGTATTAAAACTAACCCCTTTAAAGTCTAACACTTTCCCTTCTTTGCAAAAATGTAAGTGGGAATAGTAATTCTAACCTATCTGAAGTCCAAACCCTTTCCTACTTTTGCGTGGATTGGAGTGAGAAAAGTAAATCTACCCTCGCCGAAGACCAACACTTTGCTTAATGTTGGTTAGAGTGGATTTATATAAATTATTTTTTATATCGGTGTTTAATTTTGTTTGCATTTATAAATTGTTTTTAAACAAAATTATATCATTTTTAGATTTTTTTAAAATATTTATTATATTACTTTACCTAATTCATATATATTTTAATGTACTTTAAAAATATAATTTTCTGTTTTTAACGATTCAAATATTATTTAACATATATAAATATATGTATATAGTATATTTGAATATTTTGTTTCAAGTATTAAAACAATTTTGTATATGTTCATTGTAATATTTAAATTAGGTTAGATATTTTTGTTGGTTATATATAGGTTTGCTAATTTTACCTTTAGTTTACTGTTAATGTTTTAAATTAAATGAATTTTAAAATGGTTTATTTTAACTAATTTTCTATTTAAATGAATTACTTTAAAGTCGCTATTTATTAAAGAAACAATATTTTTTTTTCTGCGATATTCTCTTGTACAATACTTTTCACCCAATAATTTTGTCGCTTACATTCTACTTATAGATCACAACATTTTGGTTAACAATATTTTTGACATTATATTTGTATCAGTCACTATTGCTATTTACGACCAAGACTATTACAGAAGGAGAAGAAGCAGCTGTCAACTCTCTGCTGACAACTTACTCTTAAGAATTGAACTTACACATTTCCCACTCACACAAACCTCCTGCTATCACAGTAATGCACTCAACATTCTATCCATCATCAGGTTCAGAAGTAGGATGGAAAATGAAGCTTCAAAGGCAGGGTGGAGAGCGTCAATGCTACCAAGAAGAGAGGGTGCCTAAGCAGATGTGGTTGTGAGCACTACAATGCGCTTCTCCTGGACCAACGACTGCCGCTTATGTTACACACATAATGAATAAACAGACAACACCCCAAAGAAGTTCTCATTGGGCCCGATGCCTCGCCCCAAGACAGGTAATGCAGGGAGTAGGCTCATAGTGCTGGTGCTAGCGCTGGTGCACAGAGTGCCTGCAAATCACAGGAAAGCAACATTAGCATCCAGGTGGTAGCTTGGAAGCAAAACATCCGTCGCTGGGCATGAGCCGAGGTCAGATACAGCAGCTCCGTCGGCAGGCTGGATGGGACAGATCATGGAATGGGATGTGATCAGGGCGCAAGTCGGGGGTACATGCGATACGATGTTCACCCACTATTTTCACAGGTTGGACGCCGTCCAACTTGCAAGAAGTGGGCCTCACTGAAATAAGCTGAACTTGATCCGGTGCAATTTTCAGGTACCAAGACAGATTCAGCAGCACGCCAGCACCTTGTCTGCTTTCTTTCAGAGCAGCAACGTGCAGGCGGTGAGCGGGCTATCGTATTTAAGACACCAGCTGGGCCCATTACAAAGACTGAATTTAAGTGTCCATTAGCAGGCCCGGACTAGCCATAGTGGGCACCGGGCAATCCCCCGGTGGGCCGCACAGGTGGGGGCTGGTTTTGGGCCCCTGGGGGCCATTTTTGTTACAGGGTCGTTTTTGCAGCATAGCAGAAAAATCGGCCCTGTAGCAAAATCGGCCAAAAACCGGCCCTGGCAAAGAGCTCGGTGGTACCCCCAACCCCCTGTGGGGGGTGGGGGGGGGGGGCGGCCGAGCACTTTGCCAGGGACGGTTTTGGTTCTCAGTCCGGCCCTGTCCATTAGGCCGCCTTTCGGTCCACTATATTAGTTGGGAGCAATCCGTCCGTCACACCTAGATGCAAGGGAGAGGGAAACAAAAGAGCACAGTTTGTTACCTCTTCAAAAATTATTTAGAGAGACCTGCTTTTCACTTTGTTTAAGCCCTGTATATAAGAGCTATGCATGCACTGTAAGAGTGTCAAATGTGCTGGTCTCTTGAAGTATTTACACAAATAACCTTTTAAATACCATTATTTTATGTTTTATAGGCACTAATCATCCCAATGCAGGGTGTCACAGCGCTTTACATCACACACACATGCACATTGTACATTGACAATCAATCGTATAAATTTGAAAAACAATGTACTTGATGTGTTACATAAGACAGTTAGGGTTACAAGGCGTAGGAGTCACATGTCCTTTATAGCTTGCTGTGCTATATTAGAAAGATTACAATTTATGAACCGCAAGGAACAAAATGATCGGTGTTAAAAAACTGTAATCCCCTTAATAGCTACATAAAATAAAAATCTGAAATCTCCATGTTAGATGACGTGCTTTGCAGGAGACACATTAACCCACAATGCTACTTTGATTCAAAAACTGGGACTAAAGAAAACACAGATCTCTCCAGCAAATATGTTACCCTCCAAAATTACCTCAGCATTATTATTGTTCCTTGGGGTTTACTGGGCACACAAAGATCTCTGAAGCAGGGGCCTTAACCCATAAGGTATTTAAAAATGCAGACATTGCAACCAACAGAATATGTTTAAACAGAATATATTTACTGCTACGTTTCTCCGTTTCTCCTTGTTGTCAATTTCTTTGTGGCAGAGTTTTTACAAAATAAATGTGTAAATTAAGGCCCAAATTTAGCGCCAGGGGATGCGTCACTTTTTTGGCACAACCCTGACACAAACTCTCAGTTGTTAAAGCTCGTAATGCACTCATATGTACTCACGATAGACTTGCAAAACATATTTATGAGGTTCAGATCTGATGTCACTCCTTGTGATGTCACTTCCTATGAGGTCATGGGCTGTAAAGCCACTTCCTGTGAAGCAGCGCCATGATGTCACTTGCTTACTGCCTAACTTCTTTCTATAGGACTTGGGCCCTGGACGTGATACTGGTGGCACTGGAACCAGACTCAGACTGTCGGCTACCTTGGGGGTTGGCCAATTGCGCGAAGTCCTGGACAGATCTGGGCAGGTAGCGCTCAGAGGCAGAAGATGGACGCGCTGGGCGATACTATTCACAGAGGTTCACACCCCTTCGCACTGTAGCACCTTTTTGGCGCAGGGGAAGCTACCGTCGTAGACTGCTCCCCCTCACCCTGCTGTTGGGCCGCTCTGTGGTGCTCTTGGTATGTCACCAGGCGCTACACTTACTGTGAAGGCCGCTCACCCTTCTCTTGCTTATGTGAGTCCTGATGACGGTTTTCTGGTTATGCAGCCCACTGTGTCTTTGATTCTGAACTGTAGGTACACTTGCGTCCTGCCCCTGATATGTATCTGATCCTACTTCTTGTCTTCCCCAGTATTTAAAATCTTCTATAAAGAGTAATGAAAGAAAGCAGATGGGGTTTGTGCAAGGACAACATTCAACTCGGAGGAGGCTGATCATTTGATCTTAATGTGCAGATGACCCAAGATCTTTCACTGGGAGAATGCTGGTCACAAATGCAAACACGTCTGCAGAGAGTGGAGTGCCCCCCCCCCCCCCCCCACCCCAACATCTTTAATGTGCTGGGATGTGTGGCCGCTCTTTTCAGTCCCTGAAAGACAGCAGCCTATGATCTTCTCGTTCAGAACCGCACTGCCCATTCTGCCGCCGGGGCATTTCTTAGGTATCCTGTAGGGTAGGGCGCGACTTTCAGACATGACCCAACCATAGGCTATGCCCCCATTCTAAGCTCAATCTCAAGTTGAGGGGGGCGCTCTGAACATTTTACAGGGACTGATTTTGGCTTCCAGTCCGGCCTTGCTCTCATTGAGCCGTGCACTTACCCCATGCATCTGTTGCGACGACTCACCTCCTACATCCAAGTGGTAGGGCGTCTGGGAATCAGTCAGTCCCGGCTCCGAGTCTCACAGCATTTCCTTTGTGAGCCCCTTCAAAAGACGCTGGGGGAGGAGGGATGATTGTGTGTAAATGACATCTTACTTGCAAGTTAAAGCAGAAATCAAATGAAACTCTGCAACTTAGTTCTGCTAGTAGTGCCAAGAAATACACCCTAGCTAAGGGAAACACAGCCGTGCGCGCTACTGTGTGTGAGAATGTGTGTGTGGGTGTGTGTGTGTGTGTGTCTGTGTGTGTGTGAGAATGTTATGAGAGTGAGTGTATGTGTGTGTGAGAGAGTATGTGTGTGTGTGTGAGAATGTTATGAGAGTGAGTGTATGTGTGTGTGAGAGAGTATGTGTGTGTGTGTGTGAGAATGTTATGGGAGTGAGGGTGTGTGAGAGAGTGTGTGTGTGTGTGTGTCTATTGCCTAGCGAAGGTGATGCAGGCTACATTCTGCTTTTGATGCGGTCGGTATTCTTAGCACAATGGCATGCTAAGGTGGTAGACATTATTTGACTCAAGGGAAGCAGTTGTTTACGTTCCAACTTTGTAACTCCTGAGAGGTCGCTCGTTTTGATGGAGACAGGCCCGGAAACGCAGCTGGCTCTCCAGAAAAATCATCGTACTCTGCGTCTATGATTATGTAAGTATAAATATACCAGTTGCCATGGAGATCCTCGTTCTTTCACCCCTCCATGAACGGCTGATTTGGTTTTACATGAATCGGTGTGAATATTCTTTCAGTGGCTTTATACCTAAGGGGTTTAGCATGGTAGAACTGTAACACAGATAACTACATGGAGAGACTGGTCTGGTTTCCAGAGCCCAGCAAAAAGCTTAGTATGAGCCCCTCTCCACCGCACCACCTGCAAGATGGACGGACAGAAACCTTCTTTTTTTATTATCCCACCCAGAATAAAATGTAGGCTACCAAGGGAGGCTCCTAATAAGTTCATGTAGTATACTGAGCGTCCCATCTCCCCGCATGAGTGAGCAGGTGATTGGAGTTCGGAGAGCGGATGAGTAAACGTGATGATGCGTTGGAATGTTGGTGTGTGAGCCGGTGATTGGTCCAGATAGGAGTTGGGAGACTTGAAACCCTGGCAATAGCTATGAGGCTCCTGAGTTATCTATGTCATCTGAGTCTTTAAACGGCCTCATTTTAAGCTCCTTTTAGTGCTCTCTCCCGGAAAGGACGTATCCACTTTAAACAAAAACAGGGCTCAACAAGTTAGCCAACACGTGTCTTGTCAAACACACCTCGTCAATGCACGTGTCAAGTAAAGAATATCCTTCTACAAGAGTAATGTAAATCATTTGCGATCGTCCGTGTATTCTAAAAAATGATGGTTGTGTGCCATAACGTAGTACAATCTTGGCCCTGAAAATATGATTTGGCGAATTGTTTTCTGTGGGAAGGATATTCTTATTAGAACTGGAAGGCTGTTCATCAACCCACACGGCCGCACATTTAAGCTGAGGATACGACTCCTACAGTAGTGAGAATAGGACTTTTTTAAATTATTGTTTAAAAATATTATGATTTAATACACATTACGTTTGTTGGGTTAATGTGCTGTAACATTGTATGTTAGTAGTTTTAGGATAAAAATGAATATTTTAAAGCAGTTTATATTTTAATTTTACAATAAATTACATTTTTTATATATTTTTAAAAAAGAATAATGTAATAACTTTCCTTACACTTTCCCACACGGAGATCTCTGCCACGGGGATGGAGAACTTCCCCTACGTGTGCACAGTTACTAGTAGTAACTTTAAACTTCAGTAGCGGCTTGTAGGTAACTGTGGCAGGGGGACAGAGGCAGGGGGATAGAAAGAAAAAAAAGACTTACCTGCTCGTTGCCGGTCTATTCTTCGTCCTCGCTGTTCTGCTGGCTCCCGACAGCACCCTACTAAGCCAATCATGCCGCTGCAGTCACCATGACAGCAACCTCATGATTGGTCTGAGCGCTGTGGTTTGGTGCTGAGACGGTAGGCAGCCGTGGTCCGTGGAGGGAGTATCGGTTGGGCAGGCAGGCGGGTCGGGGGAGGGGCAGTGTGGGGGGTGATAAACACCGGAATATGGATGATTGCAGGTAAGTAACCTATTAAATTAATAAATCGAATTTCGTTCCGTGCCCTGCATCGCATTTTGTGATGCAGGGCATGGAACGAAATTCGTTTTATGTCTAGAACTATCCTGAAATACAGGGAGGGAGGCTCGACTTGATTATATTTTTGTTGAGTGCAGTGCCTGGAACAGAGTATTAGATTTTAGGGTTGTATCGAGGGGAGAGAGTGATCACAACCCCTTGATTCTGTTTTTTTTCCGTGCCGGGCATCTATATGGATAGCTCATCTTTACAGTCCGGCACATATAACAAGGCCATCCTGACAAGTAACAGACGTAGGATAAGATGGGACAAGCTGGTCAATACTCCAGATGGAGTAGGTGAATTGTATACCCGGGGTTTCCCAGTATTAGTTGACGTAGCTACTCTTATTGAACAGCAATTTACCCCTGACTTTTATGAAAGGCTAGAAGAACTTAACAAGGTATTATTTAACAGCCTTTCAGATATCTTAAATCCTCTGGGTTTGAGTGGGAGAAGGGTCGGAAGGAAGCCAACTTGGTATAATAGGGCCTGCAGATTGGCAAAAAGAGAACTTCTTGGCGCATTAAAACAGAATAATAACAGGGAACTTATAAAGCGCAGGAGACATGAATACCGGCAGCTAATCCACCATGCTAAGATCGAGTGGGGGAATGAAAACTGGGCGAACTTAACATCAGCCCTAGCGGTTAAAGATGCACGGAAGTTCTGGCAGATTGTGAGCACATATGCATGTTATTTACATGAAAGTTTTAAAAACACTAATAAAAGCAAAGCTAAAAAGCCACCTCATTACAAACAGAATGGCTTTAACTTAAACGAGGGCGAGATCTATTGCATTTGCAATGCTTGTTTACTTTGGTTCCATCAAGAAGGCATTCAGATGTGTCACCCATTTGCCATAAATTCTGAATGTTAGCGCTCTAGTTGCTCATTAGATCACTGTAGTAAAGCTACTGCTCACCAGGGAAGTCTGCTGCTGATGTTCAAAATGCATGTTTCAGTCTGCATGTCAGAATTCTTTTAATGAAATAGAAGAGGATTTGAGAAGTCACTCAAAATGTGCCCGAATTTTTCTTTCTGAAGCACTAATCATACTTTCTATGGCAAAATGAGCCCCCTGATTTTGTTCCTTTTTAAATTAAATGTTTTCAGACTTACCACTTCATTCCAATCAAGATGGCTTCTGGTGTGCCATACTTTAGTCATAAGTAAGACTTTTAGCGCTCTAGTTGTTCTTTAGAACACTCTGGGACATTCTGTCATTGGGCTATACTTGGGCTACTTCTGGGTGATATTTGGGCTACATTTGGGCTCTTTTGTCTCTGGTGGCCATCTTGGGAGACTGCATGTCAGAATTTTTTAATGAAATAGAAAATTATTTGAGAAGTCACTCAAAATGTGCCGTGATTTTTCTTTCTGCAGCACTAATCATACTTTCTATGGCAAAATGAACCCCCTCATTTTGTTCCTTTTTAAATTAAATGTTTTAAGAGTTGCCACTTTATTCCAATCAAGATGGCTTCAGGTGTGCCATACCTTTGTAATAAGTAGAACTGTTGGCGCTCTAGTTGTTCTTTAGAACACTCTAGGAGGCTGCAGTAGAACACAAAGGAATCAACTGACAGACTCTGTACTTGTTGTATGTACATGTTTTACTGAGAATGTCAGACTTCATTCTAACATGACTGAGAAAGATAATGTGAATTTACAGAAAATATGCTTTCAGTTTAGCTTATAGATCCCCTTCCAAACCACTGTGGGAAAAGCATGAGATAACAGTTTTCTTTCAAACATGATTCATGATATCCCAACAGAAGGCTTTTTCACATGGTAAAATCACCTTAGAACACACCACAATTCCTAAAATGAGTATGGTACCATCAACAAATGATTTATAATGTAACTATTAACTACAATGCTTTTTAATGAGGTGCTATCATGTATATTGGTCCCAAGATGGCTGCCAACACTTCTTGGATGAAGTGCTGACAGTCAATCAGATCTCACGATGAGATGTGTGGTTAGGCTCCGCCCAGATATATATGTGTTTTTGAAGTTAATTTTCATAAAAACCACTGGAGCAATTTTCACCAAATATAGAAAAGGCACTTCTGCGTACCAGTCCTTACAATTTTGCAAAGTTTGGTGTAATTCCATTCAGCGGTTCGGGCTGTAGCCTTGTCTATTCGTCCTATGGAAATTAACATGGGGAAAACACGTTTTGGGACCCCCCTTTTTTCTCAGCCCCCGCATGACGAATCCCCCCCGAAACTTCCAGGGAAGAAGCGGAGCGGAGCTGGCCTAAATTTTGGAAAATTACACGCAAATTCCTCAACCGTTGCCAAAGTTATTTCCAATAGAATGTTGCGGATTTCCTATGGTAGCTAGGACCTAACTATATATACCTACTGGCTATCACCAGTAGGTAATATATATACATATATATTACCTACTGGCTATCGCCAGTAGGTATATATAGTTAGGATTAATTCCCTATGGCATTTCTGAAAATTCTATGTCTAATAACTTTAGCGTTTGTGGACGGAATCGGCTGAAATTTTCAGGAAAATGGCACATTTTGTTTCTGAGCAGCCCCTGAAAATTTGGGGGGGGGTCGTCAAGGGGGGGCCGAGAAAAAAGGGGGGTCCCAAAACGCGTTTTTCCCATGTTAATTTCCATAGGGCGGTTGGACTCACTTTTAGCCCGAACGGCTGAATGGATTTTCACGAAACTTGGCAAAATTGTAGGGACTGTTAGCCCGATGTGCCTTTGCTAGGTCTCAATATATGTGCTTCAGTGGATTTTGAGAAATTACCGTTTAAATCAAGATATATATCTGTAACAGCGCTCTGGGCAGCGATCCGGTTAGCGAACTTTTCGCGAAACGGAACTTTGCGCGCAGAAAGCTGATTGGCTCTCCGGTGTCTGTCAACATTCCAAACAGTCTGGAGCGGCCGCCATCTTGTCTCTCGGAAGGATCGAGAGAGAAGAAGAGGTGAAAAACGAAGGGGGAATTTAATGAAAGGGGGCAAGGTATCCCCCTCTTGACCCCCTAGGAATGTTGTTGGGGTTATTAAAGGGTCCCGTGGGGAAAAGAAAAAAAAAATGATTTTTCACGGTAGAAGCGCTTCACGGGCCGCGAACTTGGCCGCAAACTGGTAGCGAAACGGGAATTCGCCATTTTGTGCTTCGTTAATTAAATTACTAGGTATAAGGGGGTGCGGGAGACGTATCCTAATCCCCTATGTTTCCTGAGGGTGGCTGAGGAGGCTGATATATGTTGATACATCTCTTCCAGCGGCTGTGCGTGAGCTTTTTTTTTTTTTGCTGCGTGACAGTCCGGAGCGGCCGCCATCTTGTCTCTCGGTAGGATCGAGAGAGAAGAAGAGGTGAAAAACGAAGGGGGAATTTAATGAAAGGGGGCAAGGTATCACCCTCTTGACCCCCTAGGAATGTTGTTGGGGTTATTAAAGGGTCCCGTGGGGAAAAAAAAAAAAATGATTTTTCACGGTAGAAGCGCTTCACGGGCCGCGAACTGGGCCGCAAACTGGTAGCGAAACGGGAATTCGCCATTTTGTGCTTCGTTAATTAAATTACTAGGTATAAGGGGGTGCGGGAGACGTATCCTAATCCCCTATGTTTCCTGAGGGTGGCTGAGGAGGCTGATATATGTTGATACATCTCTTCCAGCGGCTGCGCCATCTTGCCTTTTTTCCAATGCCACAATTTTGTCGTGCATGGCAGCCATTTTAGATGCCAGGCTGGTCCCAGGCTATCACCTACCCCTGCGGATGTAGTTTATGGCCCCAGCTGTAGAGAATTCAGACATGCCAACCCTCCCGATTCAGGCGTGTGACTACTGATTTCAGTGCTAGTCTCCCGCCTCCCGATTTCTGCAAGCAAAAACCCGGGGGCATATTACGAACAACTAGCGATAATTTTTGTCTCTAACTTGTTTAGAGACAAAAATTATCGCCGCACATCGGCGATTTTTATCGCAGATAAACCTTGCTATTATCGCAGAAAAGTCAGCGATATTCATGTATTATCGAGCAAATGCTCTTAGCCATGTTATCCACCTCCCATTGGATAACATGGCTAAGAACTGCTCAGGGCAGGTGTTAGATTTTGGAGATATTCGCGCTTAGCGCGAATATCTCCAAAAGTTGGTAATAGGAGAAAGCGATGTTAGGGACTGTTTCCAGTCGCTAACATCTTGGCACGCCACTTTGCATGTTATTAGTGATAAGTATCACTGACATGCAAAGCGGGGCCCAAGATGGTCGCTATCTCCTTTTAGCTGTCACTAACTGGTGTTAGCGACAGCTTGGTAATAGGGAGATAATTTTATCTCCGCTTTCATGGCTTTTAAAGCCAAAAAAGCGGAGATAAACCCCCTTGATAATATGCCCCACGATTCCTTGGGGGTTTCAGCTGACAGGGCTTGGTATTGTGTTACATGGTAATTTTTCCAGGAAACGTCAGAGGGTCGATGCAGGGGTTCTAGAAGAGGTGATAAACCATTTAAGCCTCATGAACAAGCGCATGGTCTTTTAAAGATTTGTGAAGTACTCGGGGCGGCGGTGTGTGTGTGCCCTCTTTCAGGAGCGGGCGGGGGGGCACTGCCAGCAACTTGCCAGGTCAGGTAGTGTTCAACACGTGCATCACCCTTTCTCTGCCTGCTATTGCGCTCCATGCTTCGGAAAGGTAAGAAAAAGAACGTGCATTTGAGTTTGAAATGTCCGATCCTGCAGCAGCACACTTCCAAAGCCCACACATGACAATAACCCGATTCAAGGCCCTATTCACCCGTTTTTAAAAAAATAGATAACACTCCAACAAAGTAAGATTATAAAACTTTATTAACTTTTAACTATAATGAACGGAACAAAAACTAAAAACATTTAAACATTTTTCAACTCAAAAAGCAACAATGGTTAGAAGCTGTCTTTTGTGCGAATAGTCCCAAGGCAGCACAACGTGCAGAGTTCTGGACGGCACCCAGGTGATGTTGCCTGGGTGCCGCACTGGTTTTGGAATCCTACAATGCAGCACAGAAAAACAGCGTGGGGCGTCCCGGGTGGTGCGGGGGGAGGCCTCGTCAGTAGCGGTCTGTTGTGCGAATAGTCCCAAGGCAGCAGAACGCGTTGAGATGTTGATGGGACTGTGTCCAGTGTCCCATGGCTGACACAACATGTACGACAGGCACCCAGGTGATGTCCAGTAAACTGCCGCACTGGTTTTGGTATCCTACAATGCTGCTCCGAAAATTGGCGTGCGGCGCCCCGGGGGGGGGGGGGGGGGCGTGGGGGAGGCGGCGTGAACGGGCCTCCCCAGGTGGCGGCCATCTAGCTGAGTTGCGCCCGCTCTTGCGGCTACAGCGTCTCGCTCACCATGTTGTTGAGTTGCTCCCACTCTTGCAGTGCAGCGATAGGCGGCTGCCACATGGCTCTTAAAATGGCGGACGGCTCCTCGGTTTTGGGCCTGGTCCACTGAAATGGCCCTGGGACATCTTGGAACTCGGACGCTTGCCTGCTAGGGCTTGGGCTCCATTCTCGAAAAGCGTCCCCTCAGCCGTGAAGATTCTACAAAAGTCTTGGGGGCCCCCGACTCCCGCAGGCTTCCGGTGGGGAGCGGCTGCCATGATTGCTCGCGGAATGACCACGACGGAGCCACGAGATGGTGGTGCTCTCATGCTGACGCCAGCTTCAGTCTGAATGATCCAGAAACAAGGTGGGGCTTTCATCGTTTGGGAAAAAAAATGTTCTAAACCAATGAAAAGTGTTATTTTTAGGTCATATGACCAAGCCTTCCATCTTTAGGAAATCAAAAGTAAAATGAACCAATGAAAAGTTTTATAAACAAGTCACATGACCTGTTATGCGGCATAGGGCTACAAAAAGCGTAGAAAATCCGTTGGCACGTGAGGCGGCGTCAGTAGCGGACCGATGTGCGAATAGGCCGAAGGCAGCACAACGCGCCGAGATTCGGATGGCACCGAGGTGGTGTCCAGCAAATTGCCGCACTGGTGTGGCCATCCTACAATGCTGCGCCGAAAGACGGCGTGTCCAGCTGAGTTTCTCCCGCTCTTGCGGTACAGTGACTCGAACGCGCCGAGATCCGGATGGCACCGAGGTGGTGTCCAGCAAATTGCCGCACTGGTGTGGCCATCCTACAATGCTGCGCCGAAAGACGGCGTGTCCAGCTGAGTTGCGGTCACTGTTGCGGTACAGTGACTCGAACGCGCCGAGATCCGGATGGCACCGAGGTGGTGTCCAGCAAATTTCCGCACTGGTGTGGCCATCCTACAATGCTGCGCCGAAAGACGGCGTGTCCAGCTGAGTTGCGGTCACTGTTGCGGTACAGTGACTCGAACGCGCCGAGATCCGGATGGCACCGAGGTGGTGTCCAGCAAATTGCCGCACTGGTGTGGCCATCCTACAATGCTGCGCCGAAAGATGGCGTGTCCAGCTGAGTTGCGGTCACTCTTGCGGTACAGTGAGTCGAACGCGCCGAGATCTGGATGGCCCCGATGTTGTGTCCAGCAAGTTGCCGCACTGGTGTGGCCATCCTACAATGCTGCGCCGAAAGTCGGCGTGGGGTGCCCCGTTGGCTTATGAGGTGATGTCAGTAGTGGACCGATGTGTGAATAGGTCGGAACCAGCACAAGGCGCCAAGATCCGAATGGCAAGTCCTGGATGTTGAGTGCCTCAGTTAAGAGTTCTGAGCAGTGCTTGTAAGACTGTCTGAAGCTTATTTGCACCTGCTGCAGCTTCACTATTGCCCTGGTGTGGCCAAAGGTGGCACATGACATAGGCGGCCGGCTCCCGAGGTCCGGCGGAACTTTTTGCCTTTTCCTTTCTGCTTCTTTTCCTACAATCCGTTTCATCTGAAGACACGACCAGGTCCCTGAATGTGTGCAGGGGGACGCTATTGATTGAATGAAAATGGCGGCTTGACACAAAGCTGACTCAAGCGTTACTGTTGATGCTATACAGACAAAAATTGGTTTTCAGTTTGTACATTCTTCAGTTTTTTTTTTTCCATCCAAGTCTGATTGAGAGTTTGTATAAAAATGGCTTCAGATTTTCCACATACTACTCTTCAACATTCTTCCTAAATGTAACAATGTGAAACTCACTAGGAGAACGGCTGTTTCTGTTTCCTTTCAAAATGCTGCCAACAATATTTTCTGAATGGAAGACACCATCTTGTAGCATAAAGGGCCGAAAGGGGTTCTGGTCTGGCCGATGGTTGGTGGAGACATTTTGACTATATCTTGGACCTGCCCGGCCTCGCCCAAAATGGCGCCGGTATAAATGGGACTCGTAACTCCTTGCCCGCAAATGTATATCTAGAAAATGTTATTGTAAGTGGCCCTGTCGTATTTTAATTACAAAATGTACGTCCACCGATTCCGCAACTGTTAGACACCTTTGTTCTTGCAACCTAATGGCCCGCTCGTTACGTTCTTCTACAGTGTAAATGTCTCCTCATCATATACGATTTCAGTTTGCTCCGTGGCCGGCCCACGTGGTTATAGGCCCGTATTTGTATACTGACATTTTCACAATAAAGGTTTTTAAAACAAAACACGGTAGTAGTATTTACATTGGTAAAGTTTTTACTTTTAGTCACTGTTTTCGAATCAGTAAAGGCAAGTGAAATAAAGCAGTCCAATTACATGACGGATAAAAGGTATAATATGTAGGAACGCAGTAAAGATAAATGCTTAAGGGCAGTTGTGTTTTTCATGTCTGCAATATAAAGTGATCGATAAGAATCTGATAATCAGGCGTATCCGCGACTAAGACAGCAGGCCGAATCTCTTTTACTCAACGGCTCCGTCATGGAAGGAAGAAATGCCCTTTTTCTCGAAAAAGGAATATATTTTACTTACAAGACAGTTGTAAATTTTCCGGGAAAGTACATTAGCCTGGAATATTATAACATATGTTTGAAAAAAAAATATTGTTCGAAAACAATAAAAAGCGTAATTTTTAGGTCATATGACCAAGCTTTTCATCATTAAATTAACAAAAGTAAAATGAACCAATGAAAAGTTTTATTAACAAGTCACATGACCTGTTATGCTTACGTTACGCGCTGCGCGCCGCGCCTCGGATCACTTCCGGGTGCGCTAACGCGGCGTGTCATATAACGCATTACGCGACAACGTAGGTCAAGAATATAGTCAAAATGTCTCCACCAACCAGCGTTCGGAACACAACCCCTTTCAGCAGTCCAAAAAGTTCTGTTAAATGACAACAGAGGGGACAGGCAACAAGAACCATCAGTCAAAGAGGGGAGGGCAAGTTCTTCTCTTCCGGGTCATGTTGGGGCGCTACCGGAACTGATCGAATTGGTAGTCTACAGTGTTTCTGGATGTTTCAGACTAAAGCTGGCGTCAGCATGAGACCACTACCATCTCGTAGCTCCGTCGTGGCCATTCCACGAGCAATCATGGCAGCCGCTCCCCACCAGAAGCCTGCGGGAGTCGGAGGCCCCCAAGACTTTTGTAGAATCTTCACGGCTGAGGGGACGCTTTTCGAGAATGGGACCCAAGCCTTATCAGGGAAGCGTCCGAGTTCAAAGGTGTCCCAGGGCCATTTTAGTGGACCAGGCCCAAAACCGAAGAGCCGGCCGCCATTTTGAGAGTCCTGTGGCAGCCGCCTATCGCTGCACCGCAAGAGTGGGCGCAATTCAGCTGGACGGTGGGCAAGACGCTGTAGCCGCAAGAGTGGGCGCAACTCAGCTGGACGGGACAAGGTTCAGAATTGAAGAGTCATCAAAAGGCAAAAAGTTCCGCCGGACCCCGGGAGCCGGCCGCCTATGTCGGGGGCGATCTCAGGCTACCCCAGTGCTATAAGACTTGGGGAGGGTGTCGGAGCCAAGCGTCTTCTCCGAGTCCATGGCCATCACACCGCCCCTCAGGGGCCTCCGTCAAGCTGTTTAGGAAGGTAACATATCACATTGTTTTCTAATGCAGTCAGGTCCATAAACGACACTCACTTACTTTGAGAATAGTGAAGCTGCAGTAGGTGGAAAAAAGCTTCAGACAGTGTTACAAGCGCTGCTCAGAACTCTTAACTATGGCACCCAACATCCAGAACTTATGCCATTTGAGAATGGCAGTGACATCGAAGCAACTCAGGGACCAAAACCATTAACGTACTTTCACGTATGAAAATCTTACTTGGGGAGGGGGCAGGAGCGAAGCGGCCCCTCCCAGTCAGCGCCACCACACCGTATGTTGAAAATTTGAAGCCATCGTTCTACAAAGTCAACCAAACTTGGATTGAAAAAATCTAGAAAAATGTACAAACTGAAAACCAGTTTTGGTCTGCATAGCATCAGTAGCAACGCTTGAGTCAGCTTTGTGTCAAGCCGCCATTTTGATTCAACAAAGCACAGGCATTGAAAAAGGCTCAAACTCAGAACTCTGAACTATGGCACCCAACATCCAGGAGCTTGCCATCCGGATCTTGGAGCCTTGTGCTGCTTTCGACCTATTCACACATCGGTCCACTAATGACATCATCTTATAAACCAACGTTATGTAAATAGTTTTTTAATAAAATGTTTTACCCTGTTTCTTTGCTGGTGTGTTGTCTATATTTTTAATATTTGCATAGGGTTTGTCGTTATTTTGTGCGGGATGGGTGATGGAGCCGAGTTGTCTTGCAGCCCTCATGGTGTGGAGCTCAGTTCATCTCACTATTTTCGTATTTCTCATGAAGGGTTGTTCCTAATATTTCTATTTTAGCGAGGTCAAAAAGAGATCCAATTAGTGGCCTACTGATTTTGCTCGATTACTTTTATTTTTTTACACAATTTTTCACTATCTGCAAAGACTAAACAGAGTATTGCGACTTTGTGCTTGTTTGTAAATAGAGAATGATCCAAAGAGAACCAATTCTAAAACAGTAAATGCTTGGACAACAATCAATCAAATGGAGAGACAAGCAGGCACGTCGGATTACAACGGGGGTAAAGGCCTTCGTTAACTACCCTTCAGTATCTGCAAAGAGAGAGTACTACTAAGACAAAAGAGGGGAGGGGGGGGGGGGTGCAGCGTTCAAAGCACATCAGCGTGCATAAATACGAAAATGTTTTTATCTATCACGTACTTGACATTTTAAAGCTTTTCATATTTGCTATTAAAAAACCAATGAAATTCACAGAAAAAACCATAGGTTATAGTGGATATATAGTTAGGAATTTGCATTTACAAAACCTTGAAAATTCAATGAAAAAACCATTGGTTTTAGGCCATATATAGTTAGGGATTTGCATTTACAAAACCTTATTTTACTCGCATAAAACCATTGAAATTCCATATATAGTTATAAGCGCTAACTATATATCGCGCACCCGCAATCCACTGCTGATGATGTCACATATTACATCATTCATGACATGGTTAGTGACATCACTGATGACATCACTGATGACATCTCAAATGACATCACTGATGACATCACTGAAAACATCTCATTTGACATGACTGATAACATCACTGATGATATCATTCATGTGATAATACGATGAACCTCTTCAGACTCTAATATAACCTTAGATACAATCAGTGTAAACAGACACTCACAGACTGTCACTCATCCATGGAGTTACTCACACACCTAGTCAGTCATGCAAAGAATCAATCACACCTCCATTTCCTCAAATATACAGTTATACAAACTTTACTTATTCAAACATATACTAACACATATTTACTCTCTTATACAATCCCTGATACAAGTTCACAATGATCCATACAGCCACTCACACATTCACTGGCTCTTATGCACAGTTATTTATATATGTCAACTCTCACATGTACTGTGTTTTACATATGTACTTACTTTGACATGTAGCACTGAGATATCCATTCACTCACCAATACACTCATGCACACAGTCAACCGCCCATACAGCTGTTTCCACATGCACTTTTGAAACCATACATCTAGTGAATCAACTGCTCACACATCTATGCACAGAGTCACACACCTCCCAGCCACCCACACACACACTCAGTATCCCATACAAATACTTGGGCAACCAATCAATAACCCATATAGTTACTCATATAGCTACTTATCAACACATGCAACAGTTTACAGAACAACAGACATAATGATGCACAAATTAAGACAGTTTAGTCACTAACCCATGCACTCAGTGAGACACATTTAATCACTCACTCATACAGTCAGTCATGCACCTACTAAATCCTTCATCCAGACACTTATATATCCACTCATTCTTCAATATGTAAGAGATATTTTAACTTTACAGAAACATACAGTCACTGGATGATGTCATCAGTGATGTCATCAGTGATGTCATCAGTGATGTCACTAACCATGTCATGAATGATGTAATATGTGACATCATCAGCAGTGGATTGCGGGTGCGCGATATATAGTTAGCGCTTATAACTATATATGGAATTTCAATGGTTTTATGCGAGTAAAATAAGGTTTTGTAAATGCAAATCCCTAACTATATATGGCCTAAAACCAATGTTTTTTTCATAGAATTTTCAAGGTTTTGTAAATGCAAATTCCTAACTATATATCCACTATAACCTATGGTTTTTTCTGTGAATATATATATATATATATATATATATATATATATATATATATATATATATATATATATATATATGTATATATATATATATATATATATATTACCTACTGGCGGTCGCCAGTAGGTAGTTATAGTTAGGATTTTTTTCAATGCAAAATCTCAAAATTCTATTTGGAATAACTTTGGCGCCGGTTGACGAATCTGCCTGAAAATTTCCTCAAATTTGCCTCGTCGAGTTCCGGTCCTTCCCTGAAAGTTTGGGGGGGATTCGTCAAGCGGGTCCAAGATAAAAGGGGGGTCCCAAAACGTGTTTTCCCCATGTTAATTTCCATAGGGCGGTCGAACTTACTTTTAGCCCGAACGGCTGAATGGATTTACACCAAACTTGGCAAAATTGTAGGGACTGGTAGCCCGATGTGCCTTTGCTATGTCTCAAGATATGTGCTCCAGTGGATTTTGAGTAATTTAGGTTAAAAAAAATATATATATCTATGGCAGCGCCCCGGTACGCGCACCGGGGAGCGCACCGGGCGCGCCACGTGACTTGCGCACGGAAAGCTGATTGGCTCTCGGGTGTCTGTAAACATTCGAAACAGTCCGGAGCGGCCGCCATCTTGTGTCTCGGTAGGATCGAGACACAAGAGGTGGCCAAAACAAAGGAGGAAATGACCATAAGGGGGCAGGGATAGACCCCCCCTGACCCCCTGGGTTTGATGTGGGGGCTATAAAAGGGCCCCGCGGGGCAAAAAAATAATTTTTTTTTTGTTTTGCGCGTGGGGAGCGCCAGGTACGCGCACCGGGGAGCGGACCGGGGAGCGGACCGTGGAGCGCACCATGGGGAAAAAAGAATGACAGACTTTTCAAAAATTATATGTTTATTAATTGTTCTTTTTTTTATTTTTTATACCAACATGTAGGTACCAATGCAGAGTCTAAAATTTAATATACACCGTCTCCTTTGTAGATATCTTGCATGTTGTTACAGAAGTTATTGTGGTATATGGAATTCATACCATAGTCTGTCAGGAAAGCAGAAACAACATGGAGGCAGGAGATGATAAAGAGATGTTAAATACACATTGGAGATAATATAGTGGGAGAAAGGAATTAACTATGAGCAAACTTACTATGTAACACAAAAAAGTTGCACAGTATACTATACGTCTCACTTTATATTATAAACATTTTGGAACTACTTGATGAATTACATATAAAAATGAATAATGTCTCGAAATTTTTTTGATTATTAAATATAAATTTATTCTTCTGATTCCTTTTCATAATTTAATAAAACTTCTAAGAATATATTGTCTGGAATGTCCTCATTTTCATTCTGTGATTCTATTGATTCCACACACTGAAATAATTCATGGTCCAGAGACTCATCCATAAAATCAAAGTTATCATTCTCAGCAATTTTTTCTTCAGGGTTGTTGTCCAAAACAATTTCAAAAGAAATATCCTGTTCTCCTTCCATTTTGTTGCTGTAAATTGCATAAAAAATAAATATATCAGTAGAGATAGGGCACTGTTGGGTTTAAGTTCAGACAGGTAGTTTTGATTTTTTAACAGTGAAGTTATCTTTGGGCAGTGTATGGTATCAGGCTGGAATTAGAAATATAAAAAAGTGTATGTGATAAAGCCTAAGTAAATTCATAATTATACCAGAGAAGCCTTACTCAATCCATAACTATAACAGAAAAGCCTATCTCAATCTATAACTATTACAGAGGGATAGTTTATAACTATCAGAATATTTTTTCCCAAATTAACTTAAAGTGCACAACATACTTCACTTTCCAAAATAACAACTTACCTTTGAGAAAGCAGTTGAAGTTCTCAGTGTAATTCCTTTTCAAATGTACTTCAGGAAGTAGTAGTCAAAATGGCTGTGTTTCCCTCTCTTTTTTTATATATATTCATGTACATAACCAATCAAATGTCAGGAAATAATCGTAGAAAATGAAAGTAACTTTTTAATTGGTTGTAAATTCTAACACTTCATATGTGTTTTTGTCATGTAATTTACCTCAGGATATTTAGACAGGCCTACAGCCTAAATGTCTCAATGGAATTCCACCAAATTTGGGTAAATGGTAGGGACTGCTATGTAGTAGGGCCTATTCTATATTTTATGAAAGTGTCTCCAGTGGTTTTTCTGTAAATTACTTTCCCACCTTTTTTTAGGGAGCGTTTACCGGTGCGCGCCCCGGTACGTGCACCGGCAGCGTTACGGGAGTCCTCCATTTTGTGTTTCGGTACAATCGAGACACAAGATGGAGGACAAAACACATTGGGAATGGGTAGAAGGGGGCATGGTAGACAGCCCCTGACCCCCTAGGTTTTCTGAGGGGGGCTTAGGAGGCTCATGTAGGCCAAAAAAATATTTTTTTTTTACAAATTTCGCGGGGGGAGTGCCCGGTACGCGCACCCCGGGAAGCGTACCGGGGAGCGTACTTTGGTGAAAAATAGTGAAAAAAGTTAGAAAAAGAAATTCATTATGAGTGGTCAGAGGTAGGGTAGCCCTGAAACGAGCTTTTGGGTTCTGTGGCTGATTTAAGTACCTACAAGTAGGTTCCAATGCACAGTCTTAAATTCAGGAGGAATATTCTATTCCCCTCATCTGAGAAGTGCACACCATCCCCTCTGTAGATGTCTTGCATGTTGTAACACAAGTTATTGTTGTATATTGAACCCATTCCATAGTCTCTCATGTAAGCAGAAACAGATTTATTCACATGTTTCCGTGCTTTCTCAAATTGTGGACAAAATTGGTTGGACCAGTTCCATTTCTGTCTTTGGCATATATTAGAATATACCAAGGCAGTTTGTGGAAAAAGTGTCATCAATTGATCAAAGGTGTCCTTTAAAAGCATTTCCAGACCAACCCTAGTCATAGTGCCCAAGTCATTTCCACTACAGTGCACTATTAAGAGGTCAGGGTTTGGCAGATGCAAAAAGGTTTTCACCAATGGTATCAATTGGTGACATCTCAATCCTCTCTGGCCAATCCACTTGATTTCCACATTTGATAAACCAAGGTTGTGAAAATTGCTGCTAGCTGCATACCTTTGAACCCAGTGGATGTAGCTATGACCAATAATCCACACAGAATAGATGATGAGAGAAGGTTCTGGTGCAGTCAGATGAAGTGTGGGAATGAAATGGCAGTTGGAATAGTAGGAGTTTACAAAAAAATAATTGTGGAGTTTCACTGCTCTTGAATCACAAGCAATGATTGGTGGATTCAGATAGTTGAAAACTAAAAGTTAGGGTGCATGGTTGTGTTTTGTGAAAGAAGCAATTTGAATGGTTAAGAAAAAGTCAATTAAAGAAACGTTTCATCGGATAAGCTGGTGTATTGAGAGGTCAAACATCCTTGCTTAGTTCATTTGCAACATTGTAGAATAAACTTTTGAACCTGAGAGTTCAGTAAGGAGGGAGTTGTTATGGTAACAGATAGAAAGGGCTGAGGGGGGAAGGGTGTTGGTTTGAAAATAGTGAGGGAAGAGTTTTGATTGGTTGAAATGAGGCATATCTGTGTAGAATTAGAGGTTTTCTGTGCCAGTCATGTTTGCAGTGTGTGGAATGCATACCTTTTGCTTTGCTAAAGAAAAATTGGTGTGTGTGTCTGACATTGTTCTCTATCTCCCAAAGCATTTGTAAAGGTAAGAAACGATTCATTTAATTTAGATAGAGACTTGTATGCTCTATTGAGAAGATTTGGAAGCAGATTGTTTTTTTTTAATGTTGTTTTGTGTCATGTTTTTTTATAATGCTTGGTTAAAACATTTTAATGCGTAGAGGAATTGTATTTTGTGAAATAGTGAATTTTCAGTAGTGAAATTGAATGCTTGTATATAGGACCTGTGCTGTGTTTCTAAAATGTTATTTTAAAAACGATTTTGGGGTAATGTAGTGGTTAATGTTGTTTTTTTTTCTTCAAACTTTACAAGAACAGATTGTTGAAAATCGGGATCAAAGATTGTGTGGTTTATTGAATTCTGTGTTTGAGAAATGTAGCAGTGATAGAGCAAAAATAGAAAGTGTAACAGAAAATCGAAATATTTTAGATATGTGTTCTGGTCAAGATAAATTTTCACAGAACATTCAGCAGGATTGTCAGGAATTTTTAATGTATATGTTTGGTGTTTTGGAAGATGAAGGTGTAGATGTAGATAATCTTTTTAGCCTTTCTTATCAATGGCAGCATGACTGCCACAACTGTAGTTCATCAAGTACTACTAGAATAGACACTGAAAGATTTATATATTTGACTTTACCAGACTGTAAATCAGTGTCATTTAAAAATCTAGTTAAAGCAGCAGATCATAATATGGTGTGTACCCAATGTAAGTGTCCAATGCTATCCACATTATTTATACAAAGTTATGGTCAGTATATCATTTTAGTTTTCCAACGATGTAGACCTGATGGAACTAAATTGACAACTTGTATCAAAAATTTTGTGGCTTCTCAGTTATAAATTTCAGGAAGAACCTTTACAACTGTAGCTATTATTTATCATGACGGTCCTTCGACAACATCAGGACATTATACATGCTACTTAAAAAGTCAAAAAGTTTGGAGTTACTGCAACGATTCTCATTTGACTTATAAACAACGTTTGCCTTATGACTTTAAAAATTCTTACCTAGTGTTTTTAAAACCAAAGTTTTAGTAAAGGTAATTGGCCTTTGAAGACGGGAGTAGTTAATAAAAGTTAGTTAGTTAGTTAGTCTAATGTTTAAAATTATTTATCTCATATAGGTACTGTAAGTGGATCTCATAGTAAAAAATACTCATATATCTGACACTATTTGGCCGTAAGGAAAGTGTAAGGTATGATGTTCTTAGAGCTTTTTTCATAGAAAGTCGATGAAATGGAAGTTATAGAGAACAGCAGACTTTTTTTCCACCAAAAGGACCTTCACTATCTACTATTTGGCCTCAAGGAAAAGTAAGTGAATCAAAGATTAGTGTACATATATGATTTGTAAGTTTTTATGTTTTTTTTTTAAACACAATCTTTTAGATTGTGTTTTTTTCCCCGCTGTTATATGATGAAGAGTTTGAACTCACTAATTTAAGTGAAATTCAATATATTCTGAGAACAGCAAAAATAAACAATGTAACATATTGTATAAGTCATTCTATAGTTTGCATTGTGTAATTTATATTGTATTCCCATTGTCTCACACTCATTTTCCTTTTTCCACCCTTATTTAGCTCGCTTTACTCACTTACACTGCCTTTCTTTCACTTTGTTTCATCGCTGTTCCTTTACTCCACTTCTTTCACAACTCCTCAATCCAATTTCAACTGTCTGCATTTCCTCTCTCCCTTGTACCACTTTTCAGATTTCTCACATTCTCTCAGTACCACTGCTTTAGTTCTCTTCCCCTCTCTTTCCTTCTTTTGCTCCTTTACTCTTTTTCCTTTCTTCACTCATTGTACTGCAGTTCACTCAGTCCTTCCCTTTGTCTTTCTGTGTACTTACTTTCTCACTCCTTTTTCCTCTATTGTTCTATATTAACCTCATTCCTTTCATCCCTTCACTCTGTGACTCCCCTTCACTCACTCTCAGTCATCTTCCATTCCTCTTTCTTATTAATGGATCCTCATTTAGACTCCTTTCCTTTTCACTCATTTTCCTTTTACTTTCTTCTCTTTCCTGATTTCGTTTTGGTATCTCACATTCTTTTAGTATCTTACTTATCTTCAGTAATTTGTTCTCCTTCTATTTCTTTTTCCCTCTTTTTTGTCTTTCTACATTACTTTATTTCTGTGTTTGTATCCTTCACTCTTGCTTTATTTCTTAGTACACTTTTTTTGATTTTTTACCTCTTGACCTGTTTCTTCCATTTTAAAATATATATTTTACTAATTATAACTTGTTTTTTCTTTTGTCTTTCACAGATACAAAGTGTAGTTTAAACATGCAAGTAAGTTTTCATTAATTATATGGTAAGTGTGACTACAAAATGTAGTTTGTCATCACCCTTTGCTTTAACCTCACTACTTTTCTCTCACCCTACCTCACCCCTGTTTCCTTACTCTGCTTCCCTCACTTATTTCATCCTCCATGTTTACTTCTCTTTTCCTTACTTTCCTACCACATTCAACTTCTTTCAGTGCCGCTGCTCATCCACACTCCCTCACTTACCTTTTTTTCTGGTTCACTTAGTCCCTTTCTGACACTCCTTCCTTCACTCTGTCTGTTCTTTCTCTCTGTCACTCCCCATGTCTTACCCTTATTCACTTTTATCCACCCTCTTTCACCCCTCTTTACCTACACTCACTGCTCTTTTCTTTCCCTCCGTCACCGCTGTTTCTTTTCTCTGATTCCGTCACTACCCGTCATTCCCCATCCTTTACTCTCCTTCCTTTTACTTTCATCACCTATTCACATTCTCCCAGAACCTCTGCTTTAGTCTTCTTCCTCTTTCTTCTCTTCTTTTGCTCCCTTATTCATTTTCCTTTTCTCAGTTACTTCCTCTTATACCTTTTCTCTGTTTTACTATCTATTACACAGTCCCTCTGTGTTTCTCCCTCTAGCTCTCTTTCTCTTTACACCACTCTCTTTGTCCCCATTCCTCATGCTCACTCCTTCATTCTTTTTTTTTTCTTTTTTTTTTTTGGTGCGCTGACGGGACGAGCCCCGGTACGCGCACCGGGGCGCTCACCGGTACGCGCACCGGAAGCGCTCCAGAGAGAAATATAAAAAAAAATGAATATACTTTAAAAAAATATATATTATATTAATATACAATATAGGATTCATTTTTAGAAAAACATATCTTTCTAAGCTATAGATATTTGCGAAAAAATAACCTTAGAAATTCACTAAAAAACACATAGGTATGAGGCCCTATAAAAAGCTAGGAATTAGCAGTTAAAAAACCTATGAAATTCACAGGAAAAACCATAGGTTTCACACCAGTAATAGTTAGGAATTAGCATTTAAAAAACCTATGAAATTCACTGAAAAAACCATAGGTTTCACACCAGTTATAGTTAGGAATTAGCATTTAAAAAACCTATTAAATTCACTGAAAAAACCATAGGTTTCACACCAGTTATAGTTACCTGGAAATTTTACTGATATAAAACCATTGAAATTCCCACGTTATAGTTAGTTGGACTCACTATAACTTGCGCGTGTAATGCACTGCTGATGACATCACATATTACATCACTCATGACATGGTTTTTTCACTGAATATATATATATATATATATATATACAACGTGTGAACAAGACACATTTGGTGTCGAAACGCGTAACGTTTTTGAGAATAAAAAACTGCATCTTTACTACCGAGTACACGTGATGCGCGTGATGCTTCTAAGCAAACTGTGGATTGAAAATTAATCTTTCGGCAAATGGGTTCGCCGACAGCCTATGGTTTTTTCAGTAAATTTCAATGGTTTTTTAAACGCTAATTCCTAACTATATCAGGCCTGAAACCTATGGTTTTTTTCATTGAATTTCGAAGGTTTTTTAAATGACAATTTTTAATTGTATGAATTTTTTTTATACTGATTTACTACATTTTTGCAGGCAGGTGTTCAGAGGGCCCGCCCCCTTTTTACAACACTCTGCAGCGCAGCTCCATCGTGCTTACTGGAGATATCTGTTGGACTAGTTCCCTCTAGGGGAACTCTGTATTGAACAGGAATTAATTCCCCAAGTTAAACTGTGCAAACACGCCCTGTAGAGTGTTTTAAATTGGGGGATTAATTTTCCTTGCAAACTGGGGGTCCCTAGGGGCCAACTAGCCCACCATGAGCCTCCATTATGTGCCAGGGGGCTGCGTTGCTTTTCCCCGGGGGCGGTGGTCCCCGGGGCAGTGCAGGGGAGATTGGGGCTCCCCCACACTTCTTTATTTATTTATTTTATTTTATATTCTTGTAAAGCGCCAGACTAGACCCCCGGAGGGGTATCTCCGCGCTATTGCTGCAACTGGGAGAGTTCTAATTTGAATTGTGTGTCCAACCTGAAAATAGGAAACTACAGGGCATTATTTGTTAGGGTACAGATAGGTTTTTAAAGTTTTCCGGAAGGTCAGGTGGCTAGAGAGAGATCTTAATTCCGGGGGCAGAGAATTCCAGAGTATTGGTCCGGCATAGGCTAGTGCACGGCCACCTTGTCTGGTCCTTTTTACTCTGGGTACTTGCAGTAGCTGCAGTTGACTGGAGCGCAAAAGGCGCCCAGGGGTGTAGGGCTGAAAAATAGTGGCCATGTAATTTGGGCCCTCCCCTATCATACTCTTATGGATAGTACACAGTGTTTATCACTATGCCCCCGTGATTTTGTCCCCCCGGGGGGGTAATTTGAAAAAACGGGTTTAAAAAAAAAGAAAAAATTGGCCTTGGGGGTCCTTGTGGGACCACCTGGGCAGGCCTAGGGGGTCAGGGTGTTTCTACCCTGCCCCCTTTTAGTGTTCTACACGTTGTTTTTCTGCTTTCTTGGTGCGCGTTTATAGATATATACATTTCTTCAAATTCGATTTTCTCAACAACTACTGGAGGGATTTACACCATTTAAACAAAAGGGCGATCTGCAAATCAGACTCTACCATTTTGCCAAATGTCTTGTAATTCCATTGTAATTCCATTCAGCCGTTCGGGCTGTAGCCGTGTCTAATCGGCCTATGGAAAATAAAATGGGGAAAACACGTTTTGGGACCACCCTTTTTTCTCGGCCCCCGCTTGACGAATGTACCCGAGACTTTCAGGGAAGAAGCGGAGCGGGACAGGCCATCTTCTTTGAGAAATTCACGAAGATTCGTCAACCGGCACCAAAGTTATTCCCAATAGAATGTTACGGATTTCCTATGGAAACTAGATCCTAACTATACCGCCAGTAGGTAATATATATATATATATATATATATATATATATATGTATATATATATATATATATGTATATATATATATATATATATATATATATATATATATATATATATATATACATATATATATATATATATATATACCCACACACACACACACACACACACAGGCAGCACACAGGCAGCTGAGAAGGTTTAACCCTTAACCATTAATCACTGGTTCATACCAGTGATTAAAGGTTAAGGGTTAAACCTTCTCAGCTACCTGTGTGCTCCCTAAAGTGTGTGGCAAACCCAGTAGCAGAATGTGATAGCAGCAGTCCAGCCGCGAGGTGAGCACCACCCCACGAACTCTGGGAGCCACGAGGCGTGGTATTTACCTAACTCACTGTGGGGCATCTGAGCTGGATGAGGACGGAGCCGCACATGGGGGGCTCATACAGAGCCTTGAATGGAGCTAAGAACAGTGCCTCCATCTACGGATTTTAACTTCAACTCCCACAATGCTACAAGACACTGTTCCATCTAAGCAGCCCATCGAGGGGTGTGTCATGGTTGATAAAGACAGCGTGTGGGAATATGCACGCAATCTTCGTTTTCAAGCCTCTGATGAAGAAGGATTTCGAAACGCATAAGGCGATACGAAGGAACTGCTTACATTTTTACTGTGTCTGTGTGCCGTTCATACCAGTGATTAAAGGTTAAGGGTTAAACCTTCTCAGCTGCCTGTGTGCTCCCTAAAGTGTGCGGCAAACCCAGGAGCAGAATATATATATATATATATATATATATATATATATATATATATATATATATATATATATATATATATATATATATATATATATATATATATATATATATATATATATATATATATATATATATATTTCAAAGCAAACGTCCCTTTCTGGAGGAGGAGCGTCCGGCCAGCTGGTGCAGGTGACGAGTCAAGGACTAGACTCGTAAATATTCCGAGCAATTTCAAAAAGACACCGCACTCTTCTCTGATGTTTTCAAGCTTGTTTAATCCATCTCAAGTAAAACTTCCTCACCTACGCGTTTCGAACAAATGACTGTTCTTGATCACGGTAGAAACAAGTCCGTTTTTACTTTTCAGTATTTATACCCTACTGCCCAGTTTGCGATTAGGATGCATTATGGGAGGGGTAGTTTTTGGTTGAATTCCAACCAATGTCAATTTCCTATTCCAAATCAATAAGCCACATGTTGATGACATTATGTGGGTTGATTATTATTCATGGACTTAGTGCCTGTTGGATTAGAAGAATGAATTCTTCTAATTTACATGATGTAAGTATGGTATGTATACCTGCTTACATTGATATTTATGATTCTAGACATATGCTGGGGTGATAGCTGAGTGCTATATACCAGTGTCAATGGCTTATGTTTTGGTCCAGGAGCTTGACATTAATTAAAACAACGAACAATGCAAACAACCCTTTTCAAATTTCAAAAATCTAAACAAAATGTACTCTAAAAAGCTACTAAGACGCTAAGTTGAAGCATAGAGTGTACATTTTCTCAAATGTTTCAATTATTAATCCTCACATTTCATAATTTGATTATTAACCATTTGTCTTATGAGATAGATATCATTACAACTGGATTACTTTCATTCTTTGATTGTCTCTTACTTAGTTGTATAAGTCATTTATAAGTGTGCATACAGTTCTTCGTCCCCATTCAAACCCATGGGGATCTTGGTCTTGAATCTTATTATTAATTTAGATTCCAAACGTCTGAGTTTTTGTAGGCGATTTCCTCCTCTCTCATTATCTGGCACCATGGCTATCCCTGAGTATTTTACATTTAGCCAGGTTTTGTTTTTATGAGTCATCAGGTGCTTGGCCATTGCATACGTTTGGTCTCTATTCTGAATTGCTCTGATGTGCTCTAACATTCTTTTTTTTAAGAGCACATATTGTCGATCCAATATATCTTTTACCGCAGTCACATTCAAGTAGATAGACGACATAATGGGATTCACATGTGATCTTATTCCGAATTTCAAAAGGTTGGCCTTTCGGATCAGTTAGGGATTTTAAGTTTTTTCCAATCTTGCAAGCTTTGCACGATATACATTTGGTAAAGCCTTTTTGGCCAACACTAAACTCCTTCATCAAAGATACTGGAGACTTTCTACGCATCATAATGGACACAGAATGGCAACCAACATATTTACTGGCCACAATAGGGGGTCGATTAGGATCGCGGACGGACTTGAGTCCGTCCGCGACCCCAGAGTATGAGGGAACGTCCGCAGGGGCTGCGGCGTTCCCTCATGTGCGATTAGGATGTGACCGCCACCCTGGCGGTCACATCCTGGATATTTAACATTGCGGCGGGTGCTGCTTCAAGCAGCACCCGCCGCAATGTTAAAAGTGCATGTTTTACATTTACATGCACAAAGCGGCAGGCACCGCGCGGTGCCTGCCGCATTGTGCATGTAAATGCTGGGGGGTACCATAGGTACCCCCCATGTGCACCCCCCACCCGCCAACACCCTGGGGGCCCGCAACGGGCCCCCAAAATCAAAAGTACACATGCTTTTCCACGGCGGAAAAACCGCCGCGGAAAAGCATGTTTACTAATGCTTCCTAATTTGGCTGGCGGTGTCTGATAGACACTGCCAGCCAAATGAGAGCTTTTCCGCCGCGGTTGTAATCCGACCGCGGCGGAAAAGCAGCGGACAGAAACCAAGACCCACCAGCCATCGTAATGCGGCGGTGGGTCTTTGGTGAGTCCGCAGAGGATTTTCCGCCTCCTCCGGGCCGGAGGTGGCTTCCGCCGGCCCGGAGGAGGCGGAAAATCCTCCATCCTAATCGGCCCCTAGATGTTGTATCACTCTATACATCTATAGAACATCAACTAGGTCTAGAAGCAATCGCATATTTTCTCAGACAGAGACCAATAGGGGAACTTAATCATTCAGCAATGCTGTTGGACATGATACAGACATGTCTAACGAACAATGTGTTTCTCTTTAACAATGGAATTTATTCCCAAAATCATGGAACAGCTATGGGAGTTTCCTTCTCTCCAAGCTATGCTAATCTCACCATGGGATGGTGGGAGAAACACATAGCTTGGAGAGAAGAAAACGAGACATACACTGCCAAGATAATTCTCTGGCTGAGATTTATTGACGATCTCTACCTACTGTGGAAAGGGACAAGGGAAGAGCTGCTCGAATACATAACGATCTTGAATACTAACAGTGTGGGATTACAATTCACCTTTAACATCCCAGAAAAAGAAATTGACTTTCTAGATACTAAGGTATACATAAAAGAGAACAAAATACACACCACGCTTTTTCGGAAGAAAACCTCCCCAAATAGCATCCTTCACGGAACTAGCTTTCATCCGGTATCTCTGAAACAAAATGTACCTTACGGAGAGTTTCTAAGGATGAAACGAAATTGCTCTGAACCCAACGAGATGGAACAAAAATTTGCAGAAACTGCACAACGTTTCTCTCAAAGAGGATATAGTATGCAAATAATCAAATTGGGAGAAACAAGAGCACGCAAAAAGACGAGAATAGAAACTTTGATTGAAAAAAAGAAAGATGCAACTTCAACAATGACAGAGGACAAGCCACGTCTAATCCTAACATACTCTAAGGAAAGTGTGAAAATCAGAAAAATAGTCACCAAATATTGGAGTGTGTTGAAAAAGGATCCGGACATTGGAAATATGATTGGAGATGCGCCATTAATCTCCTTTAGAAAGGCACCATCACTCGGAGACACCTTAGTTAACAGCCACTTCATGAACAAAAGGGAAGAAACCTGGCTGGAAAA
Source organism: Lissotriton vulgaris (assembly GCF_964263255.1). Taxonomy (NCBI): domain Eukaryota; kingdom Metazoa; phylum Chordata; class Amphibia; order Caudata; family Salamandridae; genus Lissotriton; species Lissotriton vulgaris. The sequence goes on along the minus strand of NC_141695.1, from coordinate 518,558,690 downwards.
ACGACAAAAAGGCTTTACCAAATGTATATCGTGCAAAGCTTGCAAGATTGGAAAAAACTTAAAATCCCTAACTGATCCGAAAGGCCAACCTTTTGAAATTCGGAATAAGATCACATGTGAATCCCATTATGTCGTCTATCTACTTGAATGTGACTGCGGTAAAAGATATATTGGATCGACAATATGTGCTCTTAAAAAAAGAATGTTAGAGCACATCAGAGCAATTCAAAATAGAGACCAAACATATGCAATGGCCAAGCACCTGATGACTCATAAAAACAAAACCTGGCTAAATGTAAAATACTCAGGGATATCCATGGTGCCAGATAATGAGAGAGGAGGAAATCGCCTACAAAAACTCAGACGTTTGGAATCTAAATTAATAATAAGATTCAAGACCAAGATCCCCATGGGTTTGAATGGGGACGAAGAACTGTATGTACACTTATAAATGACTTATACAACTAAGTAAGAGACAATCAAAGAATGAAAGTAATCCAGTTGTAATGATATCTATCTCATAAGACAAATGGTTAATAATCAAATTATGAAATGTGAGGATTAATAATTGAAACATTTGAGAAAATGTACACTCTATGCTTGAACTTAGCGTCTTAGTAGCTTTTTAGAGTACATTTTGTTTAGATTTTTGAAATTTGAAAAGGGTCAAATTAGATTAGATGAGAAATTTACGTTTGTTGTTTGCATTGTTTGTTGTTTTAATTAATGTCAAGCTCCTGGACCAAAACATAAGCCATTGACACTGGTATATAGCACTCAGCTATCACCCCAGCATATGTATAGAATCATACATATCAATGTAAGCAGGTATACATACCATACTTACATCATGTAAATTAGAAGAATTCATTCTTCTAATCCAACAGGCACTAAGTCCATGAATAATAATCAACCCACATAATGTCATCAACATGTGGCTTATTGATTTGGAATAGGAAATTGACATTGGTTGGAATTCAACCAAAAACTACCCCTCCCAGAATGCATCCTAATCGCAAACTGGGCAGTAGGGTATAAATACTGAAAAGTAAAAACGGACTTGTTTCTACCGTGATCAAGAACAGTCATTTGTTCGAAACGCGTAGGTGAGGAAGTTTTACTTGAGATGGATTAAACAAGCTTGAAAACATCCGAGAAGAGTGCGGTGTCTTTTTGAAATTGCTCGGAATATATATATATATATATATCTTTATTTTGGTTGCCATGAACTATCTAAGTGTGCATACATTAATACAGTAAAATATATCTAAAAAATAAAATAATTAATAAATAGGATTACTCATACTCAAATTGGTTTATCATTTTTTCCCCCATCTGTATAAGTGTATGAAACTCGACAAGTACACTTTTGATTCCTGGAAATAGTCGATAGGTACAGGATTAACTGGAAGACTAGATACAAACAATTAATTATCAAGGGATTTTAAAACCTCAATCAAATTTAAAAACATTATAAATATAAAAATATATAATCCAAAATATATGATTGATGAAATATATGATTGTGAAAAATAAATGTACAACATATTTCAACATGCTATCTCCTTTAAAATGTTGCTGCACCTGTGCCAAACAACTTGCAAACATTTGCTGGCAGCAAAAACAATAGCAGGGGTCGGTTGCTTTTTAAGATTTTATGGGCCACTAGATATTTTGACAAGCCTGAGGACCGACATATTGGACAAATCCATTTACGGCGAGACCTTCGATATTGTGGATAAAAAACAATATGTGCATCTCGGGCTCTATGTCCAAAGCCCATTCAGGACAAATGCTTATAACCAGATCCTTGTTCCATTGATCAGTAAAGTATCTCAATGGAAGAATGCTTAAGCAAAAGTGAACAAACAAGCTGTATGCTAAAAATGTTTCAAAACAAGGGTAAACCACAATACATGTTAGTCAATGATTCCTTTTATCCATTCCTTACATAACCTTCATGTATATGTGCCCAGTAACATGATTTCAAGTTGACAAAGTCAACTCGGGATATACCATTTGGCGCATCCCACAACCTATTAGGACCCAGGCTCTGAAAACAATGTAAAATAAATGTAATCCAGGGAACTGCCTGTGCGCCCAATATGTAAAGTAAGTTTTTGAGCGCATCTCTATAGTCTCTTACCTACGGTGTGGACCAAAAACGAGCCCAAAACATTAGTGGTTTAAGCACTGCCTGATCGTTGAGTCTCTTCAGTCCTAATTCAAAATATAATGGAATTAAAGGGGTGCTGTTGGGAACAAAGATCAATTTTCTTGCAAATGTATTTTTTTGCACTGGATAGTGGGTGCAGGTCTGCATGCCCCCCGATCTCGGCACCATAAAGTGCAGTGCTCTGTACTTTTGCGCGATATACTGCTAGGACTGGTGAAACAAAGCATGAACATTTTTGCTTTTGAAGCCCAATGATGGCATTGGATCTCTGTTCTATTAACATGGCGCTCCTAGTGGGTTGTCCTGTCCATTTAAAGCTCTCAGTTAACTTGTCCCAAGATAGTCAAAGCTATACACTCTCTCTAATACTTCCACACCCACACAAATGACATCATTTTTGGACAGGCCTGTTCCAAACACCATATATTTTGACGTATTTACGTTAAGCTCTAGGCCTCATAACCTACAAAACCCTTGAAAACGTGTCAATTAAAATTTGAAGCCCCATCAGGGTTTTATAAATAAGTAGGGAGTCATTATTTTTCAACTCCCTGCAGCTCATCTACAACTCATAGTTTATTCAATACAGCCAGCCTGGTAATGAGCACAGTATTTAATGACCCCTATTTGTTTTTAGAAATGGACATCCTTATTTATTTTCAAAACGAACATTGGATGATTTAGAATCTGAGATTAAAGAAGAAGAATCTAGACCGGGTGAACAGGCTGCAGAAGAACCAGGCACAAGCAGTTCTGCAGGTCCAGTTTCAACTCCAACGGAATGTAGCCAAGATGTTGATGCTACTGTAAATGATATTGGATTGTATTTTAATTCATCAAAAAACAGATGATGTTAAATACCATCTACTAATTAATACGTATACTCCACAAGAAAAGTATGACTTTAAGTAGGATTCAGGTGGATCACTCTGTTCCCGCCATATGTGGATTAATTAATATTCACCATTGCTTAGAAACTCGCCACAACTGAAAGGGGCGATTTGCAAGTAATGCATAGTTTTTCCACAGTCAGTTCATCGTGGAACACAATGAGCTTTCATAATTATGCCTTTCACTAAATATAAAGACTTCCATGAAAGTGCATGCTACCATGCTTCATGGTCTTGGCATACAAATATACAAGTGGGTGCAACTCACTTTTTATCGCTCAGAAAGAAACCAGAAACAAGTATTGTTTGCCAAATGGACAACGCTGTGAAAAGGCATGCTGGAGAAAATCGGTAAAAGTTATTCCCAATTTTGTCCCCTATCTTATTTTGTGGCACACATGACATTGTTTGACGAGGGAAAAAACTACAACTGGAAACGTGCGAAGTCTGGACCAATTTCGCATTGAAGCAGGAGATGTAATCCTAAAGAACCATCTGGAAAATGCATCAGTTAATGCATGTTATACATCGGTGTGAGTTGAACATGAATTGATTATATTATGTAAAGAAACACTAAGACAAGATCTAGTATCCTTAGTCAATATGCCAAATTGATTAAACTTCGAAAATCTCCATGGCCAAGGATATGATGGATGCTCTACTATGGCAGAAAAGGAAGGTGACGTTCAAGCCATAATAAAGAGAACATATCCTTAAGCTGCTTTTGCTCACTGTGCTGCACATAAACTTAATTTGGTTGTTAATGACCTTAATACTGTTCCTGATATATGGAATTCTATTGGCACAGTGAAAGCCATCATCAAGTTTTTCTGTGAGAGACCAAAAAGAAGATCTCTTAATCTCAATGTGCCATTGCTGAGTGAAACATGATGGACAGCAAAAAACAAGAGCATTATAATTAATAGCTCAAACTTTGAAGAGAGTTTTGAGCAATTAAGAATACTGGTTACTACAGCATCAGGGAAAACATGTTGTGATGCATATCAATTGCAATGGTCCTCAAGCACAGTGAGCTTTCTCTTTTGCTTATCCATAATTTCCGACTACTAATCAAAATAAGAAACTGTAAGCCACACTCTCCAAGCTGGTCAGCTTGGTATCCTCAAGGTGAGTTAATCACGTGCAAGACTATCTGACTGTGTTCCATGATCACAGACAAAAAGCAGAAGAGCAATTTAAGGAAATGTTTTCAAGTGTTCAAACAATGGCAAAAATATTAACATTCAACTCTGCGTTCTCAGACAGTATGGCCAGCAATTATTTCATTCTAATTTTGGTTCCTCCTCTTTGGAAGAATACTATCGCCAGTCTATATGTGCCATACATGGACTCTATCATTGCATCATTAGAAAGCCAGTTTGGCAATGAAAACAAGAACAATGTGAGTCTGTTCTCATTTTACCAAAAACAACATGGCAAAAGTTACACTTGAGCAATACAAATGCCATATTAAAAACATCAAAGAAATTTACGACATTGAAAACCTGGAAGAGGAAGCAGTCACATGGTTTGGGATCTGGTCAACAGAGGATGAGCAGTTTGACAATGGAATTCTGGATTTGCTAAATCACACAGATTTATTTCCATCAGTCCAGCATGCAATTCTCATTGTTCTCACATTACCGGTGACCACTTGCACAGTGGAAAGGTCTTTCAGCACAATGAGAAGGGTGAAAACCTAGTTGAGGTTGACAATGGCAGATGAATGCTTATCGGGTTTGTGCATGATGAGCATACAGCGAGCAAAAATGGATGGAAACAGACAGCTGATTAAAAAAGTAATTGATTAATTTGCACAAGACTACAGTTGTTTACACAAGTGAGGTATCATTTTACTCGGGAGACCGAGGGGAAAGCTGGGTGGTAGGACCTTTGTAAGCCTGAGCAATACCAGCCAGAAATGTGAGGGAAATGTTCTTTTTTAGCTAAATTTGAGGTTTGCAGGAGAGTCTGGGTAGGAAAACATTAGGGGATCCACACAAGCCATAGCTCCCTGGACTGGTATCTACTTTTCATAAATGTCTGGGTTAGGTAGGTTTCCCAAAGAGGTCAGCTGAGCCCAGAACCAAAAACAACAAAGGTGCCCCTCTTCAAAAACCAGGTCGTTTTGTTTATAGATAATTTTGATATCTTCACAATACCTTTTGGGCCTTCCCTGCCGCGGGTACTTGGCCCACCCACACAAGTGAGGTATCATTTTTATTGGGATATCTGGGGAAACACTGGGTGGTAGGAAATTTGTGTTAGCCCAGTGAGGCTAGAATTTTCCTTCACAGAAATGGGAGAAAAATTTGATTGTTTTTCAGTGAAATTTGAGGTTTGCAGGGATTTCTGGGTAGGAAAATGTTGGGAGATCCATGCAAACCACACATTCCTCTGTCTAGTTTTCAGAAATGTCTGGGTTAGGTATGTTTCCCTAGATGGCCGCCGAGCCCAGGACCAAAAAAATCATGTGCCCCCCTTGCAAAATCAGTGTTTTTGTGATAGCTCATTTTGATGTCTCCACAATATGCTTTGGCCTACCCACACAGGTGAGGTACCACCCCCAGCCAAGCTCCAGTTCACGCACATGGCCAGCTAAACACTATTCCACGCACGCTGCCACCCAAGCGCCAGTCCACGCACACCGCCAGTCAAGCACCAGGCCACGCACACCACCAGCAAAGCACCTTCCATGCACACTGCCAGCGAAGTGCCAGTTAACGCACACCGCCAGTCAAGTGCCAGTCCACACACACCAAAAGCCAAGTGCCGTTCCACACACACCGCCTGCCAAGCGCAACTCCATGCATACCGCCAGCCAAGCATCAGTCCACACACACCTCCATAACATTTTGTTTTTTTATTTACAAAAAAGAAAACACAAACAAATTGTAAGTCAATACAAAATGGCAAACACAAAAGCAATAACTAAATACATCATACTAATGCCAACCTTGAAACTGAACAAACAATATATAACAATACTGACCAGGCAATTCACTTTAACACTCATGGATGCTCCCAAAAACTCTTTTGCGTGTGGTATATTCTAAAACAAGCAGGCACACACAGTGCAGATTTAGAAGGACAGTTGGTGCAGTACATACAAGTCTACTTCCCCGCACCTCTTCACATACAGACTCTACATCTCCTACTGGGAAAGTCTTTTTTGGGTGTGGGAGGAATGTGATCAGCATAGGAGTAGGTTCATCTGTTGGGCTTGGCTAAGCACATCACTAAGTAGGAGCGTTGTAAATTCAATAGTGACACTGGGTGTGGTATTGTTGTGTTTTTGTCACCTAGGGACATAGTAAGTTGAAGGATGTTTTGAATAATGTGTTTTGTCTTTGAATTTATTCTCATCTAGTGGCCTCTGAGGAAGGTACCATGGGTCCCGAAATGCATAGGGCAGCACTAACAACAATGCGGAACACACAGATGAACAAAGACTGAAAAAGTATATTAATGTGATGTTATGTTATGTTTTTTCGAAAAAGTTATGTCACAAATGTGGATTTGTGTTTTTAGCTTGGGTTATGTCATGCCAACATATAATTTGCCAATATACAGGAAATATAATTTTGTTTTGAAAAACATTGTGGAAAAGTTGTAAACATGTTTTCGGGTATACACAGAGAGATGATAGTATGTTAAATACACTAAGCAGTGAACGCAGGTTTTTTAGGTAATCTATGACTTGAAATACTTCTTACTGATCTTTCAATCCAGCCACATCCTTCATCGCTCCAACTCTAGGGATACTTGCCTGTTCCACTACAACAAGGCTGCCTATAACAGACTCCAGAAACATAACAAACGTCATCCTTGACTCTAGAGAACAATTCTTGAACACAACAAAAGCATTAAAAGTTGCTAAGTGGAAAAGATGGATAGCAAACTTCTTATACCAAATGTAAACCTTGCAAAGAGCAGTATAAGGTTTGAACCTCTAATCTACTTATTGAACACCACCCATGTCCCTATTATAGTCCATCATGCACACCGGTTTTTGCACTTCAGCAACCTGACCTTAAACAGTCACAGGTGAAGTACTTTCATCATGGATGGTAGTCAGCATGTTGACATCTCCCCTGTCTGCAAACTTCATAGCTAAAAGTTCATCACTATGCAAAGCACTGCACTGTCCCCGCTCAAGCTTTTGACAATCAAGCTACTTTGGGAAACATTTACAGTTAGAGAGGATTGTGCCACAAACAACAGTGTCCATGTTAGCCAATTCACTGAACAACAACTGCGCACCAGTGTAGAAGTTATCTACTTATATAAATGGTCGCCTTTGTTAAAAAGACCTCTACCAAGCCCCAACAAAATTTTCTCACTCACTCCGACAGTGGATGGACAACTGGGGGGGGGGGTTCAATCCTGGAATCCCTACTGGTATAAACCCTAAAATTAGAGCCATATCCAGTCCTACTCTCACACAGCACATACATCTTGTTTCTATAACGCGCCCTCTTGCTAAGAATGCACTGCCTAAAACCAAGCGGCCCTTGAACAAGACCAAAGACTCATCCACAGCTATTTCTTTCCCTGGAGCATAGATCTCAGAAAATCGATCTGTAAAGTGATCAAGGACAGGCTGAATCTTAAAATCAGGGTGAGCTTGTGGCAACGCTAAGCCATTATCGAAAAAATGCAACATCCGAAGCAGAAGCAAACAACGATCACATCTAATGATTGCAGGAAAAATAGCTGTTGCCATCAAGAAACTACTAGACCAATATGAATACATAGGGCCTGATTCACAAAGGTAAACTGAGATGAAAGTCTAACTTTATGACATTCGGTATTCACAAAGGGCATTTATGAGTAGTAAAGTTAGACTTTTGTCTCAATTGTAACTTAAGTTTTGGTATTAAGTCTAACTGAGACCAAAACATACGTTAAACGGAGACAAAAGTCTAACTTTAGCTTCCTTATCATGCCCATTGTGAAAGTTAAACCCAAGAACTTCTTCAACTCATCCAGATTTGTGTGAGTCTACCGGGTAGCGATAGAGTGGGGCCTAAGTCTGGCACTGTTGTCCCTCAAATACTGTTCAGCATACAAATTAGTCTGCTCAACAATCTCCTCCAAAAATACATCGTCCATTAACAACTGAAAAAATATTATAGGCAAAATGTTTTCAGTATCCACTTTACACTCTTCGACACCAGTAAAGGCAGGCAACGTCAGCTGCACCATGTCTCGGGCAAACCAGAGGTCAGCTCTTCCAATGGGAAGCCTTGCAGCCCCAGGCTGCAACCCAGCTGCCTCTTGCTGCACTATCGGCACATCAATGCCCTACTCTAAAACAAGCACTGAATTTCTACTAAGAATGCCTTAATGATCAGAGGATACCTCTTGGACAGAAAATTCACTATCAGAATCTTCCACTCCCTCCTCTGCCTCAGATGCAGAGTCAGTCTCATAATCATGGTAAGAGGAAGACTCGAAAATCATACCAGCAATCTGCTGAGCAATCATCCTGCAGCTAGCCATAATCCTTACTAAAAAATGAGACTTCACAAATAAGTCAAAAACAACCAACTCTACATGGTATCCCCCTTGGAGGACGTGAGAACCAGGTGGCGCTCTTTGCGGATGATCTTATCCTTACTTTAACGCGCCCCCAAGTGTCCTTCCCAGCACTGCATTCTCTGCTGCGGCTTTTTGAGCGGGCCTCCAGCCTTAAGATTAATCATGACAAATCCTGGGCCCTCAATCTCACCATTCCGAAGGAGGAGATTCCCCTCCTGGAGAAGCTTGCGCCTTATCAATGGGCCTCCAATCACATTCGCTACCTCAGCCTCCAGTCGACTCCCTCTCTAGACACATGGACGCAAGTAAACTGGCGGGAGTGTAGGAAGGCTCCAATGCGAACGTACGGCCTTTATATGGGGCGGGAATTCGGCCACGTTTTTCTCAAAAGCTTCTTATGACACCGCGAGATAGGGGAGGGCTGGCCTGTCCCAACCTCGTGGATTACTATTGGGCCTTGCACCTTCGTTTTGCGGTGGAATGGACGGCGACGGAGAGTGAGAAGGTGTGGCTGCATATGGACGGGTGATGACTGGACGAACTATCTGGGATCTTGCATGGCTTCATCGGGCGGCGCGCTCTAGAAGTGCATATATAGCAGTGCCCACTAGAACGGTTCTGGATATATGGGATAAGGTGGCTGAGCGCCGAGGCCTCACGACTTTCCCCTTGCCGCATACCCCTCTGGAGGGGAATCCGCTATTCCCACCGGCCCATCGCACACTCGCCTTTGCTAACTGGGCGCAGGGGGGATGCAGGGTGATCTGTGCTCTCTATGTGGGGGGCGGGCTGTGGTAGTGAAGGAACTACACACTGCCGTGTTTGGTTATAACGAGTGAACCGCTACATAGATGCCAAAAACTTGTGGATTAAAATACCAAAGCGGAGTGTGGTAGTAAAGGAACTACACACTGCGGTGTTTGGGTATTCTTGAGAGGGCTACAGAAATAAGGGAAAAACAGTGTCCTTTAAATCATATAACAGTGTGAATTATTGACTATCAATTAAGCACAGGAGTGCTCCTTCGTTTTACTTTGGAAATATTTACAGCTACTTTGTTAACACAGTGGGGTATGTTTAGGTCTGGGTCTAAAGGTTTTTACTCATTTACCACCAGGCTTGTTGGTAATACCTTTTCTCTTGTGTTGATCAGGAAGGAAGGAAGACGGGAGATACAGCAATAGGGTGGTGTAGAGTCATTCATTTGCAGGTGAATACATGGGGGTATGGAATTAGTGAGAACAAATGAGAGTAGGATTAAGTATGTATTAACTAATGTACTTTTGTCTTCCAGTTTCTATATCCCTGCTGCCCCTTCCTTCTTCTCTTTATTCTTTCTGAGTTTTTTCCCCTTTTGGGGTTTTTTCCCTCGCCGTATCGTCTGAGCACCTTGTGTTTCTACTTCAGGGTGTTCAGTCGGTCCGGAGGTGGAGCATTGTTGCTGCACGTGGATCCTGCGGAGTGCAAAACCTTACAGGCAGGATATCCACAAAATCTATCGCAGTATCCCGTAATGGGAGAATGCATATAAAATTATGACTCAATGGTATTATACGCCCCTGCGTTTTCATAAGATGTTTCCTGCATCTTCTCCCCTGTGTTGGAGGTGTCTGACTGCATCTGGGGACTTCCTTCATGTTTGGTAGGCGTGTTCATCATTGACCCTGTTCTGGAAAGAGGTCCTTAGCCTCATTAAAGGGGTATTGGGGTTCCCTCTGCCTGAGGCCACGAGCATGATTCTATTGGGCATCAAACCTGCTAGCGTGAAGGCACTCACCCGGAGTGACTGGATTCTGGTGCTTCATATGCTAGGGGCCGCTAAACAGCTCATAGCCTTATACTGGAAAAAAACGGAAGCCCCCCCAGTCGCTGCCTGGTTTGTGCGTTATGGAACTCTTCACAGCATGGCAGCAAGCACGCAATACTCGTTTTAAGGCTGTCTGGCAACCTCTGATTAAATATCTCTGTGCAGTCGAGCGTGTGCGCGCCACATGCCTACCAAACTTAGGACGCTGCGCCTCTTTGAGGATGCAATTGTTCCACCTGAACCTGGTAGATTGCTACAGTAGTCACATTGCTTGCTTGCTTAAGTCACCCCCTTGAAACTGGACCTTGCCTGCATATGTGTCGACATATTTTCTCCCCCTGCCCGCACACACCACTCTTATCTTTGCTGTTCTGTCTTATTTCTTATTCTTTCCACTCTTAAGGTTCTAGTGCCTGTCTAGGTCTGCCTGTTGTCTTTGGACCTGTTGCCTGTCCGATACAGTGTAGATTTTCAGAGGTCTTGTTTCATCCCACGCCCAAATGGTATAACCCTATGCACCATGTTACGCGGCCGGCCCCTCAGGGGTTGCAGGCGAAAAGCTGTGTTCAAACTTGCTACTTGTTGTGGATCCTTATGTCACCAGTGAAACACCCACTTATGCAGCCGGCCCTACTTAGGGTTGTGGGCTTAACGCTGTGTATAACCGGACCTGTATTATGTGTTTACGCCTGAAAAATAAAATAGATCTGAAACAAAAAAAACAACCACCTCTGCAAAATAAGTAATCAACAAAGTCTGGCTTTATCATAAAGATCTATGTATTCAAAAATTATACCACTCACTTGCCAGAGCCAGCTAGACTCACCAGCACCTACTATATAGAGCCATAGCAAGTCAAGTCAAGTCAAATAATTTATATAGCGCACTACATACCCAGAGGGTCTCAAGGCGCTTGAGGAAGGGTGGGGAATTATTTGTCGAAAATCCAGGTTTTAAGCTGCTTTCTGAAGGCTGGGTGGTTTTGAATGAGGCGGAGGTGGATGGGAAGGGAGTTCCATGTTTTAGCCGCAAGGTAGGAGAAGGATCTTCCCCCCATGGTGGATTTGTTGATGCGTGGAACCGCAGCGAGGGCTTGGTTGGAGGAACGTAGCTGGCGGGAGGGGGAGTAGAAGGATAATCGCGTGTTGAGGCATTCTAGTCCAAGTTCGTAGAGTGCTTTGTGTGCATGAGTGAGGAGGCGGAACGTTATCCTCTTATTGACAGGGAGCCAGTGGAGGTCTTTTAGGTGACCGGAAATGTGGTCTTTACGCGGGATGTCTAGTATGAGTCTGGCTGATGCGTTTTGGATGCTTTGGAGTTTTCACTGAAGTTTAGCGGTGGTACCGGCGTATAGGGTGTTTCCGTAGTCCAGGCGGCTTGTAACTAGTGGGTGGGTGACCGTTTTTCTAGTTTCGGTGGGGATCCAGCGAAATGTTTTTTTGAGCATGCGGAGGATGTTGAAGCAAGATGAAGAAACTGCGTTGACTTGTCTGGTCATCGAGAGAGAGGAGTCCAGGATGACGCCCAGGTTCCGTGCGTGGTCCGTTGGAATGGGTGCTTTTCCTAGGGCAGCTGGCCACCAAGAATCGTCCCAGGCGGAAGGGGAAGTGCCTAAGATGAGGACTTCTGTTTTGTCTGAGTTCAGCTTAAGACGGCTGTGCTTCATCCACTCGGCTACTTCTTTCATTCCTTCATGTAGGTTGGTTTTAGCGGTGTTTGGGTCTTTGGTGAGGGAGAGGATCAGCTGAGTGTCATCAGCGTAGGAGATGATGTTGAGGTTGTGTTGGCGTGCGATGGCCGCGAGGGGGCTCATGTATACGTTGAAGAGGGTGGGGCTGAGTGATGATCCTTGCGGGACGCCGCAAATAACTTTGGTGGCCTCTGACTTAAAAGGCGGGAGGCGGACTCTCTGAGTTCTTCCTGCGAGGAACGAGATGATCCATTCCAATGCTTTTCCTTGAATTCCGATGTTTCTGAGGCGTTGTATCAGGGTGCTATGACAGACTGTGTCGAAGGCTGCAGAGAGGTCAAGGAGGATGAGGGCGACTGTGTCTCCGTTGTCCAGAAGTGTTCGAATGTCGTCTGTTGCTGCGATGAGGGCGGTCTCAGTGCTGTGTTTGGCTCGGAAGCCGGACTGTGATGAGTCGAGGGATTTGTTGGCTTCGAGGAAGGCGGCGAGCTGGTTGTTGACTGCTTTCTCAATGACTTTGGCCGGGAATGGTAGGAGCGAAATGGGGCGGTAGTTTTTGAGTTCGGTGGGGTCAGCTGTGGGTTTTTTCAGGAGGGCGCTGAGTTCGGCGTGTTTCCAGCTTTGCGGGAAGGTGGCGGATTTGAAGGAGCAATTGATGACGTCTTGGAGATAGGGTGCTATGATGGAGTCTGCTTTGTTGAAGATGTGGTGAGGGCATGGGTCTGTGGGGGATCCTGAGTGGATGGAGTTCATCAGGCGGATGGTGTCCTCAGTGGAGATTGGGTTCCAGTTATTAAGGATGTTCAAGGGGGGTGAAGGTACGGTAGAAGGTTGGGTGGGTTGGTCTCCGGGTTGGTTGTCGAAGCTGTTGTGGATGTCTGCGATTTTGTCGTGGAAGAACGAAGCTAGGGAGTCACAAAGGGTTTAAGAGGGAGTGATGTCGTTGGAGTTGGCAGTGGGGTTGGTAAACTCTTTGACGATGTTGAATAGTTCCTTGCTGTTGTGGGCGTTGTTGTCTAGTCGGTCTATGAAAGCAGCTTTCTTGGCAGTTCGGATCAGTTGGTGGTGTATGCAGGTGGCGTTTTTGAAGGCGTCTCTGGTGCTGGTGTTTGGGTCTTTTTTCCAGGCTTTCTCAGGGGAGCGACAGAGTTTCTTGGATTTCTTAAGATCATCGTTGAACCAGGGGGCGTTTTTGCTGCCTAGTTTGATTTGACGTTTTTTCAAAGGTGTTAGGTTGTTGGCGCTGTTGGTTAGCCATTGAGTGAGGTTAATGGCTGCTTGGTTGGCAGGGGGGTTTTGAAGAAGCGATGAGGAGATCTGGTCGATGGTGATTTTGTTCCAGTTTCTTTGCAGAGTAGGTTGAGGATGGTTGTGGGTTGTGGTCTTTTTGTAGACAAAGTGAACGCAGCTGTGGTCCGTCCAATGGAGAACTGAAGTGTGACTGAAGGAGATGTGTTTGCTGGAGGAGAAGATAGGGTCGAGTGTGTGTCCTGCGTTGTGGGTGGAGGTGTTAACTAGTTGTTTGAGTCTGAGGTTGGCGAGATTGTCCAGAAGGGTGATGGTGTTGCTGTCGTTGCTCTTTTCCAGGTGAAAATTGAGGTCTCCCAGTAGAATGTAGTCCTCGGAGGGGAGGGCGTGTGGGGTGATGAAGTCAGTGATGTCTTCACTGAATTGTGCACGGGGTCCCGGTGGCCTGTAGAGGAGTGTGCCTCTGAGTGTGGTCTTGGGGTCGGTGTGGATCTGGAAGTGAAGGTGTTCGGCGCTAGCGAGGTTGTCGTCAGAGCTGGTTGAGATGCGGATGTAGTTCCTATAAAGCCAACAATATCCCACTAGAAAGAATAAACAAACAAAAAATTACTCACAAGACAACGCAATATACATCGAGCACAAATGCAAAAAGATTTTCACACACTATAAAACAGAAGCTAAAAATACTGCTTTTATGACACCATTTACAAAAAACACATTCATGCAGGGAAATTTTACTCATTTTGAGTAAATAGTACAAAAAATGTTTTCTTACAAAACACATGCACCTACACAAACTACAGAACTATCAGTGACAAAACTGCAACCTGGAACATCAGTCAAAAGAGCAAAAGCCTTGAACTGGAATAAAATGGAGAAATAAAACATTACAATAACAAATTCAATTGATAAGAAATAAACAATTAACATTATAACACGCTATGTCACTACCCAAATGCCAGTCCACACACACTGCCAGCTAAATTCCAGACACACACAAAAACTTTTTCTAGTGTCTAATGGGTTTCAGCCCACTTTGAGGGGAGATCGGCCTACAAATATGGACAATCTGCCACCACGGGGGACAGAAAAATGGCCAAAAGTAAATAATAACCGATGCCACATCCCACTGGGGCATCCCATACCCAAAGGACCACACCCAAACATAAATATATTCATATCCCTGGTGCTAATGGGTTTTCTGCCCCCCCCTCGTGGGCTCCATATAGGGCTGATCAGCCCCCAGGGGGGGCAGAAAATGTCCAAAAGTTATTTTTAAAAGTTAATTCCCCAATGGGAGTGATCCTTGCCCATTGGACCGCCTCCAAGAATACTGTTACAATATCCCTGGTGCTAGTAGTTTTTCACCCCCCCTCCCAAGTGCAGATGGGCCTCAAAATGGGCCCGAACTGCAGCGGGGGGCATAAAATGGCTGAAACTACATCAAAACAATGACTAGCCCAAAATGGGGCGATCCTTGCACAAGGGATCGCCCCCAAACATAATATGAAAAAATCCCTGGTGCCCTATTTGAAGGTGGGCCTTCAAATGGGGCTGATCAGCCCGGGGGGTGGGCAGAAAACAGCCACAAGCTGTTGAAACAATTACACCCCAATGGGGGCGATCCTTGCCCAAGGAATTAACCCCATGCAAAATGCTTTAATTTCCCTGGTGCTAGTGTTCTTTTCTGCCTCTCCCCCTTTCCCCCCGGGGGCAGATGGGCCTAAAAATCGGCCTGATCTGTCCCAATGGGAGGCAGAAACGACCAAACCAAAATGCCTCCCTTTAGAAGTGACCCTTGCCCAAGGGGTCGCTTCCATTTACTAAAAGAAAATCCCTGGTGCCGGTGGGGTATTCCTGCTGCACGATCGTGCAGCAGAAATGACCTGCAAATAGACATTGGGGGAGAGGAAAAACTCTTTCCTCTCCCCCGATGCCTCTGTGAATGTGGACTCCCCACCCCCCCAAGCAGGAATTACCTACATGCTTCTTGGACGCACTGGAAGCAAATGGCTTCCAGCGCGCCTAGCAGCTCTGCATGACGCCGCTGATATCATAGGATTGCCGGGGGGCAGGGGGGTTGGGTGGCAGCGGAAACTCTTCCTCTGCCATCCCTGTTAGGGAAGTTAGATGGGCTGCCCATGTGGGGCTCTTACGACAGAATGGTTTTCGTCCTCAGCACACACCCACCGTGGCTCATGACGGAACCATTCCGCATGAGCACCGAAGGGGTTGAGTTAATACATTTTCAAAATAAGTACATTTGTCACATATTTTAATTGTCATTCGTTTGTGCACGTTAACACCAAATGCAATTTCTACCTGTTTTTTTTTTTATAATTCTGTTATAGTGCCTTGATCAGGTGTGTATGAATAATGTTTTGCATTCAATAGTGGTGTCATTAAAACAGATTAGAAATTGCTAATCACACAATGGCAGCTTGATCCTTCTATTAATCTTTTGCATCAGGTTTCTCAACCCTTTGCATGTCGCGCTTTTTCACCTTTGACCAGGAGCTGCTCCAGCATACAGCTCTGCTTTTTTCTTTGCCGACTGCTAGAAGGTGTGATATTTACCAAAGGCCACAAAAGAAAGAGATGCCTGTGGCACAACAAACCTATATTGTAAAGGAACTTATGCGGCCTGCTTCCTACGCCCCATGGCTCCTACTTCTCCACAGTGTTTATTGTGCTCCACCTGGCACACATTATGTCGTAGGATGGATGAAGTTAACATTTCGCACCCCTCTGGAAACATTTCTGAAGACGGCCATGCCTGCAAGGCCCGGCTCCTGTCCCTCAGGCCCAGTCTCCATGCTCGAAGCAATTTCATTCTACTTTTCTACCAGATCTTTCACCTTCAGGTAAGCAAACTCGCCTGCTCCGTCACTGAGAAAGAACAAGGTAGAATCATGTTAACATACACATGTTAAAACATAGAAAGGATCATGCAATACAGAATAATATCAGTCACTATACTGGGCGTATTGAATAGTCTTGCTAGAGATGAAAGGCAGTGTAATACTGAAAGGACTGGTACAAAATGTACATTAACATGTTGACACAGCTATATTTAGAAATACTCACCATTAATAAAGCCAATCCCAAGACAACAGTACATGTCCACACACCCTGGAACACCTATGGGGCAGAGGGCCCTATCTTTGACTTTTATGAAAAGGTGAACATGGGGAAGGCAATGAGATCAGAGATTTTTCCAAAGAAGCCATGTAACATTTCAATGAGCATTATTATAAGTTAACTTTCTCATGATAAGGCACACTTTTTCTACACTACCACAGCTTGAAAATTAAATATTGATCAGTTCACGACTAAACTAAAAGAATAGGTGGCACTTTTTAAATTTTGTACAGTGATCAAACACCTAATAAGAGATCAACTAACTATCCCACTGCAGAGACAAAAACTACAAGGAAGTATTTTTAAGCAGAAAACCCGCCCTACCATAAGCAAGTACTATTGCAGGGTTTTAGGAGATGTCAATGTGGTGCTTAAAAGAATTGTGGGTACAATGCAATAGGTCTCGCATTTATGCAAGTTTGAGCTATTGACATTGCAAATAACAATGCCTTTTATTTTTCTTTTCGTTTTTAAAACATAAATAAAAGGCATTGTCATTTACAATGGCAATAGCTTAAACTTGCGTAAATGCGAGCCCTAATACATTGCAAATGCTTGTTTAGCTAATCTCAGTGGCATTTAGACAGGCTGGATCAAGGGTCTTTGTAACACACTTTTCCAGCGTTTCTTTCAAATGATTTGGACCAATACATTTGCAGTTGGAGTTAGACATAGTCATCTGTCTCTTGCTGTTAATTTTGTAGCCTGAAAGTTTAAAGCAGCCTATTAGAGTATTTTGTATCCTGATTGAACCAGGTGAGTGGAAAATTACATCTAGTGAATGTGACCTGTATGAGGGGTGCTCATGTCAGCCTGAACACGAATGAGAAAATTAATATATGCCCAGGCATTGATCACCTCGCACCTGGACTACGCTAACGGCTTGTATACTGGCCTGTCTGCGGGTCTCTGTCATCGCCTCCAGACAGTCCAGAATGCTGCAGTCCGACTGGTTGGTGGTATACCCTTACGTGAACACATCTCGCCCCACCGTCGTAGACTTCATTGGCTTCGGATACATAAAAGGGTGGAATTCAAGGCACTGGTACTGGCTCACGTGCATTGAGAGGCAAGGGTTCTGTCTATCTTTCAACATGTCTGATCCCTTATAACAACACCAGGACTCTTCGCTCCTCTTCAAAAAATGTCCTCACTATTCCCAGATTTAGGAAAACTCGCTCTGGCGGAAAAACTTTCCAAGTGTTTACCTCG
Source organism: Lissotriton vulgaris (assembly GCF_964263255.1). NCBI lineage: Eukaryota > Metazoa > Chordata > Amphibia > Caudata > Salamandridae > Lissotriton > Lissotriton vulgaris. Next base: position 518,540,982 of record NC_141695.1, on the reverse strand, counting down.
GCCCTCTGGAACGAGTTACCAAATTCCATCCGGTTGATTCAGGAAGAACAACCCTTCCGGAGAGCCCTAAAAACTCACTTGTTCTTCTGACCACCTCTTTTCTAAACATCATCTTAGCCAGCATATGATCACAAAGGAGCGCCGAGACACCCCGTTGGGGTAGCTGTGCGCTATATCAAAATACACTAAATAAAATAAATAAATACAAATATTCACTATATCTGCAATGTCTCGCAATCTCATGTCGACTCTGTATAGATTACTAGCGGTTTCATGGTACGTGAAGCAGATCTGCCATCCTATTAATATATTTCACAGTTTGAGGAGGGTCCAAGGTAGAGGAGGGGGCAGGATCTTGTGTTGACAGCTACTTAAATGGCACTCTGCCCGCAACTATTCCCCGCACCACCACTTCCCAAACAAAATCAAAGGGTCGCTGAGGCTCTCACCGATGTCCTTGGGTGCAGTGACAGCTGGCATCTATAGGGTGGGTGGGGGGCACGCATGCAAAGAATATGTAAAAGAAACACTTACTTACAGAACACGACTTCCTCCGGTTCGGACCTCTTCTTTCACTGAAACTGGATGCATCAACTCCCATTGCCAATCCTGGCGCTGCTCTCATGCAGCGTGAGAGCAGCGCTAGGATTGGTGGGAGCGGCCTCACTCAGCACTCCACAGCGCTCTAGAGGCTTTGGCTTGCTCTAACGTAAGACAGCTGGGTAGACGGCTGGGTTAGACCAGTTTAAAATGTGCATGTGTGGCTGGCCAAGACATGCACACTTTAAACAGTGCACAGCTAGTCTTGCCTCCTCCCTGCTGAGTGACATGCACTCAGCAGCAGACCCGCCCCTTTCCTGACGCTCTGTTCTGGACTGGGCACAAATGGTAATAAATCACCATTTTCTTTTAATCTCTCGGGCATTAGGGGGCTTTTAAGTGGGGAGATGCTCCTCTGCTCCAATGGAGTAGGCGACCCTGCTGGGGTGTTTTGACAGCCTACAAAGATAGGATGCAAAGTCACTTTGTGCAATGATTTCCATCTTGTCTTTCCTGCCACCATGTGGTATCAGCTCCTCCACATGTGGCCGTGTGAAGGGAGCCGAAATCCAGTGACACACAGTTGCACTATGTGGGTTTGCAGATCTGGTGACGCAAAACTGTTTCAACACTGCATTCATGTCAATTTAGAGAAAAAATCCTATTGTATGTGAGATTTAATTGAGTGTTTTGTTTGTGACAGAGACATAACATGCCCCCAAGGTGCAAGCAGGGTCCCACCCTTCAGAATGGTCCCTTTCTAGACAAGGCTATTAGTATATGCGATATATGGGAGTCTCAGGAGGCCCAGGCACCATTCTGCAGGGTGGCCTCATCATGTTTTAATACACCACTGTCTCGCAAAGCTTTTTCCATTCCTTCTTATTGTGCAAGCTCCCACACTTAGTGCAGAAATCTGAGCCAGGTGTGTTAACTTGCCCATCTCATGTCAGATGAAGTAGAGACAGCATGCTCACAAGGGGGTGAAACAGTTGTTGAAATCCACTCTCGGTAACCGAAGGGACATTTCAGGGAGGACGCAAGAGCCTTCTGGGAATGCCATCAAGGCCACTATGTCATACTGCGCCTCCCTCACTCTTGATAGAGAGGTCTGGAGAGTCTTCCTCTCGGGTTTCCAAAGTGATTTATTTCAACTCAAGGCTTGGTTTTAAGATCCTAGTTGAAGGCCATTATTAAGTCCAATTCTCTTGAGGACCGGCGGTGACAGCCGGTGAAAGTACCAGTGTGAATGACTGTCAGAAGTGGATTTGTCAACTGAATTGCTCATGTCATATTCCAATAAAAAATTCAATGGACAAACATAGTACTCTCTTTTTTTAAAATTTTTTTATTTTTATTTTTTAAATATATTTTTATTGCAGGAATCAGTAAATCGTTACATAATCGACCAGCATTATATAACAAGCAAGATCAATGAGACACAACCCTCCGTCCCCCCGCCGTAAGTCTCTTACACAGCCATTCAGCCCACAACCCTGGGGTCGGGCGGCGAAATTCAATGGGGGCTCAGAAGGATGTCGAGGCTGGTCCGGATGATCCACTGTCCGTCATCTGCTTTTCCAAACAAGCCTATAAACCCAGAAAGAAAAACCCCACCCTCAAAAAACACTACGAACCAAAGAAAACCCTACCCAACCCCGCCATCAGCGCACGGTAACAACCTCAACAGGATCTGCTAAAGGACCCATGGGGAAAGCAACAGAGCTGAAAAGTGTAATCGTCTATCGGGACTTGGGGCGAGCTGCTTCCTCACTTTCAGAGTCGCTGGGGGCGCAATAATCCCTAAGGGCCTGCACTAACGTCTCCCATTCCAGCGCTGCCTCCTGTGCCTTCTCATTACGCTGCCTCCAAGCTAGCTGGTACCTTAGCGTGCTCTCCCCCGTCGCCCACTTCAAAAGTTCGCTGTGCCACCGGCTTCCTGTCGGACCAGCTTGTGCCTTCCAGTTCCTGGTCACCTCTCGTTTAGCAAGGAGCAGCCCTAAATCAATGAACTTGCTAGATATTTTGTTCTTGGGGGTATGAGGGAACCAGTGCAGGAGTCCCACCGCCGCGTCAAACGATAAGGATCTCCCCGTCACCTCCTCCAGGGTTTTCCCCACTTCTACCCAATAGGATGACAATCCCGGGCAGGCCCACAGCATGTGGAGAAGGTCCGCTTCCTGGGCCGGGCACCTTGGGCATTCCGCCGAATTCGTAGCAAAATATCGCCTGATTTTCACCGGGGTCAGATATGCTCTATGGAGCACGTAGTAGTGGACCAATTGAAAGCGGGCGTGGCGTGTGCCCTTCCAGGCTCGCCGCACCAGCTGGGACCAGGTCGTCTCCGGGATCTCCTTGCCAATGTCCTCCTCCCAACGGTTTCTCAGAGTAGTGAGGGGAGCCAGCCCCTCATTGATCAGTCTGCCGTAAAGGCAAGTGACCGCTTTCACCGTGCCCGCAGAAATCATCACGTATTGGCATACCGGAGACAAAGGAGGTTCCTCCTGCCCGCATTTCCAGTGTGCCTGGATCGCTCGGACAAGGGCCGAGTGCAGCAGAAAGTCGCCGCAGGGAATCCCGAAGCGATCAATGAGCTCCTGAAAGGGCAAGAGCGCCCCATCCTCGTATAGGTCACCTATTAGCTGTAAGCCGGTGTCCTCCCAGTTCGCCAACCATGACCAATCGCCGCCATGGGGCAGAGCCGTTAGCATCCCCATAGGTATTTCGGGCGCATACGGTGTTCTCAGGTGGCCCCGGGCGTGAGCTCGGTTCCAACACAGGCGAACGTTCCGCTCCTCCAGCGACAAGTCCTGTAAGGCCAACCGTTGTCGCATCGCTATGAAGGAGAGAACATGCCTGGCCATACCCGTTCCCCTCCTGTCTTCTGGGCCCCGGAATTCCCGGGCGATCTCCTGGGTGAAGGTCTGGAGCTGCGCCGCTAAATAATACTTTTCGAAGTCCGGCACCGCAAGCCCACCCTCATCCTTCGGCCTCATCAGGGTCTTGAGGGCCACCCGCCGGCGGCCCGAGCCCCCTAGGAATCCGACTATCATTGATCGTAATAGTCGAAACGTGGCCGGTGGGACCCAGATCGGTAGTGTCCGGAAGTAATATAACAACCGGGGAAGCGCCACCATTTTAAGCAAAGCAATCCGCCCTGCCACCGAGAGCGGTAGCATGGCCCAGAAGTCCGTACTGCCTCGAAGTGCTCGAGTGCCGCGGGCAATGTTCCCATCCAGGAGGTCAGATGGTTCATGATAGACGTACACCCCCAGGTACTTAAAGCAGTCGGGTTCCCATCTAATCTCCCTACTTAGAGCAGGGGTAGGGGCGCCCCTGCGAACCGGGAAAAGACAGGTCTTAGTCCAATTCACTCGGAGGCCCGAGACCTCCCCAAACTCCGTGAGCGCCGTCGCAGCTCCATGTAAGGCAGCGAGCGGGTCCTCTAGGAAGAGCAGCAGGTCGTCTGCATACAGCGAAATGTAGTGCGGGCCCGACGGAGTCCACAGGCCCGTATAATGGGCTCCCGACCGGAGATGCAGCGCAAGTGGCTCCACCGCCAGCGCAAAGAGAAGTGGGGATAACGAACATCCCTGTCTCGTGCCTCGCTCCACCGGATATTGTGAGGAAATCAGCGGTCCCGCCCGAACCCTGGCCGATGCCGAGGCATACAGAACCTTGGTCCATCTGATGAAGCCCTCACCGAGGCCGAACCTCCGTAGCACAGTGCAAAGGTAGTCCCATTCCAGGCTATCAAAAGCCTTCTCTAAGTCTACCGATAAGACAACCGGGCACGGGGCGTCCACCAGTGGTTCCCCTAGCAAGCGGAACAACCTGCGAATGTTCATGGTCGTGTTACGCCTGGGGATAAAGCCAGCCTGGTCCTCATGTACCAGGGAGCTCATGTGTCCCAGCAGCCTCGAGGCCAAGATGCTGCTCAGTATTTTATAGTCAACCGTCAGCATTGATAAGGGACGGTAAGACCCCGGATCGGATGAGTCCCTTCCGGGCTTGAGGAGTGGAACCACCAATGCCTCGCACATCGAGCCCGGGAGTCGCCCATGCCTCTTCGCCTCTCTGTATACTATCAACAACCTAGGGGCTAGGAGATCAGCATAAGCTGCATAGAACTCCACAGGGAGCCGTCCAGGCCCGGGGTCTTATTCCTCGCCATCTTTTTAATGGCGCTACGGATCTCTCCCAGTTCTATGTCGGACCCCAGGGCTTTCACCACGTCCTGCTCCACTGTTCGGATCTCCAGAGGCCGTAGATAATTATCGAGCAGGTCAGGGTCTTGGGCAGAGCGACTGCGGTACAAGCGTTCGTAATACTGCCGGTAGCAGCTCAGAATCTCCGGCTGAGTGTACACCTCGGTTCCGTCTGCTTTGCGCATGGACGTCGTCAGTGAGGACTGTCGCGTAGGGTTGGCTAGCCATGCCAGCAGTGCGCTTGACCTATCCCCCTCTGCGATGGACCGAACCGTATAGGCCTTGTAGTCAAAACGGCGAAGCCGTTCGACCTCCGCCGCCACCGCCTCCTTCGCCTCCGCTGTGCGTGCCTGTAATTCAGGGCGCCCGGGGCGGCGTAGTTCCAGCTCGAGGAGTTTTCGATCCGCTGTCTCTAGGTCGGCGAGGATAATTCGCCTCATGCCGACCTTTTTAGAGATACAGTACCCCCTCACCACCACCTTAAAAGCGTCCCACTCTAACGCTCTTGAGCTCGCGGTGCCATCGTTGGACGCAAAGTACTCTGAGATCTTATCACCTAGGTCCGCCCTGAAAACACTGTCCTCAAGGATCTCGGGCCGTAATTTCCAGGTGGGCACCGCAGGCACCCCGGGAAACCAACGAAGGTCCAGCAGGAGGGGGTTATGGTCTGATATGGTCCTGGTCAAATATTCAGACCGGACCGCTGCTGAAACCAGTTCGGGCGAGCCAAGAAATCCGTCCAGTCTAACGTGCAATTCATGGAGGCTCGAGAAGTAGGAGTAGTCCCTAGTTGTGGGGTGTTGCGCCCTCCAGATATCCGTTAGACCCCAGTGAGTCTGCCAGTCCCTACGACCCTTAGCCATGCGACGAACCGGAGAATCGGGGAGGGGTGGATGCGAGCGGTCGGTGTCTACATCCACTACTGAGTTGAAATCTCCACCGAGCAGGAGGGGCCCGGAGAAGAAGTGGGCCAACGAGCCCGATAACCTGGAAAGGAAGGCAGTCTGGTCTACATTAGGAGCGTACACACAGCAAACGTTTAGGTCTCTCCCTCCCAAAGTCCCCGAAATGGCCACATAACGCCCCTCTGGATCTATCACTGTTTTCGTGACCTGGAAGGGAACCCCAGCTCTAACCCAGATCAGCGCCCCTCTGGCATACGCGGAGTACGAAGTCCAAAAGACCTGCCCCCTCCACCTACGCTGTAGCGCCGCCCCTTCCGCCTTGTTCAGATGAGTCTCCTGCAGCAGCGCCATTTGTATCCCCCTACGCACTAAATAAGCGTGGACTTTGTGACGCCTGGACATAGTATGAAGCCCCCGCACGTTCCAAGTAACACATTTCAGATTAGCAACATCAGCCATTGTCCCATATCGTTCTCGCAAAGTCTCCCCATCTGGGTCCCAACAAAGAAAGGACATCAATCATCTCAGCACTGATGGCGGCCATTTTCCCCAACCAAAACTTAACAACCCAAGTGTGAACCAACTCCCCATCCACCCTCCCCAGAACAGGACCCAAATAGCACCATCTAGTTCCCATCCAAACCATACCCTCCAACAACCCACTTTCCCCTACTAATCCTGCGGTCGCCACCGTAGGAAGGCCTTAAGGGCCAGGTGAGGGCCGGGCGGAGGCAGTGGGCCCTCGACGCTCAGGCCACCAGGACTAAAGCAAGCCCAAAACAGTGTCAAAAAGCCCTCGGGGCAAAAACAGGGCACCCCACCCTCCCTTCCCCGGGAGTCAGCTTCTATTGTCGGCACCCGCCACCCCCCTGCCGGGCCCCCTCCCAAAATGAAGTAGCTCACCCCGTTACCCCTGTCCATCCAGAAGGTCCTCCACCGATTTCGGTGTGATCACCGGCGTATGGACGCTGTCAGTCATCGATTCCTCGGAGTCCGTTGGTACCCCCTCGTCACCAGGGTCCGCTTCCTCCTCGATGGCATCGTCCCGTGAGCCAGACAGCGCAGATAACACCTCTAGTACTCCCTTCCGCTCCGTCGATGTCTCTGCAGTTGAGGGTCCTCCCGAGCGGCCACGGCGACTCCGAATCCTCTTGGACCGCCGTCTCTGCTCCGGCTCCGCCGCCTGCTGGGATGAGGAGCCGAAGCCATCTTTCCCCGCTCTATAGAGTTCAAGCCAGTTACAGACATCCTCTGGGGTATCAAAGAATTAAGTTTTGTCATCGACAATTATGCGGAGCCTCGCAGGATATAGGAGCGAGTACTGGATGCCCTCGCTCCTGAGCTCGCGCTTGACCGCCAGGAAGGAAAACCGTCTGCGTTGAGTTTCGTAGGTGTAATCCGGGAAGATGTTCACCTGGCTGTTCGCCACTTTGAATGGACCATTATGTCTGGCGGCATTGAGGATGAGGTCTCTGTACCTAAAGTGCAATAACCGTGCCACCACCGGTCGCGGGGCACGTCCCTGCTGCGGTGGCCTCGCTGGGACTCTATGGGCACGCTCCAGGGTGTAGAAGGAGGATAGACCCTCCGGGGCCACCGTGTCTCGGAGCCAGGCCTCCAAGTATGCCACCATGTCGCCATCCTCAATCTTTTCCGGCAGGCCCACCACACGAATGTTGTTCCTCCTGTTACGGCCTTCCGCATCCTCCGCTCTCTGCTCCAGGGCCGTAATCCGGGATAGAGCATCCTTCATAGCCGCAGCCAAGGTTCGCTGTGCCGGCTCCAAGGTTTTCACCGAGCTCTCCTCTTCCTTGACCCGGTCCGAAAGTTTGCCGTGGTCCGCTCTAAGGAGACCTAGGCTCGTCGCTACCTGGGCAATGTCCTGCTGGAGGGCCGAGCGCGTGGTCGCTATCGCCTCTAAGACGCGGTCAAATTGCTGTTGCATTGATGCACCGCCAGAACTCTCTGGGTCCCCACGTTCCTCTTTGTCCTGGGTCTCCGAGTCTGAGGCGGCTGGGGTAGCCCCTTTGGCTCCTCTAGGTTTCCCCATGTCGCCGGGAGCACTCCGTGCGGGTCCAGGAGCAGGCGTCTCCGAGTGCAGGCGCCGACTATGACTCTCTCGGTTGCTGGGCCTCAGGTCGGGTGCCGGAGATCCCCGTCTCCAAGGCCTGTTGGACCTTCTCAGCTTCGGCTCGCGCCACCAACACGTCGTCTGAGGGCCCCGAGGAGGAGGCGGAGACAATCGTCGCCAGGTCGGGCAGGCCCGCACGGCCGATAGAGTCCCGGAGTGAGGGTCACCAACTCCACCGGAGTTGGAGAGCCAAAGGGTTGCGCCTCCCATGGAAGTGGGTCGGCCAGGAAAAAGTAGCCAAGTGCGGTGTAGGGAGTGGGGCCACCGTCGGGACCTCCAGACGTCCGCGTGCGGGATCCACTAAAGCGTGGGCATCCGCCCATCCGAGTGCAATCCCCGTTGAAAGAGTCCGCTCCGACCGATGTCCAGATCCACACACCACTGGGAGATGGCAGAGCAGGGGGTGCACCGCTGCTGGTGATGTTCCTCCGGTCTAATGGATCCGGCCAAGGGGACAATGAAGTCCGGGCGCCATGTTAGGTCGCACTCCGCAGTTCCACAAACTTCGATTTTTTGCCGGGTCACCGCTCGTTCAGATCGCGCCAAGGGCCCCGGCAGGTCTCCGTCGGGCCGGTCAGCAGAATGCGGGGGCTGGGGTGCCCCGCAGCCTCCTATTTACAGGATAATCACGGGCTCAGTCCCGGAGCCGAGCTCTCAGGCGACCATCGCCATCGGCGCCCAAGCCACGCCCAAACATAGTACTCTCTTGCTAAAAACTTGGATTTTATTATTTTATTTCACATCCCTCCTGTTTGTTTAAACTGTATAAGGCAATCAAGGAAATGATCGAAAGGATTTTTGTAAACAAACGTCAAAAGTCTCATCAATGTACAGCCAAGACCGCCAGCAAAATGTGTTTTCTTTTCTCTATTTACAGTCATACTTTAATGGGAGTGTATGTCACTTTGTGGCTTAACGCTGCTTGTCTTGTAAATGAAGGGCCTCATAATGTCTGGTTCAGTCCTCTTCGGCAAAACAAACAAGCGCGGCCCTAATCGATTCAAGATGTGCACACTTTCGGAGGGACAAAAATGCACTTGCATGTGGACATCCCGACGCCATCTTTGTCCCTCCATACACGTGCACATGTTTTATTGATTAAAAAAAGCTCTCGCATGGTGAGAGCAGCGCTGTGAGCTGCTTACGCCAGGCGAGACCTAAAAAACTGGCAATGCAGCAGGGAGAAGGGAAGAAAGTGATAAAGCAAATACAGAAAAACAAAGGGGAAAAAAAGACAAGAGGAATACTAATGTGTGCTACAGGTCTGGGTGATCATCCCATTTGATAAATGGCAAGACTTGCCCTGCATTAACCAGAACATTTTACATATGTAAGAGATGGGGGCATTTCGTCAAAATGTGTAGGGATGGAGGCAGAGGAAATAGTGCATTAGAAAGTGTAGAATGCATTGTGCAATAGGCAAAATATAGGATGTGCTGAAGAAAATAAGGTCAATACCCTATACCCTATCCTCCTTTTTTAGGCAGAGGCAGGTTTCGACCAAGGGGAGGGGGCGGCAGATGGAGAGGGTACAACCAACAAATGAGGAGACCACAACCACAAGGGATGTACCCACAACAGGATCAATACCAGAACCAAGAGGAAGAACCCTTCAGGACGAGGAAGAAAACCTACAGACGTTAAGTCTGTTAAATGTGAGCAGAGAAAAAAACCTGATGCCCATTTACAATATATCGGAATACATTCCGACAGAAATAGAGACATCAATCCTAAGTAAGGGGCTATCATTTGTACCTACAAACCTACAAAACCCAATAGAAACCAAAAGAGAAATATTAACTTTTCTTAGAAAAATTCGACTTCAAGCTTTCTTTCTAGAAAGGGAAGCAAAAGAAACGGTTAACATCAGTGGTTTGAAAAATAAATCTAAATTCCTACCAGAAAGTATACTACTGCCGCCAGACATTTCAGTGTTTGAGGATGTGGTTTTACGTGAACTTGATGAACTACAGTCCAAAAAAATCTTTTATAACACCAACTGCAGTAAAATGGAGAGAATAGCTCTAAAAAACCTTTCTGAAAACGAAAGTTTAATTATAAAACCCGCTGATAAGGGAGGTGGAATTGTGTTGTGGGATGCGCAGAAATATGACCAAGAAGTAAATAGACAGCTGTCCAATAGGATACATTACAGAAAATTAGAGACTAATCCTTCAGTAGAGCTAAAAGAAAAAATATTTGACATCACTAAAGAAGGCCTAGACCTTGGTTGGCTGTGCAAAAAAGAATTTGACTTTTTAAACACAGAAGACAGTAGGATACCAAACATTTATGTACTGCCCAAGGTGCACAAGTCAATAATAGACCCCCCGGGAAGGCCTATTGTGTCGGCATGTGGGTCCTTATTAGAACCCTTGGCTAAATATACAGACTTTTTCCTGATTCCTATTGTCAAACAAACCAAATCGTACATAAGAGACACTATGGATTTTATATCCAAAATTGAAAAATTACCATTCAATGAAGAAACCCAATTGCTAGTGTCATTTGACATAGAGTCATTATACACAAATATACCGCAAGATGAGGCAATAGCGGTAATGACAAGTGTATTAAATGCCAGAGAGAGACCACATCAAGTCCCTTCAGAATTTATTGTATCCTTGGCCAGTATTTGTTTAAAGAATAACTTTTTTAACTTTAAAGGTCAACTCTATTTACAAACGTCAGGAGTAGCAATGGGGTGTAGCTTCTCACCTGAGATAGCAAACCTTGTGATGGCCGAATTCGAAAACAAATTTATTTATAGTGACACCAACCCCTTCAGAAATTGTATAAAAAATTGGTGTCGCTTTATAGACGACATTTTTTTAATTTGGGAGGGTGATAACATCAGGCTACAGGACTTTCACAATTGGCTCAATTCCCGTACATCTGAATTTAATTTCACTATGGCATACCATCAAAAGAAGTTAAACTTTCTAGATGTCTATATATATTGTAATGAAGGAGAACTACAAGTGAGCCTGTATACTAAAACGACAGACCGGAATACATTGCTTCACTTCTCCAGCTGCCATCCCAGAACCTTAAAAGAAAACTTGCCTTACGGCCAATTTTTGAGGATAAAAAGAAACTCCAGTAAAAAGGAGGACTACTTTTTGAGTGCAGAAATCCTCAAAGAAAAATTGGTTAACAGAGGTTACCCGAAGAGGTTAGTAAAAAACGCTCTGAAAAGAGCGTGGTTTACTCCAAGAGAAAATCTTTTAACACCTAAAACAATGGAAAAAGAGTCTCCACTAACATGCGTCTTGACCTTCGACCCAAAAGCTCATAAAATCAAAAAGATGATCCAAAAACATTGGAAAATCATTGAACATCTAGGAATCCAGAAACCTCTATTTGCGTTTAAGAAAGGCAAAAACATAAGACAAATGCTTGTGAGAGCTGAGAGAAAAGAGGACAAAAAAACAACAGATCTGAGAGGAATGTTAAAACTGCCCCCGATAATTGGCCATTATAGGTGTTTGAATTGTGTGGCCTGCAATTTATCATCTGACTCAAAGGAAATAGAGATCAATGGATCAATGCACCAACAAAAGAGTTTTTCGAATTGCAACACAAAAAATACAATTTATTGTATTACTTGTCCGTGCAAAAAGACATACATTGGGCAAACTACCCAAATGGTCAAAAAACGCATCCTACAACACAAGTCACGTATCAAATGCAAAACTACAGGGGCTCCTTTAGTACAGCATTTTGAAACGCATCATCACTCAGAGGAGGATATAATCTGGTCAGTGTTATGTGTACTAGAAAAGACCAAACCAGAAGATCTGGAATCTAAACTAAACAGATTGGAAGCAAGATTGATTGAAAAATACAAAACAGCAACCACAGGGTTGAATGAAAAAGATGAAATCTGGTCTTTATTATAAAGCTGTGTGAAATTGGTATGTAACAACTGTAAACCGGTTCCTAGATATGACATGTAATTGGATACTGTGGTAAATATAGTAATGAAAACTATGTTTAGATTGTGAGGAGCGACTGACCACTTTATGAATTATAGACACTTTTACTTTAGAATACATAATCAGATAAGCCTGAAATAATAACATGACCCACAAATAAAATATAAAACTTATAACTCCGGTTTTTTAATATATCTGTTGTATCCTACTGAGGGTAGTCATCAGTAATGCCTGTAGTATAAGAGAACCGAAATAGTCCCTTATTTGTGTCCATGCAGGAAAACAGGAAGCACTATTAGTCCCCCCCTTTTCAGTTTCTATAAAAACTACCACGGAAATGGGAGTCCTTCCTTAGTGTCGTTTACTCGTAGAGGCAGACACCTTCAAACACAGCAGAGCGGCAACCTTTGTGAATAACTAGGAGAGACAACATAAAAACGTAAGTGTGGTATGCCTGTTTAAGATTGCACAACCGTGGTATGCACACTACGCGGTATTTATTAAAGTGGGTCATGTTTATATTTTGCAGACCCCGGGGAGAAATGAACGCGCATGACTGAGGGTTTCACCCGTGATTGACAAATATTTTTAGGAGCGCTGGGAACACAAAGCCTAGTAAGTTTGTTCCCCTTTCATTTAGTTAACCTGGCGGGAACCGGGAGTTCAACGACTGATGTACTTATAGCGGTCTTTTTACTCTAGACGCTGAAGTCGGGAAGGTTTACCGATATTGCAGTATTACCCTGTCTTGGATTTCCAAACGAGCAGAGAGGTTTTACACGGACATAAGAGCCAATTGAATAGTTACAAAATGTTGCCGACTCGAATACACGGTAAATACCACTCGTTTTTGATAATGGAGGTAGATGGTTCTTTGTTAAACTTATTTGACTAGTAATAATAGAGAGTACCTCTACTAAATCATCTATATAAATATCAACTATAAAAATCACTCATAGAAATAACCTCCATCCAGGTTCCATGCCCGGACTGGTTCAATGAATTTAATTGAATAATTCTAAAAATTAGCAGGTTTTAATGGTCAGCTCGCTCACAGAAAAAAGATGTCGAAAACTTGGTTTGATTGAAAATCCACATGTAAATATGTAGATAGGTATTTGGATTATTGAGGTTTAGACCTTAAAAATGATGTCTGTTTCCTTTCCTTTCCTTTTATTTGTTGTTTGTACAGATGGATTGTAAATAGCCCTAGTCCTGAAGAGGCCAGAATTGATTGGCTGAAACGCGTCGACCATAAAGAGACGGCAGATACATATAAATAATTTTGATTAATTGGAATAGTGTGATGAGGGATCTTTAAGACATTGGGTTTTAAATCATTTTGACCTATTTGTTTTCCTCATATGAGTCTGCGTGATCTCAATAGGAATGTCTGTTTTAGGTTTTGTTGAGACATCCTAACTCAAAACGAAGGGCTTCTATATATTTTTTTGTATATATGTAAAAAGTATTTGTATATACAAATGTGTTTGAAATTATAATTGAGAGATATATAAACTTTTTTATTTGATAAAAAGAAAAAAGAAAAATCATTTGGTAATAACTTCTAACGTGTCTGTGGGTCAAGATGAGATAGGGGACGATATAAAAGAGATATATATACTTAGTTTGGTCACAGTGATACAAACACTAAGATAGGGAATATTTTACTTATATTCCTTATTTATTTCAAATTATTATACATACCGCGTACACCAAGGTACCATTTTTGTATTTAAGAAGAAAATAAGGTGGCAGAATAGCTGAAAGGCAAAGAGGTGAAGAAACCCAGATGTACAATGAGGTTAGGCAGGATTGATGTCCAGTTAAGAGGTGGCTCTGTGTCCCACCACACAATAATGCTGAAGTCTTTACACAAGGGATGGTGGTCAAAGAAGCCCCAAAGCCACTTCACTTGTACTGTGTGGATAAAATGGAGAGACCAAAGATCTGGCACACTACTAGGCTATCACCCTACTGCTACAGACACGTGCTATAGGGACATGACTGTGTTGCAGAGAAGAGGCCTGCAATACTTGGATAATTATAAAATAACAATAATAATAATCCTTACTTGTAAAGCGGGAACATATCACCCCTTAAAGTTTCAAGGCGCTGGTGGGCCGTCTGGGAGATTAAGTGAGCTATTGCCCAGAGTAACATGATGCTGAGCTGTGCTGCCACTGGGGACCGAGCCGTGATATTCGTGATCCGGAGTCAGCACATCTGGCCACTGCCCCACACCTCTCCACTTAGATGGAGACAACAGCATGAACTGGACATGACCTTGAGGCCAGGTCAGGTTGAGAAAGTGCTAGCAATTAAAAGGAGTGTACAAAATATCCCACAAAGGCACAGTAATGAATTTGCAGATACATCAGTGGGGGTAAAGGGAGAGGACATTGCATGAGAGTGAAAGCAGGAGCAAACCCCATAAGAAAGTCAGAATGAGTCTTAGGGATGAAGAAAGTAACAAATAACCTTAAAGAAATAGCTGCAGGGGCAGTCAGTATTGAACAAGTTGAGCCTCAGTGTGGCGTTTGCCTGTGGTGATTTCCAAGTTAACAAAGGGAAGCTCTGTTTCTGTGTCGACCTCAGCAGCGTTGACAAAAACACACATATCGACAGCTACCCTCTGTACAATGTTAATGAAATGCTCATTATTTTGAAGAGTTTCGGTCCGTTAGATTTATAGTCAGCATACGACTAGACATGGCTACACCCAGGATCTAGGTCCACTATAGTAAATTTGTACCTCAGAAGGGACTTACCAGTTGCAAAGACTACAATTTGGTCTTGCCACAGGTGGATCAGTTTGCCATACTTTAATGGGTAGTTTGCTCAGAGGCCAAGAAAAGATCGAGTACTTAATAGAAATATACTAATTTATAGGAAAACGAGGCAGAGCATAAAGAAGTACTAGAGTAGGCTCTGAGTAAACTGCTGAAGGGGGAGGGGGATAACCCACAGAAAATAAATGTGTTGCTTTAGTGTGGGTGAGGTAGAGTACTTAAGCCACATAATATTTGAAAGGAGTTGGACCTAAGTATGATTTTTTAAAGGCTACAAAGGAGGTGCCAGAACCCATTAACAAAGATCTGTACAGTTCTCTGTGGCCTGGTGGAATGTTATAGCAAATTTGATGGCCATTTCAGCATCATTACAAAAAGCTTCAGAGTCTTTTGAAAAAGGGTTGAAAAAATTAAGTGGTCTAAAAAACAGGTTCTTTTGAATTAAGGTAGAAAAACACAGCAGAGGCACCAATTTTAACTCCCTGGAATGTAAACAAGCAAGTCATAGTCACAGTTGATGATCGTGCCTAAGGTATTTGCCCAGTTCTGATACAAAAAGGGAGGAATAGGGAGAAAACTATTGATCTTGCATCACCGGCACTGACCAATATGGAAAGAATGTATGCAGTTAGAGAGAAAGAGACTAGATTGTGTCTAGGCAACTAAACATTTTAGAATTGGGCTGTGGGGTCGCCCATTTTTGTTACGAATTCACCAAAAGCCCTTACACAGAGTACTGGAGCTGGAAATGCCAACAAAGTTACTCCCATGCTGACGCATGAGGCTTCACATTTTCAAGAATACCAATGTGGTGTGCTCTGAGCGGCTGGTAAATATGGGCACAGGCTTCAGTGTGAGGTGATAAGTGATGGGATGGGCGGGAGGGAAAAAATGACATGTTGGCTTTTGGGAGACCATTACATGCTTCCTCCACATATTGTTTGAGAGTGAAGCTGGGCTGGGAAATAGGTCAAGACTGCAATTACTTGTTTTGATGATTGCAAGAGTGAATGTGTACGTGAGATTGTAAAGGCCTGTGAACCGCTGTGAGGATGAAAGGGTGACATTGGGGTGTGCCGCGCTGCGATAAGTTGGTCGGTGTAACGCCGCACTGTGATTGGTTAGTGGTCATCAGGCAGCTGAAGCAAGTAAATCTTGTTGGTTGAGAGGAAATTTTTATTTAATCTGGCGATGCTTTAAGGTATTACGTGATCTCTGCACGGGAGACAGAGGAGTGGTAACTCAAGTGGGGATGGAAGCACCGCCCGAGTATACTCCAGCACACTACATGGCAACGAACGCAGGACATCATGCCATAGTTTGACTTCATAACTGGCACAAAATCTCTGAAAAAGTGGGAGATTTGTTTTTCCATGTTATGGTTCATTTCGATTAGAGGTATTGTATCAGTTGAGAGGGGTGATGTCTTCATCACGGATGTATGACGTGACAACGCATACTGTTACCACGCATACCTTTACAACGCGGTATTTACAACGAATACCGTTAAAACGCATAGCGCTTAGAGGTGCTTGATAGTGGTAAGTATAATTTTATATTCCAACTCCAGTCCCCGTGGACACTAGGGAAGGTGTTGGATATAAAATTATACTTATTCCCTATCCTAGAGCGCCCCCCAGCGCAATGCGTTGTAATGGTATGCGTGGTCATGCCTGCGTTCTAATGGTAGTGCGCTGTAAAAATTCCGTTGTAAACGTTGTATACCCTTCATCACAGCCTCCACCTAGACCAACACAGTTTGAGGCATTGGATGTTTGAATGCGAGCAGCTCAGGCAAAGAACAGGGAAACATGTCAGGGGAAGATAAAAAAGGCAATGAAAGCATATTAGGATGCACGATGGGACGAACAGTAGAAGAGGTGGAGAGTAGACACCATTGAGGGAGAGAGTGAAAATGGAGATAATGGGAGTGCACTGATGACAGCTTGTTAATCAGATTATTAGCAGAGCGTCCTCCACCATACAATCCACATTCAGAGGAAGGAAGGCGAGAACTAGCAAATGCAGCAAGTATGGAAGGAATGGTAATGCACAGACAGGCCATAGTGCAGGAGTTATGGGAAAGATTCAACAGGAGCAGAAGGGACAGGGTTACCAGTTTTTGGAGGTGCTGAGTCGAGAGGAGTCAATGCTGCTATACGGTTACTAGAAGCCTTTACAGTACTGATCAGCATTGGACCTGTAGTTTCTGTGAATTACCCGAGTCTGGGGGAAACGCTAGTCAACAGCAGTCAGGATTGGCAGAAAGGGTCCACCCAGGGAGGAATGTGGCGGTGAATGGAACCAGCCCATTTTTTCTGCCTGTTGAAGCTAGTACCCCATTGCAAGCAACTTTAGATCCTTCGAGGGTGCGTGTTGAGTCTAGTGCAATACGATCAGTGTCATTGCCAAATTCATATTCAGATTTGAGAATTTGAAAAGCTCCATTTAGAGGGTCCATGGGATTGATACCAGAGGTAGGTGCAGATCAGGGAGCCTTTGCAGATCAGCATGTCTTGCAGACCCCAGTGTCATAGAACCGGCTGAGGAATTGGAGTAGTGAAAGGGGAGGTCAGAGTAGTGTGTCAAGTCAGGGAATGATCAAAGCTGCAGTAAAGGTGAAATTGCTAGATGTAATGAGATTGAAAGCAGAAGTGGATGAAATAATCAGTGGGAGCTTTCCTATGGCGAGAATAGAGCTTTACAAACAAGACAAGTTTTTGTTTGTAGAGAAGGATGTGACTCATAAGGCAAGGCGAGCACATGAGAAACTGACAGAATTGGTTCAAAAATATGACGCAGATCTAGCCAAAATGAAGTTGTTACAGGCAAATCACAGGTTAAATTACAGTGATCAGGATTTAGAAGACTAGAGAGTCATGGGTTTGAAAACACATTCGGGAACTGGTCATAGGGATGCACACATGGAGCATGCTTTATAAATAGGAGGAAAGATGGTCAAAGAAAAAGAGTGTGAGGAAGGTGATAGGAGATACGCCTCCGACGGGATGGGGCACACCAGGAGTTGAGGCTTACCTGTTGCAAGAGGTACCAAGTGGAGGGTATGTGCATGTACCTTGGAGCAGGTGTGATTTAGCAGCATTTATGAATGACTTTCCTCGGCTAAGGGAGAAACCTGCTGAAGGGTATAAGCTTCGTAAAGATTTTGAAGGTGTTGTGGATTGATTGGATTACATTGTTTGATAGAGACCACATAACACATGGTCCTTCACCTTTGGTTATGAAAAAGTTTGATTACAGCCTAAGATTGCCCCACAAGATATCGAATGGGTTCAAATAGACAGGACTACATAAGAGCCTAAGGAATCAGTACATACCGGCTGTGGACAGCTTTTGCAAGCCGTCAAGCAGTACAGTAAGTTGGATACTCTAGATCCGAAAGATATGGTGTATTATGTATGGGTTGCACCTTTGCACTGTGTTAAGTTGGCATGTGTTAGTTAGAGTTTTAAACGCCATTTTTCCTTTCTTGCTGCCTCTGCACACGACAAATTTTGTTATTAATGCTTTTCGCCTAGTTAGGTATTTTGCTTTACACGAGAATAACATGTTTGCTTATAATATCAGTCTTGCTTGGTAAGCTTTGTCTGTACAGTGGGTGCCGAGGCCTTCAAGTTTATCTCAACACAGCCCTTATTGTTTGGATTGATCAGCGCACAGAGTAGACATAATATGGATGCAGCTGTGGCCAACTTTGGTTTTAGGCGCGAATGATATTGAACTGCGTAAGGCAGGAGACACACACTTGATGAATATCCTTATGCAGAGTGTTGGTGTAGGAGATGATGTAATCCATTTCCACTGAACCTAAAGGTATGGGGAGGGCGGAGCAAGGAGGAACATGGCGGCAGACTGAACACCGGTCGCAGAGGCTCCAGGAGACTGCTCGCTGGCTGGAACGCGGATGATAGCATCAAGAAACTAGGCGGCATGACTCTGCAGCTGTTGGCGGTAAGAGGGTGATGGCGCTGCTTAGAGGCTTCAAGCAGGCGTTATTAACCTAATTGCTTTTTTTTTCTACATTTCGTTTCCCCGAGGTTTTGGGCACAGGCTCCGGCTCCGGCTGAGATCATATTCCCTGCTTCCCTGCTTTCTTCAGCGTTGGCGGTGCTAGGACCTGGGACTCGGGACTCTGGGGTAAGAGAGGCGCGCATGACTTTCAAGGGGGAGACGGAGGAAGGACGATTGCGAGAACGCCGGACGAGCCTGTGGATCCGAACCCGCTCGGTCTTGGCGCAACTCCAGCTTCGGGGCCAGTCTGTAAGGACATGTGTTACGCTCCCCACTTTGGTACTTTATCAGCGCAGGCATCAGCGGTAAGGCGCTGTAAAGCGGGACTGGGGCTGGGGGTGAAGCACGACTGCATGGATCTGGAGTTGTCAGCTGCTGCTCCGGGTAACCTTACATGTAGGGAGGTGGTAGAGCAGGCTCGAGAGTGGGTGCTGAGGCAGAAGTTGGCCGATAATTCCGCTCTATCCGCCTTATTTCCAGTCTGTTCGGCCCCTATCTTTACCCCGGGTGCTCCTCCTGGCGTTAATAACTCTACGCAGGAAAAGGGAGGGATCTTAGCTGCACCACTTTCCCCGCCTAGGAGGCGCAGGAATAGATATCAGCCCAGATCACAGCAGAAACTGAGATCAAAGGGGGTGCTGGAATTGATAGAAAGAGAGCGGCCTACGCCATTAACCCCCGGTAAAGGGAAAAATAAGACTGAGAGCATTAAAAAAGTTTAGGGGCTGAAAGCAGCTCAACCGCCCCCAAAAAACACTCATTCACTCAAGACCTATTTTAAAATAATGGAGCACGCAGTAGCTTTTGAAACACAGTCGGACGCAGCCATGGTGGCTTGTGAGACCAGGGCCCTCCGTACCGGTGGACAATCATTTTGCGCCTTTAGAGGGCCTGTTGGATGCTGGGAGTGGGGGAGTCGAGCCGGCAGAAGCTCTAACTATTGAACCTCAGGTCAGGCAGTCAGCCATAGTTAGCCCCCTCCCTCCTCTCACATACGGTACAAGAGCTTTGGAAGTCCCACAGGGTCTTCAGGTTCCTCTTACTGTAACTGTTCAACTATCTGGAGCGGAGGGTAATGCCCATAGCCTGAGTAAGGTTTCAACTCAACCAAATGATCTGGTTTATATTCAGGGGGCCGGAGACAGTCTGGGAGCCCGGACGGAGACAGGTTGGGCACTCTTTTTCAGTCTTTAAGGGGGGACCTAATGACCAAATTTGAGATCTCAGAGAGTAACCAAAAAGCCATTCATGATAGGTTCGACTTATTGGAGTCCAAATTAGATGATGTTATTACCCGGACTGGGAATCTGGAAGCCGAAGTCACTGCCCTATCTGAATTGGTCCAAGGGAACTCCAAAGATATTGATGCCCTAAAACTGCAGAACAGATCCCTTGCTATGGACTTGCAGAGATTGGAAACGCAAGCCAGAAGGAACAACCTTAGAATCCTGAAGATACCCGAAGGGGAAGAACAGGAGGATATTAAGGGGTTTGTCTGTAAGCTTTTTAGGGATGGGGTCCTAAAAGATCGTCCTGACATCGACCTGGAGGTGGAAATTCAAAGGGTGCATAGAGACCCCTTTAAGTTACATGCAGATAGGAAAGTTCCCAGGAAGATTCTAGTGAACTTTCAATCCTACAGTATTAAAGAGTTAATCATGGGAAGATGTTTATCTCAGTCTGTCCTCCATCATCGTGCAAACCCATACTTAATCAGATCAGACATCGGTGGGAGAACAGCCCAGAGGCAGTGGCAACCGGGGTCTAGAATGCCCGAATTGAGATCATTTGGAGCTCAAGTTCAAATGAAATTTCCGGCCTTATTAAAGATCATGTGGCGGAACAAAATGTACAATTGCAGTCAGCCTGAGGATGTGGACGACCTCCTTTCTCAGATGCGGCAGAAATAACAGCACAATGAGAAAACTGAAAGGGGGAGGAGAGAATCTGGGAAACGAAGAAGAAAGAGTGGAATACTTGGGACAGCACAGGGGGGAGCGTTATAATAAGGTGATAATGTTAATGGAAAAAGAGAAAAATAGTGTGGGGAAATAAAAAGGGAAAAAAAGATTATAAAAAGACACGTGCTTGTTTTAAGCACCATCCCCTCAAGTACTAGGAGTTGTAATATCATGCCGTCATAGGTGTAGTAAAGGACATCTCAGCCAGGGTAGTTCTCCTTGGGCCCTAAAGGCGGTTTCATCGTAAGGTATGAAGGGAGGGTTCCTCGGTGGTGGGGTTGGGAGGGGTCACTGGGTGGCAGGGAAAAGGGATAAAACGTCCTCATACACAGAGAAGATACTTCATTCACTTAAAGCTCTAGATGGGTGGGAGGTAGGAGCCTGGACATGAGTAGGTCAATAAGCATAAAATTCCTCTCCTGGAACGTGAATGGAATAGGAGAGGGGAGAAAACAAGCTAGGGTCTGCGAATTTTTAAGAAACTCAGATGCCCATATTATTTTATTACAAGAAACCCAGCTAGAGGCGAATGCTTGTAAGACGGTTTTTGGGAGACTGGGGTGGATGCAGGAAATATTGTGCTCCAGACAGAAGGGGGTAACTAGGGGGGTCGCGATAATCACTAGGGCAAATAGGGGGATAAGGTTGCTAAAGTGGGATACTGATCAGACAGACAGGTGGTTGGTGGCGGCCCTTTCTATCTGCGGGACTCATTACACCTTTGCCGTTTATTATGGCCCTATCGAGGATAATCCTGGTCCCCTTCTGAAATTAGGGGCAGAGTTACTCGAGACATCGGCTCCTGTGATTCTTGGGGGGGATTTTAATTTGGTTTTTGACTATACTCTAGACCGGACCTCTAAGGCCAAATATCACGCTCCCACTAAGTCTAGCTCAGCTTTGGGAACTATTATGAAAGACTTTAAGTTGCTGGATGTCTGGAGATCTAAATATGGCACTACTAGAGGTTACTCATTCTACAGTAAAAAATATAGGCAATATTCCAGAAAAGATTATTTTTTAACGGATCAACATTTGCTAGCAGATATCATTTCGGTCTCCTATATTCCAGTGGGGATTTCCGACCACTCTGCAGTCGAATTGGTTTTCGATTTCAACTCTAGACCCATAGATATTAGGTGGACACTAGACAGGACGCTGCTCTTGGATGATAGAATAAAGGCAGAGGTGAAGGAAAAGGCCTCCGAATTATTTATCTTTAACATCGACTCCTCTACTGATCAGTTAGTGTGGGAGTCCTTTAAGGCTTTCCTCCACGGTCTGCTGAGCTCATTAATGGCTCACAAGAGGAATATTACTAAGAAAAGGAGGTCCAACGATCTGAAATCAATAACAGAAAAGGATGCCGAGCTACAGTCGTCTATTGTCTCAAATAGGTGGAGGATCCCGGAGCTGGAGAAAGAGCTCCTGGACCTACAAATTTCGCTTTAAGTTGCTGATGACAAGATCATTAAGGATAGGTGGGAGGTCAGCAAATTAAAAAAAAATTGAGTATGGAGAGAAATGTGGGGCCCTTTTGGCTTGGAAGTCTAGAGCAGAGAGATCCAGGAACAACATTAAAATGTTAATTCAGAGGGAGTCAGTCCTTTCAATTATGGAGGATGGGGCTATTAAGGAGGAGGCCAGGGGGTTTATGAAAGGCTTATATCAAGAAGACATGTGCTTTGTGTCAGAGGAGGCTCAGGCCTGGCTGATCCAGAGAAATCTACCCCAGATATCAAAAACAAATAGGAATTATCTGGCGAGCGAGATCACAGAGGGGGAAGTAAGAGATCAACTTAAGAAAATGAGCCCTGGTAAAGCTGCCGGGCCAGACGGGCTACCAATTGAGACATATACAGTCTGTGTTGAGGCTTTGGTACCTGTGCTTACCACACTCTTCAACAGTCTTTTGATTCATGGTAATGGCATTCCCCCTTCTTGGTCTGAAACCACAATTACTCTTATAGCAAAGCCTTACAAAGATCCCAAAAAGATAGAATCCTACAGGCCTAACTCCCTTTTAAATTCAGATCTAAAGCTCTATTCTGGGATACTGGCTACTCGACTTACCAAAATTATAAAATCAATTATTCATCCTGACCAAAGAGGCAGTTGAATGAATTAACATTCCAGAGGGATAGGAGCAGTTGATTTCGCGGAAGAGAAAGGGTTGCCACTAGCCATAATAGTGATTGACGCGGCCAAAGCCTTCGATCAGGTAAACTGGTCATACCTTTGGGCCACTATGGCCGGTTTTGGGTTCCCTTCCATCTTTATTGAGGGAATCAAATCACTTTACCAGAATCCATGAGCTAAAGTCCTGGTTAACGGAGGCCTGTCTGACTGGTTTAAAATTCTCCCGTGGTACCCGGCAGGGGTGCCCCCTGTCCCCCCTTTTGTTTGACATTTATATTGAGCCTTTTGTTTGTGCGATTAGAGCTGATCAGGTAATTCGACCCTTTAAAATAGCAGTCCTGGAGCTTAAAGCAGCTTTGTATGCAGACAACCTCCTCTTATATACTTCTAACCATGAGGAAGCAATCCCTAGGCTATTTCAATCTGCCGAGGAATTTGGAAGGTTCTCTGGGTATCAAATTAATATGAAGAAAACAGAAATAATGGGGTGGAACAATTGCACGGTTATTCAGGGGGCTAAACATAAAATGAGGTACTTAGGAATCCATCTGACTCAAAAACTGGATGATATCCCTAAATTCAGTTGGCAGATAGTAGTGAGAGAGATTACTAAAACGCTAACAAGATGGGGCAATCTGCCACTGAATATATATGGACGAGTCAACCTCATTAAAATGACAATACTCCCCAAATTAACCTTTCTTTTTAATAGCATCCCATTACCCTTTGCCCCGTAAGATATCATGAGCCTTCAAGGGAAGATCGGATCCTTTATATGGGCCTCAAAATCCCCCAGGATAGCCTGGAAGAAATTAAGGAGGGGATTGAAGATAGGTGGCTTGGCTCTACCCGACCTACTTTTATATTGTCATGCCTTTCATCTCAAAATATTTAGGTTGGGGGGCGGAGCCAGGTCGGCGACCAAGATGGTCGCCCAGGCTCCCGGCTCCGTCGACCTTCTCCCGCTACTGCCGGATCCAGCTGTCGAGGCAGCGCTGCCGATACATTCTCGGACGTCAGAGAGGGACCTGACCCACCGAGTGTGACTCCGGAGGCTCTCCGAGCTCTGGGGACGGAGATATGTCCTCCCGGTCGGTGTGGCCTACGCGAGTCCCGGAGCCGGGACCTCGCGTGATACTGCTGCCGGCCGCTAGTGGAATAACAATGGCCAGGAAGACCCGGAAAATGCCGGTCGCCCGCCGAGGCGCTCTGCCCTACCCCGAACGTGAACCTAGCTTTCGCTGCTGCGTGCCGTTCCCCCATGCCGGACGGACCCCCCCTCCCCCGATTGCTGCCTTGCGGAATGATGACAAGCGACGCCGCTCTTTGTCTCCCTGATGGAGCTTCGCGCGACCCGCTTACAGCTGACTGTATCCCGCACTTACATGGCGATTTGGCATCGCTCGGATGCACTGGGTGGCATGGATGGGACCATCGGTGGGGAAGTGGAGATGACTACCACATCGTGTGCAACCGGGGGGACGCTCGGACGATGCACAAGATGGCTGCTCTGGTGTGAGCCCCGTTTGGAAGCATCGTCCTCATGAAGCCGTACCCGCCCGTGGTGATGGCGACGCACATTTCAACCGGAGCGCGGAGATCGTATGCCCCCCCCCCCCCGTGTACTGACAGCACAAAGTGTGGATTGGGTTAACATGGCGATCAGACCCCGGCACATGTGGAAGTACGAGAGAGCCTGATGCCGGTATTTTCTCCATGTGACTTTGGTTTAGTGACTCCCTCTACAATCTCTGCTGAGACCCGGATGGGTGTTTCTACACGACCCTACATGTTGCTGATAAGTGAGAGTTTGTGCGTGGGGACTCCTGGGTCGTTACAAAGCGAATCGTCGGAATGGCGCCTGGTCCATGGGTATATGGAGTGGTCGGGGATTCCATCGGATGTGAGGCTTGTGGAGTCTCATCTGTTGCCCTTTCTCCGATGGCTGATATCGTCATGCAACCCAGACAAAGCGAACTGCATACTCTTTCTGAACCGGACATTGTCTTGCTGCTCGGGAAATGGTCGTGGGCTGTGAACGGCTTTGGAGTGTGTCGTGTCCTGGTGTACTGCAAGATTTCCTGCCTTCCTCCGGGCATCCCTGCCTATTGTACTTCTGATACTTTGATTGTTTGGCTTTGCATTGAATGGACTGGGACACGTCTCTGATTATGGCCGGATGGGTCTGGGTTGCAAAATGGTGATCGTCTTCTTCAGCTGCTGAAAGGGGGGGCCCTTATCGAGGTTGGGTGACTGGGTGAGCTGGCGTGGCGACTGCTGTCCTGTTTCGGTTGGTGTCCTGGATATTTTGCAACAACACTGTTATAATTGTAAGCTACGTGGGGGGGGGGGGCCGGGGGCCTTTACTGGGGACCCCCCGATATATCTTTTTCTTTTATTCTTCCTTTCTCTTCTATATTTCGGGTTCCACACACTGGGCGACAGGCACGCTGCTAAGGGGGAGGCCGTAGCCGTAGGCAGGGGTGCAGGGTGGGGGTTTAGGGGAGGGGTATTACTGTTTTTTTCTTTTTCTGTTTCTAGGGCCTCTTTTTTCTCTTTTGTTTCTCTCGGCTTTCCCTTTACTTTTCCTCTTCTTCTTCTCTTTCTGGGAACCGAGTAATAGGTTGCTCTCCGTACGTTCTAATGGTTCAAATTACAAGGGTGGATGTTGTTATAAAGTTTTACGTTACAGCGGGCGTACACTGTATTGGTGGGCGAAAAGTACAGCTTATTGTTTATCCTGATTAATGTGCGCTAGCGCCAACGTCCTGCCTGCAGTAGTCCTGACTGTGAATATCCTGATCTATGATAACCCCTTGCTTTGGTATTATTTGATTGTGCGGCACCAGATCCTGCTCCTTCCTAAAATTTAAAAGAAACCTCTTTAATCCTGGTACCAATATGGTACAGACATTATCCTGAGCTACAACGGGGCATTTGGGAGGCGGACTGTTGCATTCTTATGGCTTGATTGATCTGCTTTGACCGTCTCTGAACTAATGGCCGGCCATGTTGGTTGTAGGCCCGTGATTGTAACTGCCTTACGTAACAATAAAGGTTTACAAAAAATTAAAAAATTAAAAATTTTTGGGTTATTGGCCAATAAATTGGATTCTTCCTCTTTCAGGCATTGTTGCACGACCAACCACAGGTCCAGGAGTTCTTCATTTTTAAATTTGGCGACCAGAAATTCTATAAAAACGTCCGACTTAAGATTCTGCAGTCAGCACTCAGGAATTGGGTATATGTCCGGAGAGCCCTGGGGATTCCATATTATAACACCCATGCCCCAATTTGGGACTCCCCGGGCACTCCAGAATGCCTGCAGGATCAATTGTCCCAGCCATTAAAAGCAGCAGGTCTGAGCAGATGGGGGGATCTCTGTGTTAACTTAGGCCTTTTGGACTGGGATTCTTTTGCGTCCCTGACCAACGGGTCTTTAACAAGATTTAAATTCTACCAGCTTTCTGCCTGGTGGTCAAGGCAGGCGTTGAAGGTTGATAATGAAACCGAGATCGTTGATTCTGTCTGCAGGGGAGGACTTTGGAAACGAGAGGTCTCGGTTTGGTACAGGTTGTTAATAGGGGTAAAAGGAACGTTAAATCTGGAGCTGGCGAGCCTTTGGGGGAATGTCTTAGCAGATAGCCCTGAGGAAACTCAAAAGATTTGGGCAGATTCATTTTCCATGTCCCAGATCCTAATAAAACCGGCTAATCTTAGAAGAAACCATCTGTATACCTCCTATAGGGTATATTGGACCCCGGCTAAATTATCTAAGGTTACGCTAGACCACTACTGTTGCCCTGGATGCAAACTCCCGGCAGCAGATGACCAACATATGTTTTTAGAATGCCCAGAGATTGCTGAATATTGGAAGACTGTCATTGGTTTCTTGGAAAAGGTTTTATCAGCTCCCATTACATGCTCTCCTAGATTAGTTCTTTTTGGTTTGCCATCTGGATATAACATCAATAGTTTTGCTTCACAATTTATTTTTTATGTGATGGTTATCGCAAGGAGAGAAATCTGTAGAGAATGGAAGTCGGAGGGCCCTCCTAGGTTTGCGGACTGTTTAAGAAACATAATGTCAGTCAGCAAGCTAGATATGGCGTGTCAAGAGGAGAGCGCAGTGAGGGTGTGGTCGGCACTGGTGGCCTGGTCGAAAATCTAATGGTGGTCCAATGATTATGCCAGAGGTGTATGGATCCTGTCCTCCCAGTTTCATGAGGCGCTCCATCAGAGGGAATGGGAGTTGGAAAAGGAAACAGCCTACCTCTGGGAGATTCCTGTTTGCCGCACACTGTGCCCAGGGCGGTAACTAAGATCGACAGTGTGAAAAGCTTGAGGAGTTCCCATCTAGAGCATTCATCATCTGGTGGCATGTATGAGGACAAAAAAAAATAATAGAACCTAAAGGTATGGGCACGCCCTTCTAAACCAAAGAGACCTTCTGTAGATATAATATAATATTCTAGCTAGGGAGGGTAAACTGAGGTTCTATTTAGACCTGTTTCATTTAGCATTTTAACATGCTTTCTCCCTTTGTACTTCATGGAATAGTAACTATGTTGTTAACCTTGATCTTTATAATATGTTTGCTTGTATTAGCTAAGATACTGCGTTTGAGAACACTGCATTAGAAATAAACATTTCAAACTCGCACGTGTCCTCATTGACTCCTCGTTCCGGATTGATATGTTAGTATAACGAAAGAGTGTTCATGTGTTACACATTACCTGAGGTGTTCTAAGCCATGTTCTGGGTTGTCTAAATCATTGGGGTTTTGTTAGTACCAATGAGACACTGATTGCTAGTCTGGTAGGGGATTTTGGATACTAAGGTGAGTTTTGGCACACCCTAATTCACTGAGGTTCTAAGTCTCTATGCACAGTTCTGTGTAGGATAAGAATCCCTGCTACATGGCGCCCGATCGTTGGTGGTCTTATTACATGACACTTGAGTAGTACTTATATCGGTCCTTAACACCCTTCGCTATTGTTTCCGGAAAGCAGTAGTGTCGGACAAACCTACCTATATTAATATAGGTCGTTTCAAGCTTGATTCTTACTGAACGGTTTCCTTGAATTACTACCCAGTTGTGCTTTGTACTTTTTGTTGTACCTTTCTCTTTCTGTGTCACTATGGCCACGGTGGACATTCCGCAACATAGTCGCATTGCGGTGCGCAATCACTTGCAGAATTATCATGTCCCTGTGGATGGCATGGCCGTGAATATGGTAGTGAGTGCGGAGGTGGCTTACCCATACAAAATATTTTATTTGTGGGTGACCTTCCCGGCTGTGAATGCTAATACCAATGGGTTCGACACGTACACTCCCACCGCTGTGCCGCAGGTATATGCTCCATATAGGACACAGGAAGTTCCGATTGATGCTTGGCAGCACCGAGTTTGGTTTGATGGCGCCCTACCCCACTCCTTGATGGCACCAAGGTTAGGTCCTTTGTCCATTCCAGGCGCTACGCGGCCTGTTTTGTCTGGATTTACACCACATCCTCAACATGGGGCGGTTGCCGTTGCTGATTTGCGGCAGTTACATACTGTCGCAATTAATGTAATTAGGTCGTTTGTGCAGTACATTACCTGCAATCTCCCGGGTGGGGCCCCAGGAGGTGCGGCGCTTCCTGCTGGACAGGGCGGAATTAAACTTAGCCCTGTAATGGTGAACGCAGTGATGGGCAAGCGCCCCCAGGAGAAGGATGAGTTTCCTTTCTGGCTTACCGAAAAGTTTGACCAGCTGGAAGCGGTATTTCCTAACACTACTCCTGGTGAAAAACACATTATTCTGACAATTAGCATGCCTAAGGACTTGACCCCAGAAATTAGTGACTGTGAGTCGTGGAGGAAGATCTTTGCGGCAGTTTATGCGAGGTGCTTTGGCACTCTGTCCATGACTGTCCTTCCGACAGTCATTAAGCTTGTTCAGGATGAGCACAGACCTGAGGCAGCGGTTGAATTGGGTATGCGCCTATGTGGCTTCTTTGATGTAGTTTTCAATCTCATACTTGCGAATGTCAAGGGGGATGTGGTTAACTTTCAGGTGTCCAATGCATTGCAGGCGATTTCCGATGCCGACAAACCCTGACAGTTACCGAGGATTATTGTGGCCGCTTATAAAACTGTGGGCCACAATAACCTTTTTCCACTAAGGAGAAAAGCAAACACAAGTGTCGAAGTCAGAGAATGACGATCAGCCCAAGTTTAAAAAACAAAATTGGCCGAAAAAACAATAACAGGGTAAACAACAGCAGAAACAGGAGTCTCGTCCTGCATCACCAGTGCCTGCGCCTACAGAACGTATTTATGACTTGCGCGATCGCGTGCCGAGAAAATCACCTGATTGTTTTCAGGTTTATGAACAACGCTCTCCTCGTTCTTTTCAGGACTCATCGACCGGTGGTGGAGGAGGGGGCAGAGGTCGGGGTGGCCAGCAAGGACGCGACCAGCCCCGCCCAAAAGACGGTAAAGGCAAGCAGGACGATTCAACACCGAAGAGACCCCAGTTTCAGAAAAAGAAAGTTGCCGCTTTAACAGCGAGATATGCCACAGATAGTGAGAACGCAGCTTCGGAATCAGACATGGGTTCTGACCTTGCTGAACAGCGCGGAGGAGATTACCACAGTGCGAGAGGCCCTGCGTCCGCTACTGAAGGTGACAGCGACTGATCGATATGTTGTTGTGGAGACGGCTGATACTAGAGTAGCTCCCCCTGATAGACTTTATGAAATAGTCCTTTAAATTGAAGGTGACATACAACGTACAATCAAAGTGGTATTTTCGGAGACTACATATGATATTTTGTTAGCGGAGGCTGACTGGCCCCCCAACTTTTGTGCTCGCAGCTCCGAGAGGGGAGGAGGTAATCCTCCCTAGTTTCGCGCACACGGTCTCAAATGAGCATTCGCTGAATTTTGCAGAAGAGTGGGCTAAGGCTCTTGCGCCGGCTTTGTACCGTACACAATGTGGTTGGGATACATTTTCCCCACACCACGAGATTCCTTTACGGTCTATGCCACAGCCTCAACCTCAATATCCCATCCGACGTGAAGCTAAGGCTTCCATCGCGGAAATCCTTGAACAATTGGAATATCAAGGTGTGATTGAAACTTGTGTGTCACCGATGAATAACCCTCTTTTTACTGTAACCAAGCCTGACGGTTCGTACCGTTTGGTATTGGATTACCGGCATTTGAACTCGCATTGCCATACCTGTGCAGTACAGAATACTCACGGCTCTGCTCTAGTGGATAGTCTTGTGCGTAAATGTTTTAAAACTACACTTGACATATCCAAGGTTTTTTTTGCCCACAATTTGGACGGACTGAGTTCCCAGTAGACCAGTTTTACCTGTGGTGGCAAACAACGCCAATTTAAACGCTTAGCGATGGGCTATAAGAATAGTCCAGGCGTGTTTGCTGCCCGTATAGTCTCTCTTTTAGAGAGGATAGACACTGATGCGTGTTCGTATGTGGATGACATTTATCTCACGGACAACAAGCTTTGGGCGCATCTGTGTCGAGTTGACCGCATAATTTGTAACTTTGCGGACTTCGGTTACAAATTTAACTTTGCAAAGTCACACATTGCAGAGTATACAGTGTTGTTCCTGGGCTACGAGCTCAACAATGAAGGTAGAGGAATGGCTCCTCACTTCTTGGAGAAATGCGCACAACTCCGCGCTCCGACAACTCTGAAAAAATTACAGTCCTTGCTGGGATTTTTGAATTTTGGGCGTATTTATATTCCCGAATAGGCCCAGCGTATTAAGCCTTTGTATGCTCTGATACAACCTACTTTTACCAAATCTTGCTGGCTGCCTGAACATTCAGCGATTTTGCAATTTTTGCAAGCTGATCTTCTAGAATCTAAATTCTTACTGACCCGCGATAACCACACCAACCTGGTGATAAGAATCATCCCTGGGGCGGTGGGTTTCACGTACCTTACTTTTAACGAAGGAGACACAGTACCTATTGCTTACAAGTCACATTTGTACACTTCGGATGAAATCATCTTTGACATCTCCGGATGTCACGTTTATTTTTGATGCCTCCTTACAGTCACAGGAATTTTTGCAGTATGAATTTGTTCATCCTGCTCCTTTGGCTATGCGGCCTTTGGAGGACTTCCATTGCATCATATACACTGATGGTTCTGCGCAGGTTGCGCATGGGTCTAAACACGCATACGTTTCCGCTTGCGCTATTGTGGTAGGTGCCATGGTGAATGACGAGTTCAAGTCCAGAGTCGTGCACACGCAGACTCTAGGGGACTGCACCGCACAATTGGCAGAGCTTCGTGCTCTGATGCTTGCATTGGAGTACGCTGATCCTGGTGTGTCAACTTTTATTGTGAGTGATTCTTACTACTGTGTCCAGTCTTAAAATGAAAACCTTTTATTTTGGATTCAGAATGATTTTCGTGATTCCAAGGGTAGCACAGTAAAACATAAAATGATCTGGGTCCGAGTGGCTGAGCTTAAAGAGCAGTTGCCACTCGTGTTTGTGATTCATACTCTTGGTCATCAGCGCGTGGGAGTCCACGCTGTTGGCAATTCACTAGCCGATGAGGCAGCAAAATCAACGGTATCGACATATTTGGTTGCAGCAGTTACACGTTCCAAAACTTAAGATTGATGATGATATCTTGGCAGCTGTTGCTGCAACTGAGAAGGGAGGTAATTATCCCAAAGGATTCCCTTTGAAGTATTCATACCACTTAAGTCCTGATAAAGTCTCTTTTGTGAAAATTCCTGACGTTGGTAAGATATTGCTTCCTAACGCAGACCGCAGGCCTACTCTGATTACCGCAGCCCATGAAGGTGTTGAGTCTGAGCATGCGGGCGCTTCGGCTACTGTAGCTCAGTTACAACGTTTCTGGTGGCAGGGACTGTACAAACAGACGCGTGATTATGTCCTTCAATGTGACATATGCCAGCAGATTAAGCCTTCAACTGCTGCGCGTCCGCCTCCGACTCAGTTGTACATTTCATATAAACCTCTTGGGTGTGATTATTTAGATCGCTGCGGTCCCTTTTCTTCTGATACTGCGTATAAGTACATTTTAGTAGCAGGTGATTCATTCACACGC
This sequence comes from Lissotriton vulgaris, assembly GCF_964263255.1. Taxonomy (NCBI): domain Eukaryota; kingdom Metazoa; phylum Chordata; class Amphibia; order Caudata; family Salamandridae; genus Lissotriton; species Lissotriton vulgaris. The sequence continues at coordinate 518,509,227 of NC_141695.1, read as the reverse complement.
TTTGTGTGGGTGTGGCCGCACCGTAGCGCTGATTCACAGACTATCATAAGAGACTTGCGTATCTTTGTAGGGATTTTTGCCTATGGTACCTTCCATTCGGATCAGGGTCCGGCTTTCGCCTCTAAGGCGTATAAGGATGCCATGACTTTGTTGGGGGTACAAGTCAAGTTTTCGTCTCCATACAAACCTGAGGGTAATAGTGTTGTGGAACGAATTAACAGAGAATTAAAGCAGTCTTAGACAGCCCGAGTTATAGGTACTGGCAGGAACTGGCTGACCCATCTGAATGGCGTACAGCGTGTTCTTAATAATCTCCCTAGAAGGTCTCTGGGTTGGCGGACCCCATACGAAATGCTCTTTGGTATCAAGATGTATGTACCGGACCTTGACGGTCTAGACTCGGTGGCTCAAGCCGCCTCCTTTGACATAGATGAACATTGCAATGTTTTACAGGATCTACAAAAGAAAAGACACAGTCTTGCAAAGGAACATTTGCCCTCCACCTCGGATGATGCGTTGCAGATCCCAGTAGTTGGCTGGCTACCCCAAGTTGGAGAACTAGTTCGTGAGAAGATCAATAACAAGAAAGAATTTGGTCCATCTTATCGAGCTCCGGTTCCAGTGCTTGGTGTGAAGGGCACAAGAACAGTCATTTTACCACTGCTTCCAGGTCGTAAGGAGAACAGGTATATCTCCATTGACAATGTCAAGATACACAGAGTGGCCAATTCTTCTTAGTATGACACCGGCAGTCTCATGTCCTTCGATTTTGAGAAATTCTGTTTTGGCCGCGGTTTCCAATCCTGTGCCTGATGTTGCTCTCGAGTTGCCTGCAATTTCCAGTCCTTTATTGAGTATACTGCCTGGCACTCAACATGATGAAACTGACTGTACTTATCCTACTGACTTATCGATGCCTGATTTGCAAACTCGCTTGGCTACAGAATCCAGATTTTCATTTGACACTGTATCACACACATCTAATAAGCCCTTGAAGATTTCTAATTTGGCGAGACTTTTTAAGAAACATTTTTGGATTCCCCCTTGGACTTATATTTGGATGGTGCTTTTTTCGATTCACCTTTTTATGACAATTGGTTTTGTGTTTTATTTTTTCCGTCTCATCAGTGGACACTATGTCGAGGAGAGAACTGACATTGGACATATCAATGGAACTTTGGCTCCCCATTCCTCATCACACAGAGTGCAAAGAGACTTAGCTTTTGTTAACATCACAGCTTGGCCTGTCCTAGATGGGATTGTGTGGGATGTGGTTCGATTTCAAATTCATGGGCCCACTGAAGTTATAACGGTCCCCAATGTGCTTAGAGTGTCAATGGGGGATGTGGTTAAACAAAATATACGTTCTGATGATTGCGATGTTCAGGCAGTTGAATAGTTGTTTTCTGATTTGAAATATTATGCTGAAGATTTGTACTTGGAGTCTGCTAATTATGGTGATTTGTATTGTTATCAACATTTTGGCAATCACTACCTGCATAAAGCTAATACCAGGAGACTCACTGAAAATTACACCCAGTGGGAACACTGTCCAGCCCCTTACAAGGCAGTTCTGCTACCTTTTTGAAAAGGTTCACTTACTTTACAGATTTTAATCAATCTAATCCTAATGCCTTTTATTTTAAAATGGCTGAAAGTCCATTTCCAAAGTTAGACTTACCGATACTAAATTACTGTATTCGAAGTCCTTTCTAGACCAGTTGGCTGTTGGGGGCTATGAGTTGTGGAAGGATACAATTGACCTTAAATCAGTTTGGGGTTCTAAAAGTGGGCAAGTGCAAGGCATAGAGGCTTTGCACTGAGCATGCCTCATCCCGAACCATATGTTGTTTTTGAATTCTACTATTTCGCAAACAACATGCTTTGGATTGGCTACTCCTAAAAGATTGAATGCTCCTTCCCTTCCTGACTTAGAAGAATATTCCGGTTGGGGTAATTTTACTAATTATTCCATGAGAGAGTTACAAACTCTGTTAATGAATTCCTCCTTTAACATATCCAGTTTGGATCCCGAAGGCTGGTTGCTCTGGCACAGAAGTGCTGATTCATGCCAGCATCGTTTTCTGGGTTTAGCTCCCGGCTATACACAGGTCAGGGTAGATCCCCGTTTCGAAAGTGGCCATTCTGTAACTACCTATTCTGTGGGAAATTGTGTCAGAACTGGCTCAGACATTCTACCTTGGCATCAGTTAAACTGCATTTATCTAAACTGACTGATGATGTTGATCTGAATGATTTTATTAAGGGCCCAGCTAAAGGTAGATCAAAAAGATGGATATATGCTGTTTATAATGAAATTTGGAAAGCTTCCCAGATTGAGGCGGCTACCTGCCTTAGGGCTATGGATCACGCTAATTTAGAAAAAGTGCCAGCAGTTGTAGATAACAGCATTAACACACTCTCTTCTCGCATTTACACGTTAGATAATATTGTGTCATCTGTTGTAGCTATTGTGCAAGATGAGGTATCTACCCTGTACCATGGTCAAAATCAATTACGTTCCATTATGCAGTTTGCATGGACCTTGCAGACACTTAAAGCCTCTAAAGTGCCATGGCATTACTTGAATATGTCTGCCTTGTTTGCCCCCTTTAATTTGACTGACAAGCAACGCTTAATATCAATGAAGGATGCTTCTTTTTCCATGTTGCACATTGGGAAGTTAGAACCTTTACCGTTTTCTGTGGCTGAAGCAAATGCTGCTACTTGGCTTATTCATGGTTTGATTACTCTTCCTTTTCCTTTATTTGCATTTCTGAATTGTGTGAAGTACTTTGCCATTGGCAGATACGAGCCTCTAGGAAGTTCTTATCTCCATGAAGCCTGGTCGCTTCCTTTTACATACAGATGTCTTAGGGAAGGAAGAGAAGTTTATTTAAATGGTGAAGAATGCACTGAAGCACCAGATCATTCCTTAATGTGTCGACATATCCAAATACATGGCTCTTGCAACCAAGACAAGCCTAATTTAACCTGTGTTTTGGAAGGTACACCCGTGTCTGCAATAGTTCCCACATTCAAATTGCTGGCTAACGGGAGTTATTTACTTTTAAACAATGAGGATTGCTGTGGGTTAATTAAAGGGATTGCTTATGTCGTTACAGTCAGTAAACGTGTAATTTGTTGCAAGAATGTAATGTATCCACCCCTGCATGGGAAACTTGATGTTTCCATCTGGCCTAAGATTCCGACCTTGAAGGCAGAGTTCAATAAGATGAGTCGCAAAAGAGCTCTATTGTCCCAGAAAGAAGTTGCCCTCACATCTGAGCGTGAAACATTTGTCCTTCACGTGGCCAACACCTGCACAGAAGTACATGCCTTGTTAAACACTGATCTGCCCTTGCACTTCGGTGAATTAATTCATACAATCTTCAATGCGTCCTCCACTTCGGGGCTGGCTCACTTTTTTAAACTTGCAAAACTTGGAAGTGACTTCCTTCCAAAATATTTTCAGAGTCATTCCAGCATTCTTACATTCTATTTTCTCCAGCCTGTTTGGTGGATTTCCCTTACTACTGGCTCTTGCTGCTGGCGTACTATTGCTGTTCTGTCTATTTCAAAATGGATGCACATCCTGTGTTGCAAGACGGGCGGTCTCGGCTAGGGCTTCTTCGCCCCCGGATGCTTGAGTACTATTGTGCGCTGCCGCTTACCACATTGAGTGCAGCGTATGGATTATCGTTTCGATTTTCCTACTTTACATGCGTTCAGCCTGTTTTCCATGGCCTGAGTTGCGATTTCGAATGGGCCCTGGATTTGTGTCTCTGCAATACGGTATCTCCCGAAGCGGATTATAATCAGCTTATGAGTCCCTTAGTTGCTCATGAATTGCTTTGGAATGTGTTCGCAGAGGCGCAAGATTTCTTGGCTCGCATTTTCCTAGAGAACCCACTGAGTTGTCCTCTGATGGTGCAAGAGGCTCCGGTAATCGAAGAGCATGTATGTTCTTTCCCTTTGTTAAATTGGATGGCTGATCTGTTTTCAGATGATAACAGTGACTTCCTGTTGGAGGCTGTTGCTGCTTATTTTGCCTATTCATTATTAGGATGAACTGGGTTTGCAGTCTCAAGTTTTTGACCTAAACATCTCGTTAGATTTTTAAAAAAATTTGGACACTCCAAAAGATTTTTTTATTTTCGAAAAAGATTGCCTATTGACTTTATCAATGTCCAATGCTGAGTTTTTTCACGACTATTGCATTTTTTTTATCTACTTCGATTTTTTAAGTGCCAATTTGGAGACTTGTGTTTGAACTATCGAACTTGAACTCTGCGTTCCTAAATTGACCCTTTATACTTGTCCTATCAGTGCTTGGATCAAAGGGAGGGTGTCTTATGTATGGGTTTCACCTTTGCACTGTGTTAAGTTGGCATGTGTTAGTTAGAGTTTTAAATGCCATTTTTCCTTTCTTGCTGCCTCTGCACACAACACATTTTGTTATTAATGCTTTTCGCCTAGTTAGGTATTTTGCTTTACACGAGAATAACACGTTTGCTTATAATATCAGTCTTGCTTGGTAAGCTATGTCTGTATAGTGGGTGCAGAGGCCTTCAAGGTTATCTCAACACAGCGCTTATTGTTTGGATTGATCAGCGCACAGAGTAGACATAATATGGATGCAGCTGTGGCCAACTTTCGTTTTAGGCGCGAATGATATTGCACTGCGTAAGGCAGGAGACACACACTTGATGAATATCAGTATGCAGAGTGTTGGTGTAGGAGATGATGTGATCCATTTCCACTGAACCTAAAGGTATGGGTCCGCCCTTCTAAACCCAAAGAGACCTTGTGTAGATATAATATAATTAGGCTGTCCTGTTTTCAGTTTCTATTTTTGGTAAATTCTGGTGGTGTTTTTTCAGTGTTTTCCAGTGATTTCAATACCTCAAAAAAACAGTGCTTTTCAGTGATTACTCATTTTCGCGCCATAATAAACAACTGAAACGGTGTTTTACCGGTGTTTAAGAAACACTTGGTTTTTATTATTGCTTGCTTTCTTCATTGATGCATGGTATATATAAACAATGTATGTACAGTGTATATGACCTCCAAATAAGTTTTTACAAGTCGAATTTATTGTAGTAGACCATACAATATTTCTTCAGTGATTCTTTGGTCATTCGCGCTCTCTTTCCTTCCCATGTACACTTTTACTTGTGAAAAGGCCCTCTCGACATTGGCACTTTAGACTGGCAACGCCAAAACAGCCAGTACACAATTGGCCAACTCTGGCCACTGACGTAGCTTTCCATGCCATAACTGGTTTGCTATTTCAGCAATCACATTTTCTAGCCTAGTTTACTGGGGTCATTTCTCGTTTAATCCGTATGATGAACATTTTCATATAAGCAGATTCAGGTCCATGCACGAAAATTATGAGAATTAATTAGTAAACTGTTCTGATGCATTTGCCAGATACCATCCAACACGCACTCTTCGATCGTCTAGTGCGAACTTATTGTCGGTCCCTACCTTCAGGCTTAGTACTAGAGGCGGCAAATCACTCCCAGTCCTTGGAGCAAAAGCCTGGAATACTCTCCCCCCTTTTCTATGTACACTAGACAAGGAAAAAGATTTCAGAAAGGGATTGAAAACCTGGGTCTTTAAGTTACAGGACACCTGCGCTAGAGCACTAGTGTAACAGTTGGTTGAGTTTTCAGCTACCACCAATCTGTTTCCTACATCTCTGGATCTGTATCTGGCGCCTAGATGCTCCTTGGAGCGATTGCTGTGCGATATAAATGATCACTTAGTTTACATTACATTACTTAAATTGCTCTTTCTTCTAAAGGTTGTGCACTGCATATTCCAGTATTTACTATGATGTGCTCCAAGTAAAACTTGCAAGAAAACTATAAAACTGTGAGATTCAAAGTGCATTATAACATTTGGACCCAAATGCGAAAGACAGCTGCTGGAACTTAATGTTTTAAAATACAAACATTAAACAACTTCAATGGTTGTGCTTTAATGCCCTTTGCAGGGGCTCTACGAAGGGGTGCAAGAGCAACAAAGCCTCATTAAGTAAATGGTCTTTTTAAAGACCTGTGAATGAATCGGGTGTGGCCGCATGCAAACAAATGGTGCTTGTAATCTAGCCGTGTAAGACGAACTTACCTATGTAATGGTTTTATGTACCGGGAACAAAAAGTCCTGATGGTGTTTTCATAGTAACATATGGTGACACCGGCCTCCATTACATACTGCTGCTCACAGGGCCGGTCCTAGGATATGTGGGGCCCCGGGCAGAATAGGAACATGTGAGGCCCCTAAGCAGAGACCAGGCGGAATTGGATCGGGCCGGCTAAAGAAAGCTTTTTGTTTTATAATTAAAATTAAACCAAACTGCACACCCTCAACTGGGTTTCGTCAATGGTTGTTAGCTGTTTAAGCTAAATGAGCAACTACAATAAATTATTTTCCTTTCACCTTGTTGCGTTGACCAATAAGTAGCTCTTTCACACACATCAAAAATGCTCCCGTTCTGACATGATGAGACTGTGAAAGAACTATAACGAGTGTTGTTGAAGTTGCATCAAAGGCAGCAGAGAGTTGTGCTGCTGCAGAGTTAAGATTTGTGCTTTCACTCTGATGGTGACTGCAAAAATGGAGAGCGACCCGTCTCATCACCTGCTTTTCTTAACTTTCATTTGTTTTGCAGACACTAGATTAATGTTTTTGCAGGAAAAGTTAAGGCCCCTTTTCAATGTCCATATTAATTTAATACCAGGTCTAAGACTCGAGTAACCCAGCAGACTTTAAACTCTGCTTCATCCACTTTTGCATGCTGATACTGCTCCTCTGCATGCACCTCTTGTCTCGTTGCCGTACTCACACCTATCTGCTCCACCCCCCCTTTATTCTGTTTATCGTACCCCTGTTATTCACTTCCTGCTCCCTTTCCACTTGCCCTAGGTGAGGAGTTTCCACTGTGATGCGCCGTCATTCTTTTGCTCTGCGCCCAGCAGGATATTCTGCCTTTCATTCATCCAGGGGCAGGGCGCACTTCCCAGGCAAGGGCACTTCAATCAACTTTCTAATCACTGTCATCGACATGCAGATGCAGCCATTAGGCCCACAGAGACAGGACTGCAGGGGAGAGTGATAAAAAAAGAACTTTAATCTCTTAGGGGGACCCCTGGGCCTCGGAACTCTGGAGTCCTTAAAGGCGCGAGGCCCCAGGGCTGCCAGCAGGGGCCCTGGGCAGCTGCCCATGCCTAGCGCCAACATGCTCACATGTAGAAGGTGATCTGTCTCTTTTCTTGTTTGAATACAATGGGCAGGCGGGGATTCTGAAAACTGCACAGCAGTGACTGTGGGTTCAATCGACACCATTAAGGCCCGCAGTACGTGGGAAATGGCTGCATTTTCCTCATCTCTTGCACTACTAATATAGCTTGGTATGGAATGAGGAATCACAAAGGCAATTGATTCCCATTCTATTTAAAACCGCTAAGGACACATGTATGAAAACTGCTCACTAGCCACGAGTATAATTGTGTTTTACTCTGTATGTTCGTGCTGGGGGATGGACGTACCAATTGTTACAGTGAAAGCATGCTTCTATGCAATTTTCCAGCATCTAATATTCACTCTGGTCCTTGCTCACGGGCCTACAACAACTGAAACAGTAGAGCGAGCAGCCATAACAAGGCGGGTCAGGCGGGGTGAATAGAGCAATCGCACGGATAACTGGGCCTGGTGTTGCTCTAGCCCGTGCTCACTGGCCTCATTAATCAATTCTGGCACATTTAAAAACGCACGAAAGAAAACTTCTGCATGCCGCCTCTTTCCTCGGTGCTCACCCCCTCGTTAGTCAGGCAGGGGGCCTGGTGTTGGTCTGACCTGTGCTCACGGACCGCATTAAGCAACTCCTCTCCCCAATGCTACAGAGTGTAAAAAAATAATAACAGCACAGGTAACCATTCTCACACTACTATGACAAATTCGGAAAAAAAACGTGTAAACGTATATAAGTATGTCACAATTTGGATACTGAGGAGATTATCAACGTAACAACACGCTTAGTGTGGTTTCTCTGAGACAGGCGGGCAATTAAAGTCAAATTTCAGGGGGGGCTAATTCTTCCAGCCGTAACCAGAGCGGCTGTAAAAAGGCATGCAAAACATAACAAAAGCCTCATTTACAAGTACCCGGCCTTTTAAAGACCTGTGAAGTACTCTGGTGCAGCTGCAATTAGACGTCGCCAGCCCGCGAACCTGTCTCAGCCCGGGCTGACATACACAACAGGAGGGCGGGCAGGGGGGTGGCTGAAGCCGGGTGAGATCAATGGGTGTTGCGCACCTGGCTGAGACCACAATGAGAGTCTGCAGCGGAGCCGAGAGTCAGGACCATGGGGGGAGGAAGGGGGCGGGGGGGTTGAAACAGACATGCTCATTGGATCTAGAATGGTAAAATTAAAGAACTGGTGAGTGCAATGGGCAGGAGCCTCCTCTAACAGTTGAGAAAATCACCCTCATAGCCCGGGGGTGAATAGAGCAATCGCACGGATAACTGGGCCTGGTGTTGCTCTGGCCCGTGCTCACTGGCCTCATTAATCAATTCTGGCACATTTAAAAACGCACGAAAGAAAACTTCTGCATGCCGCCTCTTTCCTCGGTGCTCACCCCCGCGGCATTAATCAATACTGGCACGTGTAAAAAAAACGCAGGAAAGACAACTTGCACATAAGGCCCCGCATTAGTGTTGGTCTGACCTGTGCTCACGGACCGCATTAAGCAACTTCTCTCCCTAGTGTTACTGAGTGTAAAAAATAAAATTAGCACAGGTAACCACGCTTAGTGTGGTTTGTCTGTGGTTTGTCTGAGACCACAATGATAGTCTGCAGCGAAGCAGCGGAGCCGAGAGACAGGCCAACGGGGGGGGAAGGAGGGGTTAAAACAGGCACTCTCACTGTACCTGGATGTCCAAGGAGGCTCTGCTCGGATCGAAACGAGAGGTATGTCTCCCTTAATTTAATGGGGGTGACGCACGTTCCGAGTTGCTTTCATTCTCGGCCCTAAATTGCAGTTTGGTCTGCAATGCTGTAGCTCCATCAAGTGGCCAAGTGGTGCAACAGCAATGAAAATCAGTGACACTCGGTTTAAACAGTGTCAGATAATTTTCATTCGGTAGTGTAGTTTCGAGCAGAGTCGGTTTAAACCGAAAACCGGACTGCCTAAATATAATATACTAGCTAGGCAGGGTAAACTGAGGTTCTATTTAGACCTGTTTCATTTAGCATTTTAACATGCTTTCTCCCTTTGTATTTTATGGAATAGTAACTATGTTGTTAACCTTGATCTTTATAATATGTTTGCTTGTATTAGCTAAGATACTGCGTTTGAGAACACTGCTTTAGAAGTAAACATTTCAAACTTGCACGTGTCCTCATTGACTCCTCTGTGGAAGATGAGCCCATAATTCTATCGATGCCCAGGCCGCTGGCGCAAACCGCCTCTTAGTTCCCATGTTGAATAATTACCAAAATAAAGAGACGGGCGCTGGAAGCAGGAATCAAGAACAGAGTTTAATTCTCATGAGGAGAGCCAGTCATTTCGGACACGAAACACAGTGTCTTTCGGGAGGTGCTCTAACAAGTGAGCTGAGACTCTTGCTTTTATACCTTACAAAACACTTGATGGTACAATCAGGACAGTATGACGCAAAAGAAAAACATCCCTATAATCCTCGTGTCAATCCTACCCCACATATGTTCACAATGGGGACCCTTGACCTGCTGATAAGAGGGGAGGGCAATCACGCAGCTGAGTGTTCCGTCAACTGTTTAGGATGTGTGCGCCTGATCACAGCCCAGGGGGTGGGGTGGCTAGGATCAATAGTGGGTCTCTTGAGGAGGAGTGACTTCATACAATAAGGGCAGTAAATGGTATCTCCTGGCTTAGGCGATGGCCTCGGACATGTGTGGTCAGCCGGACTCGGGGGAAGGGGTCATCAAGGAGTGGTATTCATGCCGCGTGGACAATCGAGCGCGGAGGGAAGGCTCGTCAACAGAGGGGTATTCATGGAAGGAAAGGAGGTGTTGGTCAGGCGCGGCCATGACTCTCAAGGACAGGGCCTTGCAGAAGAAGAAGGTTTATGACTTGCCCATGTGAGGAGAAGGGAGGGGTAGCCAGGGTGGACACAGGGACAGAGTCACACAGAGAGAGAGAGATCTTATGACCCGTACATGAGAGAGCGGGGGCAGCCAGGTGCAGCTGGGGAGGGCTATGTCAGCTAAGGCGAAGGATGCCTCTTCAAGAGGGAATGGAGGGGGTTTTGTGCGGGTCAAGCAGGAGAGTTGCCTTTCACAGCAGGGTCGCGCAGAGGGAGAGGGTTTCATGGTCTATGCATGAGAGAGGGGGTGTAAGATACGCGCAGGAGGGAAGCCGGGGATTCCAATGGGTAAAAGGCCATGGTGCCTAGACTGGCTGTACATATGCATAGGGGTATGGGCTCTTACTGGCAGAGTGATACGGTCAATAGTTTACGGTATTCATGGTGCTCACAGGGAGAGGAGTGGGAGAAGAAGGGGAATGAATGCTGTCTATGTACATCAATTTCTTCAACTTTCACAGTCGCCCCTTTTTACATAATAGCAGTCATTTTTTCAATTGATGAGTTTACAGGTAGACAGGCATCGTTGATGAATTAGCATTTTGTCGATACTAACATTCGGCGTACAATCATAGACAGTCGAGGTGATGGGCAGAATGCAGCACATAGGATATTGCATTTTCGTTGTGTTCCTGACAATAAAACGCACTACATAGCATAAATCTTTCTAACTTAAAAATGTGACCAATGAACAGTTTCGACCAGGTAGTTGAGAGCGGAATTCAGTTCAATACACAAGATCTCTTCGTCACAGTGTCTTTTTATTATTGAGCCATCACTGGTAGGCTCTAGTCCGTGTACTATCGTTGGCGCTGTTGAGCACCGGCGGTGGAGCTATAGGTCCAGCTCAGTTCTATCCTTTCGCGTTGCAGGGTGCGGTCAGTCCTCTGCTGTTAGACCACAGTCCTGTTCCCTAAACAATCCGTTTGGCGGCGCCTTATGCTCGGCACCTACATTTTCCGTGGCAACACCCTATTCCATATGCAGGCAGTTCTTCCTTTTGGCAAAAAGTCACGTGGGAATGAGGGTGAGCGTTGTTCAAATAGTCGATAGGGGAGAGGGCGGAGTTGGGTCAGAGTTCCTGGGACGCACAAAAGGGACCAAGGGAGCAAAGGATAGCAAGCAGGCAGGCCCATCAATCGGGCCCAAAGAAGGGGGACGGAGACTCCAGGCACACGTGGGTTAGCAGACGGAGGGCTTCAAGGCGGCCCGTCATTTTTCATTTTCCACGTTGAAATTGCGGTCTCGTCCCGTATCTTGTCGCTCTGCAGCTCCACCTTTGGTCGAGGTCACACGTGTCCCAAGATCTGCAGTCAGGCTGTACGTCACATCTGACCCATCTCCTTCGGTGATCGTGAATCTTTGAATAGGTACAAAACAATGTTTTAGAGAAATGGCAGAAGAAGATATCTACGCATGTGAATTCCTCCCTCAATCCTACACATTTGGGAGATACGCTCATTGGTCACAGTCAGAGGTCCATTACCAAGCAGTGCATATGTCAGCATTCCCACTGAGTTCATGGCATGTTTATTCATCGGCCTATTTATAACTCAAGTGAGGATAAATAAGATTCCCATCAACTGTTCATTACATCATATTCAACATTACAGAGCATTTCACTTCAGGACTGGCTAACCCTTTCAAACAGGGCGGGGGTGCCATCATCGAGAGTCAGGCAAAACAAGTTTTTCTCGAGAGACGACAGTTACTCATGGTCATCATGTTTATATTCAGGGCAGCAACTGGGGTCTATCAAAATGGGGCGGGGATGCTTCGGGCGCTCGCGCTTAGGTGCAAAAGGGGGTGGGGCAATCTGGGCATTGGGGGTCAATCTAGACGTTGGCGTTCGTCTCTGAAGAACAGACATAAGGTGCCATTGACATACAGTTCCCCTATGAATGGCCAAAATTGGGGGACCTTAGTCGTCTTACCTGTCCTTTCCTTCTCAGCCAATTCGAGTTCATTCATTTTTGCAGAAAGGAGAGGCAGTAATATGGCGAGATACAATCATTTTAGTTTCGGCCAATTTCGCTGAACACCTTCACGTTCAATATGTATCAAATCAGACTGGTGCCGGTGGGGCACAATGTTATCAAAAAGAGGGAGAGAAAATAGGGAGACTCTCATAGAGAGTGAGAGTCGTCCGCAATCTAAACAAGCCATTCGGTACACGTATGACATGTAGAGAGAGGGGGGAGAGAGGGAGAGAGAGATAAGGGGTGGTGAGAGAGAGAGAGAGAGAGAGAGAGAGAGAGAGACGTGTACGAAAATAGGTCATTTAGTGCGCTCACAACACAGAACAGCAAAGGTCAAGTAACACGCAGATACAGAAAGAGGGAAGACATAAATCCGTACATTACACACACACAAACTCAGACAGGGAAGACGGCACATGTATTACACATATATAAGACATTCACGACAAGACAGGAAACAAATGTTAGCCTACAAGATCTGTTTTATATATCCTACATATCTTTACTATCCTATTTATCTACGTGCTTAGCTCTTTCTACCCTTCCCTCCTTTTTCTTCTCGCTTGTCATGTCTGCGAGCGTTCCCATTTACCAATACTCACACCTCGGTTGGTCGGTCAGAAATTAACCTGGTCGTGCTAGTTACCCATGGTTGGATCTTAAACCATTTTTCAGTTCCCTCCTTTGGTGGGAAGTTCTCCAGGCTGAGGAAACGGCAAGTATTGATCGGGAGAACAGTCCGACAGCTTGGCGATATCTATAAGAGTGTGAGAAAGGGGGCAGTGCATTTTGAACATCAGCAGCATTTCTAACTTCCTAGACGGGTGGTGTCGTGGCAACCCTTACCCGTATATTTTTCTTTGTCCTTTCCCTACATAGTCGAACGTCCAGTTACATTGTTTAACGTGTCATTTCTTAGTCAATTTTTCGTCATTCAGTACCTGTCCAGTTTCTATGTCAGTCCATCCTCCCAGTCGCTATGCCCTAAGGAGGAACAGTCATGTTTAAGTCTACGTCTTTTAAACACTTATCGTTATAACAACTACACACATATTCCCTCTTTTCCCTTTTTCGTCGGTGGTCCGACCATCGCTCTCCCATATTTCAGCCGACGCTCTGACGTGACCTGCAGAAGGGAGGAAAAAGAAGGGGTGGGGGGGCAGCATTCAAAGTACATCAGCATGCAGTAGTTCGAAAATGTTTTTACCTACCACATACTCGACCTATCTCCACGCACTGCATTTCTTTACCATCTCGGCGTTTAAGCCCAGAGGGACCAGTGGTGTCAGATAGATAATCATTGACGATCTGCGTATCTACATGAGTTACTTGGTCACAACCCCTCTGGTTGGGTGCAAGGGTAGCGGTCAGGTGGCATTTTTGTGGTCTCGATTGAAGGGCGACTAAAACACTTTTCCGGCTGCTTGTGACACATAATGTAGCTGCTAAATATCTGATCCCTTTTGGTCTACTTCTTTCATCATACTTATTCTTCGCTCACAGTAGTAAGACATCCAAAACTCATTAATGCAACTGCTACAACCATGCTTTCTTTTTCAAAATACTTTTAATAAAAAGCGTTGAGGTACAAATACAGGCCTACAACTCAGTGGGCCGGCTACGAAGCAGATTGAAACTGTACATAAGAAGAACGAAGTTGGTGGCAGTTCATTGCATAAAGTGCAGCAGTGCAATAAAATCGTATTAAACTTCCCTACAGAGCAAGCATGATGCATGTCAGTAATTCATCTTTAATAAATTCATAAATTCATTATCCAAATTCATTCGTTACCTAAATTACACCAATTCATTTTCCAAATCTTAATCAGTACCCACCCTAAGTCAGTTCATTGTCCAAGCACATACTCAATATCCTTCATATCCACTTTCATTATCCAAAAACTACATATACATCTCGGGACAAAAAGCTGCGCAATCAGGGTGCAACAAAGTTTATTCAAAAACGTCTCATTTGGTGTCGGCGCCATTTTGGGTGGGGTCAGGCGAGTTCCAGCACAGTCAGAATGTGTCTAGTCTCGCATGGTTGGCCCAGAACCTTCCGTTGGCAGTTCAAAAAGTTTTGTGCTATGTGGTTAACAGTCTAATAAATATGGGCCATGAGTCAAAGAGTGGGGAGGGCGGCAACAATTTTCCTACCGGGTCATTCTGGTGTTCCTCCGGAACTGAACAAGTCTGTGCCGTGGCTGCATTCTAGCCATTTCCAATCCGAGGCTGGCGCCGGCAGAAGTTGCACCGATGTCGTGGTTCCCAGTGAAGGGGGCGGGGGCGCCCATGCGGAGGGATCAGGGTGCCCCCCGGCTCTTATAGAATCTTCAAGGTTGAGGAGAGAAGGCATGGGGTGCGTGCCCGTCCTGGGCAAAAGACCGCTTTTTGATGTTGACCCTCTTTAAGTAAGAGCATTGGGGTGTCGCTGGAAGCCTCCACCTGGAGGGAGGTGGGGGAGGCTCGTTCGCGCCGCCTCCCCCTTCCAGCGACCCCGCGCCGTTCCTCGGCTCCGTCGCTTCGACATTGGCCGTGCCAGCTATTGAAGATGGGGGGGGTCGGTGGCTGAGGCAAGACAGCCCCCCCTTTTCTCTTGACATGTGGCGGGACTACCTGGAACTGTCCAGGCGTCGACATGTGGCGGGACTACCTGTAACTATGCAGGCGATGGCATGTGACGGGACTACTTGCAACTATCTAGGCGTTGGGTGTGGTTGCCGCCATTATAGCACAAAGAAATGCCGCCATCCTTGCCTTGGCTTCGCCCATCAACGAAAGCCGGATCGGGTGAGAGAGAGGGGTGGTCGGTGGCCGAGGCAAGACAGCCCCCTCTCTCCCCGCGGCCTGCAGGGCGGCAGAAGAGAAGAGATGGAGAGGTCCTTGCCATTCTTTGGACCGCCTGCCCAACATCATCTCCTCCTGACCGTGGCCAGGCGAGCTCCTCGTGCCTCGAGGCCTCGCCTTCCGGATGGGCGTAACCGCGAACCTGTTGCACTTCGGGAGCTTCCGGAATGGGGGTAGGTACCTATTGAATTGTTTCTATTTCATGTGACCGTTATTTGGGCGTGGCGGGCAATGAGGCAGACATGTTGGGAGCAGGAATAGGCAGTGAAGCCTAGCTACCTCGCGGCTATTTTTGCTTTCAAACTTTTCACCAGTTTACATTTCTTATTACGAACTATTTCTAATGTTTCTTATTTTTAGTGAAGTCGAAAGCTCATCAGGGGGTTACTGACTTAGCCTGATTTCTTTTATTTTTTTCTTTCTCTTCCTTAGCGTGTTTCGAGCTAAAGCTTTCTGTTAGTAGGGAACGGTGATCACTTCATATTTTTTATGTGTCCTTTTCACTAGGGGGTACTTCTGGACGGACCAGACGAGTTCCCTCCAATAAATGGTCCGGGGTGGAACTAGATTATCGATCAAAAGGGGAACATATATTCCTTCATTAGGGTATCATCCTGGACAGACCGAGCGATGTACTTCCACTTACTAGGGTAGCCTCCTGGACGGACCAGATGGTCTACTTCCATTAAATGGCCCATGAGCGGGGAGCATATGTCCTCCATAAGGGTAGTCTCCTGGGCGGACCATGCGAGCTACCCCCCAAACAGTGGGGAGTGGGTAGGACTGACGAATTCACAAAGGGGCATAACCTACCCTTTACTACTTGCAAAGACTAGATAGAATATTTCTATTCCACGTTGTTTGCAGGCAGAAAATACCTCAAACGAAACAATTCCTGGAACAACAATGTCCAGGCAACCAACCAATCAGTGGGGAGAAAAACAGGCATGACGGATTACAACGGGGACAAATGTCTGCATTACCTGCCCTTCGCTATCCAGAAAGGAAGACAGAATATTCCTATTCGTCTCTGTTTGTGGACAGGGAAGATCTCAAAGAGCAACAATCGATTATTAATCGATTTCAAACAATCCAGTGGGGAGAAAGGTAGGCATGACGGATTACAACGGGGACAAAAGTCTGCATTACCTACCCTTCTCTATCTGCAAAGAGGGACGACGTTCCTATTCGCCGCTGTTTGCAAACAGAGAATGTCTCGTTCTCAAAAGAGAACCAATATGTCAAGTAGCATTCAAAGCTAAATGAACCAATACCAACAATATCAGTATACAAATACCGATTTCAATACAAACAATCAATCAATCAGGTGGATAGAACCACCCTACCAATCAGGCGTAAAAACACCCTACTTAATCTTACCCGGACCGGACCATACGGACAGTTCTTCGACTTCCTCCTCCAGCGCCCGATCGTTCTCTTACTCCATGTAGCATTCCTGTGGGATTCCAGTCAGGACAATAGGTCACTCAAGAGAGGTCCGTTCAGAATTGGTGAAGTTCTTTCGATCGGCAGCCGGGCGAGGGCCCTCTCAAGGCAGGCATACCCCGATCATTTTAGATGTTCACTTCTTCGTCTGGATCTCTCTTACCGAACCTTATGTCACTGATGGGCCCCACGTTGGGTGCCAATTGTGGAAGATGAGCCCATAATTCTATCGATGCCCAGGCCGCTGGCGCAAACCGCCTCTTAGTTCCCATGTTGAATAATTACCAAAATAAAGAGACGGGCGCTGGAAGCAGGAATCAAGAACAGAGTTTAATTCTCATGAGGAGAGCCAGTCATTTCGGACACGAAACACAGTGTCTTTCGGGAGGTGCTCTAACAAGTGAGCTGAGACTCTTGCTTTTATACCTTACAAAACACTTGATGGTACAATCAGGACAGTATGACGCAAAAGAAAAACATCCCTATAATCCTCGTGTCAATCCTACCCCACATATGTTCACAATGGGGACCCTTGACCTGCTGATAAGAGGGGAGGGCAATCACGCAGCTGAGTGTTCCGTCAACTGTTTAGGATGTGTGCGCCTGATCACAGCCCAGGGGGTGGGGTGGCTAGGATCAATAGTGGGTCTCTTGAGGAGGAGTGACTTCATACAATAAGGGCAGTAAATGGTATCTCCTGGCTTAGGCGATGGCCTCGGACATGTGTGGTCAGCCGGACTCGGGGGAAGGGGTCATCAAGGAGTGGTATTCATGCCGCGTGGACAATCGAGCGCGGAGGGAAGGCTCGTCAACAGAGGGGTATTCATGGAAGGAAAGGAGGTGTTGGTCAGGCGCGGCCGTGACTCTCAAGGACAGGGCCTTGCAGAAGAAGAAGGTTTATGACTTGCCCATGTGAGGAGAAGGGAGGGGTAGCCAGGGTGGACACAGGGACAGAGTCACAGAGAGAGAGAGAGATCTTATGACCCGTACATGAGAGAGCGGGGGCAGCCAGGTGCAGCTGGGGAGGGCTATGTCAGCTAAGGCGAAGGATGCCTCTTCAAGAGGGAATGGCGGGGGTTTTGTGCGGGTCAAGCAGGAGAGTTGCCTTTCACAGCAGGGTCGCGCAGAGGGAGAGGGTTTCATGGTCTATGCATGAGAGAGGGGGTGTAAGATACGCGCAGGAGGGAAGCCGGGGATTCCAATGGGTAAAAGGCCATGGTGCCTAGACTGGCTGTACATATGCACGGTATGTGGAAGCAGATGTAGCAGGTCATCCCCTTACAATCTTGATTGATACTGGTCCTACCCGTTCTACTGTGAGATCCGCAGTAATCCCAAACCTACCACTCTCGGGACAATCGTTCCAAGTTGTAGGAGTTTGCAATAGGAGAATGACAACTCTGTCAAGTACCAGTGAGAATAGGAACAATTCAGGATTGATACCATTTTGTGGTGTGCATTTCGAATCCAGTCTTTTGCTGGGACGTGACCTCCTGGCAACCAGAATCACTGTCTAGACATGTTTCCCATGCTAACAGTGAATGACATGCCATGTGACCTGAGAGACATGGTCTCTCCGGTGGTGTGGGATTTTACAGGAGAAGAGATAGGACTGATTCGAGGGGTTGAGTCAGTTAGGATACAGATCAAGCCAAAATTTCAAAGAGCACCTCAGTGCAACCTGACCTCGGAAACGGTGGCAGGGATTCTACCAGTAATTGAGTCTATGATCATGTAGGGAATCCTAAAGGAGATCAAAGGAAATCTGCGCAATTCACTTATATTGGGGTTGCAGAATTCAAGCGGTAAGTACCGCATTGTCCAGGACCTGAGGAAGGTTAATGCGATTGTGATTCCATGTTGTCCTGTGGTACCGAATCCATCTGTGATCCTATTCTAAATTCCTTGTGAAGCTCAATGGGTTACCGTGATTGACTTATGTCAAGCATTCTTTTCGATACCATTACATACCCTTTAAAGCAAAAAACTGATGATTCAGGTACTAATTCTTTCGAGGATAGACTATGGCAATGCCCTATATATTTAGGTGCCCCAAACCCTGTGGTTGTGAAACTGCAGACTGCTCAAAATTGTGCTGCAAGATTGCTTATGGGGATCCCCAATCGTTGTTCAACAAGGCCCGCGTTATGCTTTCTCCATTGGCTTCCGGTGCAGGAAAGAATTAACTTTAAGGTCCTCTGTGTTGTCCATAAGTCTCTGGAAGGGAGAAGACCACCTTTCAATACAGCTATGATTCGCCCCTATAGGGCAACAGAAAACTCCGCTCAGATGAGCTCCACCTAGTAATGGTTCCCAGGATAAAGAAAGCCAGAAGTGGTGGCCAGCTTTTTTTATATAATGCTGCCAGGCTCTGGAATACCTTACCACTGTATCTTTGTAGGGAACCGAACCATCTTACCTTCCAAAAACAGCTAAAGACCTGGCTCTTCCCTTAGGGTCTCTTTCCGCTCTAGTTTCTGCTTCAGCGCTGGGATGCTCCCGGGTAGCCATGCGCTATATAAATGCCATTTCATTTCATTTACATGGGGAAAGCCAACTTTCATTTGCTTTCCAGCTGGAGAACCATGTATTAACATGGTGTCATATTCTACAAGGGTATACCGAGTATCCATCTATCTTTAATCAGATCTTGAAAAAGAACCCTCAGAGCTTAGTGTTCCCACAAAGCTCAGTGCTTGTGCAGTATATCGATGACCTCCTGATCGCTTCAGAGACTGAGGAGGCTTGTAGTGAGATAGCATTGCTTTACTGAATAATTTGGCAGAAAACGGATACAAGGTGTCCCCGAGCAAAGGTAGTGCTGCTTGCCTGAAGTTCAGTATTTGGGACATCGCATTGAGAAAGGCAAGGGAAAGGTGTCACCAGACCCCATTGAGGCGATCATAAAAAAAAACTGACAACTAGACAAAAAGAAGTCAGAATTCTTCTGGGACTGGTTGGTTAGTGCTGACGATGGATTCCCAAGTTTTCACTGAAGGCAAAGCCCTTATAGAGATTCACGCACAAGGATGTGAGTGTCTGGTACCATGGGACAACCTCTGCTTAGTCGCCTTTTTGGAGCTGAGAGAAAGCCAGTGTTGCACTCCAGCTCTGAAAATGCCTGATGACAACATGCATTCGCATTGTTCTGTTGTGAAAGGGAGGGTTGTGCTCTATCTGTACTCACCCAGGTACATGGGGGTGTCCGCTGACCAGTAGCTTGCTTCTCAACTACATTAGATCCTGTAGCTTCAGAGTTGCCCGGATGTCTCAGATCCGTTGCTGCAACTGGTGTCAGCATTGAAAGATGTGAAAGTATTGTGGTGGGCCATCCTCTTATTGTTTATGTTCTACACTCAGTTGAGCTCCTGATGACGAGATCCAAAACACAGCACTTGACTAACAACAGGCTCACCCGACATGAACAGATCTTATTGGCCTCTGAGAATGTAACATTGAAGAGATGTTCTGTGTTAAATCCTGCTACCTTGATGCCTGTTCCCAGTGTTGAAGGAGAAGATTGTGAAGCCCATTACTGTCTAGTTGTGACTGAACTCTGTATCAAACCAAGACTGACATTGTTGATGAACCTCTCCCTGAAACAGATCACGTCCTTTTTGTTGATGGTTTATGCTTAAGAGACAATGAGGGTTACTTGAGAGCAGTGTTAGAACCGGCTTCTCTAGTTGGCAGGGGTATGCACCCTAGTCCAAGTAGGGACCACCGCTTCCGACCTGGTAGCTTGGCACAGAGCAGCAAAGGCGTAACTCCAGAGGCAATGTGTAAAGTATTTGTGCAACACCCAACAATGATAACACAGTAAAATACACACAAAAAGACACTACACAAATGAATTATAAAAATAAGAATATCTTTATCTCAGTTTCAGGTAGAATCAATAGCGAAATAAATCTGGTTCCCAGGCTAGGTCAAAAGTAAGGTGAATACAGTTCCTAGGCCAGATCAGTAATAAAATAAAGCCTGTGTCCGGGTAAGGTTAATAACAAATGAATTCAGCTCCCAGGCCTGATCAAAAATAAAAGGATTCCAGTTTTCAAGCAAGATCAATAAGCCATAAGAATGAATCCAGTAAAGGTCTCCAGTAAAGGATGTCTTTGAGACGATTGTCACAAAGGTAACTGGCAGGGTTCAAAATAACAGGAGCTCATTACACACGTAGGGTTTCTCACCAAATATTTCCTTGATTGGCAGTGGCTGAGAAGTTACCAGGACATGCCAGTTATTGAGCCCGCTATGTGGGAAGAACGGGCCCCACAGTCTGTGAATAGGCCTCCTGTCAAGCACGGGGTTAATCCGCCATGTTCCCAGCCAAGCCAGCCCGCCCTCCCCTTTGTGCAGGAGAGGTGCGCAAGTCGTCCCAGGCAGTCTATACAGTTCCCGGTGGGCCCGCTATTCACCTCAGGCAGTACCCGGCGCCTATAACTCGCTCCCGCCAACCTTCCCCGCACGGCAGCTCAACTCCACATGCTGTCCGTTACCTGCTGTTGGAGGGCGAGCAAGGCGTCATCGGGGGAGCTCTTCTTTCCTGCGGGGCACTCTCCAGCCCTCTGGGCAGCTCTTCCCGTCCCGGCCGAAGCTGGGGAATCCCTCGAGGCACATCCAATGAGGAAGCGGCAGGCTGATGACGCAACAGGGATTCCTGGTGGTTGCAGCCAATCCCAGCACGGCCTGGGGCTAACGTCGCACCAATCCCTACGCGGCTTCTCGGATGCTGGAGAAGGCGCGCCCGGGGCTCCCGGCCACGGCGGTGATTACGGTGCCAGTATCCCGCTACGTTTAAATGCGGGCTCCAGTGAAGTGCGGACACCGCGACCAGCGCCACGGGGTTGATTTGATTAAGGCTCCCAGTCCAGGCCGGTGACTTTGGGGGTGATTCCAGCAGCATCCCACCTCTGCCCTGCGGCGGTGATTTCAGGGGGGGCACGCGCTTCACTTCCACAGCGCTTCCCAGTGCCCCAGGGGCCCGGCGGCAGTGGTGCTCTTCAGGATCACAGCGCTTCAATTCCTTACACAGCGCTAAGTGGCACAGTTCGGTCCCGGGCAGCGGCAGTGACTTTGGGGGCGCTAGATAAAAGGATTCCACACCCTCTGGGTGGCAGAGGCAGTTTTTAAAGGTCCCAGGGCCAGTGATGCTGTCTGCAGGCACAGAGATGCAGGGGCAAGTCCTTATGACAGTTGTTTTCCCCAAAAGGCAGTCCTTAAAACGATGTGTCCAAAGAAGGGTAGTTCTCTTTAAGTTAAAAAGGGTACAGACCCAAAAAGGCAGTTCTTGTGAATATGGTGGAGACACTCTGGTGGTGTTTTCTTCAGTCTCCTCTTGCAGGGCAGGATCAGCAGGCAGTAGGGCAGCTCAGCAGGTTGTGGGGCAGCAGTTCCTTGGAGCAGCCAGCCTCCTTCCCAATGGCAATCCTCCTGCGCAGCAGTCCTCACTCCAGCAGGGATTCTTCCAGGTCAAGCAGTGTAACAAAGAAGTGAGGCCAGGACCCTCCCTTATATATCTTTCAGTCTAAGGGCTAGAAAGTGGTTGAAGTCTCTGGAAGGGTCTGGGGGTAGGGGCTTCTGGACGAGTCCAGGGAGTTCTGGTATGTTCCCTGCCTTCCCTGACCTAGCTGTCACAGTGACGAGAGACAGGCCGTTAAGGCTACAGTGGGCAGCCCATCACAGCTCATCCCAGGGATGAAGGTGTGAATCACCACTCCCACCTCCCAACCCAGGCAGGCTATCAGTATGCAGAGGGGAAGGGGGGAGTCTGCAGAGCCTAATCTAAGTGTAGGCAGGAAAAGGTCCACTTTATAAAAGTGGGATCCCTAGCGTAGTAATGTCCAAACCCTATATATCATTGGAAAGGGTTCCCCGCCCCGAGTCCAACAAGACCAAACATGACAGACTTATTAGGTCCCTGTCAGAAGTTATCCCATAAGGAGAGGCTCCCAATATTAGCCTATGGAGGATTAGCCTTACTGCGGTAGCAGTGGCTTGTGGCAGATAAGCCAGCCTCACAAGGTTTTTAGGGGAGAGCACCCGCACCTCAGCACTGTTTAGCAGTGGTGAGGCGCCCAGAGTCCTAAGTCCAACAAAATGTAAGGTCAAAATGGGAGGCAAAAAGGGAAAAAATGTAGGGGAGACCACCCTAAGGCTGACAGGTCTAACAAGTAGCCTTTGCTGTTTGTACCATTTCTGGAAGTCGTGGAAGCTGCTTGTTTACAGGGAGTACATCCTGCACAAGTACCTGAAATCATTGCCTTGACACATGCATGCCTTGTTTTTCTACTGTGAGATCCGCATTAATCCCAAACCTACCCCTCTCGGGACAATCGATCCAAGTTGTAGGAGTTTGCAATAGGAGAATGACAACTCTGTCAAGAACCAGTGAGAATAGGAACAATTCAGGATTGATACCATTTTGTGGTGTGCACTAAATTGGCCTGTTCACTGCCTTTGGTGCTGATGAGTTTGTGTAGCAGTCCAGATAGGAGAACTAGACTATCCCTGCATGAAGTTTTGATGGGGAGGGCGATGCGCTTGCTTATGGTGCCATCTAAGGCGGTGAAAGAAATCACTGATGATTTGATTCTTGATTATTGTAAAGGACTCACTGATGTGGTCCGTTCTCACCAGGTTGAAGCTGTGACTGCACTGAACTCGAAGGGCATCTGTCATGACTTGTGTCCAGGGGACTAGGTCTTGGTCCAGAAACATGTGAGGAAGCACTATTTTGATGTGCGCTGGCGAGTGCCGTACCAGGTGATTTTGGTAATGAACATTGCTATGAGGTGTGGAGGCTTGCCGAACTGGATTCCCTCCACCCATACCCACGGAGTTTCAGGGCCCTCTGAAGAAACAGCTCCTCTCTTTGAAGAAATTCCAGCCGTGGTTGCGAGGCCATGGGAGAAGCCAAGCCAAGCTGTGGGGGTTCCTGAAAGCTTTATTGCCCACCTGGTCGAGCTGAGGGGGGTCACGCTTCTGAGGGAGACTGTAACGTTGCAAGTGGTATAGACTCCGACTCAGCTGAAGAGACTGGTGTTGAAAGTGGTTGAGTGCTGCAATGGAGGAACAAAGTCATAAGGGAAATGTGGTCTGCAAGACAAAGGAGGCAAAATGTTAGGCCTGCACCTGAAAAAAATCTTGCTCCCATATCTGAAACGTCTGACTCTGAGCATAGTGACTGTAGCGGGGTGGTAACAGAGGCATCCCCGATTGATTGGTGGGTCGCTGACTCTGCCTCACCTCCTTCCCCTTAGACGGACTGGTCCAGCTGACCACTGCTTTCCAACACCAAAGAAAAGGAGGAGGGCGCCTTTAACCGGGCCTACGACGGTGACAAAACCATGCCCCCACATGACGACAGAGGGTCCGGAATGGTCAAAGACCCGGAAGCCCTCTACTCAGTGTGCAACGTCACCCAGGAGGGAGCGGAGTGGAGCGAGGAGGTCGGGAGTGAAAGCGGTGGAAACGGAGAACGGAACGAGGAAAGCGAAGAGTGCGGAGAAGACGGGAGAGGAGTCAGTGGAGGCGTGCCAGGAGGCCAACGACCCGGTGGACCGCCGTGTCACACTCCCGAGGGAGGAGTGTAGCTCACACAGGTACGGCGGTGTTTGGCAACCTGGGTCCGGAGAAGGGGAGGAGGTCCTCTTGTATAAAGTTGTAGATAATCCTTCCCAACCTTTCCCACGTCCTTCCACCCCTCCCTTCCCCACACTCTCGTTCCTCACTATCCCCGAGCACTGTTTATATTTGTATAGCACCGGTGTCCCTATACACCCCCTGTCTCCTCGTGGGTATCGTGTAAACTGATTGCGAGACTGAAGGCCTCCCCTCTGTTGGTTTTCTTTTGGGGCTGAACGACGCTGGCAACCAGAGTGCTACCTTCCGACAAGCTGACAGGACGAGGGCAAGATCATCCAGGCTGAAGAGTGGAATCGCAATCACGGACCGGGCGGAGTTTGCGAGAGAGAGACTGACGTCTCGTAGTAGAAAAGCACTTATAAAAATAAAACATTCACTAACCAGAAAAAGACTCCAGTCCATTCCTAACCCCACGCTACAGTGACACAGAACGAGCACAGGGGATTTTGAGGAGAACAAGGAGAGTGAGAGTACCGTGCCAGAGATACGCTGCCCCGGAGTGCACTTATCTGGCTACAGATGCCGGGAACAGTGAGGTCTGGGAGAGTGAGGTCCGGACGAGTGAGGAACAGAACATCTGTGCTGATAACTGAAATTGACTGTTGGTCCCTGGAGTAGAAGCTAATGGAGTTTTGACACTGACTGTGCCAGCTCCTCGGAGACTGAGTGGTTCGCGGAGCTTGATTTTGGTAGATCTTTCATTTCCAACTTTTGGGTATTAGCCACCAGCTGAGGAGATTACAACATTTCATATTGAACTTTTGCAGCGTGTCATTGAGGAAATTGTATCTGATCTTGTAAGGGATATGAATGAACTGTGAATTGTAAATAGAAACATTGTTGAAAAAAATACATAAGCTACACCTGCGTGGAAGAAAAATACAAAGTTAGGACCCTTCTCTAGAAGAAGTAATAGGGCTTGGGGAGGCTTTGAACTGCGTAAATAATTGTGCCATGAACTAACAAAACTATTTCCACAACTTCAAGAACCGCATATGAACTTTGTAGCGCAACAGTGAGAGGCCGAGAAAGAGACTTTGCATTGATCCTCTTACACTTACAATCCATATTATTTTGAGGATGGAGACTGGAAATTCGAGCCATAGAACAAAATGTGTAACAGGCACACTTATAGTAGGAGTAATCATAGTTATAGCAGTAGTCACTACTATGACCATCATAAGTTCACATGAAGCAGAAGTTGATGCGGTGGGAGTACGCGGGACATCCACACCTACCAATTCTGGTATGAAAGAGGTCACATTAGGAACTGACAGTGCTATGATTGATCAAACTAGTCGCTTATTGCACATAGTTTTGTCTAACGGTGATTATATATGTTCAATGCTTACGCAAAGCTGTTATATGAATATGTGAATACAATGGATGTGAGAGATTGTTATGTGTGTATACAATTACCTGCGTCTGTTGAGGAGGGTATTAGGTACCAACATTTGCCTCTGACCTATGATATCACTTTTAGTTTGTTGCTTAGCATGTTTTGTGGCAAGGGACAATATGAGTACTATTTCTCAAATTATGATGTGGTGCTTTCAGATGTTCCTGCTTACAAGCACCTGAATAAGTATGATTATTACAAGCAAGAAGAGAGAACGGGAACGTATTTCATACCTACTGTTATGTTAGACATGGCTTATGCGCATAGACATATTTTGACATGCATGTTGACTGGCATAGAGAAGAAGTTTGTAGACCAAGTAGAAGATAGACATAGGTCATTAGCAGTTAAGCTTAACAATAGAAAGGGAAATTTTGAATGAACCAAGGAAGAGTTATCTCACAAGGCTAAGGGAAGTTACGGTCCAATAGCTCTAGATTGGGAAAACTCTGCATTAGATAGGTGCAGACATACTATGACAAGCTCTTCATGGGACAGAGTGAGTGTACTCATATTTTCACAATTGAAGCCACTGTAAAGAAGTTCCTACAGGATGCTGTACAAGTGGTGCCAAATGTGTATTTTGTGTGTGGGAAGAATGCGTATGTCCGATTGCTATTGAATTGGTATGGCACATGTTATGTGGCTGTTGTGTTTCCTAAGATATACCAGGTGGAGGAATAAAAGAGTTTGGAAGGGAAGCAACGGCATAGAGAGAGACATGGTACTAGTGCGGGAGAGATCGTAGGAGATGTGTTTGGAACATTGATACCAAGTTTGGGGTGGGTTTAAACAACGTTAAGTTTAGGAAGCTGTCAACCATTATGGGTAAGTTGTCAGTCAATACAGCTCGGTCATTACTGCTCGTAGATGAGGAGATGGTCTCGATAAGAGCTATGGTGATGCAGAACCATCTTGCTTTATATGTGTTATTAGCAAAAGAGGGCGGAGTCTATAAAATGCTGAGGGTTCAAAAGTGCTGTACTTATATCCCAGACCTAGTAAGGATCTGAGGAAGTACATAAGTAACATCACTGAGATACATCTGAGATACATGATTTGGCGACAGAGAAGTTTGGAGCAAGGTTGGTAAAGGATTTGGAAAAGTTGGAAGTTAGCTTGCTAATCTTAGATAGGGAATTCTTGGTTATATCTTGAAGCCAATTATAATAGTTGTGATTTGTGTAATCCTTTTGATGGGAACAGAAAAAGCTTTCAGTTGGTATGGATCCAGACAAGTTGAGAATTCTCTTAGATAGCAAGTGAGGAGACTAGAGAAACTGCTGGACAGTCACTATGAGAATCTCAAGAACCTAGAAATGTTTTGACAGGGAAGACTGGCTACTACTTCTGTTTAGGTCGTTATTTTCTACAGGGAGTGTAAGGTGGATGTTATGACACTATTCATCAGAGGGGGGAAACTGATAGACCGCAACTTGCTCTGTCATTTGTAGAGGTGCATTATAATCATGAGTTGTTTGCGCCCGCACATAATCCTTTATTTTGTTATTATTTGTGGCATTAGATCGTGTACTGTAATAATATGAAAAGTGAAGTGTTAGAGGTATTTCAGTGTACAACGTATAGAAAACCAACGTTGAAATTATATGTGACTAGATGAAAACATGAATTTGTAGAACTGTACATGTGGCTAACGAGAATTTCATGATTTGTGTGCTTATGTAATATTTTGATTTAATAGTTCACTGTGATGATGTTCACTTATGCATGTGCCATATGAAGTAAATGTGCTGTCTCTTATATTGGCCGACTTCTGTAGGCCTAACGTGTATATCGCCCTGCTCGCTCTCATGTTAAGATTTGCTAGTAAAATTAATGTGTATGTAGAATTTGTCTTCCTCACGTTTCTGTTGCAGGTGGAGAAATTCATCCTTGTTAGTTAGAATAATGTCTTTGTTTTAGGAGGTTGGCTTAGGTAGGAGATGATACATGTGAGTGGCAATGCTGATAATGTGGGACAGTGTTTTTTCTCAATCGGAGAGAGCCTGGGAATCAAGGTCATCAAGCCAAGGCCTGGGAGTATCGTTGCTGCATGGAAAGTTACCTGCAAGAATGTGGCTTGAGTGTCTAGAGCAACATTGCATAGCATTGTGGGCCGTCTTTTACAGGTTCATCTATTGAATTTAGGGACAGAGTCCAGGGGGCTTCTGCCTAACAATGAGAAAGAGAGCATATTAGCTGTGTAGCTTTATTCTACTTGATCCATTCAACATGAATGGTCTTCCTAAGAAGCCTTCACGAGCTGACTCCTTTACAGAACTTGCCTGGGGAATGCTGAGTAGGGATGTCACGTTAGTAGTAGTGTAGGGACAGATTAATGCTTTTCAACTACGAACTTCCGATGTAGGGGACTCTTGATATTGGAGCAGTCCTCTTTTATGTCCTGATTCTGGAATTGGTTATTCTGAGCATGCTGCACTGTCTGAATTCCACCTATAGGTTTGGCTTTGTATTAGTTCCAATTAATTTTTTGCATCCTTGTCTTGAAGTCTGTATGTTCAACTGTTCTTGGCTTTGTAATAAACCTACTAAACTTTGGATCTGGAGTCTGTGATCCTTCGGAGTCATCGTTCATAGGAATGGTAATGCATAATTGGCTAATGATTTTTCCCCCCTCCACACTTACAAGCTGACTTAAAGAGACATCGGCCAGGGGTTCCAGAGTAAATCTAGAACGTGGAATCCAGCTTCTTCAGCGAGGTCAGAAAGACTTTCCATGTATGTCCTTAAAGGTACACTTCTGAACCCTGGCATGCCCCTTGTGGACCCTGAGATGCAAAGGTAGTGCCAGGAACAGAAAGAAAGCGGGCACTAATAATTCCTGTTTACTTTCCAGTGCACCACCCGAACTGGAACATTTTAATAAAAAAATTATCACTTTATAAAATAGATATTCTGAAAAGCAATACACACACTAATGAATTAATATGATGCTGTCATGCAAAGGTATAACAAACATCATGACTGGTGCCCCCAAGGTGCTGGTTACCATAGTTTATTGTTGCCCTTTTGCTGCAAAAGCAAAGGACACTTTCAAAAGCAGGAAACAGGGATGGCTTGATCGACCACCCCATGCTTTGCATGTCCTTACAAGAAAGGTATAGAGCCTTTCTGAGGTGTGGCCAATAACCCTCTTGCATGGACAGTGCCTTTTCACTTTCTCTGCTGCTTGGAGATGAACGAAATTCCAGCAAGATATTCTCTGTTGGCCTTATTGCAAGTTCCATGGTAATCATTATGGGGCCTGTAGCAGCGCTAACTGGACTAATTGTGGGTTACATGATTTGTGGTAACTCTACAGAGCCGGTGCATTTGATTCTGAAATGTCAGACACTGATAATAGCTAAAATTACTGGGTGGCATGTTGTATAAATAAGGAATTGCAAGGTGAATAGAGTGTGATATTATTGATTTCCTGTGGAATTCGTCATTTCTGAAGGTATCCTCAGTCTACACCTGGTTCTGCCCACTAATTGCACTCAACCCACCTCACGGATCTACCCATGCATGATGTTTTTGTAATTCTGAGATGCAGGGAGCATAATACCCTGAATCAATGGTTTGTCTTTGTTGTGCAACAAATACAGATCATAATTCAGCGGGGTGTGCATGCGATGGTGAGGTATCCTGGCTGACATCCTTCCCCAGACCACAGTGTCTTCTGTGGATGTCAATGTCATGTATGGTAAAGGCATATGTATGGTAAAGGCTTGCACTATAAAGGCAATGTGTGGTAAAGGAATTGTATAGTAATGGATGCATGTTAAAGACGTGTCTTAAATGTATGCTTTGTTAAGTCATACAACCATCTGAGAATGTTTGCGGTAGGTGGGATGGCACAGAGGTATAGCAGATGATTAGCCTCCGCACCCAACAGCTGCCACAACGCTGCTGGGGCAAGGTCACCAAGGTCCAACTGACAACCACCCTCGCCCTGAGACCACCCGCCGACCCCATCAACCCCGACACCGCCACGTCCTACCTCAAACAGTGGATCAGCGACTGCGCCAACACCCTCACCCCTCTCAAGATCTCCACAACCAACCACACCAACAAGAAAGCTGCCTGTTTCACCGAAGACCTCCGGACATCCAAGTGCACCTGCCGGAAGCTGGAGAAGAAAGGCTCCACGACCGAATACCAGACAACCACACAGCCCACAAGAACGCCAACCGCAGACACCACAAACTCATCAGGACCACCAAGAGGACCGCCTAGACAACAACGCACACAACACCAAAGAGCTCTTCAGCATCGTGAAAGACCTCTCCAACCCCAGCTCCAACACCAACGACATTCCACCATCACAGGACCTGTGCGACCCCTGGCCACCTTCTTTTATCGCAAGATCACCGACATCCACAACAGCTTCAACTCCGACACCCCCGCACCCACCACCGAGACCACCACCCCTGCGACCTCCACCCGCACCAGCCGCCTGACCGCCGGGTCCACCGTAAGCAACGAAGACACCATCAAAACCATGAACTCCATCCACTCCGGATCCCCAACTGACCCCTGCCCTCACCACGTCTTCAACAAAGCCAGCACAACCATCGCGCACCACCTCCGGAAAGCAATCAACATCTCCATCGATACAGCAACCTTACCGGAAAGCTGGAAGCACGCCGAGATCAACGCCCTACTGAAGAAACCCAAGGCGGACCCCAAGGACCTCAAGAACGTCCGGTCCATCTCCCTGCTTCCGTTCCCGGCAAAAGTGACAGAGAAGATTGTCAACAAACAGCTAACCCGCTACCTCGAAGACAACAACATCCTGGACCTTTCCCAATCCGGCTTTCGCAGCAACCACAGCACCAAGACCGCCCTCATCACCGCCACCGACGACATCAGGATCCTAATGGACAAGGGAGAAACAGCCGCCCTCATCCTCCTGGACCTATCAGCAGCCTTCGACACGGTCTGCCAACGCACCTTATCAGCACGCCTCCACGACGCCGGAATCCAAGAGAAGGCCCTGGCCTGGACCACATCCTTCCTCTCCGGCAGAACCCAGAGCATCCGCCTCCCACCCTTCCGGTCAAAAACCACTGAGATCATATGCGGCGTCCCTCAGGGATCCTCCCTCAGCCCGATGCTGTTCAATATCTACATGGCACCGCTCGCCCACGTAGCACGACAACATAGCCTCAATATCATCTCCTACGCCGACGACACCCAGCTGATCATCTCCCTCACCGAAGAGCCCCACACCGCCAAAGCCAACCTCCACAGAGGAATGAAGGCCGAGCCGACTGGATGAAGGACAGCAGACTAAAGCTGAACTCAGACAAAATGGAGGACCTCATCCTCGGACCCACCCCATCAGCCTGGGTCGACTCCTGGTGGCCCACATCGCTAGGCACTGCCCCGGAACCCACCGACCACGCACGCAACCTGGGGGTCATCCTCGACTCCGCCCTCTCCATGACCAAGCAAGTCCATGCTGTCTCTGCATCCTGCTTCAACTCCCTCCG
Organism: Lissotriton vulgaris; assembly: GCF_964263255.1. NCBI lineage: Eukaryota > Metazoa > Chordata > Amphibia > Caudata > Salamandridae > Lissotriton > Lissotriton vulgaris. Next base: position 518,478,274 of record NC_141695.1, on the reverse strand, counting down.
AATGCTCCGCAGGATCTTCAAATGGATCCCCCCCGACACGAGAAAAACCGTCACCCAGGCCCTTGTCACCAGCAGACTCGACTACGGGAACGCCCTCTACTCAGGAACAACAACCAAGCTCCTGAGACGACTACAATGAATCCAGAACGCCTCGGCACGACTGATTCTCGACGTCCCCAGACGCAGCCACATCACACCCCATCTGAGAAGCCTACACTGGCTCCCCATCAACAAGAGGATCACCTTCAAACTCCTCATCCACGCACACAAAGCGCTACACAACACCGGACCTACATACCTCAACGACCGACTCAGCTTCCACACCCCCACCCGCAGCCTCCGCACTGCCAGCCTTGCCCTCGCCTCTGTTCCTCGTATCTGGAAAACCCCCGCCGGTGGCAGATCCTTCTACTACCTCGCCGCCAAAACCTGGAACGCTCTCCCTACCAGCCTACGACAGTACCAGAACCTGCTGGCCTTCTGAAGACTTCTCAAAACCTGGCTCTTTGATCAGTAGCTGCGATAGGTAGAAAGAACAGAAAGAAAGCAGCATTATAAATAGACATAAGGTAGGGGGAAGGGGTAAAAGTGGAGATTTGGGGCAGAAGAGATTACAGAAAGAGACCAAAAGAAAAGAAATGGGAACAAAAGAGGGGAACAAAAGGAAGAAAGGTAAGGAGAAATGGAAAAAGAGAGTAGTGAAGAGATGGGCAAAAAAGAGGTGAAGTAAACGAGTTGAGCAGAAGAGGGACTAGAGTAAAAGAACTGGAAGAAAAACATATAGACACGCTCCACAAAACAGTGGCTATGGTGCAGCAAAGAAGAGAGGGAGAAAGAAGAGATACCAGATTACAGGATAGGAAAGGATCGAGGAAGTCAATTCAGGTGGAGAGGCAGTGAGAGAAGGTAGGGTAGACAGTATTAGTGGTATTATTTTAGGCTCCTGGTCTTAAAAATATTTAGTGAGTGTGGAAAAGAGCTGAGGGCTCCAGGTTAAGAAAATGTAGTGGGTTGGAGGTTATGAGTTCAATCCTGTAAGGTAGGCTGAGCCTTCCGGACTTCCAAGGTTGATAAATGGATAACAATAAATTGGCTAAATTAACATCTGTTATTTACAGGTTTAAGACCTGGCAGAAGTGAACATAGTAGCATGTTACAAATAAGTTACTCAGGCCCTCATGTGCAAAGCTATTTTAAGGTTGGAAAGGCTCTGATTCGTAAAATCAGAACCTTTGTGAGCACAAAATGGCATAATTGTATTCACAAAACTCAGTAGAGGGGCCTGTTAAGGGTGTCCCTTCCAGATACCGAATCCTTAAAGCGTGTATTAATGTTTTGCGACTGAAATCCGGTCACATAACATTAATATTTTGCCACCACCTAAGGTGAGAATCCATTTGCAAATGGAGAGGGGTCCCCAAGGGACTCTCTCACTAAGTCAATGTTGATTAAAAAAAAATATTTAGGAGTAAGCTGTGGTCCCATTAGACCACCGCCTGCTTCTAAAAAAGGTTTATACAATTTTTCATATTTTCTTTTAACACGTCCTGTTTTCCTTTAAGAAAAATTAGCTGCATCCAAAATAAGAATTGCTTTATTTAAAAGCAATCAGAGACAAGTTGGTTAGCTGACCCGAGCAGGACATCATGCCCGTGCATGTAGCCAATCGTAGTGGGTCGCCCTTTTTTGACCTACCTCATTGATATTAATGAGGTAGGTCAAACTGCGACTCACTGCGATTCAGTACTTCGTGAACCAACCTATTAGTACAGATGACGGTTCACAAAATACCAATGTATCAGGTCGAAGTCGGAATGAAAATTACTACCACTTCTACAAAATGCATTTTAGTACATTCCAAATTATTATTATGATTCTTTCATAGTTTGATCTCCCTTTTATGAAATGGTCTTGCATGAGACTAACTTTGTCCTATCACTGTGGGCCTGTCAGAAAAGGACCCAGGAATAACTATTTTTTCTAGTGCGATTAATATAATACAGATCCACTTAATACAAATTTAGATATTTATTTTAATTAAGACTTTTTATTGATTTATATTATCCATTTTACTGCTTACCAGGGAAGTTACTTCTTGTAAAGTTGCTTCAATGTTACCAAAGAGGAGGAAGGTCAAGTGATGCCACTTCCTGTGATCTCACTGTGTTGCCACTTTCTGTGATGTGATAGTGTATGAAAATTAGAGGGGCCTCATAATTTCCCCTTTCAGGCCTGGCGCTACAAAACTCCTATGGCCGGCCCTCCTTCAGATATTAGATGAGAAGTGATAATAATTGGTTGAAGTGAAAATATCTTTGAACCAGGAGGATTTTAAGCTCCATTTCAAGTTTTGCGAAGCAGGTCCTTGTAAAAACAGCTAGTTTAAGTAAATTCCAAGATCTTGTAGTACTGCCTGAGAAAGACGGCGTCATAGACCATTGTTTGTTGAAAGTCAGGAGGCTTGAGAAGAGGGAAGTCGACACAACTTTTGTTGACCACCAAAGATTTTTAATGTTTCAGTCAATTATAGGGCTGTTAACATAGGTAGAGTTTTTGGTGTGATAAAGGCCATATTACATTTCTCTATAATGTGTTGCTCAGGATCTGCACCCTCACAAACTTAATGAAAATCAAAAAAGTATTGGCAGAGGCAATAGGTCTGCTCTTGGAAAGTTGGATCGTTTAATACTTAATGACATAGTTTCCCTAGTGCGTCGAACATAAACAGGGACAGTGTGCCTTATTAAATATAATGCACTGCATTCTGGGAAGGGTATTAGTGAAAGGCAGAGTCGCTTTTTGGAGCAGGCTGTCTTCCTTTCACAATGCAGGCAGAGCTTGACCTGCACTTCATATTGGGGACAGGGATCTCCCCGTTGGTGGGTGCAGTGAGTGGCCTGCAAAGGGATGTCTGAGGTGGCCCATGGGTTCTCCTTTCACCCTATCAGAAGATGCCCTTGGGAACAGAGGGTACACTGACTGTGTGCCACCCCTTTGTGGTGCACAGTCAGTACCCTCATAACAGCCTCTGCACCCGCCATAAAACAGTATTGGCATAGGGTGAAAGTGTTTCTCTCATTTGCATGTGGGCACACCTCCATGCAAATCAGAGAACACCTCCTTAAGTTTGCTATAGTGATATATGTTTGCCAGCACTATCTGTATTACGAAAGGGGCAGCACAAGTGTCGGGATCCCCTTCTTTAAAACAAAAATGTCCTGCAGAAACCGAAAATGAGGGCACACACCCATTGAGCCCCTAGAGCACTTTATGCAATACATCCCTGGTGTGTTAGATATTTTCAGTCTTTTATTTTTTAGTCAAGCATATAACACAAAACTAAAAACAAAAAGAACAAAATATACAGTCACCTAAACTTGGCCGCCTCATTCTTGCAATAAAACGAATGAATTTCAAAAACATTCTCTGATCTGATGTTTTTTAAACAACGGGCCTTTCAGTTGTGCAAAATGTGATTACTAATATTATCATTAATGAGGGAAACAACCATAAATCACCACCTAACCACCTGACTCTCAACTAAAACTACAATGCTTATACCTCAATACCAGATCTATGGTTAAGCACCAAATGGATATCTTTTTATTGCTCACCACGGAAAAACCTGATATTCTTCTGGTCACAGAGACTTGGCTTACCCAGGACTCATTACCGGACATTCTCGCTGCTCTCCCATCTGAGTATTACATCATAGCTGAGAACCGTCCAATGGGTAAAAGGGGTGGGGGGTAGCAGCCATTATTCGTAAAGATCACAAATTTGCGCTGCTGCCTTCTCTGACCCTGAGTGACACAGAGAATTTAGTAATTGAAATTGACACGGCTGGTGGGGCTTTATTATTTGTCCTGCTTTACCGACCTACTCAAATCATGACTACTTTTCCAATGTCCCGGGCAGAGCAGATTGCTCATCTTGTGACTAAGTATCCAAAAATACTCCTGGTTGGCGACTTAAACTACTGGTTTGACAATACTACCGGCGATCCCCAGGCAATGGAACTTTCTGAACTACTTTCAGACATCAATCTGACTCAGCACATACATTCTCCTACTCATGTAAAAGGTCATACTCTGGACCAAGTATGGTCCCTTAATCTCTCCTTTTCATCACTCTCTATCATGCCCTGCATCTGGTCTGACCATTTTTTAATTCAGTTTACAATAACTATCAGTGGGTATATCAAACCATCGCCCTTGGTGGGTGGAGAAACTAGGAAATGGAAAGCCATTAACACACCTGCCTTTATAAAAACACTGGCATCCACGTTGCCAGTACCCTATAAGGATGTAAACCTTATGGAGGAGGATATCTCACAATGGCTTCTAAAGGCTACTGACACACACGTACCTTTAGTAAAATTCACTCGCGCACGCACCATGGATGCTCATAAATGGTTCACTTCGGATCTTAAGAACTTAAAACTTGAAGTGCGCCAGAAGGAAAGAAAGTGGAGAGCAAAATATAAGCCCCAAGACAAGGAGGAATATATTGCGGCTCGCAGAAATTATCTAAAGATTATCCTACAAAGTAAAACCGATTATTTCTCTGGAAAAATTCTAAACTCTCCAAAATAAATCTAAAGACATCTTCAATATAGTGAATGATCTGTGTAATAGCGAAAGAACTGTGCTTCCCTTGGCCTCCTCGCAGGAACTTTGCAATTCATTAAATTATTTTTTCATAGATAAAATTGTCACCATAAAAAAGAATATTCAAAGTCTCCCCTGCGGGGATCCCATTGAAGACATCCACCATAATTTAGCCACTCTAGATGCATTCCCATCCATTGAAGAAAAGATTTTTCCAGAACTTCTTTCTCGTGTCAAATCTGGCTCGCAATATGACAGCTGCCCACCCCATATTTTAAAGGAGGTGTGCTCAGCCATTCCATCAGGAATCCTCTCTCTTCAGAATGAATCACTTACACAGGGCAAGGTCCCTGATAAGTTTAAAAATGCCACTGTGATCCCACTATTGAAAAAGCCGGGAGCAGAACCTTTAGATCCAGCCAATTATAGGCATATTTCCCTTCTCCCTTTTTTCTCTAAACTCCTGGAGCCTTATGTATCCAGGTGTATGTCCAACTTCATCAAAAGCTCGGAATACTTAGAACCGAATCAAGCGGGTTTTCGACCATCTCACTCTACAGAAACTGTCATTTTGGCTGTCCAGGATACGTTAAGATCATTTGCAGATAAGGGCGTCCACCAGGCCCTGGTGCTCCTTGATTTGTCGGCCGCGTTCGACACAGTTGACTATAACATTCTGATCAGCCGTGTCGAGCAGGCCGGCCTCAGGGGCCCGCACTGAACTGGATTGCCTCTTTCATTACAAATCGCACACAGTCAGTGAGACAAGGGTATTTCACAGCCCCCAGGATGTCATCTACCTGTGGAGTTCCTCAAGGTTCATCACTTTCTCCTTTATTATTTAATTTATATCTCCGTCCACTGATTTATTCTTTAAAAAACTATAAAATTACTCTCTATAATTACGCTTACGATCTTCAGTTAATTATTCCCCTAAACACCCCGGATTCAGCTGTTGAATGCCTGGCCGTTATGTCACACATACAGAGATGGATGACCCTAAATCATCTCAAACTTAACCCGGGCAAGACAGAATTGATCTTTCCCGGGGAAAGCGAACTGAGTTGGGGTCGACATTTTTGGCCAATCGATATGGGAATCCCTCCCACAAAGACCCACTCGGTTAAAAGCTTAGGGATCATTCTTAACGAGGATCTATCTCTTAAAGGACAGGTTGGAATGGTGGTCTCTTCTAGTTTCTTTCAACTTAGAAAGATTAGGAAAATCGCCCACTTTTTAACACACTCAGCACTCATTCAAGTAGTGATTGCCCTTGTTCTTTCTCGTCTGGATTTTTCTAACAGTCTTTATTTGGGCCTTCCAACTGGCCTATTAAAACGTCTCCAGATGGTCCAAAACCAAGCGGCCAGGCTCATTTGGAAACAACCCAAGTGGCAATCAATCAGGGTTGGGCTGGAAAAACTCCACTGGCTGCCAGTGGCCCAGCGAATTGCTTTTAAAGCAGGATGCATCACTTTTAGGGCGCTTCATGACAATGGCCCTATATTCATTAGGAAGTCTATTAGTAACTATAAGCCTCAGCGCAACTTACGCTCTACACATCTGGGCCTTGCAAATGTTTCTTCATTTAAGAAGAAACGCCAGGGCGGCAGCTGCTTCTAACATCTGGCCGCCTCTCTTTGGAACGCTATTCCGCTCCCTATTAGACAGAGCAATGATTTGTTGGCATTCCGAAAGTCTTTAAAAACGTGGCTTTTCCAACAGGCTTACGCTTAGAACTGTGCCTAGTGTCTTTAACAAATAGCGCCAAGAAACCCAAGGGTGTACATGCGCTCTAGAAATAGTTATTTACATAACATAACATAACCAAGGACTTTAATTGCAGGCAGCTTCAATATTACTTAAACACTTTATAGCATAAACTTTAAAGAGGAGTGTAGGCAAGATTAATAGGCAGAATTTAAAGTATACGTAATAAAATAAATACAATAAAAAACACACTTCAAACCAGCTGTGCACATGAAGAGAAACACACCAATTTTAGGTGGATGTAAGGAATATGCACAGACATTCTGTATTCATTGGAAGTGAAGAGAGCCAGTGGGTAAAGTAGGCTGGCCCATTGCCACATCCTGTATATTGTAGTGGGCCAAATGAAAATGTAAATGACAATTTAACAAACAAGGGGATGAAACCTGCTTACCAAAAGCCTGTCTATGTTTATAATGTATGCATGGTATTTTGGGCAAAAGCATAGTCTGGTGAGACACCTAAAGCTGCCTTAACGGCCAAACCTAATTGCCTAACGGTGCATGTCTTGGTGGGCAGAGGCAAAATTGGAATGGCAGTTTGACAGGCCAATGGATGAAGTCCACTGACTAAAAGCCCATCTATGAATGTATATTATGTATGTTTTGGTGGGGGGACAATGCTCTCACAAGACAGACAGTATCTTAAAGGTTAGGCCTGTCAATTCTTTTAATTAATAAATCAAAAGGATTGAAACTCAGAACTGGGACTGGTGAATCTCATTTGATGATGACCCATGTGCATATACAAGGAGCCTGCACACATAACAATTCAGAGTCAGAACTATAAAGGTTCATTCAAATTTAAAAATCATTACAGACGGCAAAAAGTAGTTTGTGAAATTTAAATTCAAATTAGAAATAGCAATGCATCAAATAGTGCTAATGCAAGAGAATCAACATAAGCGCAACCTGAAAAGCAAGCAAATAGCCCGAAACAACAGTATAGTTCAACAAGAGGACTAACATATAATCTGCTCGGTTCAAAGTGAAGAAAAGTGTATGTATAAATAAATAGACTAAATTAGGCTCCGCTTACAAGAAAGGTAGCAACAACTCTGTAACACAGAGACTGCTCAGTTTATAAGGCAAAAAAAGTCTAAGTAATTAGAGTGACATGGAGTCTGCAGTTGTAGAAGTAAGCAAAAGGTCTGGCACATCTCCCAAATAAATTCACATGTTATAGTTTTCAGGCACAGAAAGCCCCACACTTGACATGGTGAGATCTAACATAATCGGGCTGTACTAATAAAGTTACATACAAATAAACCAATAACGTTTCAAGAAATTATGATACAACAAATAATAAAAATTTAGGAACATCTACTCTCATGCATAATTGTGACAGCTGCCTAAAACTGAACTCGGAGAAGACAGAGGTCCTCGTCATCGGACCCTCCCCCACTGGGTGGGACAGCTCCTGGTAGCCCTCTGCCCTCGCAACCCACCCACCCCGACGGACCACGCCCGGAACCTCGGCATCATTCTAGACTAGTCTCTCACCCTGACCCACCAGATCAACGCCGTCGCCTCCACCTGCTTCAACTCCCACCGCATCCTCCGCAAGACCCCCCGAATGCAGAAAGACCGTCACCCACGCACTCATAACCAGCAGACTGGACTACGGCAATGCCCTCTATGCTGGAATCAACAAAACACTGCTACACAAGCTCCAAACCATCCAGAACACCTCATCCAAACTCGTCCTTGGAACCCCAAGACACGAGCACATGACCCAGCACCTAGGAGACCTCCACTGGCTCCCCAATGAGAACAGAGTAACCTGCAAGCTACTCACCCATGCCTACAAATCCCTCCACAACATCGGACCCAAATACCTCAACGAAAGAGTCTCCTTCCACAACCTCGCCCTGGCAGAGACGCCAGGCATCCGCAGAACCAGAGCAGGTGGAAGAGCTTTCACCTAAGTCGCAGCAAATACCTGGAACGAGCTCCCAGTCAACATCCGACGCTCCCCCACTCTACACACCTTCAGAAAGAGCCTCAAGACCTCACTCTTTGACTGATCCGGGGCTGAAAACCCCCACCCCCCAGCGCCTTGAGACCCTCACGGGTGAGTAGCGCGCTTTATAAACCCCTGATTGATCGATTGATTGAATTGTGAGGCGTACATAGGAAAGAAAGTAAATAACATTTATTTTGTGAACAAATAAAAACAATAATTCAACTCATGAATGACTCTTAGAGCAGACTCAGGTAAAGTACCTTGAATTTGTTGCAGATACAAACACTTTCTTCTCATGGCTTCTTTTTTTGAGGAACACACATCAATACACTTAAGTTCAACAAGTAAACAGCACTGTGAAATGCATTCTATTTTACTTAGTTTTTGACATGGAAAGACACAGAAGAGAAACATGCACATAGGAAACTCCTTCATTTAATTTAAAAGCACAATTATTTTTCTGAAATTGAAAAATGTATGCCGATGCAGGCTGAAAAAGCTGTGGTGTTCTGGGCCTAAGGCCCATATGCTAAAATAAAAGACGAGACAGACAATACCTAGTAGTTGGGATAGACAAATGGCCATGAGCACATGCGCCCGGCCCTTTTATTGACAAGGTCACTTGACCGGTGATGCCTGTGTTGGTTGGGTGTGGGGTGGTTGCAAAGCCACCCCTCAGGGAGTGGCTGGAAATAGCTATTTGTCCAGCATCACACTACATTTCTCCCAAACTTCAACAAAAAAAACGTCAAGTCCAACCTGTGGAAATTAATTGAACTAAGCACCACTGACCCTTCCAGTCTTTAGCTGCAGTTTTCAGGACAACACTGAACAAGCGGGCAGGTGCAGCTGACAGCACCCGGACATCACTTCTCATCTCCATGAATTAACCATAGGATTCTGGGGACGAACATGGGTGTAGATGGAGTCTGGATACTTCAATAGCGTGTCGATTGGGTTAAAGTCTACCCATACAATGTTGGTCGGTCCTGCTTGCTCTCACGGGGTGTGTTTGGTGTCAAAATTTCCAACTGAGGTGCATCAGCAACATCGGTGTGGTCCGCTGCAAAGCATTCCTTTGGGGTGTCCTGACTCCGTGAAGGACACCTTGTAAGACCAGGGATGGCATCAACAATGTTTGAACATCTTCCTCTGAGGCCCCGGTGCCTACTGGTGCCTGTTGGTGGAGCAGCCTCAGTCCCATCTCTCGTGCGAGGATTCGCTTGATGCCCTTTCCGATGGGTCACCACAGGACTGCGTGGATTGTGCTGGGCTGCGTGTGGGTTGTACGGGGGCTCTGCAGGACCGCTAAACAGAACCGAGTCATTTGTGCAACCACTAAGGTAGATGACACTTGGTTGGGTGTGATTAACAACAGGTCCCAGGTGCGGGTGGGACCACCATAGTTTCTGGACAATCAGTCTCGCACTGTGCTGGAGTGCTTCCTTGGTCTCTTGGTGCTTCACGAGTGTAAGGCTTCAACTTGGCGATGGGATGCTCCTTCTGTGGTTATAGTAATGCACATGGCATGATGGTGTTTTTTGCCATTAGACAACCTGTACGACAGATGATTTGGGCTTGCAGGGAGTGAGGGTTACTGGAGGGTTGTTGTTGTGCGGCTGTTAGCAGGGAAGCCATCATTCACCAAGCAGCCAGTGACTGTGAATGTATAGTTGCACTGGGAAGCGTGGGTCAGATACTTGTTCACACACGCAGGTGACTTACATTTGCTTTGCCCACTGGGCTGTCACCAGGGACGTTGCTCTACATTATTTGCTTGCTTGTGTTGGTGGTTGCACTCTCCGGTAGTGGCACGAGTACTCAGTCTTGTCACCTTCGGTCATTTCTCCTGCGCATCTGTGGTCGGTTCTTCAGTGGGACAGGTCTGGTCATACACCTTTTTCTCCTCTTTATTTTCAGTTCTCATGTGCTCTTTTTTTCTACTGGTGCAAAGTGGCATCAGGCCATGTGTTGTCGGTTCTCTTCGCCTGGACCTCTCACTGGTTCTGTTATGTCCATAGGACTGTGCCTTTTCTCTTCATGCCGATGTGGCAACCACTAAGACTCCACATGTCCCCTCAGAATTAATGAATGAATGACAGAGCTTATAAAGGGTGCAGCTACTCAACAAGAGTGTCCTGGCGCTACTGGTTCACACATGACTGCACTAAGAGGCACAATAGCTCTTAAAGAGCTAGGTTTTCAGATGTTTCTTAAAGGAATGTCAAATCAGTTGTTGCTCTCATAGTGGCAAGTAGTTGGTTTCGTGCTTGAGTGCCCAGGAAACCGAAAGATTTGCCACCCCTGCGTGCCAAGCGTACTTTGGGGATGCAAGCGAGGTCAGATGAAGTGATGTGTCCCACCCCCTTGCCATGGAGGGCTTTGAAGAATATTACCATGGCCTTAACTTGATCCTTTTCTTAATTAGAAACCAGTCTAAAGCCTTCAGATGAGGGGTCATGTGAGACCTGGGTTACAGCCTAAGTATCGCCCTTGCGGCTGAGTTTTGCACCTCCTGGAGGTGCTGGTGAAGGTAGCCCAGCAGGCCCACATATAGGACATTGGCATAGTCTAATCCTGCCGTCACCCAAGCCTGAACCACTGTCTTCCTGGAATCAGGTGGAAGGAGTGGGAGGAATCTTTTAGGGATCTTCTTGGAGCTCTGATCGGTGGATGACAGGTAAACTTCCTGCTGCCTCTCCTTCAGTCAAAGGTGCAGTGTTTGTGCCTCAAAGCTATGCTTTCACTGCCCTTAGTCCTGCTTAGGGACATGTGCACCTGGCAGGAATGGTCACTCTGTATGACATTCTCATGGACGGGCAATGGTGGCCATCTATTGCTAGTGCAGCCGGCTGGTACTGCCCCTTTTGTACAGCCATACATTGCCTATTGGCACCATAGGTAGGCCTCAGAACCTTTTGTTCAGTCTGATCTCTCCTTCTGAGGGCTCATGCCCTTGCTAGTGAAGTTCCAGGTGTGGACCTCTGTGCACTTCTTACGAGTCTTCCTTTCTTGTGCTGGAAGAGGGGCATCGGTGGTGCTACTGGGTGCAGGGGTAGAGTATCACTGGGCAGACACTATTTGTGTTCCTCTTACACCCCTCTTACAGTGACCTGAGTCTTTGCTTTGTATTCACTTGTTGTTCCCCTCCAGGTTTGTCCTATCTATCTCTTTTTACTGGCGGTGGTGGCAGCTTGCCACGGGGGGGGGGGCATGAGACACTCCTCGCGCCTCTAATTGGTCAATGGGCAACCTAGCATTGGAATATGGATGTGTTAGGGCCAGCATAGTGGTTGGTCTCTGACTTGGTTGTGACACATATATTATTCCTTTCACAGTTATGTCACTGTGTTGGCGAAATTTCCTCTACATAGCCTAATAGTGATTGGTGAGAGTGAATGATACCCTTCCCTACACCTAATTGAGGTAAGAGGGGTAGCACATAGGACTGGGACAACAAGACGTCCTGACGAAGATCCAGGTGACCCATCTATTAAGGGAAGATTGGGCGTCGAAACATGTTGACGAAAGCAGTGAAGGTGGGGTGGTAGTGGGCCTTAATAGCCCCCCCTAGCACCACCACGTCTCAATTATTTTAACCCTGGCCTTGGAACCTGATAACAAAATTGACTTTGGTATCTAAGAGTCAGTTTTCATCGTTACCTACTGCACTATTATTTGTCTGTCGCTGTACCCGGTCTTGAATTGTTTTTTGTGGACTTTGTGGTCAAGTTCAACGTTGTGTTACACTTTTGTCTGTGTCTATTTTTTGTTTCCCCTCCATATGCTTCGTCCGCTGTGTGGCTACGCACGGACGTTGTAGCAGACCCTATGACGCATTGTGTGTGAGTGAGAGCAGTTTTTCACCGCTCTCAAGTGTGCCATTGCTTGCACGCTGGTGTTGAGTTTGTGTTTTTGTCGTTTTTATCTCCACCCCTATTTTGTGTGTATACTATTGAAAATTAAGGGGGTTCGGGTGGTGAATATGTACACATAGACCCTCTCCCCTCCTTGAGTGTGAGACAACCTAGTCTTTAGGCATTGTGGGGGCATTCCCTGAACAGTCTCTGGCCTCTCCTGTGCACTGGGGAGCACTAGTGGTGCTGTACATGTGATATGGGAGGTAGATGGCAGACAGACCTTTACTTTTATTTTAGTGGGGAGAAGTGCCCACCATCAGCAGGATTGTTTCATTTGGAGGCACACTGGCAGTGGTATCAGGAGGGTGGCACCAGGGGGTGAGTGGAATGGTCTCTTCTCACGCAACAGCTTCTCCTTCTCTTCATCAATGGCGCTGCACCACTCTTTTGGCTGGTGTTGCAGGGCAAACTCTTTAAGGATGTCACATAGTCCTCTCCTCATTGACCCAAGCTTTTTTGTTATGGACACAGCCGAAATGCTACACAGTGTACTTTAACGGCCCCAACATCTACCACCAGGCGACTCAGCAGTCTTTAAGCAGGTATGGCTATACAGGCAAGGCTTTACTTGTATCGTCGGATCAGGTGGAGAGGTGAGTTCAGAGTATCAACCTTCATCATCGCCAATGTGGTGTTCTGGGCCCTAAGCCCACCTGCTAAAATAAAAGTCTACACAGACACTCATAGGTGGGTAGAGATAAGCACTTGCACTTGGGCCCTTTTACTGACAGGGTCACCTAACCAATGATGCCTGTGTTGGATGAGTGTGGCGTGAGTGTAAAGCCAGCCCTCAGGGAGTGGTTGGAAATAGATACATGTCCAGTAGGACACTACATAAACCAAGTCATGTAAACTGACGCCTGGTTATATGCTAACTAAAACATATTTAAATCAAGCATTGCATTCTTTCAATAAAAAAAGCAGGGCACAAGTCCTAAAAAAATGAAGTGAGGGAACTAACCTATTTAATCATTATGCAAGTGGCATCGCAGCGCTTGGCATCGCAGCATGTTACATCAGGGCGCGTGACATCACAGGAACTGGCATCACAAGAAGTGATATCAGATCTTAAGCCCTCACATATATATTTAGTAGGTGTATCATGAGTACATTTGAGCACATTTCGAGAATACTTGCAAACCCTCCTGATTTAAGCATAAGATTCACACTTTTGTACGCTACATATAAAAATGTTTACCTTTTGTCAGCGTTAAGCTTTCTATAGAAATAGTGCTTCAAAAGAAATAGTGATATTTAAATTATTACAACGCCTCCTCAAGGTTAATAAGAGTATATAAATGCAATATATTTTGTGCAAATACTGGGAAAGATCAACATATCTGATGTTCAAACAGTGCATGCAAATCTCCTAAACAAAGAATGAACAAAGTGAAAAGCTGCCTCTCCTAAGTATGTGTAAAGTGCTAACAAGGTGTAAGCCTGTTTCCCCTCTGCTGCATTTGCATGAGGTGTGAGGCTCCTGACTGCTGCCAGCCAGGAAACTCCAACAAAATGAGGCTTGATGACCCCCCAGACTCAGCCTTTGTTATGGCCGAGTATCCCAGCAGGAGTCAGAAATAAGAGAGCCCTGTCCCCGCCTGCACGTTGTTGTGATCGAAAGCCGACAACAACGTGCAGGCGTGTAGTATGTAAGTTGATTCCCTCTTTAAGGAATGTTAAACTTTAGAAGTTCCTGATGATACAGTTGTATTCTAGAGTGTGTAGTGAATCCTCAGATTGTCTAGGACTTCAGTGTCAACAGTCGTCGGTCTTTGTTAAGAATTAACGGCCAGATTCATCAAGCTTAATTGCGCTCGCAAAGGGCCAGATTCTGAGAATCTGGCCCTTTGCGAGTGTAATTTTTGCATTTGGGATTCATCATCCCAAATGCAAAATTCGCTAATAAAGAATTCGCACATTTGCGAGGAATTGCATTTAAGGAATCTCTATTTGAGATTCCTTAAATGCAATTCATGAACCATTTTAAAATTGCGAAATCGCAATTTGGGCCGCTATTTACCACGAGGTCAAACCTCGTGGTAAATAGCGAAAACTTAGAAAAATGCATTTAAATGCGTTTTTCCAAGTTGCATGTTACACACACATGTCCTTTGGACATGTGTGTGCGCAACACCAATGTAGATTACATTTCAGGGGTGCTACAGGGTGTTCTTTGGACACCCCTGGCACCCTTGAAATCGCATCCTTATTTGCGATTAGCAATTTGCTAATCGCAAATAAGGAATGTGTAGGAATCGTAATTTATTTAGCGATTCCTACATGAATCCCGTTTTGCAAGTCCTTAATAGCGATTCCTTAATAATCGCTATTAAGGACTCGCAAAACGGGACTATGATGAATCTGGCTGCATATCTTCTACATTTATTCTTTAAATCGTCTCTTATATTCTTTGTCTTTGAATATTTACCCGTGGATCTTACTACAATATTTGGCGACGATATTTGGTGTTGGATGGACTACTCAGCGAATTACATTCTAAAGCGATCGTTAAGGATTGACCCACCAACCCTTAAAAATGGATTTGAAGCATCTTTAAAAGACTCAAGACTTTGTTTTCAAGTGTTCCTGCACCCGTGAATTACTCTTCTCCGTGTATTTGTCTATGAAGTTACTTAGCTGCATCTTGGCATATATAACGGTCGCACTCACTGTTGGATGTGATTGCTTACATTTAACTTCTGCCTCCATTCCGTGCGCATGCCTTCCCAGCTACGATTGTCCGATATGAAGCATGACATTGTGTTTTGCTCGCTAAGGGAGTAGCGTCAAACACGTAATTTCGTCATCACGCTTGGCGGCCATTTTAGGTGGTTGGTTAGACTTTCATTGGTTTACATTGGAGTTATGGAGTTTTAACAGCGCGATTGTCTCATTTCTTTAAACACGGAGTCATTTTATTCAAATTTCACAGCGTTTTCTTCGGATGTACTGCAAGAGTATATGAAAGTTTATTATCCTGGATCAACAGTTATGTTATTTAATACAACGGAGAACTAAGTAAGAATTACATTATAGGAGGAGGAGCTACGCGGGCATCCAAGATGGTCGCGTGAGCAGAGAGCTCCCGAGACCCGCGCCGCCCTTCTTTATCTATCCTACACTTATCCTGATCATTTCGACGGGCTTTTGAAGTGCTACTCTCACTGATGCTGACAATCCTTTTTTGGTCGAAATCAGACCTCGGGGACCATTTTTCTGTCGTCTTCAACTTTCTGGCCTGCCCACGGACGCAACCGGGGTCTCGGCTGCCTACTATGGCCGAGCTGTAATGCAACAACAACGGCTGCCTGGCATCTGGCCCACCGGTGGTGTACCACTTTCACTTTCGGTTTCCGGCCTCATTGTCTCTGTCTCCTCCTACTTTGTCTTCGCCTGCTGCCCTCACAGTGCACACTTTCCATCCTTGGGCTGGCAAGGAGGCCTGCGGTATTCCATCTTCGAACTACACTTCGGAGTTTCTGGATTTTTCTCAGTCCCACTGCCCCTTTTGGGTTCTCGGCCGCCACTGATTGCAACATGGCGACAAAACCTGAGGCCGAAAAACGCAGGAAGACTGTAACCCGGGGGGGGTCGATCCAGTCCAATATGATCGAACGCTACACCCAGCCGAGAGGCTCCCCCGGTGTCACCAGCGTGGGCGCTGAAGGACCTCAAACGGACATGTCGTCTTCTTCTGAAGTATCGCTCCAAGACCTATTGGCTGCCATCTCTGGACTTAAGGCCGATATGAGTCAGCAATACGAAGCCATCGTGTCCAAGATAGACACGGTGGCTGTGGATGTTACTCTTATTCGGGCCGATCTAGCCAAAACGAACAAGAGGGTGAAGGCACTAGACCTGAAGGCGTCGAGCCTGGTGACGGACATGGCGGAGGCGCAATCTGAGATTGGGAATCTGCGTTCCTCGCATGATCTGCTGCTTAAACGTATGGAGGACTACGACAACAGGGCCAGGCGGAACAACATACGCCTAGTTGGAGTGCCGGAAAGTGATGGTGCTGCCTCGATCGATTTATTGGTCGAAGAACTTATCGTTGCTAAACTTGCTCCGGTTGGACTCAGTAAGTTCTTTGCCGTAGAGCGCGCCTATCGTTTTCCAGGAGGACAAGTGAAACCAGGAGGCCCGCCGAGGCCTATCATTGCAAGGCTATTTCACTATCGAGATAGAGACGCTATCCTGCAGGCCGCCCGTAAACACGGCCCGTTGAAATATGACAATAACTCTATCTCCATCTATCCTGATTTCACTCCCCAAGTGCAACGACAACGATCTGGGTTTCTCGGAGTGAAGCGTCGCCTGAGAGACCGGGGACTGAAGTACGCCATGTTGTTTCCAGCCCGACTGCGGATTGAGTTTAGAGAACGTGCCTACTTTTTTGATCAGCCGGAGCGTGCTGCCGACTGGTTGGACTCGTTGCCGACAGATGACTCTGAGAGCGGTGGCCCTGGTGGTGCGGAAGGTGGTGCAACGGCCCAGGAGTAATATGGGCCCCCGGAGGTCCGGACTGAGACTACGTACTGTACAGAGTAAATTAACTGTGTGCTCTATGTTTATGCCCGTGGCGGTGCGGGAACGGGTGATTTCTCCCTTCCTCCTCGGGGGGTTCTTTGTGTAGATCAGATGGGGCGACAGGCACACTGCAGTTGGGGGTGGCTTTTTAGTCAGCAGGGGTGCAGGGAGGGGGGTGTTGTAACGGGTTTCTGTTTGGGGGCTGGTTCCTGGGGACTTGGTTGTGTTTCGTTTTGTTTGTTATGTTTCATTTTTCATGGTATTTCACTGATTGCAATTATTCCGAACTTGGGGTTGTGGAGGGGGGTTGGGGTGGATTGCCTTTGCCGCAATGGGGGGGGGGGGTGAAATGCGGGTTCTTTCTTGGAACGTCAACGGGTTGGGTGACAGGATCAAGCGGGGCATTGTGTTACAATTTTTGAGGCGCCATGCCCCTGATGTTGTGTTCCTTCAGGAGACCCACTTAATCGGAAATGCTTGTAAGGCCCTCGACCGCCGGGGTTACCGCCTGGTCGCACATGCTGGTTTCACCTCTGGGTCCCGGGGTGTGGGTATCATGGTGAAGTCCTCCCTAGCTCTTGCTATTGACGAGGTTATCCTTGACGACCGCGGGCGGTATGCTGCTGTCTCCGGGAGGTGGGAGGGTAAACAGATTGTGCTGGTTGTTGTTTATATTCCCCCGGGGCTGCAGGCTACCACCTATGCTGATCTTGGCAGGACTCTTCTTGGCCTTCCTGATGGATTGTTAATCTTGGGCGGGGACTTCAACTTTGTTATGTCTGGTGAATGTGATCGGCTTCCCCCTAGAGTCCTGCTGCCATCCCAGATGTGGCTCAATGAGATGGCTGATACTTTTGGCCTGGTGGATGTTTGGCGCTCACTACACCCTACACTCCTGCAGTATACTTTTCACTCTGGTGCGCATGCCAGCCTCTCTCGTATCGATTATTTCTTTATGTTAGCTTTCACTCTGTCCGCTGTCCGGGAGGTACGACATCTTCCCCGGGGTATCTCGGACCATTCCCCCTTGATGATTAAGATTTCTGTGGGTGGTCTACTTGGTAACAGGACCCCCCCGGTCCCTTCCTGGCATTTCCGAAGCCCCCGGCTCCGCTCAGATTTGGTGAAGGCAATTGATTGTTACTTTGATGAGAATGTGGGCTCGGTCACCTCCCCTACTGTTCTTTGGGAGGCCTTCAAGACGGTTATCAGGGGTTCCGCTCTATCACTCATTGCTGCTGAGCGTAGGGTAAAGAGGGAGGCTGTTCTGGCTCTTGAAACTGAGATCACTGCGCTTGAAAGTGAGTTGGGTGGGGATGACACGCCTGCATTGTTGCACACTTTGGAACTAAAACAAGCTGACTACAAAGCTTGTGTCACTGATGCTGCTAAGTTGATGCGAGCGAATCAACTAGGCCGACTGTATGATGTGGGTGACAAAGCTAGCAAGCTCCTGGCATGGCTGGATAAGGCTGAACGAGCGAGTCGTGTTGTGCCTGTCATTGTTCGCGAATCCGGTGAGAGTGTCTCCGACCCTGGTGAAATTGTTGATTGCTTTGTGGACCACTTCCGGAAGGTTTATACGCCTGTTAGTGATCGAGATGAGGCTGATTCCAGGCTGCTACTGCGAGATATAGCCCTGCCTACTGTTTCGGATGAAGATGGTCTTGTCCTGGAGGCCCCTTTTACCGTTGATGAGATTGCCCTTGCTATCCGATCTTTACGCTCGGGAAAGGCGATGGGCCCAAATGGGCTGCCCATTGAACTTTACAAACTTTGTCCGGACAAGATGGCCGCCCATCTGCGCAACATGTTTCTCGAGGCGGTTGAGGCTGGAAGCCTCCCCCTCGAGCAGCGCCTAGCTACCATAGTGGTCATTTATAAGGATGGCAAGCCTCGTGACCGCTGCACCTCCTACCGCCCCATCTCTCTGCTGAACGCGGAACCCAAAATCCTGGCCAAGGTTCTGGCCAATCGGTTGCTGAAGGTGATTTGCGACTTGATCCATCCGGATCAATCCGGTTTCATCCCGCATAGGAACACGGCCCTTAACCTGCGTAGGCTCCACAGTGTTCTCGCGAGGGCTCTAATTCTCGCCGAGCCGGCAGTGGTCGCCTCCTTAGACGCCACTATGGCTTTCGACACTATCGAATGGCCCTATCTCTGGGCGGCTCTCGCTAAGTTTGGCTTTGGTCCTAACTTCATCGCATGGGTCAGGCTCCTTTACGAACGACCATTGGCTCAGGTTGTGGTAAATGGTAGATGCTCTGACCCCTTCCCCTTAGGCCGTGGCACTCGTCAGGGCTGTCCGCTCTCCCCGCTTCTATTCGCATTGGCGCTTGAGCCCCTTGCTGCGTGGCTTCGGTGGGAACCCTCTATCAAGGGGTTCCGATGGTCTCCAGATCTTGAGGATCGTGTCTCCTTGTACGCGGATGACATCCTTCTTTATCTTACTTCCCCTCAAAAGTCGCTTAACGTCCTCTTCGACGTTCTTACGTCCTTTGGTAAGAACTCGGGATTAGTCATCAACTGGACCAAGTCCTGTGTTTACGTTATAGCCGGGGCGCTGCCGCCTCTGCCTCGCAGGTTTCCCATATTGGTAGCGACTGATGGCTTCAAGTATTTGGGGATCTATGTCTCTATGGTCTCTTCGGTCCGCTATGAGCGGAACTTGTATGCTCCGCTCCGCAGACTCAAGCAGGACGTGCGACGGTGGCGTGAATTGCCCCTATCCCCATTGGGCCGAGCAGCACTCTTTAAAATGATGTCGCTCCCCCGGTTTCTTTACGCCCTGCAGAATTTATTCGATCCTGTCCCTGCTCGCTACTTCCGTGAGGTTGAGAGTTTACAGCGACAACTGATTTGGGATGGTCGTGCCCGTATTGCCTTGTCCAAGCTCACCCTCTCATGGTATGATGGTGGTATTGCGTTGCCGGATATTAGACGCTATTACTGGGCCTCACATCTGAGCGCTATCAACCATGCGACGTACGCTTCGGAACCTGCTCCCGCCTTCGCTTTGGATAAACTATTATTGCCCGGTGGCAACTTTAATAGGGCTCTGTACTCAAAGTCACCCTTTCAACTCCTTACAGGCCCGACGAAGTGTGCAGTGAGGGCATAGAGAGATGCTACTGTGGCCACGGGCTGGGGTGGTAGGCTGACGCGTATGACGCCATTGTATGACTCGGATCGGTTGGGTAATCTGTGGAAGACGAAAGGATTTGAGAAGTGGGACATGATTGGGATCAGTAAGGTGGAGGATCTGTGGGCACGGGGCGCTGTGAAATCCTTTGAGGTATTGAAATTGGAATACCGGCTCGATGATAGGGAGCACTTCCGATATATGCAGGTTCGACATGCCCTGTCCTCCGTCTTTCCCTTTGGTACCGATATCCCGCAGTCCTCCCCTTTGGAGGATCGTGTTTTAGACGGCCATGTCCCCGATAGCACTATTTCCCTAATATACAAAAAGCTTGTCAACAACAGGGCTGACCAACTTGAGAAACTTCGTGCTTCCTGGATGGCTGATGGGCTCGAACTCGATGACGAGGACTGGCAGTCAGCTGTATCCTCCCCTAAGGAGGTGGCTATCCCGGCTCGGCTTCGTTTTGTCCAGCTGAAGATCCTCCACCGTGTGTATCTGACCGGAATGCGTCTGGTACGAATGGGTTTGGTTTCGGATGGACGGTGCAGGCGTGGATGTGGTATGGATGGTACCTTCCTTCATGTTCTGTGGGAATGCCCGATGATTGCAGCCTTTTGGTCTAGAGTGCATGATGTTATGGGTCGTGTCACCGGGATCCCCTCCTTCCTGAAGCACGACGTTGCCTGCTCAATGTGTGGGAACCGTCGGATTGCAATGCTGCCCAGACGCTTTGGGTTACTCTGGGCAACATGGTCGCAAAGAGAGATATAGCGCAGCTCTGGGGCTCCCCTAGATTACCATTGCTCAGTGCCTGGAAAGAGAACATGGACTGGTGCATGTTCCGAGAAAAAACTGTGTATGAGGCGCGGGGGCGTCCCAAGAAATGGTCCAGGGTCTGGGCTCAGTGGAATTCGTACCGCGGAGACATTTGCTCCCCTCCACTAGACTATGAGGTTCCTCTCCCCTCTTCTCCATGATTGACGTTCCTGTTCCAATTTCCAGTATAGCCTTTGCTTTCTCCCTCGTGCTCGCCCCCCCCTCGCCATATGTGCTCCTTTATTTATTAGCGTTCTTTCCCCCCTTCCCCCCCTCCTGCGACCCTTGCCATTATGATACCATGTGTTTGTGTGTTGTTGTTCTTTTCGACAAAATCATAAAATTAAACCTTTCCTATCCTATTTGATATGGTGCTATGTTCCATCCGTCAATGTAGTCTCGAGAGATTGCTTTAACAACGTACTGTCTCCAAATTTACTTTTCAACCATCCGTTTATGTCATAGCGGCCGGCCCTGCGGGGTTGTAGGCAGACGCTGTGTACTGTGCATTCATAAATAAAGGTTTTAAAAAAAAAATCAAAAAAAAGAATTACATTATACTCTTCATTCCATTTTGTTTATATTTATAATTTCAGTTTTACATGGCTAATTCAAACAACAGCATCGTATCTCCTCATTCATTTTTAGGGCTCGTCCTTTCCTATTCCGCAGGAATAGGAAATGAGCCCTAATGCAGTCAACCCATACTTCAGGCCAAGCAAGGGCTCTCTAGCGGATTTTCGGAAGTGCACGCCTCGTGCACGAGCTTGCCGCCTGCCTCCACAAAGCCATCTGTTGCTTTGCGCTCGGCCTCAGGCCGGCATTTCTCCTCCCCTAATTACCGGCCGGCACATCAAAGGCTGCTGCTCCCCATGCGTCTTGTTTTTCTGCCCGATTAATCATCCTCCTTCTATCCGTGGAATTCGAGCATTTTACTCTGATTGGCGAGCTGGAATGTACTATGTTACCCTTAAACAAGCCAAGTATGTTCGGAGTCCTACTGATCATCCTTTATCCCTATAGGAACAAATGACCATCAACTTTTTGGACTCACGAACCTTATTACTATTGTTATCTTCTTCCTAGAGTGGATTCTTACTGTGTGCGAGGCACCGATTTTGCATCCGTCGTGTCACATACGAGCATCCATCACGTCTTTCACCTCGTACATTGTTCAATATTAATTGTTGTTTTCAAATTATTCAGTAAATGACCATTGACTGCTATTCTACTTAATTTGTTTTTCTTGAATTTCAGATTACGGGGCCACTGTTGTGTAAAATTTTACATTCTTCTGTATTCTGACTTCTCAAAATGTATCCATGTTGACAATGTAACTAATGGCGATGTAGAAATCGCGTTGTACTTGAATTAGTTCTCTTGGATTTCATTGAAATTACTGAAATCCCGTAAAAAAAAAAACAATTTTAAGCGTCAGAAACACTTTCTGGCTCATAAAACGGGGTTTGTTAATTAGAACATGTGCGAATGTCACGGTTTGTAATCGCAAAATCCTTTCGTACATCAGGCCACACATCTTTCTAAATGATGTTTTCTAGCAATGCGAATGAAATTTGAGGTTTTAAGTTTTACTACGTGATAGTTTTCACTAACATTAAATGTTTCTGTATTTCTTTTCAAACATGCATACATACACATGTACAAGCAAACATATGTACGCAATGTATGAATGTCTGCCCCCTAGCTCTCCCCGAAAATGGAGAGAGCTGACAAATATGGAGGTCGCTGTAGGGCCAGGCAGGGGCCTGTCAGGATCGTGGGCCATAAAACGATGCTTCTGCCATGGGCATGACCCGCCCTCTCGCGGCTTCGAGTGTGGCAGTGGGGCATGGCCAGTTAAGGTGCAGTGAGGTAGGGCTCAGCCCCTTTGTTCCTGCCTTCCTCGCCGCAAGCATTAGTGCTCCCCCCGCCCCCAACCGTCACACCGCTGGAAAAGGCCCTCAGCTAACATCAGGATCCGCTGCGGGCTGTATTGTTGGTTGTTTTTTTTTGTTAGCTTGTTATCTGGAATCTCTGTAATTAACTCTTTGATGTGGGGACAGGGGCGGGTCGCTAAAACTGCAGCACAAATTAGTCACCACAATAACAAGGTTACCAGCGCTTTATGAACTCACTGGTCTTCTCAGTCCACCCCACTGCAGTGTTGATAATGGAACTCAGAATACCGCCCTTGGTCAAATGGCTATGTGTGCCAAACGCTATCTCCACATTTTATACATTCAGCCCAGAGTTGGGCTTGGACTGGGAAGTTCTACATTGTGCTGTGTGGCCAGTTCTCTTATCCTGTTTGGGCTCCGGCCTGTGCTCTTAAGTGCTTTCAGCTTTGATCAGGTTCCCTTTGTGTTTCTGCCTTTGAGTTTATCTCCTCATTAAATGGCTTACTGTCTGGACTACCCTTCAGCCCAACCCACTCCTCAACCATGGAATGCCCCCACCCCCTGGCCAGTGAGCCAACTGTGAGCAGTAATCAGCATATGTTGTTTGAGGTAGTCTCTATAATCCACACTCGGTCCCTGCCTGGTAATTAACAAACCAGCAGGGGATGCCATATGCTGCGGGCAGGGCCAGTGGAATTATGCAATTCTGTGGCCTGAAGTTTTCCACATAATTATGGATGTGCCACACTTACCGTATAATCCATCATCTTCTGCGCAATTTGCAGATTTTTACAAAAACAAAATAGTTCTGTGCGCAAACGGATCACAAGTTACTAAAAATGCTTCATTTGTGTTGACCCGCAATGCCAAGTCCTTTATCCCGCTTCAGAAGCAGGTGACCTCTCAGTTGCTGATTTAAAGTGTTAAAATGAGATTAATTAGCTGAAATCTTTGCCCATACATTGTTAAGATGTGTTAAAAAGCAAATGAGTGACGAAAAACAGTTCCATCTTGTTAAATGCATGTAGGGGAATGGTGCCTCATGCTGGATCCTGAGGCGGTTCTCTGCCTCGGCTAACTTTGCGGGCAGTGAAGGTTCATGGGAAGTATGGAGTTTATTCCCTCCACAACAGCCACATGCTTTTAGCAATGGAGCCGACTCCATCGCAAAACAAAAACATTTCCTCCTCCAAGGCTACCTAGCAGAGAAAGGTAATACTTACATTTTTATTGTAGCCTATAAAGCCCAAGTTCTCAATTTTCATTGCGTAAAAATGTCATTTGTTTTAATATAAGGAGATAAATCATACGTCCAAGATAGTCTGATCTATGCCAAACATTTAGACTAACCAAAGGTCTTGCAAATTACTGCCATTGAGATATGTTTTTTCTAGATCATATTTGGGTATCCTAAAAATCCAGAACAAGACCGACCCTAGTAGAATTACTCTGGGAGACCCCGTTTTGAAGGCACTATTTGGATACTAGAAACAGGTGTGTTTGTCAGCGAAGAAGAATATTGTTCATTTGTGATAAGCTGTTTAGGACAGCTGGAAATTCAAAACATAGAACTCTGGCCTTGGTTGCCTGTCCCCTGCGATCCACTTCTATATGGCTGGGACGCACTTATGTCAAGGTGAACAAAGAGCAGCAGAATATCACCAGGTCCCTGCTCGCACTGCCCCCTTTGCCTTCACTGATTGGGTCCAGTGGAGTGCCAGTCTAGACACTGCAACCAAGCTTCCCGTGTCTGTTTGATTATTTTGGTTCATTGTTACAGTAGGGAGGAACAGCAGTGCTGCGAGCAAGGTTGGTAATCTCTGGGGCATTCAACACCATTATCAAACAACACAATTCACTGAGATTCCACTTGGGACACCCCCAGAGGTTGAATCACCGTGTTCTTTAAGAGCTGAAGCCTTGATGCAGCAGTGCACTGTGGGCTACAAGATAATGTGTCATTTCTCAAAGATCACCAAGCCACCGAGAAATTGTACTGTGATTCAAGCAGTCCCTCCTTCACTAGTGTGTGGATAATGAAAGGATATACAAAGGTGTCTCAGAACACTCATTGGATTGTGTTGTAATTGCATTTAAATAGCGCATGCTACCTCTGCTAATGACGTGCAGAGGAATAGGTGCAAAAAGAACAATTGATGGACAGAATGCTGAACGATATCAATCATTCATCCCCTCTCAGAGATCTGGGTCTAAATCCATCGTTTTTTTTCTCCCCATGCCATTCCAGTTTAAACCTAGCCATGTGGAAATCAGTCTTGGCCCTGCTTTTTGTTGAAAAACTGCACTTTCGCTTATAACTGATAGAAAATTAAGCTAATGGTTGCAGCATCACTCTGCACTACCACTGCACCACTCAGCGCCACCACAGCATCACTCAGCACCACCACATTATCACTCAGCACCACCACAGCACCACTCAGCACCACCACAGCATCACTCAGCACCACCACAGCATCACCCAGCACCACCACAACACCACTCAGCACCACCACAGCATCACTCAGCACCACCACATTATCCCTCAGCACCACCACAGCACCACGCAGCACTACCACAACATCACTCAGCACTACCACAGCATCACTCAGCACTACCACAGCACCACTCAGCGCCACCATAGCATCACTCAGCACCACCACATTATCACTCAGCACCACCACAGCATCACTCGACACCACTACAGCATCACTCAGCACGACCACAGCATCACCCAGCACCACCCAGCACCACCACGGCATCACTCAGCACCACCACAGCACCACTCAGCACCACAACAGCATCACTCAGCACCACCACAGCATCACTCAGCACCACCACAGCACCACTCAGCACCACCACAGCATCACTCAGCACCATCACAGCATCACTCAGCACCACCACAGCATCACTCAGCACCACCACATTACCACTCAACACCACCACATTACCACTCAGCACCACCACAGCACCACTCAGCACCACCACAGCACCACTCAGCACCCCCACATTATCACCCAGCACTACCACAGCACCACTCAGCACGACCACAGCATCACTCAGCACCACCACAGCATCACTCAGCACTACCACAGCACCACTCAGCACCACCACAGCATCACTCAGCACCATTACATTATCACTTAGTACCACCACAGCACCACTCAGCACCACCACAGCATCACTCAGCACCACCACAGCATCACTCAGCATCACCACAGCACCACTCAGCAAGACCACAGCACCACTCAGCACCACCACAGCACCACTCAGCACCACTACAGCATCACTCAGCGCCACCCCAGCATCACTCAGCGCTACCCCAGTATCACTCAGCACCACCACAGCATCACTCAGCACCACCACAGCATCACTCAGCACCACCACAGCATCACTCAGCGCTATCCCAGCATCACTCAGCGCTATCCCAGCATCACTCAGCGCTATCCCAGCATCACTCAGCACCACCACAGCATCATTATGCGCCACCACAGCATCACTCAGGGCCATCACAGCATCAATCTGTGCAACCATTCAACAACAACTGGTTCTAATATGTTCTCTCAATGTTTCAAGCTTTATTACAAATGTCACAAAAAGATGTTAATATTTCACTTCTGTTCTTGGATTTTCATCACAATAAAATACACTGAACATAATCTTCACAAAAGTTATTTACAAAAGTTTAAGCTATTGCCATTATAAATTACAATCACTTTTATTTAAGTATTCATTATTTAAAAAAATTAAAAGCCAATGTTATTTGTAATATCAATACATCTAAGTCACGTAAATACAAAACATGTTGCATTACAAATGCTATAGGTGTCACATTTGCGAAAGTTATAACTATTGGCTTTGTAAATGACAAAGCTATTAATTTAGCTATTTTCAAAACCAACACATAAATAAAAAAATTGTCATTTACAAGACCAATAGCTCAAACTTTCCTAATGCGAGACCTATTGCATTGCAAATGCTTGTTGAAGATACCTGGGAAACCACCAACTACATGGCACAAATGGTTAAGGGTTTTTACTAATTATTTAGAAGCTATTGATGCTCTAGAGTACTCACCTTCCAGGAAAAGAGCTGTTTTATTTAATCACTTGGGTGATGCCGGACAACTTTTTGATAGTTTACCAGTTGTGCAAAATCCTACGTCTGATGACTCTTGGAATGTTTATAGAGAAGCTTTGGCATTTAGGCAAACAGTACAAAGATGAACCTTCCATAATGGTTGAACATCATGTTTACAATTACAAGAAGAGTCTTTTGAAGATTACTTGGCAACTGTACGTGTTCTTGCTTCAAAGTGTGAATTTGGATATTATCTAGACACTGCTCTTCGAGATCAAGTGGTGTTTAATTGTTTTAACAAAAAGATTCAAGAGCGCATTTTGACTTGTAAAAATCCCACTTTAGATGAGGTTATAGTAATAGCGAAAAGCATAGAGTGCTCAGTCATGTATGCTATCTAGTATGCTTTTAACTGACTTTTGTTATATTGAAAAACAACTATAAGAAAAGAAAAGAAAACAGAAGAGAAAAACACAAAAAGAATATAAAATATGTAAATCTTAAAAGAATTGATAAATATATATAATATATACCAATAAAATCAAATGAGAATATTTCATTGTTTGAGATTATCTATATATAGTTGGACTTTCCATTCTCAATCTCATATGTAAACTATATCAACCATGATCTTCACATAAACATATTTTGATTTTGTCACTTGGCTATAGACCTTCCTTAACTCAGTTTGTTCCCTATGTATAGCAGGTGCAACAGTAGTATGGCCGGGATGCCCATCACCCCCTCCCAACACAATCCCCAAGGATGGGAAGTCGGACGCAGTTTTGAACTTTTGGAAGGCGGGAGGGAGTCACCCTCCCGGCCGTATTTATTAAAATATGAAACAAAATTTAAAACGTTAAATAAAAGTTTCATAATCATGTACAATTTTACATTTATTACATTTCGATGAAGACATGTTCTTTGGCTAACCTTAACAGATCTCTAATACAAAGGTTTCCTAGCCGAGTCTAACATCCTGCAAATGCATACATTCTAAATTAAAATTGTACATCCTAGCATTAAGGGCCAACGGCAAGGTCTTAACCGGTGTCAGATCCCTACTACCAAAACTCTCGCCCTCACGGTGTGAGTGGCGCATGCGCAGAGGACTCTACCCTCATTGCCAACTGTAATTTCCCATGTCGTGGTGGGGGCCCCCTTTCCACTCGACGCCATCTTAAAGGTCGTCCGAGTTCCCGTGTGAGGTATCTGTAGGAAGGACAGCGTGGACTCCCCCCCATCCCCACACTCTCTATCCGCCGTCGCGGATATCCGGCCCCCGGGAAATTAGTAGGAGGGGCATATAGCCGCCTCCTCCCCTGGGAGGGGCCTATGGCCGTCTCCCCTTAGGCGACCCATCCTTAGTGGGTGCCGCCTCCCCATGGGAGGGGCCAATGGCCGCCTCCCCCCCGGGCGCTCCCATCCATTCTGGGTGGCGCCCCCCTCTAGGGACCTTGAAATTACTGCTCACTGATCATGACCTTACCGCCCGACCAAAAAATAAATACGACAGTTGTTCGCCTACTAAGGAAGGAAAAAAGTTCAGCATGCCTAATTGTATCACAACTGTTTTACTCTTAAAAAAGAAAAAACAGTACCTACAGACAGAATTCACATCCTCAATCTAAATATTCCTTTACTTTTCTACAAAGGAAAAAAGGGCCTAACTCAGTAACTTTATTACATTGCCATAAGGGGCTGGTGGGTGGGTCAAAATTGCTGCTTGTTCCGTCGAGGGCTCACGAGCAACGAGTGGGTGCGGCCTTCAGAGCGCAGGAACAAGAGGACGCTTCTTCGGATTCCCGCTCAATTTATTCTTCTGTGGGAGGGCGTGTACCCTCCTCCGGCACGCCTACTGGGCGTGGTCATCGGTGTAGGTGTCTGGGACAACCCCTCCTGGGCGGGAAAAGGCGCGCCCCGGCTACGCCGCTTCGGGCATACCAGCCGAGACACGCCCCCCGCCCAAAATGGTTTCCCGGGAGGATCGGGGCACCCAACCATACGTTCGGGGGGACCGAGTGGTCGCCCCTTTCCATATGGCCGGGATGCCCGTCACCCCCTCCCAACACAATCCCCAAGGATGGGAAGTCGGACGCAGTTTTGAACTTTTGGAAGGCGGGAGGGAGTCACCCTCCCGGCCGTATTTATTAAAATATGAAACAAAATTTAAAACGTTAAATAAAAGTTTCATAATCATGTACAATTTTACATTTATTACATTTCGATGAAGACATGTTCTTTGGCTAACCTTAACAGATCTAATACAAAGGTTTCCTAGCCAAGTCTAACATCCTGCAAATGCATACATTCTAAATTAAAATTGTACATCCTAGCATTAAGGGCCAACGGCAAGGTCTTAACCGGTGTCAGATCCCTACTACCAAAACTCTCGCCCTCACGGTGTGAGTGGCGCATGCGCAGAGGACTCTACCCTCATTGCCAACTGTAATTTCCCTTGTCGTGGTGGGGGCCCCCTTTCCACTCGACGCCATCTTAAAGGTCGTCCGAGTTCCCGTGGTAGGTATCTGTAGGAAGGACAGCGTGGACTCCCCCCCATCCCCACGCTCTCTATCCGCCGTCGCAGATATCCGGCCCCCGGGAAATTAGTAGGAGCGGCATATAGCCGCCTCCTCCCCTGGGAGGGGCCTATGGCCGTCTCCCCTTAGGCGACCTATCCTTAGTGGGTGCCGCCTCCCCGTGGGAGGGGCCAATGGCCGCCTCCCCCCCGGGCGCTCCCATCCATTCTGGGTGGCGCCCCCCTCTAGGGACTTTGAAATTACTGCTCACCGATCATGACCTTACCGCCACAGGCCGGATAGTTGACCGACTATCCGGCCCCCCCAACTCCTCCTAAAGGTCATGCTTCCTCAAACCCCTTAGCCATGCTACGAAGTCTCCTATGAGTAAATCATTCCCCTCCCGGGACAGGTGAACCCCATCATTCAGATACATGTGATCACCCCGAATACACCCATGAGGAATGCTATGCAACTGCGCGAGCGAAACAATCTACCAATTTTATTGTTTACCTTCTTCACTGAATGGTTCAGTGCTGACACCGAAAGGCCCCCCCACCATACCTTCCTGGGAATCATGTGGGACCAGGCAATCGTGCACCCCGGGATTCTTTTCGCCAACCAGCTAACAGTAGACAAAACTTGTTCAAACAACACTCGTCTACCCAGTGCCACCAAGTCATTGCCCCCCAGGTGTACTATGACTACAGATGGCGGTGACCTTTGCCGCCCTAAGAGACCCTCAATAAATGACTCGAATTGGTCAAAACAGAGCCCGCCCTTCCCATGGAAGGCCACTCTGTACCCGTATTCCCCAGCTGCGCGTGTCGCATCACCTGCTTTTAATACGTCCCCGGCTCGCCTCACGTATGAGTGGCCCACGACCCATACCACTCTCTCTCTTGATGGTGGTCCATGACCGCTGGTCTCCTGGTACTGGGTCGACTGCCAATTCCGCCCCGCGTGACAGGCTCGCGAAACTGTAATTAAAACAAAAGACAAGAAGCGTGAGTGCATGTCACTTGTTCTTTACAACATGTGCAATCGCACATACCTTTTGAAGCAATTCGAGGACCATCGTCCCAACTGTTTCAGTTCGTCCGCACTCTGACCCCTGGCTGTAGCCTCAGTAGCAGCCCCTATCCTAAAGGAGTGGGTCCCAAAATCGCACGGGTCCATGCCCGCCGCAGCGATTGTCAGTGCTAACACCCTCTGGAACTGAAACCTCGTCAGTGGGGTGCCATCCTTGTGCCTCAGCAAACTCCCCCCCCATGTAGCCGCCCTCAGTGCCAAGTATTCCTCTATACACATTATCGGGCACGTGGGGGACCCTCGCGCACGCTGCACAACAACACTATTTCCCATAGCCCCTTGGTCGGTCTTGGACCTGGCTATCGTGACCACCATCGAATCACCCCTAATTTGGACGTGATCCCTGCACAAGCCTCCCTCAACGTCTTTCTTATTCCTTGCGACCAGTTCGCTCACCCGCATAGCCCCGTGGAAAGCTAATGCGAAAGCTGCCCGGAACAAAACTGCTTCGTATTGGGAGGAGCATGTCCCGTCTAGTTTTGCTATGAGTAGGGACAACCTATGTAAGCCAACCGGGCGCCTTTCATCTTGCTTGCGACCCTCGAGGCGCTGCCAGGCGCGAAGGGCTTTTTTCACCAAAAAGGAACACGTTGGGTCTTTTATGCCATGCACCTGCGCCATGAATGAAATGGCCGCCCTATGCCTATTGGCCGTTGCCGCTGATCGGCCGTCCCTGTGCAGTGCTACCAGGAACCCCAGGAAGGATTCCTCCTGACCCCAGCTCTGATCCCCTGCCGGACCCAAAAATGTGCAATAGGAACGAAACGCTCCCTCGTATGCCTTCCTTGTCCTGGGGGCTAAGCTTGCTGCCACGAGGTCTTGTAGTCCGGGGCACCGATTAGCCATAGTGCTTCGGGGAATGGTGCCACCACTAGGTCCGCTGTAGGCAGATAACCCCTGAACGCCTGCATATGTGAACGAGAAAGTGCATCAGCTGCCTGATTCAGTACGCCTGGCACATGTTTCGCCCTGAACTGTACATTCAGTCTCATGCAAAGCAGCACAACTTCCTTCGACAATCTCAAGATCCATTTGCAGCGTGCTGCCTGTTGGTTAATGCATTCGACCACAGTCATATTATCAGACCAAAACACCACTGAGCGGTCCCTGAAGTCGTCAGGCCATGCCATCAGAGCAAACCAAATGGGGAATAACTCCAAGAACCCAATGTTACCTGTGAGACCGCTGGAGTGCCACCAGGTCGGCCATGTTTGCGCCGACCATCGATTACCTAAGATGGTGCCAAATCCCACGCTCCCCGCCGAGTCAGTCCACAGACCTAGTTCATCTGAAGACACTGGCGGCTTGTTCCACACGACTCGACCGTTGAAGTCCGCCAGAAATGCCAACCAAATGCGCATATCCTGGCGAACCTCTGCCGACAGTCTCGTACGGTGGTGCCCCTCTTTGAGACCGACCATAGCTTGCGCAATAGAGCGTGAGAAGGGGCGGGCCATAGGTATTACCCTCAAAGCAAAGTTAAGCTGACCCACTGTTTGCTGTAACTGATGCAGGGTCACTTTTTCTTTACCCAGGCATTGCATCAAGGAAGCCCTAAACTTGGCCACCTTTTCCATCGGTAAACGGAAACATTCCTCCACAGAATCGAGCTCAATTCCCAGAAACTCCAGTAAAGTAGATGGTCCAACCGTCTTACTTGGTGCCAATGGGACTCCAAACTCCCTCATGAGGATGCAGAAGTCGTGCAGCGCCTGCGCGCATGTCGTATCGCCGGCTGCTCCCAAGAACAGGAAGTCATCAAGATAGTGCATAACATGCCTATGCCCTGTGGCCTCGGTGAATGCCCACTCTAAAAAACGGCTGAACATTTCAAAATAGGCACAAGAAATGGAGCAACCCATAGGCATGCATTTATCCATGTAATAACTCCCTTGGAATGCAAAACCTAGCAAGCGCTGATCCTGTGGGTGTACCGGGAGCAACCGGAACGCCGATTCAATATCTGATTTCGCCATCAGCGCCCCGGGGCCCAGGCGATTTAACATGGCCACGGCATCATCGAACGATGCGTACCGCACTGAACAAACTTCCGGGTCAATGGCCTCGTTCACCGAGGAACCCCTTGGGGCAGACAGATTATGAATAAGTCTAAACTCCCCTGGGTCTTTCTTCGGGACAACCCCTAACGGGGAACAGATGAAATCCGCCACCGGTGGGCGATGAAAAGGCCCTGCCACCCGCCCTAAGCTGACTTACTTTGCAATTTTTCTCTCTACCACACTTGGATTATGTTGCGCCGATAACTGGTTTTTACAAAAGGAGTTCCCTCGAAAATCCCCCGCCGGGATGTGGAAGCCGTGCAAAAATCCCTTCCTCAACACCCCAGCAGAGACATGATCAGGGTATCTGTTTAACCAAGGAGTCATAGCCATGAGATCAACGGGTGTAGGCAGTTGGTCACAACGTTCTATCTTACTCCTGCTTGGACCCTCCCTTTCCCCCCATCCCGCTATTTTTTGATCTACATGAACTCTCCGGGTGTGAGGAATTCCCACAGCCCGCACACACATGCTTGAACCTACATGTTCCTTGCGGCCTATTACAGTTGCCTCGATTGAAGCCCCAACAGACCCCCCGCTTGCCGCCATTCCCGCCGGTTTTCGGCTGGTGCTCGATACCGGCGCCTGCTCGAAAGGGCACCACGGGCTTTTGGCGGAAGGCCCCCGACCCACTCCCGCCCGGCGAGGATGTACCTGCCGCCCCCGGCAGGAGCTGCTTATGCCATGAGACCGAGTCGAGGCAGTCCCATGTCAGAGAGGCATCATATTCTTTCGCTTTCCAGAATTTCATGTCATAACCTTTCCATTCCTCTCCCTCATACATTGCATAAAAATCCATAATACGAGTTTGATAGCAAGACAGTTCAGTTAACACCTCGGGTTTACGTTCCCCCATAACTGCAGTAAAGATTGCAAAGGCCTTCGCCCAATTTGTTATCGTTTCATCCACCCTGAATTCCGCCATCTTGGCGCGCCACACGCTCGGGTGCCACAAATCTTTCTGGGTATTAGCATATTCCATCTCTCGATGGTCAGTTAATAATGAAAACATATTGACATACTTGTCTCCCCATATTAACTCTTTTGTGGCCATAGGGATGGGCTGTGCCACCCTCTCCCGCCTTGAGGGTAATGAGCCCTCCCCCGCCACTGGCAAAGCGAGCTTACCCGGTTCGGTCGTTGTTCCCGCCGTTTTCTCGAGACCAACTACCGGTCCTACCGGTGTCACCTGTGGGGGAACAAGAGGAAGATTCGCCTTTGCGGCATCTCGCGACTGCCGTAATTGCTGGATTAGTAGCTTGGCCTCTTCGGCCGTGTCTCCGGGCGCCTTGGCACCCCTGCCTTTTTATTGAGCCATGCGGCCAACTGGGTGGCCAATTCAGGAGGCATATCTTCGTCGTTAGCGGGGGTAATTACTACCGGGATCGGTTGACCCGCGTCTGGGATTGGTACCGGGTTGTCTGCCGGTGTGACAGGGGTGGCCGGGGGTACCTCTGGGACCGGAACCTCTGGGACCGGAACCTCCCCTGAAACCGCCCTCCTCTTGACCCGTTTCCCTCTACCCTCGGGGACGATTCCCGGCAAAGCCGGGCCTATTACCTTCTTAGGGTTACCAGGATTGCTCAGTGCAGCCAGTTGTTGCTTGACCTCCGCCAAACCTCGACCGATCGATGGGACTTGACCGAGTTTCCGCTCCATGCCCGCCATTCGGTTCACCAACATGCGTAGCACTTTATCCGTCTCGGAACCCTTTCCTACTTTTTTGCCAGCCATGGTTTCGATTATCCGCTCCTAGACGATCAACGAGGTCCTGGACTCTTCGCCTTCGAGTAACTGAAAGAGAAACACAAGAATTACAAGTTCTCAAAATTGCTGCTTGTTCCGTCGAGGGCCCACGAGCAACGAGTGGGTGCGGCCTTCAGAGCGCAGGAACAAGAGGACGCTTCTTCGGATT
Organism: Lissotriton vulgaris; assembly: GCF_964263255.1. Lineage (NCBI taxonomy): Eukaryota > Metazoa > Chordata > Amphibia > Caudata > Salamandridae > Lissotriton > Lissotriton vulgaris. The sequence continues at coordinate 518,443,954 of NC_141695.1, read as the reverse complement.
CCCGCTCAATTTATTCTTCTGCGGGAGGGCGTGTACCCTCCTCCGGCACGCCTACTGGGCGTGGTCATCAGTGTAGGTGTCTGGGACAACCCCTCCTGGGCGGGAAAAGGCGCTCCCCGGCTACGCCGCTTCGGGCATACCAGCCGAGACACGCCCCCCGCCCAAAATGGTTTCCCGGGAGGATCTGTTGCGTGCTTATCTAGGATCCTGATCGATACTGTGACCTTATGCCCCTATTCGGCTATAAATCCATTTATTCCCTATATTGGCATAACCGTTCAAGTGCGATATTCAGAAAGTCATCTCTGGCCTCACACGAACAGAGCCACATTCCAGAATAGTTTTCTCTGCCACTTCCTTTGCAACCAATTAGTGCAATGACAGAGCAGAAGTCACTATCTGAAGATTCCTAGATTAACACTCCGAGTTCTTCAACAAGATAAAAACTCAGCAAACCTGGAAATCCCCGCTTGCTGTGTTTTGATTAGTAATGGAACTCTAATGAGCAACTGATAGCGATCACTTCCTAGTGACATCTTTAATTGACGTCTTATGTCCAGCAAACTTACGTCAAACCAGGCACCTGTCAAGTATAAATATTAAGCAAATGCTGTGTTGCTGCTACCGTTGTTAGCTGTGGTTCGCTGAAGCTAGCACCCTGTTGCCCATCGCCTGAAGCTGCTGATACCATTATCGCTGCTAAAGCGCGAACGATGGTGTGGTGAAACTAGGAGCTGAACAGCCGTCCCTCTGCGAAGAGCCCAGCAGATGCCAGCTGCCCGCGGACGCTGTCCCCCCTCCTTCTCCTCGACGCGCTGAAGAGAGACGCTGCCTTTCTCCTGCTAAGAAATCCAGCTCCAGCGTTTCTGGTCTACCCTTGCGGGTGACTGGTATACCGAGTTTCCCTGAAGGAGATACCAGACCTCCATCATTCTATTCAGAGGTATGGTGTTGACTAAACCCTTGAGAGAGAATTCTTGAAACAAACCTTGGCAAAACCAACTTAAACTAAAGCTACTTACTTACTCCCCTCCTACGTATTAGGCTTAGGTCAGGTACACTGGGGTAGGCGTAGTTAGAAGCACCAGTTGAGTATTTTAGCCTAATGTATATATGACTGTATATATGTTTTATTACTTTTAAACCATTGTATGGCTAAGAAACCATATCAATGCTTTTACAGTATTATCTCGCAATACTTATCTTACTGTACGTACTTTTTATAATAACAAGTCTTGCAATTGTGGCAATACATTTCTCTTGTACGAGAAGAAAGACTGTTCAATAAATGTTAACCCTTTATTGACAAACGCCCGTCTCTCTATTCTCTACATATTGTGAAAGTAATCTGCACTAACCTGACTGAGTAAAATAACTGTCTATTGTTTCACACGACCCTAGAGATCGACTCTTGATCTGAGGAGCAAAGTTGTCATGTTGCACGGTTGTTGGAAAACTGAATCCCTTCTTGTCTGTGCCAGGGAAGCTGATCACTTCCTATTTCAGTCAAGAAAGTTTCCAGTGACCTCTGAGCTAGTTGGTAACAAACCCAATTAAGTTTAGCATAGTCAGTAGAGGCCTGGAAGATCCGCACTTCTACGTCAATACTACTGTTTATGTTATTCCAATGCGCAGGGCCTAGTGGGAAACTAGGAACTACACTACATGGCGCCCAAACGTTTGGTAAGGCGATAAACTAACGCAAGACGTTAGAGTAACTCAGTCGTGCATATTTCACACAGACCCCTTTCTCCCTAAATACTCCAATAGACGTCTGGAGTGGGTGAAAGTTTAAAATCCGCCCGAACTCAGTAGGAAGAGATTCCTATGTAAAGCTCTGGTTTATTCAACGTTGAAGGATACAGTGTTCCAAAATATTGTGCACCTAATCTTTGTCTCCTTGGAGACCAACTCTGCAAAGCCTGCATTTATAAAATGACAGACAGTGAAGAAGAAAGGGAAGCAGCTAGGCTGGCAACCCTACTAATAGAGGAAGACTTGAGTCTCCTACAGACAGACCCGGATGCTATCGACATCCCGGTCCACTTAAGAAAGTCTATAACGTTAAAACTTATAGAAAACGGACTGACACCACAAGGTGGTTCAGTAATTTTCGTGATAGAGGCACACGAATATCGGCAGACAGAGGTATTCTATTCATGGATAAACTTTCCAGCGGCAAACGCTAGAACAAAAGAGTTTCACTATTACAAAATAGAGGAACCTCCGGAAGAGTACGCTCCTTTCGAGGAGACTGAAATCCCACTAAAATTCCAAGAGCACCTGCTCTGGTTTAATGGCACCCTAAAACATAATGATCACATAACTAGGCTCGGTCCACTAGGTAGACCAGGAGCAACGTGGCCGGTTCTAGCCGGCTACACACCACATCCAGACATTGCAAAAATGTCTAGAGAAGAGCTGTTAGTACAGCTAAAAACCCTAATAAAAATACATAGGCAATTAGTCCAATATGTAATGCGGACTGCAACAGTCCAGCCAGCTGTTAATGTACCACAGCTGACCCCTCATCAGGGGAACACTAATAAAATTACACCACAGAACATTCAGTCATGTCTTGGTAAAACACCCGTAAAACTGGAACAAATTCCTTTCTGGTTAGCACAGAAAATCACTCAAATAGAGGCAGTATTTTCTGATACTACCCCTATCGAGAAACACAGAATCTTGACAATCTGCCTTCCTATGGGAATCGCACCACACGTGGAGGACTGCGACACTTGGGGTACAGTCTTTGCTTCCATTTACACAAAAACACATGGTGTTCCGTCTATGGCGGTAATACCAGAAGTGCTAAAACAGATTCAAAATGAATACGGTCCAGAGCCCACTTTAACTCTTGGTATGAAATTACTGAAAGACTTCAAGCAGGTCTCGGCTATATTATTAGCCAACATAAAGGGAGAAGCAGCATCTGTGGCGATCCGCCAGAAGTTGAAGGAAACAGATATAAAAGATCAGCCAGTTGAGCTTGCCAAAATCATAGAAAAATGCTATGAAGAATTAGGTAGAGACAGCTTGGGTGGAAAACCAGTTAAGCCCCAACTGCTCGAAAATCCTGAAAAATTATTTATTAAAAATAATTTAAACACTCCTAAAAAGAGCTGGGATGGAAATAAACAATCCACTCCCAAGGAAAAAGTTTTCCAGTCCAGAGGAAGGTCTCCTCGACGGAGGGAAAGAACTCCGACTCGAGAACACCAGTCTCCCCAGAGGGAGCCCTCTGAGAAAAGATATAACCTTAGAAATAGGGATAATCTGAAAAAACCTGATAGATATCAAAGTATTGATACACGTCCCTCTCGATCTTTTTCGCAGAAATCGGTAAGAAGAGGACGGTCAGACCCAGGAGAGCACACCAAGTCCAAAGACAAGGAACCTGCTCAGAGTAAAAAATCTCAATTTCCAAAAAAGAAGGTAGCCAGTATTAGAGTAATCAACCATGCCGAGAATACTGAGGACACAGTTAAAAAACGGGGAGTGGGCATTGACAATGTTGGACAGTGCAGCAGAAATCAGTATACCGTGCAAGATCTTGACGAGTCATCTGGAGACAGTGGACACGAATTAATACATTCAGGTTGAAACTGCAGACACCAGACTTAGCGAGCCCCATAAAATATACGAAATAACATTGCGTATAGAGGGTGATAAGACTAGGAAAATAAAGGGTCTATTTTGGGACAAACTCTCAAAAGGCTATGATATTCTGTTAGCTGAAAAAGATTGGCCCCCAGAGTTTGTCAGGGAGTGCCCTCGTGGCGAAGAAGTGATTATGCCTGCCTTCTCGAATCACATTCCGATTCACAAAAAATATACATATGCAAGGAAATGGGCAGTAGCCCAGGCACCGGCATTGTATAAAAATTATGTAGGATGGGATGAGGACTCTCCTCCTCACAAAATCCAGTTAAAAAGTGAACCAACTGCCTAACGGCAGTATCCCATTAAGCAAGAAGCTAAAAAACAAGTCAGGGAGATTTTAGATCAACTTGAATACCAGGGGGTGATTGAAACATGCACCTCTCAAATGAACAATCCTTTGTTTCCTGTCTCCAAGCCAGACAATTCATATCGTCTAGTTTTGGACTACAGACGCATAGTGCAGCCCTAATGAATAACATAGTTAGGAAAAAATATAAAACGACATTAGACATATCTAATGGTTTCTTTTGTGAAAACATTGCACCAGAAAGCAGATATTTGACCGCTTTCTCAGCATTTGGGTCGCAGAAAAAATTCTGTCGACTCCCACAGGGGTTCAAGAACAGCCCAGGACTATTCTCAGCTAGGGTAACAGAGTTACTACAAATATATGATGATGAGGCATTATCTTACGTAGATGATATTTATCTCACAGACGACGACTTGGATACTCACTTGAAAAGAGTGAACACCATTATACTTGGGTTCGCAGCAGAGGGTTACAAATTCAACTTTAAAAAGTCTCGAATTGCCCATCTGACAGTACTATTTTTAGGATACGAATTATCAAGTGAAGGGAAAAGCCTGGCGGACAACTTCTTAGAGAAGTGCGCTGTACTCCAAGCTCCAAAAACGCTGAAGAATCTACAATCCATACTAGGTTTTCTGAATTTCGGAAGAACTTACATTCTAAATTACGCAGAGAGGGTTAAACCTCTTTACGAACTAATTAAACCAGATTTTAAACAAATCAATTGGACTCAAAAACACACAGAAATTTTGAGATCATTGCAAACAGACATGTTAGCTAAAACAAAATTAGATACACGTGACAACACACGCGATCTTGTAATCCTAGTCATCCCAGGAAGATGCGGATTCACGTACCTGACCTCTAATGAGGGAGAAAAGGTACCAATAGCATACAAATCCCATTTGTACACAAAGGCTGAAATAAAATTCAGTTCAACTGAAAAAATTCTAACTGCGTTTCAGACTGCTGTAGCAAAAGAAAGGCCCCCCAGCACAAGGTAAACGAATAGTAATCGTAACACCTATACCGGCTTTAGAAGCGGTAACTAAAGCAAGCATTCCTAATGCTAAAGCTTTGCATCCGAGATGGATCCAGTGGGTTAATTCTCTTGCTGCAACAGACGTAGTTTACGAATTTGATCCTAACTTAAAAACACAGGAATTTTTACAATATGAATATGAATGTCCTCTGCCAATTGAAATCCTGCCTCTCGAAGAATACGGAAGTATTATATATACTGACGGATCAGCACAACCCGCAGTTGGGGGTAAGCAAGCTTACAGTGCTGCGTGCGCGATTGTCAACGGTCGTTGGCACAAAGGAAAATTTAGACCTATGGTCACTAAAACACAATCTCTAGGAGATTGCTCAGCTCAACGAGCTGAATTAATTGCATTTAAGATGGCGCTAGAAAATACCGATCGCGAATTCCCCACACTAATAGTGTGCGATTCTTATTATTGCGTACATTCTTATAATGAATACTTGCAGAATTGGGTGGAAAATGGTTTCAAAGATGCAAAAGGTGGCACAATAAAGCATAAAATGCTTTGGGAACAGGTAGTTCTTTTACAGAAAGAACTACAAAAGACTCACGTGATACACACTCTGAGTCATCAACGTGATGGCGTTCACGTTGCAGGGAATTCATTGGCTGATGAAGCCGCGAAGGCAGCTGTGCAAACGGCTTCCGTAGCTGCGATAACTCGGTCACAAACAAAAATAGACAGCGATATTCTACAAGCTGTCAGTGCGTCAGTAAAAAATTATAAGAAAACACTCCCAAAAGGCTTTCCAGAAAAGTACTTGTACTTAACAGATATGAATAATGTTCCTTTTGCTCGAATCCCTGGAGTGGGGGATAGGGTAATTCCAAACATGGAACACAGGTTAGGACTAATCAAAGCGGCACACGAAGGGCTTGCTTCTGCACACGCTGGCGTTTCCGCAACAATATCACTATTAAAACAAAGATATTGGTGGCCTCGCTTGAGAATACAAACTAAAAAGTATGTATTAGAATGCGATATATGCCCAAGGATAAAAGTATCAACAGTAAAACGACCAGCGCAGACACCCCTTCTCATCTCGGATAAACCATTTGCATGTGTTTACCTGGACCACTGTGGTCCCCTACAAAGGGACGGCAACTATAGATATATCATGGTAGCAGTGGATTCCTGTACGAGGTTCATATGGATGTGGCCCCAGCGCTCGGCTGACGCTAGAACGGTTATAAAAGATCTGCGAGTCTTTATCGGCACATACGCAATTACCACGTTCCATTCTGACCAGGGTCCTGCTTTCAGCTCTCAAGCTTATAAGGAGGCCATGGCCAGCATGGGAATTGGGTTGCGGTATTCTTGTCCGTCGCACCCCGAAGGGAATAGTGTGGTTGAAAGAAAAAACCGAGACATAAAGCGATCTATAACAGCGAAGGTATTAGGTTCAGGCGCTGGGTGGGTCAATGTAATGGCTGACTTTTTCTGGCCCTTTTAGAGGGAGAATGATGGAGAATGACTCCAGTCTATCAACCTTATAGTATAGGGATTAGGACTATAAGTAGGACCTCTTCATGAGACACAGTAGGGTATTTTCGTACCCCTTTCCTTAGATCAGGGCTTATGAATTTAAGCTAGGGGATAAATATATAAGTATTAGTCATGATCCATTCTTTTGCTAGAGTGTTAGGATATTTTCCATGGAGTTATGTGTATTTTGGGCCCTGTAGGCCTTAAACGGGACAGACTCCATCTTGCCCTCTGCCTGGTAGCTCGAGAGGCCTTCTAGGTCAAGTGTAATGTTTTAGTTTCAAGCTGTTGTTCGCTTGGAGAGAACCGGCTCAGGCTGGCCCTTATCGAAGGAATGTATTTTTCTCCACTCCGAAGACACAACTTCAGGCCGGCCGGCTGGGAACGTGTCCTTGGTACAGGGAGGTACAAGAATTTGGTGGGCGGCAGGTTACTGGCCGTAACTTTCCATGAAGGAACAGGCTTTGATATTAGAGAAGGTGTTAGACAGTTAGTGAGTTAGTTCGTAGGCGGCAGCTAGCCGTTAGCATCTCTGCTATTAATTATTTTCACGGCGGACAGTCGCCATCTTTGAAGTCTGAGAAAGATTTAAGACCGAGACTCTCTGAGAAAGACTGCAGGAGAAATAGCGCGGAGCGCACAGAGACAGAGAGAGAGAGAGATACGGTAGCTAATAACCAGCAAGGTTCCAGTGACTTGGAGGGAAGCAGAAGAGATTGAGCCTAGCGGTGCAGACGTGTACTTGTGACGGCTGGGGTGTGACTTCGAGACGAGCCAAGACACAGAGACGAGAAGGGAACCTAGATGACTGCAGAGCCCCGACTTCACATTAACCAGGTGACCTCCGCCCTTTCCTTAAATAAGCGCGCATTCTAACCTTTACCTTTCCTTTGCAGAAACTACATTGCATAGTATTGTGTTGTATGTTTATTATCAATAAATATCCTAGTTCTTAGTGAACTGACATGTGCCTTGTATTCTTGTTCAATCATGGTAACTAAAACTTCTAGTTGAGCATTGTTTGCATGAACGGATGTGAAATCCCGATCAGGTAAGGAGTGATCAAGCAAATAGGAAGCAAGGGGACCTTTGATGCCAGGAGCAGAAGGTACATATTATAATTCGGAAAACCGTACTAACTTTCATTGTCATAGTTTTATCCCAAAGTAGATAAATGAGAAGTTGCTCCCATAGGTGTTCATAGGAAAGTGGTCGTCGTTGATATACGGCGCTAATGAGAGCGCTGGGGGGGATACCAGGGTGGAGGTTCGCGGGCTTGTGAACCGTGTGTAAGTGAGAGCGCTGGGGGGATACCAGCGTGGAGGTTCGCCGGATTGTGAACCGTGTGTAAATTAGAGCATTGGGACTGCAGGCCCATGTGTAGACACGCCGGATTGTGTGTCATATCTGCCCTAGGGTAGATTAGTCTCGGTCTGAGTGGCCGCGAGACTAGCTGATATAAATAGGATATGGTAGAAAACCTATGCATGTTTATTGCTATTTCCCCATCCTTAGGTACGAACTGTACATATATGTATCCATACCCATTGTAAATACGTTCTAAGGAGGGAGGTGATTACGTTCTGGCTGGGTTTAGAGGGGCCCCTAGGGGCTGATTCCATCTAAGCGGAAAATCCGGCCATTACATCTGGCGTCACGAACTGTTTACGAAGCCTGTGTGCGCTGTATTGTTTTAATCTTGTTGGTTTGCGCTCGGCTCGTACGTATAAATTTTTTTTTTTTGTTTATAATTGTGTATATACTTTTTGTGTGTCGACATGTTTGCGAAAAAATCGACATCTGTTTTCAAATTGCCTATGCAGATTCCCGGCTGGGAGTCTACGCCTTACGAGGCCTTGGCCCGTGAGTGGGCCGATTCTACTGGTTTGAGTGAAAATTGGTCTTCCTGTTTGGAGCAGGCGGAGCCTGCTGATGTGGTTTCATGCTTGCAGAAAGCGCCAGTAGTGAAGGGTGATGAGCTTCCTATTTTGGGACGCAGAGGTTGGATTGTGCTCAATGCATACAGAATTGTTCATGAGAGGTTTGTTCAGTTGCGAAAGCAGTTTGCGGATATGGAAGGACAGTGTGTTGAATTGCCGAATGCGCATACTCTTTTGCGCTGTCAGAATAAATTGCTTGCCGACAAACTTGAGACTTATCAAACTATAGCCGAAAGGGCTGCAGTTCGCATTGCGAGATATAAGTATAAACATCGTCGTGGTCGTGTGTCTACACGGAAAGTGCGTCTGGTCGTGGCGAAAGCCGGACTGGATTGGAACCCTGACGAGTGGGATGGTAATATCTGGGATTCAAATGCATCTGACTCCTCGGCTGAGGAGGGTGATAAGCGCGAATCTTCCCGCTCCGGACGTGACTGTAAATCTGCTTCTTGTAACGATAATATTGTTCCCGGCGACCGTGGTCGCTCTTCCCATTCAGGTGATGTGTCTTGCCCTGATTGTTCTTCTAAATCTAAGATGCGGGCTTCTTCGGAAGCTCTTCCTGAGGTTTCTGCTCATCCTGTGTTTCGTTGCAAGTTACAACAAGCCCCTGGTAATCCAGCTGGTATTGCTTTGGATTGTATTGAGGATTTTACTCAACAGGAGGTTAGTGACATTTTACAACGATTTCGTCAACGGCCCGGTGAGGCCCTGCTTACCTGGATGGTGCGCCTTTATGAACTGGGCGCTGCCGGTATGATGCTGTTGATTGCTTACGATTTTGCTCTTTGAGTTCTGATTCTACTATACAAGATCATTTTCGAAATTATAATGGTGCTGGCCAGATTACTTTGCTCCAGGTTGCGTCTGACGGCTGTAACCATAAATACCCTACTGAATCTGATTGGCCTGTCAATGACAAGCCGTGGTACACTTTGCGCGATGCGTCGCAACGTTTGAAAGAGGAAGTGATGAAAACTGCGATTTTTCTCAGTACTTCTGACAGGCTGTTGGATGGTCTTTTAACATCTTCTGTGCGTAATCGCATTATTCGTTCTTCACCTGTTGCTTACAAGCAGGTTATGATGACTTTGTTGATTAATCAAACTGGCAATCCTTTGTCTGCGGTGCTTGAATCTGTTCGTCAGCTTGGTGAGTTGGGTGAGTAGTTTAAACCTGAGAGACAATCTCGACCTGAGGGTCGTACTGCTGGGGACTATAAGTTCTCTAGACGTGATATGTTTCTTGCACTTATAGCTGATGGTGTGAAAAGGGAGGACATTGACGGTGAGCCTAATAATCGCTTATGGGATATCTTTCGTAAGCGTGGTCTAGATCGGAAGGAGGGTGCCCGTCGTGTGCGGAAGAATGAGTATGATCGTGGTTCTGATGACAGTGGTGATGAGAGACGTCGTGTGGATTCTGATCGCCGTGATGATCGGCGTTATGATCGTGATGTGTCCCCTCATCGTGACAATGAGAGAGGGAGAGAGGGGGAAAAAGAAAGGGGGAGAGATGATCGTGCTTCCAACCGAAATAGAGATGAGAGAAATTATTCCCCTGAGTTGAGGAGAAGGGAGGATCGTCACAGGCTTTCTGATCGTAATTCACAGTACTATGAAAATGACAAAAATCCATTTCGTAATGGAGATGGATATGAACAAGACATTTTGATACCCAAGAAGACTGAGAGCATTTATCCTGATTTGTCTTGGTTGACAGAACGCAGTAAAAATGACTAGGAAATAGGTCAAGCTCCAGTACACAGGTGGGCTCACAGAGACAACAGACCCTATGTAGATATTGAGATTTTTTGGAAACATCGTAATATCCAAAGGGCCCGAGCACTAGTAGATACAGGAGCGGAGGCCACTTTAATTCATGGAAAATCAAAGAAATTTAAAGGACAATTTTTCACAATTACTGGTTTAGGTGGAAAAGAGACCCCCGCCGTGCAAACTACACTTGAAATAAAAATTGGTAGAATTCCCCGTAGAGAATACTCTGTGTTAGTTGTACCTCTTTTGGAGTATATAATTGGAATTGATATTCTAAAAGGAATGACTTTGCATTTGGATGATGGTTGTTATCAATTTGGAACCAAACATTACATTTCGACCAGACCCGTACGGGTTGGCCGTTTACGGATGCCCCCCATTAAAATTCCTCAAGCCACGAAAGTGGTTTCTCAGAAACAATATCGTATTCCAGGTGGTCATGAAGAAATTAGTGCTACAATTCAGGATTTGGTTGACGCAGGAGTTATAACTCCGGTCACGTCTGCTTGGAATAACCCCGTCTGGCCCGTGCGCAAAAGTGATAATTCTTGGAGTATGACTGTTGATTATCGAGAATTGAACAAACACACACCTCGTTTAGCTGTTGCAGTACCAGACATTGTCACTTTGATTCAGAGAATTCAGAAGCATCCAGGTACATGGTATGCGTCCATTGATATTGCTAATGCTTTCTTTTCGATTCCAATTGCCCCCGAGTGTCAGGAACAATTCAGTTTTACATGGAATGGACGTCAAATGACGTTCAGGAGTCTTCCTCAAGGTTATGTACATAGTCCCACGATCTGTCACAAGGCTGGTGGCGGAGCATTTGTCTGAGGTGCCCGTGAATCCACAAATACAGGTGTGTCATTACATTGATGACATTTTGATTCAAGGTGAGACACAAGATCAGGTACAGTCCCATTTAGATCAGATCCTTGATTGTTTACGAGCAAAAGGTTGGGAAATTAATCCTGATAAATTACAAGGCCCATCCCAAAATGTCAAATTTTTAGGTATTAATTGGCATGAAGGTCACAGAGAGGTGATCCCACAGGTGAAGCGAAAAATCTTAGATTTTGCAGTTCCGAGGAATAGAAAAGAGGCTCAGAGTTTCATTGGCTTGTTTGGCTTTTGGCGTCAGCATATTCCTCATTTGAGTCAGATTTTGGCTCCGTTATATCGAGTCACTCGTAAAAAGAATGCGTTTGAATGGGGTGAACCACAACAGAATGCTTTTAACTTGGCGAAAGAAGCGATTCAGTACGCCTTGGATTTGTGGCCGGTGGGCGAAGGTGATGTGGATTTGAATGTGTCTGTGGAAGGTCCGTATGCCAATTGGAGTCTATGGCAAAAGCAGGGCAGACAAAAAGTACCATTAGGTTTTTGGACTAAAAAGTTACCTGAGGCTGGTGAGCGTTATACACCTTTTGAAAAACAATTACTTGCATGTTACTGGGCTCTGGTGGATACCGAGCAATTGACCCTAGGTCGTGCTGTGATTTTGAGACCTGAGATTCCTATTATGCAGTGGGTTTTGAGTTTGCCAAAATCCCATCGGATTGGACATGCTCAAGAGGCAAGTGTGATTAAATGGAAATGGTACATTCAGGACAGGGCACGTGTGGGTCCGAAAGGTGTAGCAGTGTTGCATGAGCGAGTGGCGCAGGCGCCCTCGAATGAGACTGGAAGTGATTGTTCTGTACCTGTAGTACAGGAATCTCCTGTCAAGTGGGGTAAATCATTTGATGATCTGTCCGCGGAGGATAGAAAACATGTGTGGTTTACGGATGGTTTAGCGAGGTTCATTGGTGAGAAACGGCATTGGAAAGCAGTGTCCTACAACCCAATCACGCAGAAATTATTGAGTACCACTGGTGATGGTAAGAGTAGTCAATATGCTGAACTGTATGCAGTTTACCAAGTTTTGAAACAGGAACTACCTGGCACATGTCACATTTTTACTGATTCCTGGTCCACTGCTAATGAACTGGCGGTATGGTTACCAACATGGCATTCTCATAATTGGGAATTGCAGTCAAAAGAACTGTGGGGAAAAGAACTATGGCAAGAAATTTGGGAGTTGCTCCCACAGAGTACTGTGACAATCTTTCACGTGGATGTTCACACTCCGATAGACTCCCTTGACAAATTCTTTCATAATATTGCAGATGAGAAATCTAAACTTGCTGAGGCAGTGGTGGACATGCAGGATTCTGATTTGGCGGGATTGGCGAAATGGGCCCACCAGAAAGCAGGACATTTTGGAGAGAAAGCCACTAGCAGGTGGGCTGCCGACCGAGGAATTTATATTCCTTTTTCTTTGATTAAAGATGTCATTCTGCATTGTCCCATTTGCCAGCATTCTAGAAAGAAACAAGTGCCTCATATTGTTCGAGGCCAGTTACATCGAGGAAATTTGCCCGCTCAAATTTGGCAGATTGATTATATTGGCCCGCTCCCTATGAGCAAAAATTGCCAGTATGTTTGTACAGTTGTTGATACTTACAGTGGCCTTTTGGTCGCTTTCCCTTGCAAGCACGCTACCCAAGTGAATACCATTAAGACCTTGGAATTGCTTATTTTGTACTATGGTGTTCCATTCCAAATTCAATCTGATAACGCATCCCACTTTCGTGGAAGATTGGTACAGGAATTCTGTGTGGAAAATAACATCGAATGGGTGTTTCACATTCCATATTATCCACAGGCTTCGGGACTGATTGAGAGGATGAATGGTTTGCTAAAGGAACAATTGCGTAAATTGACGGATGAACATTTTAAAAATTGGAGAGATTTTTTGTTTCAGGCATTGTTGATATTAAATAACCGCCCTTTGTTACATGCTGAATCCCCTTTGATGCGCTTGTTTCCTCCAAATATTGATGTAAAGCCCAATTCCACGTCCAGCACTGTTATGTATTGGGAGATTACCCCCGGTGCTTTGGCTCCATGTAGAGCGACCCCAGGTTCCGCAGGCTTGGACCTGCATGTTTTAAATGATGCAAACTTGAAGGGAAGAGATCGAATCATTATTGAAACCGGCGTTGGTGTCTGTATACCTGCCAGTAGCTTCGGATTAATTGCCCCCAGATCAGGCCTTGCCCTGAAAGGCATTCAAGTACTCGGAGGAGTGATTGACAGTGATTATCAGGGAGAGATTAAAGTTCTCTTGCTTAATAGCAGTGAGATTGATTTATTGATTAAAAAGTCTGACCGCGTTGCTCAGTTGCTGATTATGCCTGTCTCCAGTGGTGAGATTCAGAAAGGCACTGCCCCAACTTTGCTAACTGTGCGAGGACAAAAAGGCTTTGGATCATCTGACCTTCCTGGAGCTAAAATATGGGTGCAATCGCCTAAACATCCCCCTGAACAGGCTGATATTATTGCGACCGGTCATGACAACACCGTTCTAGTGATGAGGCCAGGGAAAGATAGCTGGGAAGCTGTCCCAGCTGAGAAATGTTACCTACGAGAATGATTAAGGCCTGTGTTTGTATTCTTTCAGATCATTGTCTGGACTGCTGCTGCAGGATGTGTCGGCGTTGGACTCCTTTTGGCCTGCTACGCCGGGAGAGGAGAGAACCCACCGACTTCGGTTGATTGGAGAACCCGAGTTCCGCGTTCCTTTGCTGCGTGGGATTCGTCAGCTAATTTCTGGATAACACTCGCAAAAAGAGTGACTAACTCTCCACATTTCTGCCTCACTCCCATGAGGTCTGTGACTGACATTTTAGCGACCTGTTTGGTTGCTGTCCCAGCATCTACTGAAACTTTGCGACATATTTTCAATATTTCAAGTGCCCGACCCAATATTATTCTGGGCGACTTTGCGGCCCATGAATTTTGTCCTTTATGTACTATTATTCCAGATTCTGATCCCCCTATTCATTCCCAGATCACAACCTATAATATCACGCAAGGTGATTTATGTTTTATCCTAACATGTGATCCCAAGGCTATCACCGAATGCCTTAAATTAAAACTTCAGGCTGCCACTTCTTTTTCAGCTCATCAACGATTGCTGTGTTTAAAGAGACTTCCGAATTCATGTGTTTCCGTAAAAAATAATATGACATGTAAACGTCTATTAGTTGCTCCTAGTTATTACCGTGCAATGTTGCTGCCCTCTGGGTGGTTATTTTCGTGTGGAAACTCCTCCTGGCCCTATATTCCCGCTAATATTTCTGGAGGTCCATGTGCCATTACTAGATTAAGTTTATTAATGTTTTCTTCACATCCTGGTTCCCATTCCCGTATGGTGCGAGACTATGTCATCACATGAAGATTGTGATTCCTCTGTTCACCTCTACTCCAAATCGGAATACCTTGGTTTAGCTTTTTCTATTATTGGTGTCCCAGCGTTGGCCGTTTATAATGCAAAAACAATCGGCAAGATGGCCTGCTGGATGGTTAAATCTATTAATCAAACTTCTACTGTATTATCTGACTTGTTATTAGATGCCCAGGGTGAACGTCGAGCTATTTTGCAGAATCGCGCAGCGATCGACTACCTTTTGTTAAAACATGGACATGAGTGTTCTGATTTTGAAGGCCTATGCTGTTTTAATTTGTCCGATCACTCTAAATCAATCCAAGCCCATATTGACAAACTCCACGACTTGACTGCAGAAATTAGACAGCATATTGATCAGGGCTGGTTCGACTGGCTCTTTAATTGGTTACCTGACTTGCATTCTTTACGACAGATTTTAGGGGGTATTATTGTTTCCATTTGTATTTTAATAGCTATCTGCTGCTTTATTCAGTGCATTCCTTCCCTACTCCAGTATTGTAGATTTGGCAAGAGACATAGATCGGTTAATTTTGTTTCTTATTATTCCTCCACTGATGTTAGTTCTATTTAGAATATAATTAATAGACTGGAGTCAAGGGGTGTAATGTAATGGCTGACTTTTTCTGGCCCTTTTAGAGGGAGAATGATGGAGAATGACTCCAGTCTATCAACCTTATAGTATAGGGATTAGGACTATAAGTAGGACCTCTTCATGAGACACAGTAGGGTATTTTCGTACCCCTTTCCTTAGATCAGGGCTTATGAATTTAAGCTAGGGGATAAATATATAAGTATTAGTCATGATCCATTCTTTTGCTAGAGTGTTAGGATATTTTCCATGGAGTTATGTGTATTTTGGGCCCTGTAGGCCTTAAACGGGACAGACTCCATCTTGCCCTCTGCCTGGTAGCTCGAGAGGCCTTCTAGGTCAAGTGTAATGTTTTAGTTTCAAGCTGTTGTTCGCTTGGAGAGAACCGGCTCAGTCTGGCCCTTATCGAAGGAATGTATTTTTCTCCACTCCGAAGACACAACTTCAGGCCGGCCGGCTGGGAACGTGTCCTTGGTACGGGGAGGTACAAGAATTTGGTGGGCGGCAGGTTACTGGCCGTAACTTTCCATGAAGGAACAGGCTTTGATATTAGAGAAGGTGTTAGACAGTTAGTGAGTTAGTTCGTAGGCGGCAGCTAGCCGTTAGCATCTCTGCTATTAATTATTTCCACGGCGGACAGTCGCCATCTTTGAAGTCCGAGAAAGATTTAAGACCGAGACTCTCTGAGAAAGACTGAAGGAGAAATAGCGCGGAGCGCACAGAGACAGAGAGAGAGATACGGTAGCTAATAACCAGCAAGGTTCCAGTGACTTGGAGGGAAGCAGAAGAGATTGAGCCTAGCGGTGCAGACGTGTACTTGTGACGGCTGGGGTGTGACTTCGAGACGAGCCAAGACACAGAGACGAGAAGGGAACCTAGATGACTGCCGAGCCCCGACTTCACATTAACCAGGTGACCTCCGCCCTTTCCTTAAATAAGCGCGCATTCTAACCTTTACCTTTCCTTTGCAGAAACTACATTGCATAGTATTGTGTTGTATGTTTATTATCAATAAATATCCTAGTTCTTAGTGAACTGACATGTGCCTTGTATTCTTGTTCAATCGTGGTAACTAAAACTTCTAGTTGAGCATTGTTTGCATGAACGGATGTGAAATCCCGATCAGGTAAGGAGTGATCAAGCAAATAGGAAGCGAGGGGACCTTTGATGCCAGGAGCAGAAGGTACATATTATAATTCGGAAAACCGTACTAACTTTCATTGTCATAGTTTTATCCCAAAGTAGATAAATGAGAAGTTGCTCCCATAGGTGTTCATAGGAAAGTGGTCGTCGTTGATATACGGCGTTAATGAGAGCGCTGGGGGGGATACCAGCGTGGAGGTTCGCCGGATTGTGAACCGTGTGTAAGTGAGAGCGCTGGGGGGGATACCAGCGTGGAGGTTCGCCGGATTGTGAACCGTGTGTAAATGAGAGCATTGGGACTGCAGGCCCATGTGTAGACACGCCGGATTGTGTGTCATATCTGCCCTAGGGTAGATTAGTCTGGGTCTGAGTGGCCGCGAGACTAGCTGATATAAATAGGATATGGTAGAAAACCTATGCATGTTTATTGCTATTTCCCCATCCTTAGGTACGAACTGTACATATATGTATCCATACCCATTGTAAATACGTTCTAAGGAGGGAGGTGATTACGTTCTGGCTGGGTTAGAGGGGCCCCTAGGGGCTGATTCCATCTAAGCGGAAAATCCGGCCATTACAGTCAAACATCTAATAAGTGTCCAGACCAGTCTTAACAATTTGCCAAGAAATTCTCTAAAAGGTTTCAGCCCATACGAACTATTGTTCGGAATTAGAATGAACATTCAGGACCTCGATAGTCAGATATCAGTGGTACAAGAAAAAACAACAGACTTTGACATCAAAGATCGTTTGGCTGTTTTACAGGAACTGAATGAAACAAGAAAATCCTTAAGCAACATAAAGTTAAAGCAACAGCCATCTACCACTGACGAGGCACCACAAGCAACAGCCCCAGCAAGGCCTGTCTGGATTCCAAAGATTGGGGATCTAGTCAGAGAAAAAATCGCGGTGAAGAAGGAATTTGGGCCTTCTTACAGAAAAGCAGTACCTGTCTTGGCAGTCACCGGAACAAGATCAGTAGTACTACCGCCCCTTGCTGGTAAAAAGGAGAACAGAGTCGTGTCCATCGACCTGGTAAAACCACAAGCATGTGGCCTATAATCAACAGTAGGCCCAGTGGACTCCCAAGAAACAACAGAATACCCAAACTTGCAACAATCCAAGAGGTTCAAACTGAAAGACTAATCACATTCGATCAGCCTGCAGTGCACAGAGAAGGACTATGCAATAATGCCATGGAACTCCTGCCTCTTGAGACACAGATTGAAACAGTTCGTCAAGAAACACCAACCTACAATAATGTGGCATCAGAAAATGCTACCGAGAGACAGATTGAAAGAACAATCCCAACAATTGACAGAACTGCCTCTGGTTATTTCATCAACTTCCACAACTTCTCTGAAGATCAAAACGACCCCGAAGTGATGCCAGAAACAAAAAAGTATTCTAAAGAAAATACAACAGGACTCCTTCAACAAATCAAAAAATTATATCTGGATTCTCCGTTGATTGAGCATTGGATTATTTCAGGGGTATTCATACTCCTACTATGCCTAATTTTAGTTTTAATTTTAGGAAAGTTTATTACAATTGAATGGACACAGCAAGTCAGAACATCAACCTAGTCCTGAAACCACACAGATCATCCCACGTGAAGAAAAGAGAACAGCCATTCCATTACCTGGTGGGGTAGTATGGGAGAAAACTGACTTTGAGATCTATGGTCCGGTCGAGATCCTGAAGTATCCTCATCAACTGAAGGTTTCCTTAAGTGACTTTGTAAAACCTAGTACATTCTCTGATGATTGGGACTTTAACAGTATTAATGACATGATGTCTGATTTAGTAATGTCAGCTAGATTCACAGAACATGATTATTTACAAGGTTCGTCTAGTTATGAGCAATTATTCTGCTACACACATTATGGCGATCATTATTTGCATAAATCTGCACAGCCTAGAAATGTTTTTATGTATAATCAATGCGCTACACCACCTAAAAGCAGTTCTAAAGCATTTTTTGAGAAATTCAAATACTTCTCAGGGTTTAACACCAGTGATGCAGAAACGTTTTATTACAAACTGTTAGATAAAACAGGAATGAAAACAATGCTGACAAATTCTAAATTGATATATTCAGAAGCATTTTATGACAAAATGATGACATTTGGTTTTGATTATTGGAAAAATAGCATTGAAACAAAAACAATTTGGGGTACAAAAGATTGGCAGGTACAAGGCCTTGAAGCACTATTCAGAACCTGCATGATACCAGAACAAATGATGTTTTTAAATGACACAATTCACCAAACGTCCTGTCTTGGCCTAGCTAAGATCAAAGACCTTAACAAACCGTCTATTCCAAAGCCAATACCTGAAAATCCAACTGCAGATATTGAGTTAGACGACTCACAAATTTTACATTTTAACAGAACACATCCTGATTGGAAAAAGTGGTTAATCTGGCCTACTGACACAAACAACTGTCAAGATAGATTCCTGAATAAAACACAGGGGTTAAAAATGACCAGACAAGACCCTAGATACTCCCAGAGAGAACATTCAGGGATAGTAACAACATACAGTGTAGGGAAACTCTGCCTCGAATGGCTAGGAACATGTAAATGTAAATGTGCTGGACTTGTAAAGCACACAGCTGCCCGTAAGCGTCCCGGCGCTTGCTTAGGGAACCCGTCCTGGTATTCCCCTGTGAGAAACCACGGCAGGGTGTCCACAAGGTGAAAGCGAGGCATCCCGCCGCGAGGGGCCGTAGTGGAGATTAAGCAAGCTATTGCCCAGAGTCGCAGAGTGTGACCCCGTGAGTTGAGTAGGCACCAGAGCGAGAATTGTCGAGTCTGTGGAATTTTGAGCCCGAGACCCGCCGAGGCGGGGAATCGAACCCTGGTCCTCGGTCGATCTCAGCTTCCGGGTCTGCCGCCTCTAACCACTGAGCCACGCTTCTCCACACTGGCTGAAATTAAGCAACACTTGTCTTTACTTAAAGATGGTGCTGATTTGCGCGATTTCATTCTTGGACCACGCAAACAGCGTCAAAAGCGTTTCATAGCGGCCAGTATCTATGCTGCGTACAACGAGGCTTGGAAAGTCACACAAATTGAAACAGCAGAAAAAATACGAGAAATTGATCGTATTAATTTGGAAAAATCACTTTCTGTAGTGGACAATGGGTTAATGACTCTGTCCTCCAGAATATATTCGTTGGACAGTATTGTATCTTCTGCCTTTGACATAATAGACAGAGACTTGCTAATGTTACAACATGGCCAATCTCAATTACGTTCTATTGTACAATTGGGCTGGACGCTGCAAAATCTTCGTTCAGGCTATGTGCCTTGGCGTTTAATAAACACAACGTCATTATTTTCCATTTTTAACCTTACTGATAAACAAATCAGCTTGGCACAGAAAGGAGCAGACTATACAATCCTGAGCATCAAAAAACTTGAGAGATTGCCATTGACAATGTCAGAAAGTCCTGTCATTGAATGGATAATACACGGAATTATCACTATTCCGATAACAACTTTCCGATTTAAAAATTGCCTTGAATACATACCTACTGGCCAGTATGAACGATTGGGTAAAGGTTATGTAAAATCAGAATGGAAATTACCATACACACATTCTTGCTATAGTGACAGCGACAAAAATGTATTTCTTAGTGGTGAAAACTGTAAACATTCACTAAGCTGTATACTTTTGTGCCAGGGTATTAATTTACACGGAGCATGTGATGGAAATTCTAACAACCTTTCATGCCACCAGCTAGTCACACCTGCAACTCAGATTGAGCCCTTCTTTATGCAACTTGCAAACGGGAGTTACATTCTTAGAACGGATCACAGATGTTGTGGCCTTGTGCCAGGGAAAAGTTATCTAGTAAGAGTAACATCCATGGTCAAATGCTGTATGCAGGCATTGTTTCCGAGCGGGCCTGTAGACACAGAGACTCCCATCTGGCCTCGTCTGAATCTCTATTCTATACGAATCGATCCTTTAAGCAAAATAAAGTCTGTGCTTTTACAGACAACAGTGCCCATAACGTCATCAAAAGAGACGTATGATCTTCTAGTTGCAAGGACAGCTACTGAAGTTCATGAACTTTTATCAACAAATTGCCCCGTGCATTTCGTAGAAATGCTTAGCCAACTCCTTAACATGTCTAGTGCCACAGGCATCCCAGGCATATTTAAGACGATTTTTACGGGACTGCTAACACCTTTTCAAGCAATTTTGGGAATCGTTCCTAACTTTGTCCACTCTGTTTTTGGCGGCATACCCTTATTTTTGGGACTCGTAGCAGGGATTTTATTTTTGACCATTCTGCTTCGTTATGGCAAGCCAAAGCTCAGAAATAGCTCCCATGGGAATGGAAGAGACTATCCTAGCAATGCACTACCGGGACAGGATAACTAACGTCCTTGGATTGGCCAGGCTGAGAGATCTAAACATGACCTTGTTCCTTTCATTCAGACCTATATGGCAGAACTGCATCTTACCGGTACTTCGATGTATGCTATGCGGAGATGAGTGCGTGTTGGACATCTGTCTTTCACTTCCATCAGCAGTACCAATGGACGTCGATACTTTGCTCAGTCCGATAACGGCTCACGCATTGTGTTGTCCCCAGCGGCTACCAATCCTGATGACGGCATTCGTTGAGACTCCTGTGCTACGACTAGGTGGTATCAGTGGAGCGAGTGACAAAAGCAACATCACCCAGGTACGACCTTCTGTGAGCATTGCTGATCCCGACTATGATGACAGCAATCATTCTCACACCTGCCAAGTTACAGCACTATCAAATTTGGTTGAACTGTCACCTGATTTTGTAGACCAATTCTTTGAGAGCCTGTCTGATATGATGTTCTCACCCGAAGAAATAATAAACTTTGGAGAAGCTTTCCGACACACAGCGTTCCCATGAAATCTGAATTCGGCCTTCAGTTTTGAACAACAAAAACAGCTAAAAGCGTTGGAACTCTATTTCCCCGTTCAAGCATTAATTCTTTTGAATTGAACACTTTTTTAATATTGACCCTTTTTTGGCACGAACAATTCTTTGCTTAGAGTAAAAACTATTCTTAGAGAACAGAAGCTTCAAACTTCTATTTCTACACACATCTAGAGACATAATAACTTTACATCAGCCTCTAGCACATGTTATTGCAATGCATTTATATGTGATGATTTATCTCGCCCTTCTTCTGTTTCAGAGATATTTCATGTGTAATTCTTTTTTGCATAATCGTTCATTGATTTCATATGCTATAATTTTTGAATGATTTATATGCTTCAAAAACGTACAGTACCTAAATTTCACGTATTACAATATACGCCTATTTCAAATGCATTTATGTATTTTGGGGTGGGCAATGTTACACATGCATCTTATTGCTCTAGTTTTAGTAATTTGATAGACATGAACCCGTGGAGTGGGTGTTGCATGCTTATCTAGGATCCTGATCGATACTGTGACCTTATGCCCCTATTCGGCTATAAATCCATTTATTCCCTATATTGGCATAACCGTTCAAGTGCGATATTCAGAAAGTCATCTCTGGCCTCACACGAACAGAGCCACATTCCAGAATAGTTTTCCCTGCCACTTTCTTTGCAACCAATTAGTGCAATGACAGAGCAGAAGTCACTATCTGAAGATTCCTAGATTAACACTCCGAGTTCTTCAACAAGATAAAAACTCAGCAAACCTGGAAATCCCCGCTTGCTGTGTTTTGATTAGTAATGGAACTCTAATGAGCAACTGATAGCGATCACTTCCTAGTGACATCTTTAATTGACGTCTTATGTCCAGCAAACTTACGTCAAACCAGGCACCTGTCAGGTATAAATATTACCAACGTTGCCTTAAGCAAATGCTGTGTTGCTGCTACCGTTGTTAGCTGTGGTTCGCTGAAGCTAGCACCCTGTTGCCCATCGCCTGAAGCTGCTGATACCATTATCGCTGCTAAAGCGCGAACGATGGTGTGGTGAAACTAGGAGCTGAACAGCCATCCCTCTGCGAAGAGCCCAGCAGATGCCAGCTGCCCGCGGACGCTGTCCCCCATCCTTCTCCTCGACGCGCTGAAGAGAGACGCTGCCTTTCTCCTGCTGAGAAATCCAGCTCCAGCGTTTCTGGTCTACCCTTGCGGGTGACTGGGATACTGAGTTTCCCTGAAGGAGATACCAGACCTCCATCATTCTATTCAGAGGTATGGTGTTGACTAAACCCTTGAGAGAGAATTCTTGAAACAAACCTTGGCAAAACCAACTTAAACTAAAGCTACTTACTTACTCCCCTCCCACGTATTAGGCTTAGGTCAGGTACACTGGGGTAGGCGTAGTTAGAAGCACCAGTTGAGTATTTTAGCCTAATGTATATATGACTGTATATATGTTTTATTACTTTTAAACCATTGTATGGCTAAGAAACCATATTAATGCTTTTACAGTATTATCTCGCAATACTTATCTTACTGTACGTACTTTTTATAATAACAAGTCTTGCAATTGTGGCAATACATTTCTCTTGTACGAGAAGAAAGACTGTTCAATAAATGTTAACCCTTTATTGACAAACGCCCGTCTCTCTATTCTCTACATATTGTGAAAGTAATCTGCACTAACCTGACTGAGTAAAATAACTGTCTATTGTTTCACACGACCCTAGAGATCGACTCTTGATCTGAGGAGCAAAGTTGTCATGTTGCACGGTTGTTGGAAAACTGAATCCCTTCTTGTCTGTGCCAGGGAAGCTGATCACTTCCTATTTCAGTCAAGAAAGTTTCCAGTGACCTCTGAGCTAGTTGGTAACAAACCCAATTAAGTTTAGCATAGTCAGTAGAGGCCTGGAAGATCCGCACTTCTACGTCGATACTACTGTTTATGTTATTCCAATGCGCAGGGCCTAGTGGGAAACTAGGAACTACACTACAGATCGGGGCACCTAACCATACGTTCGGGGGGACCGAGTGGTCGCCCCTTTCCATATATAGGGGTCCCCCCCCTTTTTTCTAAATATTTGCAAAACTCATAGCCTGTTCTATGAGGGGATGTGCTAGTTTGTCTGTCACAATATATGTGTTTTAACTAAATTTGTTTTTCATAATATATAGCTTTGTGTCTACTTTTACAGCAAGGAACCCTTGGGCAACACATGTATGTATTGCACTTACTATAATTACATGTTACACACCTTCATTATAAATATGTACTGTGAACTTTGCATTGTGTAATTCTAAGATATATGTTCACATTATTTTTGTATTGACAGATTGGGTAGGACATTAACAATTTTTTGACAATTAACTGTTTTATAAATACTTATACACTGTTGGTATTATCTCACCAGGTGTACGTCATTACTGTTTACAGTATGGCAACCCTTGAAACATTTGGATTTACTGATGCAGACTTTATGTCTATGGTAGGGTCATCAGCCTCTTTTGACAAAAGAACAACAAACAATATGAGTGATAATTCAGAATTAATTAAATTCCTTGCTTTGAAGAATAAAACTAAACGTATTGAACTTCATGGTGAATATATGTTACACTACCTCAAAGCTGGCATCATTCCACAGGGTCTCCAAATAAAAAATATACCTGGGTTGTTTGCCCATATTAAAGATTTCTTGGAGAAATGGTCTTGTATTGCGAATCGTTGACCTAATGATGCTAATTGTAGAGACGGCAAAACAGCTCATTTTAGAACTACTTAAAGAAATTGAAGAGCTAGAATCAAAAATTAAATCTTCCCATTCTTTATCAGATGCCAAAAAAGCACTTGATGACATTGAAAAAGAATTAAATTCATACAGCGACTACCTGATTAAACGTAAAGCAGACAAGCTGCAAAAAGACATCCGATATTTTAGCAAAGAACGTGTATATCCCTATCTCGCAGATGGGTTCTACACACAAATAGATGAAAACAATGATGCCATTCCCAATCAAACAAATCCTACTTTTAATAGAAAATTCACAACATTTTCCAATTCATCCAGCTCTGGTAGTGATGATGGATCATTTACATCTGATCTTAGAGGTCATGGATATGCAGGAAGACAAACTAGACGACCTTTTTTAGGGAGACGCATCAATTACAGAAACAATTGGAGGCCCAGATATCAGGGATACAATCAAGAACAGTATCAACAACAGCATTTCCAACAACCAATGCCATACCAACCACAAGCTCCGTATCCCCAGCAATTCCAGGGACCTCAAGGGAACTCCAACCAATACCAACCACAAGCCCCATACCCCCAGCAATTCCAGGGACCTCAAGGGAACTCCAATCAATATCTAGAGACAAGGAATGCAAAATATTGGAGGCAATAGATACTATCCCTATTTTCAACTTGAGCAAAAGTAGTTTAAACGAATCAACTATATCCCTACTATCAAAGAGACTATCTTTTGTCCCTCATGCCGGGATAAATAAATGTGAACTTTTTACAGATCTCAAGTGAGACTAAAGTTTTTCTTTCAAGATAACCATACCAGCAATCATGAGAACAACAAATCAGGACTAGCTCCCTGATCTGTGTTCACCCCAACACTAGATCAGGTACCACCTGAGGTGGGCATATTTGAAAAAGTGGTATACAACAACTTCTTACATGCCACCAAATACATACCTAAAACACCGTTCAACATCACACATGACGAACATCTAGCTATGGATACCTTAAAAAACAACACCAATATGACTGTTAAATGTTGTGACAAAGGTGGAGGGATAGCTATCCTGGACACTGATAACTACATTGTTAAAATTGAGAGTATGCTTAGTGATACAAGATTCTACACCAAAATCACTAGAAATACAACTGGTGTTATCAAATCCAAAATTGGACGTTTAACTACCCAAGCATATAATGATGACATCATTTGTCGCAAAGAATTTGAATATCTAAATGTGGAATCGCCCAGATTAGCTTGCATCTATGGAACTCCTAAAGTTCATAAAGACGCAGAGAATCCTCCTTTAAGACCCATTGTCAATACTATTGGCTCCGTCACCGAGCCAATATCGAAATACTTAGATGCTATTTTACGTCCTTATATACAACTGATACCAGGCTATATAAAGGACACAAGTCAAGTAATTAACCTTTTAGAAGGTAAGCCTTATAATGCAGAGACACAATGGCTAGTCACCCTTGATGTGGAAAGTCTATATTCCAACATACCATACGAAGGAGCCCTTCGTGCAGTTGAGTGGTTCATAGAAACCTACCAAGTAGATTGTGATAGTAAATGTATTCTTGATTGTTTATCCATTGTACTAAAAGAAAACATTTTTCGAATTTCGGGGGTCCCTTTACAAACAAACAAAAGGAGTCAGCATGGGAGCCTCTTGTGCTCCCACTATTGCTAACATTTATGTAGCATTCTTTGAACATAAGTACATTTTCAAAGAGGAGGCCCCTTTCTTTGAAACAGTCCATTTTTGGTCGCGATATATCGATGACATCATTTTTATTTGGAATAATGACCTACCAGTTTTGCTAGAATTCACACAATGGCTCAATCTTTGCGATGAAAATCTGTAATTTACATCTCACTATAGTAATGTAGAGATTGAGTTCTTGGACATCATGATTAAACATAGAATAGACAGTTGTATGTAGACCTATATACAAAGCCAACTGCTCGCAATACTATCCTCCATCATACCAGTTTCCACCCACTAAACCAAAAAAATACAATCCCCTTTGGGCAATTTCTGCGATTGCGCAGGAATTGCACCAAACTCTCGGACTATGATCGGAGAGCTGAAGAAATGAAGGCCAAATTTGAAAACCGTGGATACCCTCATCGAATTTCTCGACATGCATATAAGCGACCACGTTTTTATGATAGGCAACATCTACTCTCGGGGAATTCGAACACTACTGATCAAAATCTGGTGTTTGTAACAAGACACTCTGTCCTTAACGAAAGGATAAGACAGATTATTTGCTCCAATTGGCATTTACTAAACATCAACAAACAAGCCACAGAGGCCTTACAAAAACCTATGTTTGCCTATCGAAAGAACAGAAATCTCAAGGACATAGTAGTAAGATCTCGAATGCCAAAAGACAAACCACTTCTCCAACGAAGTATTAGCGATTCACATCCAGTCTATGGAAACTTTAAATGTGAAACGTGTAAATCTTGTCCACTTGCCATCGAGAGCAGATCATTTTGCTACAATGGTATAACTATTGAAAACAAGGGCATGACAAATTGTAAAACCAAAAATGTGGTTTATGTGCGTCTATGTCCTTGTGATAAGGCATATGTGGGGGAAACCTCTTGTTGTATGAATACCAGATTGACTGAGCATAGATCGGCTATCCGCACACAAAAAATGGCTGCACCATTGGTAAGACACTATGTAGAAAAAGAACATTCATCAGACGACATACGCTGGTACATACTGGAGAAAATAGTACCCACGGCAGGGCTCTGCTGTGACAAAATAAGAAAAAAACGAGAGGCTTACCATATATTCATTTTTAATACTGTTAATAATGGACTAAACTCTGAGATCCCATGGGATCAAGCGATCATCTAACATAACAGAAACATATGTATGAATCATTGTTGAACATCTATGTCCCAATATTAAGAAACCCTGAACACCCTTAGAATAAAATCAATACATATACTCAGCAAAAAATTCTGTATGGCCTATACCACACAAATATTGCATATGGATACTATGAATGTGGGGCTTATGATAAATGGCAAACTTGAAATACATGAAGGAATTGGGGGACTCCGGGACATCACATAAGAAATATACATAATATCTAGATAATAAGGGTACCGTAGGGCACGCTATGGTCATAATTGACATCTAGCTTATCAGTTTACCTGTAGGGAATAATCTTTCATGATTATCCAATGTTTGTAAGTCTTTCAACACAATCATATTGGGTCGACTGTTCTTCATCTCATCCGGCAGCGCAGTGTACTGTATTTATTTCCTATCTAAATTGTTAATATATATTCATTTCTTTATTCCCCTTTCTCAGTTTAATATTTCACTTTCCATCTTAATTACAAAACAAGGACAGTGTAAGTCGACTGACAATTCATTATTTTTTTATTTTCTATTATTATTGTTTTGAAAAACAATTTCATGTTTCTTTTCTCATTTGTGATATGTCAACGCTTACCGGATAATTTTATTCTACATTTGTATGCTCTTCGTTTATTTCTAATCTCTAAACCGGATCGATTCAATAACATTATATATCAGTATTCTACCTGACATGTCCTAAACACTCCTACTAGTCCCTTGTTTATTTCTTCTATTTTCATCCATTAGTCCTCTGTCTATTTCTATTCCCTATTCTGGTCACTGCATCTACTACTTTCAAAACACAGTATCAGCCCTCTTTCTACGTCTATTTCCTTCCTCTTCTTAATTGATGACACCTGTAGTATATAAAGCGGCTCACTCCCATGAGGCGGCTGTTTGTATCCAGTGTCCTCAGTCACAGGCGGTCGTTTTTTCTAAATACCGGGAGTTAGAAACCTTCAGCCATTCTCAGCAGGTGAGATAAAATGCCTACGGCGTTCCCCTCTCTTTTCTCGCCCAATCTGTCGGTTTATCCGATTGTGCCTATCATTTTAATTTATAACCTTATACTCATCCACATTGCATTTTTTCGCTTTAATTGGCATGCGCAAACATTAATTTGTTTAAATATACGAGGGCATTTTTAAACTTATTTAAGCACCACGAAGCTCTCAATTTGAGCTAGGAGTAGCCAATATTATATGAATTGGAGCTTATAATGATACAAGCACATCTCCATTCACGGGGCACGCACTATGCTGTATACATATATCTGTTTCATGGACTTTTGACAAAGCGTGGAGTTCATTGCATTTCATATATACCCTCTATCTACAGATATGGCAATATGAACGTTAATTATTACACAGATCCCAACTCCCGGGAAGCAATTCTCTGGCTATCCCCAGGTAACCTGTACCTTTTTCTATTTTATATGATAAGCGTATGTAACATATACACAGTCGTCGCATTCTTAACAAATCGGCTAAATATATTTCTGTATATATGTCTTTCTTCTAGATAATGAACAATTCCTTTGATGCTATTATCGTTTATCCTCATCGTCCATTTGCCCCATAACTTAAGTGTGAAGGTATATACATTTAAGACTGTATCCAACATCGGTCATATGTATTTAAAACCAACAGAGTAATTAATTATCACCTTCTTTTCTTTTCGGGCAGAAACTTCATAGACATCTTTTATTTTCATGTCCAGCAAGTTCATTCCTATACTACCCCCAGTGCCAATAAACTGTAGATAACGGACAGGAACTGATCTAGTGACTCCTAGGTAACTGTATGACATTTCCCTTTTGATCTCTTTATCATATATCATTTATGGGAACATGAATCAGTAATACGTGCTTATTATTTAATAGATATCACCCCCATCCGTTGACAGCTACAACATATATGTTCTTCGCTTTCATCTACCTGCATTTGAAGGTATAACAATTTATGATTAACTACTCTATTGTGGCACAAGAAAAATGGCTTCTTAGAGATCTGGTTGTCCCTAATTTCCAATTTGTAACGTTATCCACATTCTAAATGTTTAAGCCATAATATCAATTAATGCTCTGTTATCCTACATCTACAGATATCAAGAAACCCTAAATATCGACTGACCTGTCACATCCTAGCCAAGATTTAGGTTTCAGTTCGCACAAATTTTTGTAAGTATGGGTCAAGACCAATTGTTGTAAGTATAGTAGAGCAATCTCATATGATCACTAGAGAGCTGGTATATTATGGATCTCTTTATCTTCAAATGCTGCTGCTAGGCACTTAGCCACACTATTACTCTATAATCACGATATGTGTTGTTGCAAAAATCTTACAGGTTCCTGCTTATCTAGGCTTGCTACTATTTAGCTCTTAGTCATATTATCATTTTGCAGATCTTATCATGTGATGTCCGTGGAGTTTCCCAACATATGCGTCTCAGCTTAAGTGAGAAGCAGCTTGCTTTTGTCTTATAGCTTTGCCACTATTAAAGAATGTTATTTTCTACGGTCATTATACAGAATATGTTCGGGAAATTTATCAAGCTATGGATGTTCTCAGAATTGACCAACATGTTTCTCTCATTTCCTCTTGCATAAATCATTTCAGGGTTTAGCAAAATTGTTATGTATATTAGATAACGTCATTCGCCAATGTCACTATATAGAATATGCTTGTGAAAGTGATCAAGTCAAGTGATGTTCTCCTAATTTACTGATATGTTTCTCTTATGAATTGAGAAAGTATTTGTCCGGTACAAGTATGTTACAATTAGAGAATGTCATCTAATACTCAATTTTGAGAATATGAGTTCAGGTACTACTACAATTGTCATATCTGATAAATGTCTATTCATTTTTTGATATACAGATTATGAATGTTGATGCAATAGACTTACTGCAATTGTCATATCTGATAAATGTTTATTCATTTTTTGATATATAGATCATGTAATTATGTGAATATGTAAATAGAAGGAAAATATTCAAAATGGTGCTAAAATTCAATGTTGATGCAATATATCTATATTTGAAAGACATACTCGTTAAATAATGCTCTTACCTTGCTGCTCATATGAAGACACAAAGCTGAATAAGTGTATATATTATGTGTATGTATTTAAGTCCACTGTATATAATATGTTTGTCATGTAAATTTATTGATATATGTTTTTTCACAATTTATAGAGCAATAGACGGTAACCTGAAGAAGGCTCAAGAGCCGAAACGCGCGTTGTGACATCTACCGCCTTGCCTTCAACATTTTGTTCAGTCTCATGTCTATTGGTTATGTATATTTTTTCTAGTATGCTTTTAACTGACTTTTGTTATATTGAAAAACAACTATAAGAAAAGAAAAGAAAACAGAAGAGAAAAACACAAAAAGAATATAAAATATGTAAATCTTAAAAGAATTGATAAATATATATAATATATACCAATAAAATCAAATGAGAATATTTCATTGTTTGAGATTATCTATATATAGTTGGACTTTCCATTCTCAATCTCATATGTAAGCTATATCAACCATGATCTCCACATAAACATATTTTGATTTTGTCACTTGGCTATAGACCTTCCTTAACTCAGTTTGTTCCCTATGTGTAGCAGGTACAGCAGTAGTATATAGGGGTCCCCTTTTTTCTAAATATTAGAGTGCTCAGTCACTTCATCGAAAATTTTGGCTGAGTCTACTACTATTTCAAATTCTAGTGTTATGAGTATTACTCATGATAATGGTGATGAATGTAATGTTAATGCTGTTTCTTCGCATACTAAAGATAAAAAAAACGTTTGAACAAAAAACTAACATTTTTTGTTATAGGTGTGGCTCCAGGTTCCATGTTGGAACAATCCAAATTGTCCAGCACAAGGTAAAAGATGTAATAATTGTAAAAGAATTGGTCATTTCTTTTCCATGTGTAGAATACCAAAAGAAAAGAGCATGGTAAATTTAATTTACACTGAAGATTAATTATGTGATGCCCTTAATGTTGCGTCCTTGTCTATACACATTAGTTCTCTTGATAACAATTGGGTCAAAGACCCATTTGTAAAATTTTGATTGGCATAATTAGTATGGATGTTATGGCAGACTCTGGTTCGCCAATCACTATTCTGGATGAGAAAACATTCCATAACTTGTGGCACAACACAAAATTACTTCCCACAGATGTTAACCCCAAAGCTTTTGGGGGATACAACATAATTATGTGTGGATATTTTACTGATACAATTGATTTTAAAGGCATAGTCATTCACACTAAGATTTACGTTGCACTTAACGGAAGAAAGAAAAACCAAAGGGGATGATGGACGGAGCGTTGACAATACAAACACTCACCCCCAGTCAACTGATCTGGGTTTAATCCATCACCGTTCTTTAGCTCACTCCGCCACCCCAGTTCAGACATGGCCATATGCAAATCAGTCTGACCCTGTGCCTCATGGGAACAGTCCAGCCCGAAATGCCAAGCCTTGTCTTCCCTGGACTGGGATCAAGCTTCCCAGGACCGGTTTCTGGCATTACAGCTGTCTTCAGCAGGGCTTGCTTGAATCCAGTGGCAAAGTGAGCAAGGGACTCACGTCTGAGCATACCCTGCCAACTTAGGGCGAACAAAGAAAAACCAAAGGGGATGATGGACGGAGCGTTGACAATTCAAACAATCACCCCCAGTCAACTGATCTGGGTTTAATCCATCACCGTTCTTTAGCTCACTCCGCCACCCCAGTTCAGACATGGCCATATGCAAATCAGTCTGACCCTGTGCCTCATGGGAACAGTCCAGCCCAAACTGCCAATCCATGTCTTCTCTGGACCGGAATCAAGCTTCCCAGGACCGATTTCTGGCATTACGGCCGTCTTCAGCCGGGCTTGCTTGAATCCAGTGGCAAAGTGAGCAAGAGACTCACGTCCGAGCATACCCTGCCGACTTAGGGCAAACAAAAAAAAAACAAAGGGGATGATGGACGGAGCGTTGACAATACAAACACTCACCCCCAGTCAACTTATCTGGGTTTAATCCATCACCGCTCTTTAGCTCACTCCGCCACCCCAGTTCAGACATGGCCATATCC
The DNA here is from genome assembly GCF_964263255.1 of Lissotriton vulgaris. Taxonomy (NCBI): domain Eukaryota; kingdom Metazoa; phylum Chordata; class Amphibia; order Caudata; family Salamandridae; genus Lissotriton; species Lissotriton vulgaris. The sequence continues at coordinate 518,412,045 of NC_141695.1, read as the reverse complement.
CCTTTTGTAGCACTTAACGGAAGAGACATCTTGGCGTGATCAAGCTAGTTTAGGCATAGTTCTGAAACCTGGTCATCCTGAACCTGTTCTAGGTGATTTACCAGTTTTGGCTGAGGCCTTTTAAAGATTTCTAATAATAAAGGAACTTTTTCTCCTTACCATATTTGCTACGGGCTTCTTTTGTTGGTGCACCATCCTCCATTCCTACATTTCGGTATCTGCCGTGACAGTGGAGCTTCTGTGTGGCTAGCCCCGGATGTGACTTGCACAACTTTCTAAATTCTTCCTACTGCGAAATTTGAGTGCGAACCTTGGTCAGCCACAGCTTTCTTTCATTGACATCCAGTTTTGGCTATTCATGATAAAATGACACATGACTCCACTTCAGGTAAAATATTTGACAAATACAAAACTGTTTTTAGTGAGGATATTGGTTTGGTCAAAAATTTTGAACACACTATAAAATTTTAAGAGGTATTTCCGGTAGTTCAAAAAGTACGTCCTGTACCTCTTTCTGTCAAGGAGGATCTAAAGAAACACATTGACCAATTGTGTGCTCAAGGTATCATTTGTCCAGTTGAATCATCTGAATGGGTTTTGGCTGCAGTAGTTGCGCGCAAACAATCTGGCGAGATTCGTTTGTGTGCAGATTTACGTGTTTTAAATCGTAATATAATAATAGATTCACACCCTCTTCCCAAAGTTCATGATATGTTGGCTAATATAGGTCGTAGCAATTTTTTTTCCACCATTGACTTACGCTCGGCCTATCACCAAATCCCTTTGGCTGAGAAATCACAACCGTTAACTACTTTTGTAACGTCTTTTGGTGTGTATATGCACAAATGACTTCCTTTTGGTTTAGCTTCGGCTGCCAGTATTTTTCAAAGGTTAATGGACAAAATTTTAGATAATTGTCCTGGTATCCAAGCCTTCCAGGATGACATCCTAGTCCACTCGGAATCTTTAGAACAGCATTATGTTTTAGTTGAGAAAGTTTTAAGTATCTTGCAAACTCATGGTCTGACCGTCAACATTAAAAAATGCAATTTTCCAGCTCAAGATGTGGACTATTTAGGTCACAACTTATCCAGTGTTGGTATTAAACCAAAAACTTCATTACTGGATGCCATAAAAAATGCACCTTGTCCATTAGACAAGGATTCTTTAAGAGCGTTTCTTAGGCTGAGCGAATATTATGCTCGCTTTGTTAAAGGTTATGTTTTAGTGGTTCAACCCCTCAGGAACCTTTTAAAAAAACATGCTAAATTTGAATGGACTCCTGAAACACAAGATGCTTTTGAGGCTATAAAAGACATGATTGTTACTGCTCCAGCAATGAAACCTTTCACACATGGAATTCAAAGTATAATAACGGTTGATGCCAGCGCCAAAGGTCTAGGTGCTGTCCTTAGCCAGATAGTCAATGGGCAAGAATGCACAATTGCTTTTGCTTCACGCACTTTGACATCTGCCGAACTCAACTTTAGCACCATTGAGCGCGAAGCTTTGGCTTGAACCTGGACTGTGGAAAAGTTTTGAATGTACATTTGGGGGACAAGGTTTCAGCTATATACTGACCATTAACCTTTAATGTACATGCTAGGTGAGAGTTCTTCTAATAAAGCATCTTCACGCCTTGCCAGGTTGTTAGCTAGACTCCAAGAATTCAATTTTGAGATTAAGTATCTTCCTGGTGGGAAAAACGTTAGGGCAGATTGCCTTTAACGTATTCCCCTGCCCATTCAGGAATTTTTCAGTTCTGATGTCGAATGTGTGTACTCAATAGAAGATGTGATACAAAACTTTAAAATTACAAAAGATGATTGTTTACAAAATGTTAAAAAATATTTGATTGCTGGATGGCCCATGGATAGAAGTCTATCCATTGAAGAAAAAAATGTTGCGCAAATTGCTTCTGAACTATCATTTTCTAATGATATTTTGTTCCACCTAGGGGCATTAGGGATTGCATAATTTCCTTGGCACATGAAGGGCACCCAGGCACCACAGCTACTGTGAACAAGATTAAACAGACCTATTGGTGGCCTGGTAAAGACAATCAAGTTAAAACTTATATCAATCAGTGTTCCCAATGTCTTTGTTCAGACAAAGTCATCTAACTCACCGCTTTGTCCTGTGGAGTGGCCAAGTGGTGCTTGGAAGAAAATTGGTTTGGATTTTTCTGGTCCTTTTTCTGTTTTCAATTCAGAAAACAAATATTTAATTGTTGCCATTGATTATTTTTCTAAGTGGATCTACTTTGCTTTTGTAAAGAGTCCCGATGACAATTCTGTTATTTTATTTCTACAAAGATTGTTTTACACTGAAGGTACACCACAGGAAATTGTAACCGATAACGGTTCACATTTCGTTGCTAAAGATGTAGATGCGTTTTTAAACAAATCAGATGTCAAACATACTTTGGTTCCTCTTTATAGTCCATCTTCTAATGGTCTAGTTGAGCGTACAAATCGTTTGTTAAAAGATGCTGTCAAAACAGCTTGTGCTAATGGATTGAATATTCCTACATTTTTGTTTCACAAAGTTTGGAACTCTAATTGTACACCTCATAGCACCACAGGTGTGTCACCTTTTATTTCATTCAGAGGTTGCACACCAACTTCAAAACTTAATCCTGCATGGTTATTAGAGAATTCATCTCACACTTCTGTTGATTTAAATAGAGTTTGTGATCATGTTAAAAGAAAACAAGAGTGTTACAAACAGAATTATGATAAACGTATGCATGTCAATGACAAACCTTTATTTCCTGGAGATTGGGTTATTATGAGGAAACCCACGAAAATTTCTAAAGGTCAATCAAAATTTTCAGCTCATGTTCAAGTCCTGAAGGTTTCACGTATGGCAGTACTTCTACAGGATAGAGGGTGGTGGAACAAAAATGTCCTCATCAAAATAACCCCAAAACAAGCTGATATTATTTGTGATAATAAACGTGATTCAAATGTTATTAGTGATTCCAATTCAGATTGGTTTGGCGTGTGTGACAATATTGGTATACAAAATACTCAGTTTCCAAATTGTCTCTCTGATTTTTCTTTAGGGTCCTCTTCATCTTTTGGTGAAGGGGATTCAAAAAAGATTGTTGCTAATCCTACTTCTCTTCCTTTAACATCTCATGAAGGAGAGGGGGATAGGAGTAGAATAAATGGAAGTGGGAGAGTAAGATCTGCACCACTACGTTTTCGTGATTCTGTAATGAACTAATGTATTGATTTATATTTTTCTCTAGCTCGTTTTAATGTTAATTTCGTTTTCTTATGTATTGCATTTATTTATTATTTATTCTAATGTTTTTTTAATAGTTGTGTATGGTAGATTAGTTTGTTCTTTCCTCCTGGAAAAAAAAAGGAGATATGTAGTATGAAAGTTGATTCCCTTTTATATTTAAGTGTATTGCATCTTTAAGGAATGTTAAACCTTAGAAGTTCCTAGTGACACAGTTGTATTCTAGTGTGTAGTGAATCCTCAGATTGTCATAGGACTTTAATGTGAACAGTCGTGGGTCTTTGTTAAGAATTAAATTTTCTACATTTACTCTTTAAATCGTCTTTCATATTCTTTATCTTTTAATATTTACCCGTGGATCTTACTACAAGGCACTGCTGAATGTGTACCGGTGTTTGGAAATTACACCGGGACGAATTCAGCATCTTTTTTCATGGAGCCAAACTTCTTGGCAGGGTGGACGGCATTGGGCTGGACTGTTCCCATGAGGCACAGGGTCATGGCTGATTTGCATATGACGTCTGAACTGGGGTGGTGTGGAGTGCAAAAAAACGATGGATTTAGGTCCAGATCTCTGTACTGGGGTGAATGTATGATATTGTTCTGCATTCTGTCCATCAACTGTTGTTTTTGCATTTGTCACCCTGAGTGGGAAGGGTATGCTCAGACGTGAGTCCCGTGCTCTCCACACCACTGGAGTCAAGCTATCCTGGCTGATAGCCAGAATCCGGTCCTAGGATGCTTGATTCCGGTCCAGGGAAGACATGCCTTGGCAGGTCGGGCTGGACAGTTCCCATGAGGCACAGGGTCAAGGCTGATTTGCATATGGTTATGTCTGAACTGGGGTGGTGTGTAGTGCACAAAAAAGATGGATTTAGGCCCAGATCTCTGTACTGGGGTGAGTGTATGAGATTGTTCTGCATTCTGTCCATCAACTGTTGTTTTTGCATTTGTCACCCCGAGTGGGATGGGTATGCTCAGACGTGAGTCCCGTGCTCTCCACACCACTGGAGTCAAGCTATCCTGGCTGATGACAGCTGATAGCCAGAAACCGGTCCTAGGATGCTTGAATCCGGTCCAGGGAAGACTTTGCTTGGTAGTTCAGGCTGGACTGCTCCCATGAGGCACAGGGTCAAAGCTGATTTGCATATGGCCATGTCTGAACTGGTGTGGTGTGGAGTGCAAAAAAACGATGGATTTAGGCCCAGATCTCTGAAGTGGGGTGAAAGTATGACATTGTTCTGCATTCTGTCCATCAACTGTTGTTTGTGTATCCTCAGATTGTCATAGGACTTCAATGTTAACAGTTGTGGGTCTTTGATAAGAATTAAATCTTCTACATTTATTCTTTAAATCGTCTCTTATATTCTTTATCTTTGAATATTTCCCCCTGGATCTTACTACAAGGCGCTGCTGAATGTGTCCCGGTGTTTGGAAATTACACCGGGACGAATTCAGCATCTTTTTTCATGGAGCCAAACTTCTTGGCAGAGTGGACCGCATCCACCCTGCGAAAGAGGTGGGGGGACGCCTTCACCCACGTGGACCCCTGACTCGTGCCCTGATAAAAAGCTTGACAAAAGCAAAGGAAATTTATGGGACAAATCAAATGAACAAACTTCAGCGAGGTTGGCCATGCACTTTCGTCTTTATACATATAATACACACACTCTCAAATGTAGTTTGCCATTTTAGGAAATCTTTCAGTTAAATATCTTAATGAGTATGCGAATGGTTGAAAGAAAAATAACCATATCATTGTAATGCATGGAAGTACCTCAATACATCGAGAAACACCCGGACGATCTACTTAAGAGTGCGTAGGGGGTTCTGGGCGGGGGGGATTATTGTTTTGGGGATCAAGCTGCTTGAAAATGAAAATCTGCACTGTCATTTCTGTTTCAGTTATACGTGCATACTGTACCATTGTTATTACACTGAGCTGGAGACGTATGAAGCAAAGTTATGATAAATTTGGCAGTGAATAAAAATATTTTTTTTTTTTAAGAAAGAAAAATAACTATGATTATATAATCTGATTAGATATGCTTAATTTAAGATTAAATCCGCGACTTCAACACCAGAGGCAATAGCAGCGGGCCACGCGCACTCTGCCTACTAACGCGAAGTGTTGTGACGGTACAGGAAACTGCGAGATAGCAACCAGCAAGATAGATTACGCTATATTGCGCATGCTTAGTTAGGGGCGGTGCGCGTGCAGCGGGAGGGTCGCACGCGCGTTTGTAAACAATCCCGACCACGCCCTCATATTATTTTAGCACTCCCAATTCCCTCCAGCTCCCTCAAAGCGGGCCGGGCCATGGCCAATGATGGATGATCCTGGTCACCAATGGCGTATGTGAATTTTCCTTAGCAACTGGGCAGATAGCCAATCAGCGTATACAGGGGCGTGACTGTAGCTGTCAGAGCTTCGTGGGAGCTGCGGTCAGAAGGCACGGTGTATTTGCTTCGTGTGGAGGTGAGTTGGACGGAGTAGCGGCGTACCTGCGGGATAGGCGAGCTGCTTATACTTCTAGGGGAAAGTCTGGGAGAGAGTGCAGGGTCCGCGTCACTGCTTAAAGCCTACAGACCCCGGGGCTTCGGAGGCAGCAGATTCCATTTACCAGCGGGAGACGCACCAGGCAGAGCTGAGGGTGCGGGCTGATCAGCGGGGAGAAGAGACATCTACACTTGTTTAGATCCTCCCTGATCTAGGAGCCCCACATCCGTCAGTGTTGAGGAAGCGAGCTGTGAGCTTTTTTTCAAAGACGCACCGTTCCCATGTGTCACCTTCTTTCGAGGGTTTCCCTCTGGGGACTTGCTTTCGTGGGTAATTCGCATACGGTCCTCTCCCACGGGCAAGCTATTCCTACGATAGACCCACTCCCACCGTCCTCACCACCTTGGGTGACCCCTTCCCAGGTGTGGCCCATTCCCGCGGATGACTCACTGCTGCCTCCACCTAGAGACCCTTCTCCAACGGGGGAACGACCTCCTCCGACGTGTGACCTACTTGCTTGAGTACAAACGCATGTGTGTGCGACACACTATTCCTATGGGGTGGGGAAAAAGGTACTCAGTCTCCCACCGGCCACCCAGCGCCACAACAGTAGTAGACGATACCCCTTCAGACAGTGCATCAACGAGTCACCCGTACCCAGCTCATCCTTGTGTGTGCTCGTGTACTTTATAGTGTTAGACCAGTCGAGAGTTGCCTGACTTGACTTTGACCCAGTCACCCTAACGCGTAGGCTGGACTGAATATGTGACCGTTCATGTCATTATCGCTCTCTGTAAAATCTACCCTTCACTTTTTTTTTTAGAAGTTTGTCAAACTGGATCCGAAATCTAGAGTTTCATGATGGCAGCCTGCGGCAAGTGGCGCTACACAAAACACCATTGATAAATAAATACACTTCCTTGGATTTTGTTATTTGTTGTCCTGAAAGCTTAAAGGTGAAACGGAGGGGCAGCAGTGGTGCCGGTGTTGTGCGTGATCTACTACCGACTAGCAAAAATACTGGACCTCGGTAAGGCGCTGGTTTTTCGCTTCCAACTTATTCAAGGTTTGTAGGTGCAGAAAACACACATCTGAAGTTAAGGACGCAGTGATTATCATTAAAAACCAATGCCTCGTTGTTGGAGAGAGGATCATGAACATTTGTATAATTCAAAACATCCTGACTCTAATCTAAGCAATTATTTGGGAAAACGCTAACTGGTTTGCATCGTACACGCCACATTACTTTCAAAGCCTGATCGGATCTTATGTTAAACATGCCCATGCATGTTCACATATCCCCAGGATTCAGGATGGCGGTGCCCCTTACGTCACCTTCAACAGTGGGCTAAAAAGACAGACTATTTGCATTTTTAATTACTTTTTCCTTGGAGAGTATGACCCACCGCGGAAGCCCCGTTAAACCTTACGATTTCTTGCTCAAGTTTCTGCTGGTCGGAGACAGTGATGTGGGCAAAGGGGAGATTTTGGCCAGCCTGCAAGATGGAGCCACGGAGTCACCCTATGGCTACAACATGGGTGAGTACTGTCGCATGTACATAACACGTCAATGGTTTTATCGTTTTAGGCATGCATCTTGCATCGTTTTAGATTCTCTTGCGCTTGCATTAATTCATGAGTACCCCTTGCATGTATTCGGTATGCCTACGTTATCTTTACTACTTAATGTTTTCTACGTTCTTACATTGATGACAAATAAAAAAAAAGGATATGTTTAGGATCACAAACTTTTGGTTATTTGACAGTGCTTAATTTGAATAAGGGCTGGGGCCCAAGTTTTGTCCAGATGGCAGCAGCTCACCAGATTGAACGTACTAGTGCCTAATACAAAGATTACAAAGTTTTGTTTTCACCTCATGCCTCTTTAATTCACCTCCAGACAATCCCTGCCCCTTAATCTTACTTTTGTAGTTTTTTTTTTCATCCCAGCCTTATCCATTTGTTATGATTTTTCCTTCTTTCTCTTCCTCCTGGCATGTTTTTCTCTCTCTTCCACTGGATCAAAATCTGAAAAGGAATCATTAGTGCTGGTCCCCAAAAATGATTGCCGGTGGGTTCCACCAGCTCAAATTACGCGCTGTAAAAGCTGATTGTTCTAAATTCTCTTAGTGCATTGCTGAAATGGGCGGACTTGTTTGCAGTGCTCCTTCTGTATTATTGAAAGTTTTGTGAAAATGCCCTTGCACAGTCGTAGTGGGGCACTCCTTATTTTTGCTTGAGGCATACTCCATGGAACTTCGCTTGTGCATATCTTCATTCTTTCCTTTCAATATAGATTCACTTACAAGAATAGTTACTTCTATAAAACCACCCGGCTGCCATCTGAACTTTCACCTTGAAAAATAATTCTTCTCTCCTAACACCTCTGAACATTACCAATCAACCAAGGCCACTTCCTAGTTGTCCTAAAGCTAGACAGAGCAGATCCTATCCCTACTGGAAAACAAACCATGGATCCTAAAGACCTCACCAACTTCTGCCTTTTGATCTTTCTTCCCTTCACAGGAAGAATTGCTGAGAAAGCTGCCTACACCCATATAGAGGAGAAGGTCACCAACAATCTCCATAGAACTGCCAATTCATTTTCAGATCAGTCTTAAGCACAAGGATAGCTTCTCTTCAAGTAGACGTCAAGCCTTCCTCAACAGTGACAGAAACAACCTCTACTTCTTGATCCTGCTCTATCTTTATGCTAGAGTGGCTAGACATCCTCCTCTTTGGCGGTTTGTACTGCATTTGGGTGGTCTGTCCTATTGCAGATACTCGGCTGATGCGGATGCCAAATATTCTTTTTGCTGCTTTGAAGATGCTGGAACTGGAATGTCCTTCTCTCCCTTGCTTTGTACATATTTGTGTTTCCCTGCCCTGGGTGCCTGACTGCGTGTATCTGGTCTCTTGACTTTTTATATTTAGCCCTGGTGTAGCATTAGTTTGAGGCCTATTCCTGGCCATGACTATGAGAGATTCTGGATTTTACTTGTGATCTGGAGGGCTGGACCAAGTGTTCCTTCATTAGGTCTCTGCGACAACCCACCTGCTCTGTATGCTGTCTTGTTTGCATGAGATATTGTAAATAACAAGGGGCTTACAGCCTGCCCATTACTTAATATTCTCTGGCTTCATTGTCACTCTCATTTGTGGCCTTCTAATTGGCCAGTGGAGGCTGGCTTCTTTTTTTTTCTTTCAGCTTGATGATAGATCAAGTACTGATTGCCTCAGCTCGATTGCTGTCCTTCCGCAGATTGCACTTAGAGCATTGGTGGCAGCATGCTGTGTTTAAAGAGTCACTAATGTAACCAGACCTTTTTATCTGGGTCACACGAGTTGAGGCCTACTGGCCCACTCTTGTAAAGTTCCACCTCTTTACGCTTAATCAGACTTAGTACTGGCATCCAGAGTGCATGTTTATCGTGATTGTGTGTATAGTCAACGTAGCACATGTATTATATGAGTATAGTGGAGAAGTGTGGCTCACTGCTTAGAGCAGGCAGACCCTGAAGCAGAGGTCAGACCCGGGACCAGGGTTCAATTCCCGACGCGGCAGGGTCTTGAGCTCAAATGTCCATGGACTCGATAATTCTCGCTTGGGTTCACATTCTGCTACTCTGGGCATTAAGCTTGCTTAATCTCCACAACGGCCCCCCGCGGCGGGATGCCTGGCTTTCACCTTGGGGATGCCCTGTAGGGGCTATCTCACAGGGAAAAACCAGGACGGGTTCCAAAGGCAAGTGCGGAGATACCCCTTCGGGGGTCGATTCTGGCGCTATATAAGAAATATAATAATAATAATAGCTCAAGACTGAGGACAAGGACTTTTCTCCTTGACAATGGAAGTGTTTTGCTTATATTATTGCACATGGAACAAGACCTAGTCACAGAATGAGAGGAAGGGAGATAAGCTTCTTCAGATATTCTCTGAGGCCTTTTGGTTAGCAAGGAGTAACTGATGAGTCTCCCTGACCACTGCCATATGGTGGATGAAAGGTGTGAAGGGTGTGACGGCAGACTCTGTTAGGAAAGTCCCAAGGTGAGGCCTGCCCATTTTGTGTTTTCATGATTATTCATTAAATTGGGCTGATAATAGCCAGGTGCATACATCTCACACCTCCTTGTGTCTCTGTTGTGGGTGCACTAGGATCAAGATAGCGTCAGTGCTTCCTGTTGTGTGGAAGCCTCCCTATACACAATGGCTGTGTCTGGAGAACAGCATGAGAATGGCCCGTGAATGAATGACCACCTAAACTTGTTCTGCAGTTTGAAATCTTGGACCCATATCTCCTATCTGGTAGTGGTAAATAAAAGTGAGGCATAAACTACCTTACTTCGTTCATGTTACAAGTTCTCTATTATAAAGCAAGAGAGTGCTACGGAGTACTCAGTGGACTGCTGTGTCACTAGTGATGGTGCCTTCAGATAGCAGTCTTCTACAGGTGAGGAATCATCATATGAGGTCTGGTTTTCCTGCTGGAGAAGTCCTGTTCCTGTCCTGAAGTATTTAGAAGCCTGTTTGTCTGCTGAGAGAGGGAAGTAGCCACCTGGCCCTGTAGAAGGAGACCTTCCAGGAAAAGGATGAGGGCTAGCCTGTCCCTGATGGCAATGGGATGCCCAGCAGGAAGCAAACTGCCTCTGAGCGATCTGGGAGGATCCTGCTGCCTTTGCTACCCTCACCCCAGACACTTGTACTGCAATGCCGTAATTATGTCGTTGCTAAATACCCATGTGGGGTTGGGACTACTGAATGCTAATAGCTCAGCAGGGATGCAACTACTGATCTGCTGACCACCCAGTGGTAACCACAACTGCCAAAGTTCGAAAGGCCCATTCAGGGCTTCACCTGCATACCAGTTGGCCTGAATGTTGCATGCATTGACCAAATTGAGCAGGACCCTACACCCCTTAGACTGCAGCTACCTATGATCTGGTCTGGTCTGAACCACACCGCGGCTGTACTGCGAGTGTCTGATCTTTGAACTGAGCCTGTTGTGGCAGGGACCACCGTCATCCAAGCAGTGGGGGCCTCTACAGACCTCGCTAGACAGTGGCACAGTAAACATGAGCGAACAGCTGGGCAAGTCCGCTGTGACCCACACCTGCCCGTGCAACGTAAGACCTGCTGGTTCTTCCTAGCTGCTCCAGAACGTGGGAGTACCTAACAGAGTGGTAGATGTTCACCTTAAAAAATTGTGAGACTCTTCTACCAGTGAAGTTGTAAGAATAAGGTCCAGAGTTCACCTTATGAACTGTGGGTGGTAGAGACAATATCTTGGCTAAATTCATGCTGCTACTGTTTGCCTTGACATATAGAAGAGAGCTGTGGGAGGGAACAGTGAAGGAGCTATGAGGGTGTAGTGCGCATGGGAGATAGCATCTAGATACTCTCATAATCACATACATGGCCACAAGAATGTAGTATTATGTCCAACCGTTGGCTTAAAGGACTTTTTTTTATAAAGCCAATGACTGGGTTAGACATTCAATTATTGGGTTTGTTAGTTCATTGTTGAGCTCTGAGTTCAAGCACCCACACATTTCCTCCTTGAGAAGCTTGTGAAGGCTTGCCAGCACTACTTTGGGACTGAAGTGTATATGGGTCTGTACTTGACCCAGTGTGCAAAGCCATAGTAGGATGGGCCTTTGAACATTAGTGGAAAACAACCTCAACCCCATCTATAGAGGCCCAATAGTCCCTGTTTACTTTGTGGTCCTCTAACAGGGCTTAATACCGGACAAGAAAGCCACATTTCTTTAGATAATTCCTGATGTCTGATGGGATACCTTGATCAGCCGTACATCACTATTTCAACCATCTACGAGCTGAGAAAGAGGTGCTTGTTTATGCCTTTGGATCAGCCGAGTTTGCTCTTTATAAAGTGTTCCCAAAAATGAATTTGACCATGTATAATGTAGCTAGCGCTCATGTAAAGCGCTCCAACACCTTTGGGTCGCTGGAGTTCACATTCTATAATAAAGAATTTCTCACTGTCCCTGGAGTGTTGCTGTGAGTGTGCTTTGAAATTAAAGCTCAGAGGAGGAGAACAACTGGAAGCGGCAGAGGGGGCGGGCTTGCAGCGATGTGGGAGGGACGAATGCTGATCCCATTGATCAGGTAGACGGGAAATAATGAAAAAACAGGGACGGCGTCAGCATCATTTAATCTCTGCGCACCTAAAAAAATAACCCGACCATGTGTAATGTACCTGCCATTTTTGTAAATAGCTTCAATACTGGTGGGTTGTCGCAGGGATTCTGCTCCTACACAGAACTGTGCATAGAGACTTGGAACATCAGTGAATTAGGGTGTGCCAAAACTCACCTTAGTATCCAAAATCCGCTACCAGACTAGCAATCAGTGTCTCATTGGTTCTTACACACCCCCAATGAGTAGATAACCCAGAACATGAACTTAAAACACCTCCTGTCACGTGGAACACATGAACACTCTTTCGTTATACTAACATACCAGTCCAAAACGAGGAGTAAATGAGGACACGTGCAAGTTTGAAATATTTATTTCTAATGTCGTGTTCTCAGGCGCAGTATCTTAGCTAATACAAGCAAACATATTATAAGCAACAAGGTTATCGCATAGTTACTATTCCATAAAATACAAAGTGAGAAAGCATGGTAAAATGCTAAAGGAAAGAAGGCTAAATTATATCTAAGTCTTACCCTCCCTTGCTAGTATATTATATTATATCTAAAGAAGGTCTCTTTTGGTTTTAGCAGGGCGACCCCATACATCTGGTTTTAGTAGAAAGGGATCACATCATCTTCTACACTAACTCTTTGCATGCGAATATTCATCAAGTGTGTCTGCGTGCTCTGCGCAGTGCATTATTAAACGAGCCAAAAGCCAGAGTAGGCCACAGCTGTACATGTGTTATGTCTAAGACGTGCGCTTATCAGACCGAACAACAACCACTGTGTTAAAATAACCTTGAAGGCCTCGGCACTCACTGTTCAGACATAGCTTACCAAGCAAAGCTGATATTATAGTCATACATATTATTCTTGTGAGAAGCAAAATATTCTACTAGGCTAAAAGCTTTAATAACAATATGTGCCGTGTGCAGAAGCAGCAGAAAGGAAAGATGGCGTTTAAACCTCTAATAACCTAATGCTAACTTAACACAGTGTGAAGGCAAAGCCTATCTCCATGACTGGGTCAGTCGAGTTTGCGCTCTATAAAAATGCCCTCAAATGTATCTGACATTGTGTAAATGTAACTAGTGCTAATGTAAATCGCTCCAACACCTTCGGGTCACTTGTGTTCATATTATATAAACAAGCGTCGGAGAATATGCGACTGGAGTTGCCCAAGCCTTGCCTTTAACTGTGCTGCAAGGTTTTGCTGCCTGAAGATCCGGTGACTGAGACCCGCTTAATCAACAAGCAGCGAAGCGGGAGGGGTTTGGGGGAAATCTTTGCACTTTGAAGTCAGACAAAATTAAAGAAGCAATTTTGAAAACAGCGGCGGAAGTGACCGACATTTCATCTCGGTATTTGAACAGGACAAGGACATTAATTGACGGGCCCAGAAGCTTAAGCACCGAAGACCGACAACAGTGACACTAGCAGAAATCAATGGAAAAAGAAATAGTCCCTAAAATGTACACATAAACATAGAAGCGGTGCTCTGTGGGAGGAAACCAAAGAAAAGGGAGGGACAAAGAGGAAGTATTAACCACTAGCAAGCAAGCATTTTTGAATGACAGTCAAAGGGACAAGGGGCGTGGCCAAGCCAGCCAAGATGGTGCTCCGATCAGCTGCCCACGCGATAAAGGCATAACCCTGCACAGAATGCCTAAACCTCGGCGGGAAGGACTGCAGTGAGAGCTGGAGCCCGCAGTGACACCAACGAAGCCCGAAATTGTGGCCCATCCGATGCGGATGCTGAGAAACTGGCCCGCAAAAGAAAGCGCTGAACTAAAATGGCGACGCCCATCGCCCGCTAGTGGTGAAGCTGGGGGAGAAGATTCCAACGGACCCGGGACACAACGCGGTGTGATACTCACTGCCGCAGCGGAGGAGGCGCCCGAGCGGGACCCATACTGGCTGGAAACCGCAGTGAGTACCCTCGGAGGAACTCTGAGGTCTCGCATACTTACAGCCTTGACCCCAATTGGCAACCAGACGCGAGAAAGCCCTGCTCAGGCGGGAGCCCTCGGACAGCCAGTGTATGGAAAACCACCCCAACCACCCGATGTGAGCCGCACTGGGAACTGAGGCTTTGGCACCCGAGACGCGGTGGGGGTGTGCACTTGGAGGGGCGCTCAGCGGGAAACTGCCGCGGTGGACCGGGGGTGGCCCCCCCCCCCACATTCACAATAATTTTCTGGCGCTTCCCCTGATCCTGGCCCCACAGTGGCGCGAACTTGCATAAACGGCCCTGACCAAATACAAAATGGCGGTGCTCACTGGATGGTGGTAACTGGGACAGGCGGCACATAAAGGGCGGCTCGATTTTCCCCCCTCGGCCAAGCAGCGTGGTTCTTGCCTGCGGCGGTAGTGGACGAAGTATACAGGAGGAGTCGGTCTGGGGGACAGCCAGAGGAGAGTGACAGACCAGAAGCTCCAAATGCATGGATGGGATCTGCTGGGAAGTCTAACCAGCAGCAATAGTGGACGGACATAAGAGCCACAACAAAAGGACACTCTCAGGAAGCAGGTGGGCCTGCTGGCCGCCCCCTAACACGGGGACGAAGCCTGAGAGTTGATGGGCATTGGGAAGATTTAAAGAGGTACCCACTGGTTGTGGTGGGAGCCAGTGGTGCGCTCCATAGGCATATTGAGGCAGAGGGCAACAAGGGAATCCATAAGAGGAGAGTCGCTGACACAGTCTATTTGTTGACCCCCCCCCCTTCCCTGCTGCAGGGCCTTTGAGATCCGGTGTCCCTAGGACCTGACGATGAGGAGAGACGGCTGAGCAGGCCAGCATAGACCACATTCCGATGTTGGCGGCAGCAGACATCCCCAAAGCTCAAACCTTTCTCAGAGGGGCCCACACGTTACACAAGACAGACGGATCCACTACGAGATACCCACAAGTTCGCTGCATAGGGACCGCAACAAGTGATCAATATCTGACCAGCACGGACGTGGGGAGACAACGGATCATAGTCACAACGTCGGCCCTGGCGACAGGAAGGCAGTCCTCCCCAGGCCCCTCGGGGGCGAAGGAGAACGAGGAACCCACGCACTCGGACACCATGTCCGCCAAGCTCAACAAAGTTCTGGCAGCGATAGAACAATCCCGGGTGACTATGGAGTGTAAATTTGGAAAGCTCGCCACGGACCTCAACCTTTTGCGGGACGATCATAGGAAACTGGCGGAAAGAGTCAAGCAGGGAGAAAGGACACCACAGGTGGTGGAACCACAAATCCAGAAACATCAGGAGGCCATCAGAGAGCTACAGACCAAGGTGAAGTCCTTAGAGCGCAAGACAGATGATCTGGAAGGCTGTTCTCGCCGGAGCAATATACGGGTCCTTAATCTGCCGGAGGGTGTGGAGGGGAGGACCCCATACGGTACACGGAAGCATGGATCAGAACTTTCACCCAAGCACATGACCTATCACCGTTCTTTTCGGTAGAGAGAGCGCACAGGGTCCCAGCCCGGAAGCCACTTCCAGGCTCCCCGCCCAGGCCATTCTGCTGAAACTACTTCACTATCAGGACAGGGATACAGTACTACGAGCTGCCAGACAAGCAAAAACACTCCGAGTAGAGGACAAACAGGTGATGCTGTTCCCGGACTACTCAGGCGGTACAACGAAAACGAGCCACATTTCTTGCGGTGAAACGCACCCTCCGTCCAAACAACATACAATATGCACTCCTAATCCCGGCCCGCCTGAAGATCATCCACGGAGGATCCACGCATTTCTTCACCAACCCGGCTGAGGCGAGGAATTGGGTGAAGCAACACATTGGGGAATTGGCCGACCGCAAAGCCATGCAGAATCAACGACCCCCCCCAATGGGCTGCGACAACAGCCCAAATTGGTCACTCTCACACAGCTGAGTCGTCCATCGGTTCCCAACACCAAGGACTCCCCAGATCTGGAACAAATAATAGCGAAGCGCAGAAGAGCCCTGCAGGCGGCGGCGGTGACCCGGCACACAGGCAAAAGTTCAGAGGGGGAACTGGGCCCACACCTCTTCACATCAGAGGAGGAGGAGCTGCTCAGCGATGCGCATACCTCCAGGGAGGGCTCGGTGACACCACCACTGGTGACCCTGCAAACAGCCGACACACTCATATGATGAACATGAAGTTAGAAAATGGAGGGGTACCATCTGTGCCACTGGGTACTCAGCGTTCGCCAGGGGGACACTGGTCTGGATCAGGCCGGGAACTCCCTTCAAAGAACAGATGTGAGTATTAGGTGAGGAAGGGCAGTTTGCGATGATAGTGGGATTATTAGACGGACAATCCGTGCTAATAGGCAGTATATACGCTCCCGATATAGAACAGGACACATTCTGGAGCCGTCTCACTGGAACGTTATCTCAACACACGCTCACCCCATGGATACTCTGCGGTGACTACAACTGTATTCTGGACACTGACCTGGACAGATCCCACCCCTCCACCAGCACATTCACCAATATATAGGCAAACAGAATTCTTTAACTTGTGAGTGAAACACTGGACACTGATAGATGCATGGAGAGCACAACACCCTACCATTAAACTGTACTCTTTTCACTCCATCCCCCATAACTTACGAGTGCTCCTCGACAGATTTTTATTCTCTACTGTCCTACTCTCCGAAGTACAACGCACAGATTATTTAGGAAGGGTGGTATCAGATCATGACGCACACACGCTGACCCTCCGATGTAAACCACCTCACCCCCCCCCCCATACCCATGTGAAGTTGACCACGGGAGTGCCTCACAGACCAGGTGTTCAAACGAGAGCACAGGGAACATATTCAGGAACACTTCACACTAAACGCGTGAACAGCATCTTCACGGTTAATTGAATGGGATGCATGCAAGGTTTTAGCGAGGGGGCAGTGCATACAACGGGTAGTGGGGGTGCGCAGAATACTTGAGAAGGCACTACAAGAAGCAGAACATACCCTAGCAAATCTATTGAAAAAAAGAGGACAGCGGTGGGCCACCCCAGAACAAGTGGCCAAAGCCAAAACAACTTACGTGGAAACACGGAGGGACCTCCGCAAATATAATTTTAGGGTGTACGCCGCCAGGGTACACCGGGGGGGCAATAGGGGAGGGACACTCCTGGCCTGGCTCGCTAAACAGGACCCAGAGGTAAAATCAATCACAGGGGTGAGGGATCAGACAGGAGTACTCCGGAACTCACAGCCCGAGATATTACACGTCTTCCACACCTATTATTCAAACATATATCAGGCCCCGGGACAGGGAGACCCTCAAGCAATCACCAGATTTCTGCATCCATTACCGCTCCCCTAGGTCCCACAAGCGGATAAAAAACTGTTAGAGAAAAGGATAAAATCCGCGGATGTCACTCAAGCGATTAGAGCGCTGGCGCGCAACAAAGCCCCAGGATTGGATGGCTTTCCACTTGAATACTATAGCACGTTCTCAGCTCAATTAGTCCCACATATGGTTACCATGTACAACGACGCACTCGAGTGAGGTGAATTAGCAGGATCCCACACAGGATAGTCACATTCCTAAAACCACATAGAGATTTAACGCTCCCGTCTTCCTACAGACCAATTACACTACTCAACGCGGACTGCAAGATACTAGGCAAAATACTGGCAGAGAGATTTGCCCAAATCCTGACTCCATTGGTCCATCCGGAACAATGCGGCATCGTTCCGCGACGTAACACGTTGCAAAACATACACAGACTGTTCCACATTCAAGACATGTTCTCCAACGCGGCATGCCTAATATTAGACCTCGAAAAGGCATTTGATACCCTGTTATGGCCATATTTATTTGAGGTCCTTGGAAAAATCAAACATCAGTCCGGGACTGATGGCATACACAAAGCTCCTTTACACAAGCCTCACCTCTCGAGTCAGAATGGGCAAATACATGTCCCCAGGGTTCGCAGTGGAAAGAGGAACCAAACAGGGATGCCCCCTGTCTCCCCTCCAGTTCGCCCTGGTGGTAGAGCCCCTGGCGGTCTGCCTGAGACGGGAGGGTGAGGAATGGGGAATTCCACTAGCAGACACGATGCACTGTGTGTCCTTGTATGTGGACGACTTATTAATCTATGTCTGTGACGCCACTCGAGATCTAGCATCTATCTGGAGGACACTCAGAGACATCGCAGAGGCCCCAGGCCTTAAGGTGAACTGGGAGAAATCTACGATATACCCGCTGAGTCCCCACCTGGCCCCATTTGAAGTGCAGATTGGATCTCAGTTCCTTGCATAGAATGCGGAGGCACCTAGATATCTGGGAGTGCGGTTGTACCACACCCCGGAGGATTTATATGAAGGGAATCGTCGTAAGGCACTGCCAGGGATATGATCGGCGATGGGATTCTGGAAAACACTGCCCCTAGCCTCTGTAGGACGAGTAGCAATAGCGAAAATGATAATGGTCACCCGACTACTGTATCACTTCACTAACCTCCCAGTTGTTCCGCAACGCTCCTTCTTTAAGGAACTGGACACTCTTCTTTCCGAACTGATAAGGTGGGGAGGTCGACACAGGGTTGCGTTATTAGCACTATACTTACCCACGAAGGAAGGGGGATTGGGAGCACTGGCGTTTGAGGCATACTTTTTAGCGGCACAGCTACAATGGCTGTCATACTGGACAGCAGGGCGCCACACAGGGGAGACAGTCACCACAGAGGGCCACACACCACAGCCAGTACTCCATAGACTGTTGCTACCGGGTACTAAACCTGTGCGTACTCTGCCGCTACAGGTGTCTATAGCCCGTACCTGCATGATGAGAATACATCGAATGTCTAAGAATAGGCCTCGTACTCTCCTCTGTTACAGCTGGTGGACTTCCCCAAAGACCAGACATACTACACAGCGGGTGCCCTCCAAATATGGTCTGACCTGGCAGTCACGGAGTGGAGTCCTTGTTTGAAGAGGGGCAGCTCAAGACATATGCCCAGATGGTTGAGCAATACGATCTCCCACCCGGGCAATTTTTAATGCATAGACAACTTCTAGATAGCAGCCGCCGTTACTGGGACCCTAACATAGGGGAGCCTCCAACGCATCCAGTGATCCATACTGTTTTGTACATGGGAGTGGGACGTGGTCACCTGGCTCTGCAAATCTGTGCGGCAACTGATCCTCCCAACCCTTCAGCCCTTACGTCAAAAGTGGGAAACGGACATAGTAAGAGTGGTCCATGACAAAGAATGGGACACAGCCTTAGAGTACCCCAAAAAGGTTTCCAGGAACGCCCGATTTCGGAACATACAGTTCAACATCTTCCACAGAGCTTATCTCACGCCACACCGTCTCCATCAGTTCTTCCAAGACGCACTTTGCATACCTTTGTTGTCAGGCCCCTGAGTCAGACTTCAAACACATGTTTTGGGACTACCCCACTATTCACGATTACTGGGATGGGGTCCATTGGACACTTAGGACAACAACAAATATCACGAATATATCCACATGGGAGGCATGTGCTCTCGGGATCTTCCGCAGGCGGAAGACCGAAAATGTGCGATGTAGCTTTATGTCCCTTGCCATCCTACTAGCGAAGAGGGGAATAGCCATGCACTGGAGATCCCCCACAGGGCCCCCAGAAGCAGCCTGAATAGGGGCTATGAAAAAATGGGGGAAAGCAGAGGAAGAGACACTCGGGGAGGAAGAACTAAAGGGAACCCGCAAACACCCTATCTCCTTGAAATTGGCGCAACTAATACATACATTTACACAAGAAACTAACCCGCCGGAGACACCCACAGCTACACAGTCTCAGACCCAGCCGGTCCCACCAACCAATCCCGACGCAAGGGTGCCATGAGAGACTCCGCCTTTCCAGAATCACTCCTGAGTAGTAGCCGCACAGAGAACTCCCCCACCCCCCAGACATCAAAGGGAATACACCAGAGGCTCAAATCCCCAACCCTTTCTCCGCACGCATACTACCACACCTCCACATTCCACCAAAGGACTAATACCATGGATATGAGCGATCCCATTAACTCTTAGTTGGAAAACTCCCTCCCTCCCCCCTCCTCTCCCTATAGTTTACCCCAACAGTTGAAAAAGTTCGCAAGTTTGGACCGGCAGAAGACTGTGTCATCAATTTATTGGGAACGCATATAGGTGCGATTTGACATGACAGCACTGAGAAGTTCACACAACAGCGATCCAGTCATGTGCGCCCAGAGTGGCAGACTCCACCCGACGCAGTGTCGCTGACTAGCTGAGAACAACGTGTAGGCTCCCCCCAACAGTTCTTTACCATGGGTTGTACAGTACTGACATTGCGAAACAGCATATTATACATAGACACGGACTGAACAGTTATGAAATTGTCAAACGGCAAAATGTATACTGGTAGTAGCGAGTACTTGAATTGCCTTGTGACTAATAAAATATTGCACTAATGTACTGAGTTAAAATGTCATAATGAATGTTAAAACCCAATAAACAAGTTAAAAAAAAGGGACTAATAAAAAGGCAATGGGTGGGCTGTAAGCCCATGGACTAAATACAGCATGTCTTGAAGAGACCGTGCCTGCCCTGCTTCTGCTCAACCTAAAATGTTTATACGACTGATTTTCTGTGAAGGTATGGGCGGGAAATTTGTGATTACTGATTACTTTCCAAAGCATCAACAGCAAGGTTTCACTGAAATGCTGCAAGAAAAATCACAGGTCTCCAATAAGATCGGAAGTGCAGAAGATGATTCAGCAGAATTTGAGCTATGGGATTCTATCATGGCTTATATATCCGTAGAGTCTGGTAGTTCCACCTCACCATCGTAAATTCAGAGGCACGGCTCAAAAAAATTAACGTCCTGTTTTCCGGGCCTTTTTATTTGAACAACGCATGGAGGAAGAGATGCTAAAGATGGAAATGAGGCATAAACTCTGAATGCAGGGAAAGGAAATGGTTCTTCAGTCAACAATTAAGGCAAAAGGCTGGAGGTATTTCCAGTGTAGGATTCTATTCCCCTGCTGGCCGTTTCAACCTCGACAATAGCAGTATCCTGAAGGACAATGATACCCTTACCAGCGAAGGTCGTTGAAATTCAAATCATCAACAAAACCTTCTATTTCCAGAGGAATCTGACAATCTCATACTCCCACCAGCATTCCTCACTCCAGCGTGAGCAGGGGTGTTCTTGCACCTGGCATAGTGAACTCCAGTTATAAGGGGTATATGGGTACTAAATAGTTATTCTTGTGGATACTGTTTATTTCAAGACCATTCCAGCTCCATTTCTCTTATATCAACATCAATGTATCAGATACCCATCCTCAACTAAGGTCTGTGGCCAGTGGGTAGGGAGGGAGCATGTTAACTCCCATTAGCCTTTTGCCACGTAACTTCTATGATTATTGTAGCATAATAACCGAATGGTAATCCAAACTGAATTGGGGACACTTACCGCTGTGGTTATTTCTTTTATGCAACAGAGCATGTGATGATTTAATGTTACTTCAGAAGTCAGGTGGAGGTATTTAATATTGGTAAATCTTTCCCTGGCATTTCTGCTGGTAACCTCGCCTGGAATTCTTGGGTGGTGACTACTGATAATCCTTGCTGGGGGTGGTCACAGTGTAATGTTATACACAACATCACTATTTCTCAGTGAAAAAAATATTATAGCATAATAACCGAATGGTAATCCAAACTGAATTGGGGACACTTACCGCTGTGGTTATTTCTTTTATGCACCAGAGCATGTGATGATTTAATGTTACTTCAGAAGTCAGGTGGAGGTATTTAATATTGGTAAATCTTTCCCTGGCATTTCTGCTGGTAACCTCGCCTGGAATTCCTGGGTGGTGACTACTGATAATCCTTGCTGGGGGGTGGTCACAGTGTAATGTTATACATGACATCACTATTTCTCAGTGAAAAAAATACTAGGGGCTTGGGAGAAGTTTTATCGTACTGAAGTCGCTACTGAAAAGGTCGGGACCTTTGATCTAAATATTTTATTGCTTTCCCTGTCTATTGAACTGTCTGATTCAACTCTTGCCAGGCTGAGGGAAAACACTGACTTAAAGGAGTTTACTCTGTGCCCCAGAACCTTCTCTAATGCCCTGAATAACTCTAGTATGAGCAGCAGCAACCATCCTTGGATTCTACAGATAGTCTCATATACTCCGCAAATACAATTATTTTATGTTCTACAGCTCCAAACATTAAGGCTTTTATTGACGGATTAATCCTCACTATGATCACCATTTTATTAATAGAATAAATACAAGCAGTGTCATCGCTGAGCCCTAACAGGTTATAGCACAGAGACCGCTATCCTGGCAGTGACCGACTCCCTGAGGCAGGTAGTGGATCCCGGAGGATCTGTCGTCCTGATCCTCCTGGACCTCTCTGCGGCTTTCGATACTATTTCACATCTAAATCTCGTGGAGAGACTCCATACCTGTGGCATCCGGGGCGTGGCCCTAAATGGCTGCAGAATTTTTTGACTGATAGACATCAAACGATAATGTTAGGACCATACTTCTCGAAGAAACTTGCTTGGACAGGGGTGTACCCCAGGGATCCTGTCTGAGCCCAACATTATTCAATGTCTATATGGCCCCCATGGCTAAAATAGTGGAACAATTTGGGGTTGAAATAATTTCATACGCTGACGACACCCAGCTTATGTTCCCAATTGGCTCCGATATAGAATCGGAAAATTCGATTCTCTGCAGGCATGCTCACTATCTCAAACTGGATGTCTGAGAACTGTCTACAGTTGAACCCAAGTAAGACTGAGGTAATGTTGATGGGGAAAGCATCAACGATCTGGACAGATGACTGGTGGCCTCCCCAGCTTTGATTGGCCCCCTCCCCAAAACAGTCAGTGAAGAGCCTTGGAATAATTCTGGATCTCTCTCTGACTATGAAAGATCATATTGCTGCCGTTACCAGCTCCTGTTATTACAGCATGCGTCTTCTGCGTAAGATTCTGCCCTATCTGCCGATCATACATCGAAGAACCCTAGTCTAGTCCATGGTGATCAGTCGTCTGGTCTACGGCAATGCTCTTTTGGCCGAAGCCGGAAAGACGCAGCTTGCTAAATTGCAGGTGATTCAAAATACGGCAGCTAGAATGATTTTAAATGGCCCGGCTGGCTCTCCATCAGGTCCTCTGCAGAGAGAGCTCCACTGGCTCCCAACCAGGAAGCCTTCGAACTTTAAGATCTGCCTCATCTACAACTTTCCTAGGGAAAAAGGCCCTGACTATTTGCGCAAAAAGCTTATCAAACATGTTCCTGCCCGGACTCTTAGATCTAACGCCATAGCCCTCTTAAAAGTTTCCCGGATAAGTTTTAGTCGTACCGGTGGCAGGACCTTCTCATTCCTTGCCCCGTCCTACTGGAACTCTCTGCCCCTTACTTTGCGAGAATGTCCTTCCTACAATATCTTCAGGAAACAATTAAAAACATTTCTGTTAAACTAATAAAGCTCTTTTCATCTGACTCCCTTTACCACTCTAACACTAAGTAAGCGCCGAGATGCCTCCGGGTGAGTCAAACACTATATAAGTGTTCCTAACATAACATAACATAACATAACATAACTAACTAGCCCCTCTCTCCAGCCTAAAGGGGGTAAAAAACATGTTATTCACCACTACTCTGAGTCTGATCTGCTATGACTGCTAGCCTAGTAAAATAATCTCTGTAAAGACCGTCTCCAACCCAAACCTGGTCAATACTTCCCTGAGTAAAAAGACCACCTCCTCCTGTTGAACATCTTCTACACATTTAGCCCTACTAGAACCGCTTCAATCTGTTTCTTCTCGAACAAGTGAGCCAGCCTGCAGACATTATCACTTATTCTTCCACCCACAACGTAGACCAATTGGCCCTCGTATCGAAAGAAGAGGAGTAGTGGCCCCAACTTGCCTCTAAGTACTAATTTAATTTTTTGAATATACTTTAAGTAGTTCCATGGGCACCACCTTCCTGCCAGGACCTTCATATAAATGTTTGCATCTTCGTTTAGCAGTGCTGTTGGCCTCTATGAGGAACTGCTTTGATTCTCCTTGCCTGGTTTGGGCAAACTGCTACATCCTACTCAATGATTGTTGGTGTTACATAGTGTTATGTCTTTTAGTACTGAGGACAGGGCTTGTCTTCAAAGCACTATGCAAAATTTTAGCAGAAGCCAAAAATAGCATACCTATAAATCGAGTTTCTAAAGATGGCTCTCACCGAAAGCCTCTCATAGCAAGGAATAACGGTTCAGCTACTCTGACACAGCCCTTGCCCAGGAATGATAAGCAATGGCAGACTGAATGGCTCTTTTTCGTGCCATTTTCAGTGCACCGACTAGGACTGGTTTGGGTAAAACTTGGCATGACCTCTGGCCTGATTGTACTGTCGCGAAACCTCTCCAAACTGTGGCCAAATACAAGCACAGTTGCCAACATTTCAGATTGCATATGTGTGACATTTCCATGGTTTCTGTGCACTTGTGAATGACATGCAGCTACCAAATGTTTGACACTTAGAGTGATACTTTCTCATGAATAAAACCAAGCAATGAAGTACATAAAAGCATATCAATATTACAAGTGTCATTCTTTTGAGGAAAGAGTATCTCTAAAATATCTTTAAACTGTGGAACAACCCCTGGAATGGAAGGTTAACACTTGCCTTATAACATTAAATCCCTGTACGGGGTGTACTACAATTTTAAAACAATGTGCATATTCATAGTGTTTTCAGTCACAGGCTACGACCTTGCAGCACTACAATACAGAGCTTACTTTTCCCTACTGCGCCAACCAGTACTCGCAGAGGCCAGCCACCAACGGGGGCATCAGAGGCCGGCGCCATAACAGATGCCGAGCCCCCCACACCCCTCCGGCCAGAACAGTTTGGGGAGCGCGAAAAGCGTGCAAAAGCGGGGAGGAACCCCCAAGCCCCCCCACCCGGCAGACACGGCGGTACCACCCCCGGCCAATGGGCCCCCAGCGACGTTCAAACGGCCCAATGGGGGGGTATGGCGCGAGCGAAGGCCACCGGCGCGGGGGGGGGCGGGTATAAAAGACCACTCCCCCCAGGAAGATTCCTATCGTTGGAGCGGGGGGAGCAGCACGACCAAGGAATCGTTGACGGACGACTGGACGACGGCGGAAGACGACGGAAGCCGACACCGTGCTGCTACAGATCGCTGGAGGTAAAGCGAGGGAGGTGAAGGGGGGAGCGAAGGAGGAGAGCCAAGGCATCGCGACCAAGGAACCGGGAGCGGACCAGCTCCCTCGGCACCCCCGCTTGGCCCATGAGCAGCGAGGTGAGCGGCGCAGCAGTTTCCCTCTCCACCCGCCGCATCCGCCTCGACCTAGCCGTGTCACCACAAATTGAAGCCCCGGACCCCGAATCGGGGGCCCACGAACAGTGAGGTGAGCGGCGGACACGGCAGCAGTTTACCCCTCCCCCCCGCCGCATCCGCTCAGCCAGCCGAGCTGAGCGCTGTGTCACCGGCGCGGCGAATTCAAGAACCGGGCGGGCAGGCAGCCCTGGCCTTTCAATGCAGCGACGAGCAACAGCCCCAGACCTAGATACGGGGCAGTTGCTAGGGTGAGGCACGCCAACAGGCTTACCTTGGTGCAAAGCAGAACGGTGGCAGCAGCCCACCAAGCACGCTGAAGAGGGGAGAAGGCGGGCACGCAGGCAGATAGTTAGCCCAGCCTCCTCCCCTCCGGGAGAAGCACAAACTCATCGCCAAAAAAAAAAAAGGAGAAATCTCATTTCTTGGTGCATATTGGTGATGGCAGCACCCTGCTAGTGAGTACAGGTTGGTGCATATCGGAGGCGGCAGCACCCCGCATTCCTTGATCACCAGAGCAAGCAGGTAGCAGCAAGGGCACCAGGAATGCCGCGAAGAGGCAGCAAGCAGTATGCGGGAGGCATCACAGGAACACGGGAGCGACTGGATGGACCGCTTTTCATCTGTCGATGACAGCGACGAGGGGCCAAGCAGGCAACGTCAGGCGGACACCGCCCCTGAGGCCAAGAGGGCGAGGAAGACGCCAGCCAAATTCGCAGAGGCGGCACCGCCAAAAAAGGTTCCCCAGAAGAATGCCCGACCACCTGGAGCCAAAACTGCTGCGGCTGGACCCAGCGCGGAGAACAGGGACGCAGCTACGAATGGTGAGCACATCAGCGAAATTGTGAGGGAATGCATTAAATCAATGACACCGCTACTGTTACACAGCTTCAGCGCAGGAACGGCCCCACAGGGGGATGTAGCAAGACAGCCGTGGCATCTCCTAGAACCAGGGCAGGCACGCACACAGGCGCTGGGAGTGCAGGGTACAGCTGGGCCTAGGGGAGACGACGGGGCACCGCTGGCGGCCTGGGGGGACGCGAACATGCTAGGCACCAGCACAACAGCCCCCTCAGCAACTGACCCTTACACGAGGCCATCCCCCGGGCCAGCTTCCATGACCACGAGGGCAACAGGGCTGGCCTGTCTCATACCACTAGCGGTAAATGAGAGAATATGGAGGAAATAATTTATAGACATATTTTCCCTTCTTGAAATACAGCTAGAAGGGCTTGACCTGACGACATGCGATAAGAAGGACGAGGATAGAAGGGAGAGGCGAAGGGAGAGAAAGGACTGGAATTTCGACAACCTAGACGCATTCAGGATCATGGCATGCATAATAGTGGAGAAATTCCCGCGCTGCACAGCAGACCTATGGCTTTATGAAGCCAGCATTCATAGGGCCCAGAGGCAATTTCCGGGTGATGCATGGCTCGAGTACGACAAGGGCTTTAGGCTGAAGATGCAGACACACCCTGAGATGGAGTGGAATGAGGAGGACGTATCCGGCTTCATCCATAAAATGATGGTGGCCAAAGAGGCCATTTCATGGACAGGAAGGATCGAGCAGCCCTTTCGGACAGCTTTCCACAAGGGGAGGGGGCTGCCTTTTCAGAAGTGCAGACAGGCCCCCCCTTGGAAGACAGTGCAGTCCAGCGGGGCACCAGCAGTTTGGAAGTTTGAGGTGAATGAATGTACTTACGGATCGGCATGCAAGTTTCAGCACTTGTGCTCAGCATGCGGGGGTGAGCACCCGGCAGCGACATGCAAGCGTTGAAGAGACCAAAAAGGGGACAGGAAAGAGCCAAAAAAGCAATAGGGAGCCCGCAAGGGCAACCTGGGGGAAGCAAGCTGGGGCAGCTTACAAGCTAGCATGGTCCCCCATCAACACCTACCAGCTACGTGGGCTAGCAAACAGGTATCACAACAAAACGGGCGCTAGAACACTATTCCAAGGATTTGTCAGGCCCCCCCCCCAGGGCTGCAACAGGAACCTAAAATCAGCATTACTACACCCAGAGGTGGTGTCTAAGAAGTTAGAGAAGGAAAAAGTCCTAGGCAGAATAGAAGGCCCTCTCCCCCGGAGGGGTGCAAGGGCTTGGTCATCTCCCCGTTAGGGGTCGTGCACAAGAAAGAACAATGGCAATTACGGCTGATACACCATTTATCCTATCCCGAAGGTGGATCAGTAAATGACGGGATTCACGCCGAAGCATGCTTGGTAAGCTACTCATCCATAGACGACGTCATTGACCTTATTAGGTCAACCGGGCGAGGGACGCTCATGGCAAAGGCGGACATAGAGGCCGCTTTCCGGCTACTCCCTGTCCACCCCAACAGCTTCAGTCTGCTAGGCTTCCAGTGGAAGGAGCAAGTATATTTTGACAAGGCCATGCCAATGGGGTGCTCCATAGCCTGTGCTTATTTCGAAATGTTCAGCACCTTTGTAGAGTGGGCACTGCATGACAGGCACCCGGCGGGCGGGAAACTGCATTACCTGGATGATTTCCTCTTCACTGGCCCGGCAGGATCAGCAGTATGCGAGAGCACACTAGTAGCATTTAAAGGCTTGGCAGGCGAGCTGGGCATCCCCCTGTCAGCGGAGAAGACAGCAGGCCCTTCAACGACCATGACTTTCCTGGGCATTGAGCTAGACACCCTCGCTGGGACGGCCAGACTCCCCCTGGAGAAAGGTTACAGACATCAGGGCAGAAATCAAGGGACTGTGCGGGCGCGAAAATGCCACCCATGGAGTGATACAGAGTCTCATAGGCAAACTGAACTTTGCAGCCAGGGTAATCCCAGCAGGCAGGGCATTCGCCAGTCGACTAACACAGCTAACATGCTGAGTGACCCTCAACCACCATCATGTCAGGTTAGGGGGGAGCGGTCAAGATGGACCTACTCATGTGGGACACCTTCCTGAAAGACTTCAACGGTACACTGATTTGGAGGGAGGGCTGGGTCACCAGCAAACAGATCGCTTTGTTCACTGACGCTTCAGGCAGCACAGGCTTCGGCGCGATACTGGGCAACAGGTGGTGCGCAGAGCAGTGGCCCTCTAGATGGCGCAGGGAGGGGGTGACCAGCAATATCACCTTCTTAGAACTATTCCCCATCATAGTGGCACTCACAATATGGAGGGACCCCCTACAAAACATGAAGCTGACATTGTTGTCCGACAACAAGGGGGTGGTTCAGACAATCAACAGGGGGACAGCCAGGTGCCCAGACACTGTGAGACTAATGCGCCGACTGATAAAATTACAGTTGGAGGGCAATATAGACGTGAGGGCACGCCATGTATCGGGAGTAGACAACGAAGCAGTGGACGCCTTATCCAGAGCGAGATGGGGGAAGTTCAGGGAGCTAGCCCCCAGCACGGACCAGACCATGACCCCCTTTCCGGAACAACTCTTGGACCTAGCGGGGCCGACCTGTCGGAACTAATCAGCCAAGCGCTCGCCCCGGAGGCAGCCAGGAGGTATAAGAAGTACGCCGCCACAGTGAGGAAAGTAGGCGGCATCTGGTCACTGAGTGATGTAGGGGCAACGCGCAGGGCAGCGTTTATAGGATGGGCCTTCAGCGCAAACAAATCCAGGTCATGGGCCAGCGCCCACCTATCTGCAGTGGCGCATGTCAGCAGGTTGGAGACAGGACTATACCCCATAGCATCCCACTATATCAAGACAGCCATGAAGGGTTGGCGGAGCGCTGAGGGCGCAAAGAAGGACAACAGGCGCCCAATAGATTACAGCAAACTGGGCCCGCTACTGCAAGCCCTGGAGGGCACCGCCAAAGACATATTTGAGCTTCACCTGTTGAAGGCAGCATTTTCCACTGCCTTTTTCGGGGCTTTCAGAATCAGCGAGCTGGTGGCGCCAGCCAAGACGGGGACAGCGAGCCACTGTCTACAAGCAGGCGACGCAGTGCCAGGGCCAGGGGAAGTCAACCTACTACTTAGACGGTCAAAAACAGATCAGACTGGCAAGGGGGCAGTAGTGAAGCTGCGCTGCATCAGAGACATGCTGCGCTCTCTGCTGCTTGATGGCATACATGGCCTTACGCCCAGCCGGCGAGGGCCCCCTCTTCAAGCACCAGGACGGGTCACACCTGAGCAGATTCCAGTTCAAGGCAGTCCTGTGCACCGCGCTCAGCAAAGCAGGGCTGCCCCCACGGGCTTTGAGTCCCACTCTTTTAGGATAGGGGCAGCCACAACAGCCGCACAATAGGGCATGAGCGAGGCAGGGATTCAGGCTATAGGTAGATGGCGGTCAAGGGCGTACCGTAAGTTAGACCACAACTATTATAGGGCAGCAGGGCCGGCTGGGGGGGGAGTGAGTAGAGGCGCGCCAGCCAAGTGTCAAATTGTGTGTCCTCTCCCCAGCAGGGCAAAAGCCGCGGTTGGTATGGGTGGTAGGCCACTCGTACATCAGCAGGATTCACACATGGTGGCGAGAAGGGGGCCACAAGCGGGAGGGACGGCCTGCAGCGACGTGCATGCGTTGGTAGGGTCGACCCGGGATGAGGTGGGACCAGCTCCCGGCAACCCTGACGGAATTGCGGGCAGAGGAGGCACGGTGCCCGGATTTACTGATCATCCACCTGGAGGGAAACTACCTGGCCAAGTTGGGGAGGCGAACCCTCCTCCACAACATTCAGAGGGACCTCACGGAGACCGCCAGAGCCTTTCTGGGGTCCACGGTGATGTGGTCGGAGATGATCAGCCGGAGGGAATGGCGAGGAGCAGAATCCACAAAAGCGGTCGAGAACTCGCGAAAGAAGCTGAACCTCACCGTGAGCAAATTGTGCAGGATCAATGGGCTGGAAGCAATCCGGCATTGGCTCATTCACGCAGGCCGCCCGGAGTACTACGCACAAGATGGGGTGCACCTGTCCGAGGCCGGAATGCGCATGTTCTAGAGCAATTTGTCGGGCGCCATGACCATGGCAGGGTGCAGTTAAGGCCACACCGGGGGAGGGGAGCCCCCAGGAAGACGGAAGCCTCCCTGGAGGCGTGGCGAGAAACAACAGGGACAATGGTTGGCACAGAAGCACACCGGAGGGCAGTGTGCTGAGACGGGTCCACTTGCCTTAGGATGCCTCACGGCTGGGCGAGGGGACCGAAGGACAGCAGGTAGGACCGTGCACCATACGATGCCGGCTGGGTGAGTCGGCCTACCAAGAGGGGTGTAAACGGAGACGGCGCTCGCAGCCCAGCCCCCGCCAGTTGGCAGGGCACAACAGGAGTCCAACAAGGTAGCGAGTTGGGCCTAACTCCCGGACAATGGCTACATCACCTCCGCCGTCACGAGAATAACAAAGCAGACCCAACCGAAGCAACTACCAAGAATAAGGTGTACAAGTTTGTCATGTCACACTGCCATTTACAGCTGAATAAAGGTGGTACTGAGTACCCAGAAAACAATTTGTACCCCTAATAAAAATTGCGGCCAACAAATGACCACCACAAGAAACGTGTATGTTGGCTTATTTTGGCAAAGCAAAGGGGGTGTAGTGTGCAGAGGGAGCACACAGGGGAGAGAGTGGGGCTGGTGCGAGAGTTATCAATTCTGTTTCTCTCTGATTAGACAACACATCTTTACAGTGATTGCATTATTCAGTTGACGTTTTCAAGCGTGAGCATCCCATCAGTGTCTTCAACTTGTATGATTTATCATCTTTCATTTAGGCGTCTGGTTATTTTGTATTAAAGACCAACAAAACAGTTGTAGAATGTTTTCTTTGTTTCTGTTTTGTTGTGAGACCTAGGCTGCATTGGCTCCTCCAGCAGTCCGAGCGAATGCCCAGTAAAACCAGATGACCTCTGCAGCTTCAAATTTCTACAGATAGTTAAGACTTGGTTTAGTGCAGAGCTAACAGCTTGGCCTTTCCACCTGCATGGAGCTGAAAATTGCCAAACATCATTGATATCAATTATGACATACATAACATTCATTGTGTGAAATAAGGAACCACAGGTATCTTTTGATTCTCAGTCTGAAATATAAATTAAGAAAAACATGTATGCTACAAAGACTTAACAAGACAAATTGGACTGAGTATGTAATTTATTGTTTAATGGGGGTAAAGGGTAAAGCTTTATTTTACCTTGAAAAAACATGGGAGCTTCTCATCTAAATAGAAAGGTATGCTTCTCTCTGGGGAGTGTTACTGCAGGAACGAGAATGAGGCTTGACATACCTACACACCTGTACTCCTCAGCAACTTCATCTATACGCCTCACTGAGTGACGTTTTTGATCCTTGCTATGCAGATCTAGCATATTATGCTTCTTTTTTGATGTGGTTCCTGACCGTTGGATGCAGGTGTTGATGTGTTCTGTGCGGCGTTTCTCGGCGTTTCCCGATGCCGCTGCTACCTGGCTGGTGGAAGAGGAGACCAAGCATTTTTGATCGGTGGCAAGACAGAGGCATCTGAGGGGCGCTTGGTTCAGGACTGCATCCTCGCTTTGGTTCGGAAAGCCAAGCATTTTGTTCGCAGTGCTGAGAGGCTGCTGACATTCTCGAAAGCAGTGGAAGTGCGCAGAGAGGCGGGGATGGCGCTTACAACGCCTGCTTCCTGATGGAAAAAGTCCTTGTTGCACAGTGGGCCTTCCGAATCTGAAAGAAGAAGGGGGGGAAAAGGCGCTTCAAGTCTGGATAAAGAGTCAGAAGTCGAGCGAGTAAAGGCTAATGCTGCTCTCTGGGAAGCCCGGCTGGAGGTGACCGAGTTTTCCAGGGTGGAGTAACGGGAGGCTGCCCGCAGGCTGGCAAGGAGCAATGAGGAGTAAGCAAAGCATCAGTACCAGATTGAGAAGGACACAGTGGATATCATTGGCTTCCTAAAGCACCTAGATCAGCAGAAGGATGAGGTGAAGGGCGGAGGGCACCACATCGCACTGCACCGCCGAAGCCACAAGACTCGCTGCTCCCGCCCCTGGACTACATTTCCCAGTACCCCCGTGGGGCGCACCCCCCCCCCCCCTTATATTGGACGATCCGTGCTCTTAATGACTTGGTTAGTGCTGCTGTATTTAAATTTAATCACTTAATTATTGTCCTTATTGCTGCTATTCTTTGTTTGTGTCCAAATCCATTTGTTGTTTGCCATCTTGTCTGCTCTATGTTGCGGTTCACAGCAGAAAGTATAGCCCTGTCTGTGATAACTGGACGCTGCTATCTTGCCGCCATCACCAGGGACAACAGAGACTGTACTCTCCAGCACTTTACGCGACAGTTTTGCCGTGTATTGCGAGATCAATACTCAGGAGGTGCCCACTACGGGTTAGGGCGCCCGTTAGGGGCAGTTGGAGGCAGGGCTACGCTATCCCCCTAAGTTGGTGAATTGAGTACGGGACCTTGATTCTCATATATCTTTATTTTGTGTAACATCTCTGGAAACTTGCTCTGGCACAACCATGAGTAAAGGCAAAGGAAGGTCTGTGGCAGGGACCTTAGACGCTTTTTTGTTGAGGGCAGTATCTGTTCTCGTCCATGAAATCCAGATTATGGAGCGAAGACTTTCACTCGAATCGACACTCCCTCAGAGTAGACTCTCCCTGACTCCCACACTTACGGTACCAAATACAGCACCTAATAATAAGACTTCCCCATTATTAGAATGTACTTCAGTACATCTTGTAACAGACTCAGTTACAAACATTGTCTCATTAACATCTCCTGAACACAGTCCTACTGGGCCAACAGTTACAACTAGAGGGCAAAAGGCAAAATGCAAACGCAAGCATGCACAAAATGCTGAATCTTCATTAAAAATCGCTAAAGGAAAAGGTACAAATATTCCTAAGCAGAGTAAGGTTGTTACATGTGCAATGGGGAAGAAAGGGAAACTGGTTGAAGTTGTACGTGAATCCATGGAGCATTTAGCAAACTCCTCTGAGCAGAATGAAGTAAGCAATCCTGAGCATCTATTGCAAAATGAGAATTTCTGGGGTAAACTAGAGTCTCTGATGTCGACCCTTTTGGAGCCCATACATTTAAAAATCTCTAATATAGAAGCCCGGCTAGTAAAAGTTGAGGAGTTGGTGCAAGGTACCCATCAACTGGTACAGACAGCGGCGACCATACCAATAGTATGCTCACAATCTTGTAAAGCGAAAAAGCATACTGCGGGCCCGTCTCTTAATCTTTTAAGCACTGAGCAAAAGAAGTGTAAGGATGTGACCATTACATCAAATTCCAATAATCCTGCATGCACAGCAAGCAGAGTAATTACAGGGGGGGGGGTTGGAAGGGGGAAGTAATGATGCAGCTGCAAATGGTATAAATCAACGGGGACATTGTGAGAATCTTTATAACTCATCACAAAATTTAAACTTACTCCCAGAAGCTATCCCGTATACAGTTGATCTGGCCAATGTTCCTCCTTTGGCATCTAATGTATTTGAACACTGGTCAACCCTGAGGAATACGGCACTCCACTTCCTTACTACTAGGACTGGTCTGAAAGATCACCACTTTTCGGAGTTTAAAATGATTCGTAGGATCGGATGGGTTGGCTCCTCCCCAAAGTTATTAAGAGGTGATTGTGCTGTTATAACATCTAGGGCACCACACCTGGTACTCACTATTATTGAGAGGGGTCTAAATGTGCCTGTTACACCCCACAACATAAATATACTTCCCTTAGGATATTTATATTGCCCCTTAGAGCCTGTAATGAACTTAGGTCCTCAATGTGCACCAGAAAATCATCTGGAAATTAGGCAGCCAAGATATTGTCTGCCTACACCTTTGAGACTTTAAGTGGCTTGGAAGACAATGATTGACTCTGCATTGCGTCTTGTGTAAAATTCAATCACTTTACGGGATTGCATGAAACTGGTGATATTCAGAGATATGATGGTGAGAGGGATCAAGTGCCCTATGATTCTAGCAATGAGCCTCCACATAGAGTCCAGGCTGTCCCTAATGTCCCTAATGACTTTACCCAATTAGTACATGCTACTACGACTTCAACAGAGGGTGTAAACCCCTCTATACCCCTCATACCTGTTGTTGACCATCCAGCCTGTCATATTCCATCCTGGAATATTGCTGGAATCCGATCGAAACGAAATATACAATTATGGTGGGATTTTGTCTTACAATATGAAGTTCTTTGCTTCCAGGAGACCTGGACCAAGGAAGCGACTCATTTAAATGGTTATAGGACTTATCATATCCCAGCGGTTGAAGGGCGGAGTGGAAGAGCTAAGGGTGGTCTGTGTGTGTATTTATCTAACTCTTTGAGTTTAAAGATGATAACTGAGTTTGCTAATGATAATTACTATCAATTACTTGTTCTGGATTTGGATTCAATGTTCTCCATAGCCCTGGTCAACATTTACAACAATATTCCCCCACGTTTAGTGTGTACCGTGATTAAGAACATGTTTAAATCATGGATTCTCTTAAGCAAAAGTAAAAGGAGAGATATAATGCTACTCTTGGTGGGAGATTTTAATTGTATGTTGTGTGTAAATGCTGAAAACAACTTATGTGGGGCTCTATGCGAAGAAGGTGCATGCTCTTCACACTTCAGTCATACTGTCTTAGGGGAACAGCTGAGTGAATAAATTAATAGTTTTGAACATGGGATTGTTAATGAATTATGCTCCTCACCAGTTCCCATGCCGTCAACATTTAATGGTCGGGGTTGTTGCTCTACCACTGATTTTATGTTAGCCTCTATTAATTTTGCATCTAGACTCCACTCCTTTCACGTATCTGATAATTCACTTAGGGCCATATGTAGGTTGCCCAATACCGACCGGTATTGGGCTTTTTAGATGTAGGAGGCCAAATTGAAGGATTCGATAATTTACCGAATCGGTATTTTAAGGAATCCGTAAATTACCGATTCCTTAAAATACCGATTCGGTAAATTACCGAATCCTAAATGTAGGGAGCACTCAAATGAGTGCTTTTCCCATTTCAGGATTCGTTATTTACCACCAACTACAAGTTGGTTGTAAATATCGAAAACCCTAAAAAAAGCAATTTTTTGCAAATTATAACAGTGCATGTGGCAGACATACATGCCCTTAGGGCATGTATGTGTGCCACATGTGCACCCATGCACTATTCAGGGGTGCATCAGGGTGTCAAAGTGACACCCTGCCACCCTTGAATGTGTTCCCCATTTTACAGAAACGGTATTTACCGATTCGGTAATTCCCATTCATTCCTATGGGCCTGGAGGCCCATAGTGATAAATGGGAATTTACCGAATCGGTAATTACCGATTCCGTATTCACAGAATCTTACCGATTCTGTAAAATTTAGCGAATGAATACCTACATCCCATTTACCAATTCTAAAATACCGAATCGGTAAAATTCGGTATTTTAGAATCTGTAAATCGGGTTTACCTACATCTGGCCCCTAGTGACCATTTTCCTCTCTGTTTAACTGTCACACTGCCATTTGGGAAAATCTTAGGGACTATCAATAGTGATTGATTACTAGAGAACTTAACAATCGCAAGCACAAATGTTTATTCCCTGCGGTGGGCTATGGTGGACCAAACTGAGATCCTTAAATCAGTAATTGCATTTCAGATATAGAGATATGTCTCAGTGATGATATTATCCCTGCTGTTTTATTAGCGTCCTTTCAAACAATAACTAAAGTAATCGGAGAGTCTCTCACTAGGCAACATAAGAGAAAGAGAGCCCAGAGTTGGTGGTTTGATTCAAAGTGTATTCAAGCCCACTCACTGCTAAAAATAGAATTGCACAGAAAACCAAGCAATATTACAGATGTTAGGAGAGCTAGACTTGCTTACAAACAAGTGATCAGTGATAGGAAAAATATGCTAAGGAAAGAGGCTTGGGTGGCCTTGCATTCTGCTTCAGTACTTAATGACAACGCAGGTTTTTGGAAGGCAATTAGAACACCATTTTTATCAAACAATACTGGCCCTACTATTGAGATATCTATCATGGAGAATCAATGGATAAAGCACTTTACTCAGGTATATGGAGAAGAAGAACTCCCAGTAGAGGATCGAGATATAAATGATTCTCCTCACTCCAAGGATTTAGTGTTTATCTTGGAGGAAGTTGAGAGGGCTTTACACGCCAGCCAGAGCGGTAAGGCTCCTGGACCAGACTAGGGCCCCATAGACATATTTAAGTCAATTATACCTCTGTGGGGGCCTCTTCTTGTGCAGGTGCTTAACGCAAGTTGTAACGCTGGTTTCCTACCCACTTGGGTAGAGTCTACCATTGTGCCTATCTTCAAAAAAAGGGGACAGGAATGACCCGGGTTGTTACAGACCGATTTCTCTATTGGATTCCATCAGGAAGGTAGCAGGCTGGCTTATATTAGAGCACTTATTGGACTGGGCTGATAAATTCGATCCAATCTATTTTTCAATATTGTTTTCATGCTGGTTTGGGGACAGTAGAACAGGGTCTGAATCTCTCGTTGTTGGTAGGGAAATACACGAGGGCCAAGAAAGGGAACCTGTTTTTAGCCTGTGTGGACCTCTCAGCCGCTTTTGACTGTGTGGTCCACTCGAAATTATGGAAATTGCTGCGAGATCTAGGGGTTGATGTGAATATTATTTATTTTCTTAAACTTTTTTATAGTGACGCTAAGGCACGCGTGCGCTACGGCTTGAAGGGCGAGTGCTCGGCCACATTCCCGATTAGGAGTTGAGTCAGGCAGGGTTGTGTCCTTGCTCCATTCCTTTTTAACTTGTATATAAATGGGCTTGAGGAAGCCTTGTGTAAAGACAACCAGGATTTTCCTCAAGTAGATGGCCACCCTATCCCAGCCCTCTTGTACGCAGACGACGCTGTCCTGATGTCACGTACACAGGTAGGACTACAGGGCGTCGTGTATAGTTTTACTCTCTTTATGAAAGATCTGGGTTTAAAGGTCAACTCTTGAAAAACCTTTATTATGCGCTGTGGAAGAGGTTTTAAAATAAACAAAGATATTTTTATTGCAGGACAAAAGATTGTGGCTACTAAAAAATTCTCTTACCTGGGTATCTTTTTTCCCGAGAACGATTCCTGGGTACAAGCTGTAGCAGCAAAAAAATTGGCTCTTTTACGCACCACTTCTGCCCTTACTATCTTTACCAGGAAACTGGGCAAAATATCTCCTGAAGAATTAATTAAAATATATAAGGCAAAGTGTGTTTCTGCATCTCTTTATGGGAGTGGGGTATTTGGGTTTGCCAACCTCACCCTTATACAGACAGTTGAGAAATCTTTTTTAAAACACATTTTAGCCGTTCCAAGTGGTACCTCAGGGTGTATTTGCCACGCTGAATTAGGCCTCCCGTTTATCTCTGATTTAATCAGGTCAGAGCCTGTGCTATTGTGGCACAGGCTATGGACGAAAGATGAAACAAAATTGACCAGAGATATCCTTTTAGATATTATGAAACTGGCCGGAGTAATGAGGATTCCCTGGCTGAGATACGCTCATGATTTCTTTAAGGATTTGGGCCATTTACAATATTTTCGAAATCCTTCTTCTATTAAGGCAGTAACCAGAAAGGATCTGAGTAAAGAGTGTTTAATGCTGCTGAATACCCTGAGAATGACATCTGAGATTTCAAAGACCACTGTCCTGCCAAATCAACTGATTTTAACTACTTTTAATATTCAACCCTTCTTAACCTTTGTGCCCGGTGCTTATGACAGGTTCTTATTAACCTGTTTTAGGCTAGGGATCGTTCATAGACTAGTCACATTTCCCGTAATGAATGATTGGACACATGATCTCCGGCCCTGCCCTTGTGATAACATTTCCCCCCAAACTACGATTCATGTCATTGTATTCTGTAAATTTTTCTCTATTGACAGGCGATTGTTTGGTCCCTATTCTAAAACAATCTGGATTACTCCAATGTCGCCCTGCTCTACTGTCATTACAATTATTAGATAATGAAAATAGTGTTCTAAGAATCACGACCTTTTTCGAAGTAAGTCTTTTATCGCACGAAATTCATGTTTACTTGAATGCTTTTCGTGCACAGTAATGATGGTTATATTTTTAAGATTGTAATTCTGTAATAATTAATGTGACTACATGTAATGTTTTTTACTATGAACTTTTACATGAAATTGTTAATGTATTTTATAATTGTGTGCTTTTATGATTGCTATTTAACAATCGAATAAAGCTGTTGTTTGATTTGATTTGATTCTCAGTCTGAAATATATATTAAGAAAAACATGTATGCAATAGGCTCCCCGTATGCTGCAAAGACTTAACAAGACAAATTGGACTGAGTGCGTAATTTATTGTTTTATAGGGGTAAAGGGTAAAGCTTTATTTTACCTTGAAAAAACATGGGAACTTCTCATCTAAATGGAAAGGCATACTTCTCTCTGGGGAATGTTCCTGCAGAAATGAGAATGATGCTTGACATACCTACACACCTGTACTCCTCAGCAACTTCATCTATACGCCTCACTGAGTGACGTTTTTGATCCTTGCTATGCAGATCTAACATATTATGCTTCTTTTGATTTAAGATCCCACCTGGATAGAGTTGATTGTCTGCCAGTGCTGGAAGCTGCTCAGCGGGACCGGGGTGCAGGGGCAATTTACATTGATGAAAACAATCTGCCTGCAGATAGAAACTCCATGCCACAGTTGAGCGCTAACCATGATCTCAACACCTACCCTGTATCATTCTTGCCTCCGGGACCTTTGCTTTACAT
The DNA here is from genome assembly GCF_964263255.1 of Lissotriton vulgaris. Classification (NCBI taxonomy): domain Eukaryota; kingdom Metazoa; phylum Chordata; class Amphibia; order Caudata; family Salamandridae; genus Lissotriton; species Lissotriton vulgaris. The sequence goes on along the minus strand of NC_141695.1, from coordinate 518,373,113 downwards.
TGGGTGTGGGGGAAGGCAGACGATTTCAAATTACCTTATGGAACAGTAGATCTGGCTGCTTCATAAAACGGTCCTAGTAAAGCAATGCTTTTTGGATGTACTCATCAGTTAAAAAGCTCGGCCGAGGCCTGTTATTTCACCCAGGCCACCCTGGCACTGCTACTTTTTAGAGGAACCGAACCATCCTGATATCTCTGAATGACACAGGTCTACCTGCTTAGCATTGGTACTGTGCATGCTTGACTTGTAGACTTCTAGACTTTACCCATGCCTGTTGGCCTTTCAGAGGCACCAAGTCTGCTCTCGCAGGCAGCCTATGGACTTAATGTGCCCCTACAGTGGGCACAGTAAGTTAAAATAAAGCTGCTGCCTGATGCCGATAGGTGTCGGTCTCTGGTCAATCAGACCCTGCGAGGTCACAGTGGGACAGGCTTCTTGCCAGAAAACAAAAGGCACCCTTGCCCTTGGATCTGGTGTGTCAGGCCCTTTTTTGTTTGTTAATCCTTTGGGTATTAGCCTCCCCAGCGTCTTAATTCAATTTGTGTCCACCTCAGGTTCGAGGTCATTCTCTTCTGTAATAGACCTCATTTCTGGAGCCCGTTGTGTTGGCCATCTGAGCTAGGAACCCTTCCCATCCCGGTTTAAAAAGTGAAAATTCTAGGAATACTTCTAGAAGATAAGTTGAATTTTAGTAAACATATCAGCTCAGTTACCTCTTCTAGTTTTAACACCTTGAGAATTATAAGGAAGATGCTTCGGTTTATGCCACTTAGCTCAAGGAAAACAGTCATTACATTACTAATCCTCACCAAACTGGATTACTGTAAAGGACTCTGTTAAGCTTCAAAAATAATATTTGAAAAAGCTACAGAGTGTGCAGAATGTGGCAGCAAGACTTATTCTTGATCTTCCTAAGTTCCAACCAGTTTCCGCTCCTATTGGAGGACTCCATTGGCTTTCAGTGAGTAACCAAATTAAATTTAAGGCGCTATGCCTTACCTATATTGCTTTGCATGACTTGGGCTCCGCCATCTTAAACAGTCTCTCGCTTGGTATGTTCCCAGCAGAGACTTAAGGTCTAAAAGTTCCATGATTATTCCCTCCCCTCCCCATCCCTCTCCAGATTCAAAAGACTCAAATGGGGGTGCAGTAGTTTCTCCTCAGAAGCCCCACACTTTGAAACAGTCTGCCAATAAACTTCAGAGGAGCTTCCACTCTATTGACTTTCAAGAAACTGCTCAAAACTTGTCTCTATAACATCTAGGGCCCTATGTAGGTCTCCCAATACCGGTCGGTAACGGCCGATTTCGGCCGTTACCGACCGGTATTTGGCTTTTGACATGTAGGTGGCTCGGAATTTACAGAATCGGTAAATTTACCGCTTCGGTATTTTTCCGAATCGGTAAATACACCGATTCTGTAAATCCATATGTAGGTGGCACAGTTTGCAGTGCCACAGGCCCTTTGGAATTCTTAATTTACCACCCAATCCTATTGGGTGGTAAAATACCGAATTCCAGTGTACATGCACATCTGTGCATGTACACCTATGCCATGTGACACACAGACATGCCCTTAGGGAATGTATGTGTGCCACATGGCACACAAGCCTGCAATTGGGGTGCTACAGAGTGTCAAAGTGACACCCCGTTCCCCCTGCCAGGATTCGGTATTTACCGATTCGGTAAATACTGATTCGGTATTTCCCATTGATTCCTATGGGCTTCAAGGCCCATAGGAATCAATGGGAAATACCGATTCGGTATTTACCGAATCGGTAAATACCGAATCTTACAGAATCGGTAATTGTAAAATAAAAATTACATACATCTGCCTACTTCCAATTTACCTACTATTTACCTACTCTTAAATACCGAATCGGTATGATTCGGTATTTAAGAGTAGGTAAGTCGGAATTACCTACATCTGGCCCTATGTCTTTAGTTCTTTCCTTGCCTAACTGCCATACCGTATCAGCGCCAAGACACCCATGGATATTCATGCGCTTTAGAAATTTATTAACATAACATATCCTGAGCTACCGATCACCTCCTCAATCCTCGTCACTGAGTTCTCCGCCAGGGGTCTACCAAATTTAGGTGAATGTCTTCTGTGTGAACCCGTCCTGCTGTTTTGGCCAATTTGACCAACCATAGCTCTTGACTCTCACGGTCTTCTAGCCTTCTTATTTGCCGGTACTCCCACCTACCTTGGCTGAGTGATGCTCCTGCAATATGTCTATGCTTGACTGCCCTCTCCTTTAGAGACAGTACTAAATCAGCTGAGGTGCCATCTTGCTCCGCCTCTTACTGGGGCTCTTACTCTCCCATAATTCAGAAGCTCTTTGCGTTCGTTTCTTCTGTTCATAACAGGCACCGCATTACGTGCCGGTTATATTATTGGAACTGTGTTCTTGTCAATGGTAACAGGCCTGGAGCGGAGAGTCGTCTCTGTGCTCTCTGGAGCCATATCTGCCACATCTGCGGTCCTGGACATAATTTTGGAATTTGCAAATTATTTATATTGAATTTGCCATATTTTATTTGCATTAAACATAGTTTTACTCTCAGTAGAGCATGTCATTTCTTTTTCTGTAGAAGTAGAGTTATATGCCGATCAGTTGGTACTTGATGGAAACGTTCCAGTCTCTGAATTAGTAGCTCTGTATGTTGTGAATCTGTGAAGCGGCATGGCAGCCTGAGTTTATCTTGAATGGCTCAAAGTTTCAGAATTTGAATTTCACAGCAAAAGACAGTGCATTTTCAAAGTCAGTACAACTCTGTCTAAATTTTCAACCTAAAGTAGTTACCCCACCACCTTGACTTTGCAAAGATGTCTTGGGTTTCACATCATTAAATGGTTTAGCAGCTGTTAAGGGTGTTTGGTACACATTTGCAAAGTGTTATCTTTAAAAATCTGTCAGCATATACTCTACTTGCGTGGATTGGGAACAAAGGCAGGAGTATACAGCTGTTTCAGGGCCTGCTGCATACTGATCAGTGAATCAGATCTTTACTGTTCCTATATTGGTCCCCAAAGTAGTAAGATTATTTTGTTTATTACACAAATCAACTGTGCTTTGAAATAGCAGCGTCAAAGAAAACTGATTGAAACGTACTAATTATACTTGTATAGATAAATATGCAAGGAGTATCAATAATTGCATTGGCTTTTTAATTCTTAGTAAAGTAGCTGACATTTGTAATAGATGACTTTGATTTATATAAGGATACAAACGTGACGTGATTTATGACTGGTTTGTAGGATAGAGCTGAAATATCCTATTTCTGACTCAAATTGAACTACCTTCAGGGGTCAGCTATTTTTAGGTCTCGCCTTTTCCATTCCGAAGGAATGGGAAATGGAGAGAATTCAAGTGCTCAAAATACTCGTGAAACCAAGGGTTTTTTGGTGCGGTTTTCTTTGAGTTCACGTGACTCAAGTGACCAAACAAGCACGCGCATCAGTCTCCCTCCCTCCCTCCTAATTGCATTTTTTCACGGCCGCCACCACATCAAAGGGCTTCTCCCAGCGTGTGCTCTGCGGCTTCTCCTCCCCTAATTATTCATGTCTGGCCGGCCGTACTTTCAATTTCCCGGCCGCTCTTGTTTTTGGTTACATCTGCCTCTTAATGCGTTCCTCTCAAACAGTTCTGAGTGTTTCATTTGACGTCACAGCTGACAGAGCTTTCTTTTACCCCATAAGTCTGTATATCTCACTTGTGCATAAAATCCCCGAATGGTCCGTCCACGTTCCTCCTGCCAAATTCGGTTTGTGTCTTTTCTCAACATAAAGAGAGCCCTGGGTTTGGCTCGCATCACACCTCAGAGCTTCTGCAAGCAGCTTGCAAGCACACTCAAATGGAAGGAATAGTTTTCTTTGATAAGTGGCACAAGACACTAACAATTTGAAAGGAGATTTCTAGCACTGGTGGGGCAAGTACTTAAATACTAACATTTAAAACTACTACTAAACCTATCTAAATGCGAATAAAAAAACCGGATTGAACTGCATTGGCCATAATGCATTTGGTTGAGTTCTTTCTACATGTTCAGTATGTGAATCACACCTGTGAAATTCTGAGCAGGTCGGGAGTCACTGGGATGGACGCATTTATGTCGTGTTTGTTTGGTATTTGGCCATAGTATATTAATTCATTAATTCAGGACGGAAGCACCCGTAAATTAAAGCCACACACTTCACCGATGATGGGCAAGAATCACGAAAAACAGTCTAGGAGATTTTCTGCGCTGGTTTGGCAAGTACTTGTTTTTTTATTAAACTGAAAGCATGATGGCGACAGCTTGCTTTAGTTTGTAAGCCTACTTTTCTTCAATGGGTTTCTGCCCGCTTTCACTTTTAAACACGGCATTCTTTCCATCAATCCTCTGGTTACTTCCCAGCAGAGAAGGGTTAGAAGGTTTGTACTGGTATGCGAGAGCTGATGTGGGGAGAAGTTGTCAGAGGGCGAGTGCTGGCGCGAGAAAGAAGACTGGGGTGTTGGGTTACCGGTGATTAATGAAACACATGGGGGCTGAGTAGGGACACTGGGTATACTCTTTGTTGATGAGCTCGGACTGGAGACATCATGCAAAGCAGCGCCCGGTCATGGTTTCAGCACGGACTGCGGCCTCCATTCAGTCAACAGTTAATGCAGGGACTAGAGTTTATGGCTGTTTACATTATTCTATTTTATATTCGGCAGGGCTTTCAAAGATGATCTATGGAGAGTTTATGTGTGCTGTGTATACAGAATAAACTGTAACTAAACACACAGAACTAGACAGGGAGTGGGCAGGGAGCCTAGGCTGAGAGAAAAGGGGCGGAGACTGCAACTTTAGCGAGAGGAAAAGCTGAAAGGAGTGTGTGAAGTGCACACACCAAGGACTAGCCTCTATGCTGGGGCTGTGAACCACAACCACATTGCTAGCAGTGTAGGGTGGCTCAGTGAGCGGAACACTTGCCACTGACAAAGGTTCTGCTCTGGAAGTCATGAGACCAAAACCAACCGGGCACACTTAGATCTTCCTCTTTCCGTAAATTCAGTACTATAAACTGATTAATATTTTTTGCCCTGTTTTTTTGTGCCCGTGGAGTAGTTCAAAAACGTCTCCTTTAATCTGACAGCAGAAGGCAATAAATCTCCGTCCAAATCAGAAAGCAATTATTATTACCCGACTCGTCCTGATGGTAGAGATGAGAATCCAATCTCATCGGATCTCCGCGTGTTTAGATTATCAAATGTTTTAGCAAGCAAGCACACAAACTCTGTCTGCTCACAGAAAATGAATAGCGCGAGAAACGCCATATCCACACTTTCAAGGCCCGCAACAGCTCTCCATCATCTCACGTTCGCAATTGCCCCCAAACAATAGGCTTTGCGGTTGACGTTACTTTCGGTCCACCTGAACTGCGTAGGAGTCATGCTTTCCGATCAGCTCCCATTTTTGTAGACTAAATGATTAAATAAGAGCGAAAACAAAGGCATCCAGTGCAAAGGAAATTCTCATGGGGAAAGATCCAACATCTGAATGTCTGATTGGTGCAGTAAATAATGTGTTTGCTTGGAAGCACCTTCAACAGGTTTTCTTTCCTATTATGCATTGCATTCTGGTACATGTAGTTCCCTCAACATCAAAATCCATGGGCGAAAAGCACAAGAAAAGTGCAGTGTAAAATAATTGCTGCTTTGCCTAATAGTATTTGAATCTGCAAAGCACATAGGACCTAGTAGCCTTTTCAGCATACACACTTTTGTATAGAAATAAATGATTTCAACAACAATTGCATAGCCCTTTGTCAATATATTTTCATAGCTCTACCTTTATCCACATCCTTGGTCTGGAACTGGGTCTAAAATTACATTTCTAATACAACTGAAACAGCCTTACCGCAAACATATATCAAACAAGCATTTGCAATGCAATAGGTCTCACATTTGCGAGAGTTTGAGCTGTTGGCATTGTAAATTATAATGCCTTTTATTTATGTGTTTTGAAAACACACTTTGAACTATTGTCGTTGCTTACAAGCAAGTCTGGCAGTAAAAAAGGTGAAGTTATTTCCAGCCTTGTTTCTCCTAAGCAACGACTATAAATACAAAGTGCGTGTTTACACACTGCTTGTTTCACTTGCACTTTTGAGTCCCTTGCACGCATTGGCCACGCAATATCGGCGATCTTCTCCACCATTACGTATGCTTTTTTCATTTTCTCATACAGAAAGGAAATACTTTGCTCAAATACCACACAAACCCTGATAAAAGGCTACCCTGTGGGTAGTTTAACAGGCCTCAACTCAGTTGCATAAACATTTTTCAGTTTTACATTATGTCTTCTTGGTTATAAATAAGGTAACAAAAATGCTTTTAACACTTTTTTTTATTATAACTTTATAGCATGCCTCACAGCAGCCAAGCTGCTCTTGAACATAGCTTACATACATTGCCAAAGCCAATAGCTCTGGCAAAAACGTACCATTGCCATTATAAATTACAATCACTTTTATTTAAGTATTAATTTTTAAAAAAATTAAAAGCCATTGTTATTTGTAATATCAATACATCTAAGTCACGTCAATACAAAACATGTGGCATTACAAATGCTAAAAGTGTCACATTTGCTAAAGTTAAAAGTATTGGCAAAGTAAATCACAAAACATAAATCTAAAGTGTCATTTACAAAACCAATAGCTCCAACTTTCCTACTGGAAGACCTATTGGCAATGCCAGTGCTTGTTTATTATTTTAATTCACAGCAGTCTTAAAAGGTGGGTCTCTTTAAAAACAAACATTCGATTTTTTTTTGTATCCATAACTTGCTGTTTATTGCCTCACCCCATGTTTAATTGCATTAAAATACAATTGCTTGTTTTATTTGTCTAGTTGCATTTTTATCAAATAGGGAATAAAGGCTTGAAAAAAATGTATTAAACATTTTGTCAAGGGCAACTGGGCCTACAAGATTAGCACACTTCATGAGAGCTCCGGTTCAGGCCACCACTGGGCCGCTCCCTTTGAGCCAGGCCACTTCAGATGTTATGCTGGTAGAGGAATAGGTGTGGAGGCCTCTATGAGTGAACCTTGGTGTCCTGAGTCAGAGATAATTGATCTGCGAACCACCACAGGCCTTCCGTTTGTGGCGTGCTGCAGCTTGAGAATATCATTGTGGTTGATGGCAACTAAGGGTATCACAAGCGAGTTAGATGAGAGGCAACATATAAGAAACAAAGCAATGTGTAAGCATTCAACAAGACGACAAATTTAAGTGCTGTTAATTGTCTTTTATTTTCAGCTGTGCAAAGTACGCAGATGATGAAACAAGCCAACGCGTTTCACCCAAACATGGGCTTCTTCAGGGCAAAGAAAATATGTGGCGATGAAAGTAATCCTTCAAATGTAGTCAATATTATGGCGAGAATTGTTACTTCTAATTCAAGAATAGAGAAGCTCTTCTAATTCTACTGCCTGAAAGACGGCCACCGGACACGGCTCCTTTGACACGTCGCGGTTCACATGGAATTTGGGTTTACACAGTGAGAATCCCCTTCCTACTGAGAGCTTCTCTATTCTTGAATTAAAAGTAACAATTCTCACCGTAATAGTGACTCCACTGGGGTAGGCCTGAGTAGGGGGTACAGCTTATCGGACAGATATTTTTCCCCCGGACCCCCCTACGCCCTGAGCCTTAACTCCATAACGGGGGCTGCGATTCTGCATACTTGCGCCCTGATTCGCATCTGCGTGCGAGGGTGTCCACAGGCCTTCTGGAAAGGGTGACTCCCTAGGCCCCCGCACCCTTGACAGCCTACCGACCGGCTGTCACTGCCCCTGGAGTTGTAAACGTTGCGTAGGGGGTCCAGCTTACAAGAAGATGTCTCCCCCTGGCCCCCCCTACGCCCTGAACCTTTACACCATAAAGGGGCGCTGCAATACTACATCCTTGCGCCCTTGTGCACATGCGCATGCGGTAGCCTCCTAGAAGAGTGACTCCCGGAACCCCGCACCCTTTCAGCCTACAGACCCGCCTGTAACTGCCCCTGAAGTTCCATGTGAGACCATCGGTCTCCCCCTTGCGTGTCCCCATTTGATAAATGGTGATGCCCGCTACGAATGGAAACTATGCTCACCAATCATGACCTTACCGCCTGACCAGGGACACAACTAAAATAAGACCATATTACCTGCAACAAAATACCATATTCTAACACTTTTATTAAACATTACCATAGCATCATCACACAACTTTAAATTTAAACATTTACCTGTAACTGAAAACAACATATACCAACATTTATTATTTAAAACTGTACCACAGTCATCAATAATCACCATTTTGATTAACCATGTCCCTTGAGATACCTGCATCGAAATTTAGGAAAACAAAGCAAGACACACATGACTGCAATACTCATAGGAACTGCCTGCCTTAGTGGATGGTGGGTGGGGAAAAACAAATTGCGGGCTCTTTTTTTCCCTGACCCGTATATTGGGGGGGAGCGAGAGACACAAGGGACTGTTCCCGCTCCCCTCGCCCCCATTTAAATGGGGGCCACAGGTCAGACCTGTCTAAACCGGCCTGGCCCATTGTTTATCGATTGTGCTGAACCGGAAGCACTAGAGTGCTTCCGGTTCACGCCTCCACGGGCACCGCCATTGGCTGGTCAGGGGAGGTGGGGTACCCCGTCAGAGGGCGCAGCAATCCCCCACCTTTCCCGAGTTCTGGGGATCGGTGCGACCGACATAATGGCGCCCGCGCTAGATCACGCTTGCCTTGCCCAAAGCGCTCATCAACGTTGCATGCCTTAACCCCTTGGGCGCGGCTGCGATTCTGCACCTGTGCGGCACATTCCGATCGCGGGTGCCATCATCAGCACACGAGCACTGTGTGCCATGACGGCTCCCGGCCGTCATCAGCATGGAAGGGGTTAAACGCCGTTGAGCAGCTAAAATTGGATTCATGAATATGAGTGAATTCTATCATTTTTTGCCACATTCCTAATCTATGCTGTGAAGGAAAGTGTATTGTCAGAAAGTACCCCAGGTTCATATCTCGGGGTGAGTGTTTGTTATTTTTTGCATAAAGAAGGTGAACATGGCTGGTTAGTAGGCAATTACTAGGAGACTAGTAGGCACCACAAACACTATCCCCTTGTTTTTCCAGAATTAAGTTAGAAACAGTTTTCTCTCTGTACATTTTTAATGTCCACTAGACATCTCAGCCGAATATTTAATTGTTCTGGTTTACATCTTACTTTATCAGCCGCTGAGTCACATCATCACAAATCTCACAAATAAGGTTTTGCCCTGAATCCTCTCCAGGAGCTGCTTTATGTACAAGTTGAAAATATAGGAGTGAACTCTGTGGGATTATTCTGGAAAGTTCAACAGGTTGTGATGAGAAAGGACCTAACACCCATTCTGCCTTCCCTGCGAGTAACCTTGTTTCATGTAGTACATAAGATGCCAGCAATGGTCTTTAGACAGTGAAACAGCACATTTTTCACTGCATTCATTGTAGGCCTCAGCAGAGTTTGCGGAGTTCCACGCAAAATTCCGCTGCACTACACAGAGTTCCGCAAGCGACGGAGTGTCTAAACGTCACGCCACTCGTGCTGATGATTAGTACTGGGTGTTTGTCCTGTGCTGTAAAATCAGATTAAACAGCACCACTCGCAGCGCAAGAGGGCGCTGCTTCTTTCTGACGCTCAAGTACATGTTTTACTCGAGCGGCAGCTTCCTCAACGCAAACTGAAGATTTCTCAACATGAACGGTAGCGACCACCTGCATCGAGAAATCTCGCTGAGAGGAGGTCTGGAGTAAGATTTTCCTCGCTCACACTCAGCAACTTAACATTGGCGAGTGAAGAAAAAACTCTGCTTTGCGAAGTTTTTCAGAAGTACACGGACTATGCAGAGCTCTGAATGAGAAACTCCACAAACGGAGCGTAGTTTCACCCCCAGGTCTAGTTAATTGCCACCAACAGGTTTAGCAGCAATATCCTCCTTATTGATTAGTAATTACTGAAGCATATCTTGAAGGCTCTGTACCATGCCTTGGTTGGAACCTGGGCAGATTACAAATGAGGTATGCCGGCAATCTGTTTTTGTAATAATTTGCTGATCACAGATACAACTGAAGTTTTGGTTTGAAGTTGCTTGAGTCCTAATTGTTTTGCCTAGGTTTGTAGTAGTAGGGTTACCCACTTTAACTCATAATTTTCGCCAAATATTTCAAAACATATTGCCTATTACTAGTATGGGAAGGTAAATCAGCAGTTACTTGGTGATAGTGGGCACAATACTTTTACTCTAGGTAACCTTCTGTAACTGTATATGCACCTGAATGGTGAATCTTAAAGCTAAGTTTAACATACATATTCGAATTCAGAGCCTTCATTAAAAGAGGCCCCTTAATTGGTTTGATAGGTATCCCACCTTATAACATCTGAATTTTCTGGGTTGGAACTTTTTGGGATTCGTTACGAGTTTCTGAGGAATAACACACGGATTTTGGTGCCCGCTTCACCAAAATCCGCATGTTACTATTCATTGCAAACATTTTATCCTGGTAAACATTGGCAGATTTGACCTGTCGATATTTATCTCAAAACTCATAATTGGGATATGTATAGTAAGAGCAGTTACTACTGCACATCTCATAATTAATTGGATCGCTTGCAATGAGCGCATAAATGTAATGCTAGTAGTATGTGTATAAATGTGGGGTAAAAAGCACTCATAATTTCCGTTTTCACAAACTGGAGGAAAGCACTGGAAGAATTAAGACAGATGTGTGTGTGTGTGTGTGTGTCAGAAATGTATGTCACTATCATTCAAGCTTATATTCTGAATTAACATATGGGAGGACTGTAAACCATGAGACCAGTTGTAGATATCCATTTAGATGTATAGTATGGAACAAGAGCTATAGATCCAGTGGGTTTGAATGTGATATCTAAGGTCTGTTGAGGCAATGTAACATGATACGTTGTCAGGTCCCCTTTATCTATTTGCCTTAGATGCTACCTGAGAAAAGGCCATATTTGCAGTTGTCCAGATATCTTGATCTTGCATGGTCACTGGTTTTGGGTCGCGGTCAAGGATGAGGGATTTTTGGCTGGACTTTGATGCACATTAATAGTTTGGCAATTGACCAAAAATGTTGCGACACTAATGAATGTTGTGCCATTGAAAGTGGTGAGCTGGATGACCATTTTGTCAAGCGAAATGTATGGATGTTACTTAGGTGTATACACTAATTGAAATATCTCTTTTGTGAGATTATGCTAGCAGTGAAATTGTATTCCTTTAAAATACATTGGGCGATTCTTTACTGGCACAGAGGTAACTATGCCTCTTACACAACATGTCAACACGTGGTTGGTTGGTTCACTGACTAATGCATCAGCTGCTTAACCTTCTGTTTTTTTTTTTGAGTTTCAAATACCTTTATTATTTGCTTGCATGTTACAGCATAATAGGTTCCAATAATTACCAGGTTACAGTATCTAGGTTTGCCTCATGAATAAAACCTTAAATAACGTTTTATACAGAATCTATAAACAAAATCCCCCTCTCCCGCCCAGCCCTTAAAACAAGCACTGTTTCAGCAATATAGACCGTCAGGAGTATGGTGAAGTGTAGGGTATAGCAGCACACCACTCCGAGGACCAAGGATTATGATTACATTTGCTGGTTAATCTGTACTTACAGTTCTTGAGTATTAGGGTTACCATAGCATTCATATGCAAAAGAAAATCAAGCCATTTTCCCATCCAACCCAGTTCCTTCACCACTCCACGTCTGTCAGCCATTAGGGCTCAGAACTACGGCCTCATCCTGGGAGAGTAGAGGGTGTTCGACCATCACTTCCTCCACCTGGGCTCCGCCCTCTTCCTCCTCCTGGATCTTGTCCATGTCTGTCTCTTGTGCTAAGAGGTATGTAGTCAGAGGACCCCATATATCCGTTGATCGTGATTTCGGGGGTAAAAGTTCAGCGTAACAATTCAAATTGCCAGGAGGTTAAGTCTTGTATCCAGTCTTTGAACTTGGGGGCGTGAACCCTTCCCCACCTACAGGCAACTCGGCGCTTCGCAAGGAGAAGGCCCAACGCGAGATACTTTTTATGAACTGTAATTACATCTTGGGTGCTGCCCAGGAGAGCTACCAATGGGGTCGTCTGTATCTGCACCCCTATCATGTGTGAAATACCTTCAAACATCTGCATCCAGTATTGTAACACTTGTGGACATTGCCATGCCAAATGAAAAAAATCTGCCCCCTCCCCTCCACATCTTTCACATTTGTAATCTTCCCACAGGCAGAATTTATGGAGCTTGGTGGGAATATGATATAGTTGGTATAATAATTTATAGTGGATAAGCCGCAGCCGGCTACTAGCTGTAACTGTTTCCATCTGCTTGCAGCTAAATTCCCATTGCTCATCCGTCAGGGGGACATCCAGACCCTTATCCCATTCCACCCGGGCTAGTAGGGCATGGAAAGGTGGCGTGTTCTGAACGTGGCGTGCTTGGGGGTTTGGGCTGTATTAGTGCGTGTAGAGGTGGTAGGGTAGTTTGCTCCATGGGGAATGACGGGGTGGCAGCCTCAACGCTTTGCCGGAGGCGTATGTACATGAACAGGTCCATAGTGAAAGTAGTGTGTGCTCCAAAGAACTGATCCCTGGAGCGGAACTGTCCTCCAACATAAAGATCTCCCCAAATGGTGTATTGGAGGCAATCGCGCAGTCTCCAACATATCCCTTCATATGTGACCTGCAGCAGAGGGTGGCGCATAAAGGGCAGTCTAGAGAAGTACAACATTGAGGCCTCTAATCTGCTAGTGATTTGTCGCCAGGTGGCAATGGTGCAGTCTACCGTTGACGGGTCCCGTTCCAGATCTTTTACTGCCGTGAGCAAGTAGCCAGAGGGTGGAGTCGGGCCATGTACCCATCCTCAACAGCCAGGTGGGGCATAAACGGAGGTGGATGGAACCAGTAGGCAGCAAAGTGTACTTGGGCGCAATAGTAGTAGTATTAGAAATTAGGGACTTCAAACCCTCCTTGCTGATACAGTAACATCAATGTTGCAAGGGTTCGTCTCGCTTGTTTCAATCCCCATATAAGTCCTGTTAGTTGCGTTTTGAGCGTTTTAAAGAAAAACCTCCCGGGATGATAGGGTATATTGATAAATAGGTATAAACATTTGGTAGGAGGACCATCTTAATAAGGGATATTCTTCCTGCCATCGAGAGAGGTAATTGCACCCACCGGGTAATGCTGTCCGTCACCTTATCTATTGCCGTCCCATAATTTGTATGCAGAAGTGCTTCTTTGTCCCTAGTTATGTGTATACCCAGATACTTAATTTCACCATTCTTCCATGCCAGGGGGTAGTCAAGTTGGTATGGGATAGTCTTCTCCTTTAGGGGGAAGATTGCAGACTTAGCCCAATTTATTTGTATCCCAGAGATGACTCCGAATTTGTTATTTCCCGCAAGACCGGATTTAGATTTTCTTGGGGTTTTTTGATGTGTAAAGTAATATCGTCTGCATATAGTGAAATGAGCAACTGACGAGAGTGGTATGCTAATGCCTTCTCTTTATGCTGGTGCCTTATCTTTGTGGCTAAGGGTTCAATTGGCAAGGCAAACTAGATTGGGAACAGGGGACAGCCTTGCCTTGTGCCCCTTGAGATAGGAAAGTTTTTTGATCTAGCTCCGTTCAGTAATACTGTAGCTATCGGCTGCTTATACAGCAATTACACCCAGTTTAGAAATACGGGGGGCATCCCCATGTATCCCAAAGTACCTATCAGATAGTCCCACTCTACCGAATCAAATACCTTAGTGGCGTCAAGAAACACTGCTACCGCTGAGCTGTTAGGGTCTATGTCCTGCATGACTTCTAAGAGTTCTAAGACTGTGTGACGTGGCACAGTTTGGGAGGAACCCTGCCTGGTCCAGCAGTACCAGCCGTTCCATCAGGAGACTAAGACGATTGGACAAGACCTTAGCAAGGATCTTGGTGTCACAGTTCAATAATGAGAGAGGTTGGTAGCACTCACAGTAGAGCGGGGACTTATCAGGCTTTAATAGGAAAACTATATGGGCTTCTCGCATGGTTCTTGATAGACAGTCTTCCTCCCCCTCTTTATAGAATACCCTTTCAGTATGGGCACCAACTGATGCACATAGGTCTTATACAATTCTATAGGGAGGCCATACGACCCCGGCATGTGCCCTGATTTCATGTGCATGATTGCCTCTGTAATTTCATCCACTTCTAAATCTGAACTCAGAAATTTGCGCTGCTTGTCACCTAGACCAGGCCAAAGCTGTATCCTCAAAGTACTGTGGGAGGTCTAGCGAGAGTCCCCTTTGGGAGGTGTATAGTGAACTATAATAGTCCACAAATGTTTGTAGCTGTTCCTGGAGGTTTCTAAGGATCGTGCCATGTGAGTCCTGTATCTCTGCTATATATTTGGAGAACTTGGGTGAGCGCACCATATTTGCCGAAACCATGTTGAGTGGACTGCAGAGTGATGTGTGCCCTCTCTCTGTGTAGGGTGTTTGTATCGCCATGTGTCGAGAAGGTAATTAGTCTCTATCAATTCCTTTAGTTATCTTTGCGTATTCATGTAGTGCAAGGGGGAGACCCAGGATCTATCCATCTGTGGGCACACTACCGTGTTGAAGTCCCCACCACAGATAACGTAAGTGGTGCCAAGCGCCTGGTTCTTACACCACATCATGTGTAGGGTTTGTGGGTCATGGGTGTTAGGGCCAAAATAATTAGCAATCGTCACGTCCTGCAAGTCTAGTCTCCCCCAAATTAGACAATACCTCCCCTGTGAATCAGTTTCTGACCCCCCCCCCCCCAACACAAAGCTCTCACCACGCTTAATGAGTATGGCTTCTCCTCTAGAGTATCTAGAGTATGATGAGAAGCAGCGGTGCAATGCCCATCTCGTGGCAAACTGGGGTTTGGTCGCTGGGTTCAGGTGAGTTTCTTGCAGTAGGGCTATGTTAATGTGATGTCTTTCTAAGTACCCTATTACCTGTCTTTTCTTCCTAGGATTATTCAGGCCTTGGACATTCCATGATAATATGTGTAGTTTGCTTTTATTATGTGTAGCGTCTGTTATTTCCCCACCTCGTATGAGTTAGATTGAAGCATTAGTCACTACCATTTGTATGCTGAATGAAATAAAACTTGTCCGGGCTAGGACATCCGACCTCCCACCCACTCCGACATCCCCAACTCGTTGGGCATTTGTACCCTCCCAAACAACAAAAACCGTAGATCAAACAAATACAAATTCTCAATAGAGAAGATATGGGGGATCACCCCTTTTGGGAAGTCACTAGGGGCCCGCGACTTGCCCACTCCCCTCCTCTATTACACCCACATGCCACCCAGCCTTCGACAGGCTAGCAGCTTCCGTGGGATGGAGGCGAGTGTCCGGGCGAAGTAGTAATTAGTGGGATGTCTCACATGATACGTCACTGTTGTATATCAGTTTGCAGTAGGTAGTCTGTTAAAAGCAGACATATTCGCACAGGTTGGAGTCTCGTTCATCAGCCCGGGTGCGACATCAGTGACTGGGACCTGCAGCGTTGGCAAGCACCCGCCTCCATGGAGGATGCTCGGCGGCAGTGTTTAAGATACTCCTCTGCTTGTTGTGGATTTTGGAAGAGCTGCTGTTTCTCACGATGCGTTATGCGTAATTGTGCTGATTACATCATTACATATGGAATCTCTTGAGCCTGTAGTTTTTTCTTGACAGCCGCGTACCTGCGTTGTGCCTCTTGCACTGTTTGTGTAAAGTCCGGGAAGAACACTAAAGTGGTGTTTTCATAGGGAACCTGTTTCTTCTCCCCGGCTAGGCATAAACCAGTATCTCGGTCCAGATAATTTAAGAAGCGAACTATCACCAGTCGCAGTGGCACTCCTGGGAGCGGGCGTGTGGTCAGGGATCTGTGCGCCCTCTCCACCATCAGGTGCGAAGAGAAGGAATCACTCCCAAACAAATCAACAATAAGTCGCTCAATGAAGTCTTCCATGCGGCCCGTATTGGTATTCTCAGCCAGGCCACTAATCCGGACGTTGTTCCTTTGTGAGCGACCTTCTAAGTCTTTGTGTAATGTAATGTAATGTAATGTAATGTAAATTGTCTTTTATATCGTGCTGCTATCGCTCCAAGGAGCATCTAGGCGCCCAAATACTAATCCAGAGATATAGGAAATAGGTTGGTAGCAGGTGATAGCTCATCCAACTATTACACTAGTGTTTATCCACTATTACCTTAAGAGGTTTGTCCATTTGCAAGACATGTTCTTTATTTGCCGTGGTCCCGTCTCTCTAGAGCAGATATTGTGGTTGCTGTTCCTTTGATCCATTGATCATGTTGGTCTAATTTGTGTACTACAGAGTCCAATCTTGCATTCATAGTGTCCATTTTTGCGTAGATGGACGTCAAGCTATGTTTCATGCTGAGAAGTATTGCCTTCCAGTCCTCTTCCTAGTTTTCTGCATTATCCAAGTCTGTCTGCTCCGATGGGCCATCTGCTAAACCTTCTTTAGTGGCATTTTGTCATGGGCATTGTTGGCATCAGCTTATTGCACGGTCTCAAGGCTAACTCAGTAAACCTTCAGATGGTGAACTTTGGCGATTATCTTCTACTCAGGCCTCCTGATATTTGGAAATTAAAACAATAAAGGAATTAGGCGTTCTCTCTGGTGCTTGACTCTGTTCAGCACACCTAATTGGATATTATGTTAAAATCTCTACATCATTACCAAGAAACTAAAAAAATCGAATACATTACTTAGAAAATCATAAATATGATTTTTCTTTGGAAGGGGTAGACTAGACATTTAGAGGTGTGAGTGAGATAAGAGGGAGGCAGAATTATTTCCACTGAAATAAAAGAAGGGGATAGTCAAACATAAACAAGCATTTGCAAGGCAATAGGTCTTGCATTTTTTAAACTTTGACCTATTTGCATTGTAAATGATAATTCCTTTTATGTATGTGCACTTTGTACTTAAAGTCGTTGCTTACAGGTTTTCAAAACACATAAATAATAGCTCAAAATCTTCCACATGCGGGACCATAACAAGCATTGCAAATGCTTGTTATGTCTCCACAGTGTCTTGTGCATCAAGACGGGAAGCAGGAATGGGGTGGGGGGTGGGTGGGGGGGGGGGGGGGGGGGGATCAGGGAGGGCACGCTGCTCCTGAACACTGGACTCTGCTTTCAGGACATGTGAGGAGAGGAGACCGCAATGTTTTTGGTCGGAGATTAGCATCCGAGCACAGACTGGGGAGGGCCAAATGTGGCAAAGAGGCGGGGAATATTACCTGTAGCAACTGAGGAGAAGGCACAACTGGGTTCCCTGGGCCATGACCTAGAGCAAAAGGTGAGGGAGCTGCATCACCTGCAGCAGCAGGTGAAGTGTCGCAGATGGAGCTGGAAGCATGAATCGTAGCCGCGAAGGTGGGAAGTTAAGGGACCGGGCGTGGACAGCAGGCCTTGGGTATTTTTAGCAGTATAGAGGAGAGAGTGCAAACAGCGATGCCAAGAAAATAAGAGAGCAAAACCAAAAACAGGTCTGACTTATTTGCAGTAAGGTCAAGCCTTAAAGTGAAAAAACAACAATTGTCAATACTGCAATTCACTTGGATCTGTCTTTGGGCAAGGAGAACAGACCAAAACTAGATCTCCGAAAGACTAAATCATTTGAATAAATTCATTTATTTTCTAATTGTCAATCAAAAACACATTTTCTGAACATCAACTTATTCTACATTGTTCGAAAATACATTAAATATACAGGAGAGGAAAGAACAAGGGAAAAAGAATCCTACATAAAAGTATTTGCATGCACAAGTGCTAACAATGTGTGGTTTTCATTCATTCATGTGTCTTTATTCATACTCATATATACCATGTAGCAGTCATCCTAAGGAAGTGTTGGGAAGGAAAGTGGAACAGAAAGAAACATTCAAAAAATGCCTAACAAGATTCTTTTGGTCGTCAAAAATTACATTTTAGAAAAAGACGTTTTGATTTTTTTGAGAATATGGGCCATCTATACAACTATATACATTCGGGACGGTTTGTTCTATACTCTTAGGAGGATTGACCTAACACAATGGACGCTGTTCGAGTTCCTTGTATGGAGGAACTCTCTTCAGGACCTCGAAAGTGGTTCTATACACTTTCAAAACAGTGTGTTTGTTGTCTGACTGATGTCAATCATTCATTGAGAGTTATCTCTGTGCTGTTATGGCGAGAGCTTCCATGTTGCATATAACATAGTACTTCAATGTGAAATCGCTTTAGATGAATTCTTGTGTCGATTTTTCTTTGATTGAGTAATTTACTTTGAAGTTTGATCGTTTTCTCTGCTTGCCGCGGCCGCTGCTCTACTCTCTCTTGCTCGTCTGTGAATCAACGGCAGTGGGACCTCTGCTGTTATTCTCGCGTTATTGCACCATGATTAGTAATCATGGCGCAATAACGTGAGAAAAACAGCAGAGTAAGTAAGTAAATTACTCAATCAAAGAAAAATCGACACAAGTTCATCTAAAGCGATTTCACATTGAAGTACTATGTTATATGCAACATGGAAGCTCTGTGCTTGCTTGTAGCGATGTTATCTACGAGCTGCAGGATTCAGGAGGCACAGATTAAGATATTGAATAACTCGCACGCTATTTTTAGTTGGAAAGGGAAATTTGAGCGTGAACCTACAAAGCAGTTTGAAAGCATCAGATAATTTACTATGAAACTTTACCTCTGCCTCTCGTATGTAACTGGCAACAGTCCTTCTCCAGGAAGAACTTAAGCGGTCACTTTTTAACTGTGTAGTTGTCGCTATCATAACAAAATGTACTGTTCCAAATAACCCATTTTTGTAGTCTGTAAACTGCCATGCGTGTCTGCTGCATTCTGTTATCCTACTGGAATAAAGTTTATTCGATCCGTTAGGATGGTCAAACAAGTATTTGCAATGCAATAGGTCGCGCATTTATAAGAGTTTGAGCTATTGGCATTGTAAATGACAATGCCTTTTATTTATGTGTTGTTTTTAAAACAGATCAATAAAAGGCATTGTCATTTACAATGCCAATAGCTTAAACTCTCGCAAATGTGAGACCTATTGCATTGCAAAATGTTCGCTATAAAAATTTAAGTGTTAGGAGAGAGCATGTCCTGCCTGCAACAGCAGGCAGGACAAAGCTATTGGAGAAAATAGTCCCCAGAGGCTGTAATTAAAGCCTACCAAGCAACATGGGAGGTTACGAAATGAGACGAGGCAGTACTAAGGAGGGACTACTAAGCCTTTTGACCGATGAACAGCCACAGTTTACAATTGACAATGACACAAGGCAGTGGAAAATGTGGGCGGAGCTTAAAGTCCCTACCTCAATACCACATTCCTCGCAAAGCAGTGCATGCGCTGCCCAAGCCTAGGCCAGATGTACGATGCCAGATGTAAGACCTTTACATTTTGCAAGTCGCAAATTGCGGCCCTTTGCGACTCGCAATTTGGGACTCACAAAATGCAATGTACAACAGTGTCACAGACACTGTTATTGATTCCCAATGGGGTCGCAAATTTCATGCCTCATCATTATTCCTGAGGCAAGTGCAATTTGCGACCCCATTGGGAATGGCTAGCACTCCCAGCGATGGGGTTAGCAGACCACCATGTCTAGGACTGCTTTTTAAATAAGGCAGTTTTTAGAAAAAAAAAGAAAAATTAAACTTTTCAGTTTACATTTTTTAAGGGCAGGCAGTGGTCCCTGGGACCACTGCCTGCTCTTAAACAATATTTATTTTCTCACAAAGGAGAGGAGGTCCCCTGGGGACCCCTTCATGTTTGCGAGTGGTTTACCACCTACTTGAAGTAGGTGGTAAACTGTGAGTGTTTTTGGGCCGCAAATGTGATCCCCTCCCTTCATGCTCCTCACTCGGAATCCAGGGTTTCCAACACAGCACACCTTAACCCCCTCAGCCCTCCTACCACCCCCGAACAAAATCAACCCGGGACCCTTTGTCTCCTCCCTTCATGCTCCCCACTCGGACTCTAAGACCATTACGTCTTCAACGACTTTTGCTGATGCAAGTCAAGCTAGCCCCGCTAACACTCAATCCACCCCTTCTATGACCCCTAACACAGTCCATCCTAACCCTCCCACCCCCTCCCCCTCCACAGATATCCACTCCCTGCACTCCATAGCCACCATAATAATTCAGAACATCCACTCCTCCATCCTGGATCTAACGAACCTCCTTCACCTCGCCAAACTCTCCTTCGTTAGCCTCATGCCTCAGCTGAATTCCTCTTCCCCTCCCATCCCAGAGCTCCCCAAACGCCTTCTACCGACATCCTTGAGACATTTTCACCCTCGTAAGCACCTTAGCTGCCTATCGGAGGAGGAAACCCTTGCCCTCGCCCTCTCCTACAACCTTTCCCTTGTCACAACAAATCCGCTAGACCTCACTGAAAAGGAAATCCATGACATTCTCCAGGACAATAATGCAACCCCTACCACTCCTTGTCTATCAGTCGCGAGTGCTGCACACCCCATCTGCACGGTCGCTATTAACCCCTGCAGATCAGCTCCCCTCTGTAATAGAAGGGTGATCCGAAGCAATCTAGCGCCTGGTCACCTTTTCTCCCCCGACTCCTCACACCACCTCCCTCCCCGCTCTGACTGGTCTCTTAATTAACTGCTGATCGGCAGTAAAGCATGCCGCCGATGTCGCTGCACTCATTCTGAACAATAACACCGACTTAGCTATTCTAACAGAATCATGGCTTAATGATTCCTCATCCCCTTGCCTTGACCTCTTAGTCCCCCCCAACTTTGCTAGGCTAGACAGACCACATAACAAGAAAGGTGGTGGCATTGCTTGCATCCATCGCTCTAACCTCCTTGTCACAGAGCTCCTGGCGGATACTACAGATTCCTGCGAATATCTAGCCCTCTCAATCTGCAGTAACACCACACAACTGTGCAACCTGCATATCTTTTACCACCCCCCCAGGCATGAACGACCACTTCACTGACTGCCTCATGGAAATTATCACAGCTAAGAGCTCCCCCCAACACCAAAGACATTTTCCACGGAGATTTCAATCTGCACTAGAACGATCTTAAGGATCCTCATGTCAACGCCATTAAAGACCTCGTGGCTGATCAAACCCTGACCCAAGCTTGCTCTCTCCCAAACCATTCAAAAGGGGCCACTCTTGACTGGATCATCTCTAAAGAGGCAACCGTTAAGCTTATCTCTATAGACCCCTGTGACTGGTCTGACCACCACGCCATCGCCTTCCTTCTACCTGGCACCCGCAAGACAAGGGCACCACAACCGGTGCTTCCTAAACAGTGGGTCAGAGACACCAAAAACCTAGACCACAATGAACTTGAGATCTGCTGCAAATCGGACCTCCCCCCCGCCCCCCACATATCACATCGGTCAGTGACCTCAATGATCACTACTCTGCAATGATGTCGAACATTCTGGATGACCTAGCCCCTCTTAAACTAAAAAGAACTCCAGTCAAAGATAGAAACCCATGGTTCACTGGTTCCCTCAATGACAAGAGGAGATCCCTCCGACAAGCCGAAAGAATCTGGAGACAGCACCCCTTGACCGATCACCTAAAACTTCTCCGACAGGCCAGAAATACATACAACAAGAACATCCTCAACTCAAAAAAGAGTTCTTCAGAGCGGAACTAGGAAATGCCCAGAATAGACCACGCTATCTCTGAGCTGGTCAAACACCAATCGAACAAATTGTCCAAAACAGCGAAAGAAAACCCCAAGTCTCATCTCTTCCGAGGAATTCACCTCGTTTTTCGCAAACAAAATCAAAACCTTAGGTAACAAACTTAGTGCTGCCTCACTCCCTCTACCGATCCTTGACCTTCCGCCGCCTACCCCCTGCCTCCACAGTCCTCACCTAAGAATCTAGCACACTGGACTGATTTCTCACTCTACGATGAAGACTGTCGCCAAAATCCTTTCCACCTTGAACCCGAACAACCATTACAACGACCCGCTCCATTCAAACTGTCTTGCAACTGCTGCCCAATCTATTATGCCTACCTGGACTGTGATAATCAACGCCTCTTTCTGGCAGGGATCAATCCCGGACTCTCTGAAAGCGGGCCTCCCCATTCTGAAAAAGCTGTCGCTGGATCCAGCCTCCCCAGACAACTTTAGACCGATTTCCAACATTCCTCTCTTGGCTAAAGTGCTGGAAAAGTGTGTGCAACTACAGCTAAGTCACCACATCAACAACTTCCATCTACTTAATGAATGCCAATCTGGCTTCCGACCTGGACACATCACTGAAACCACCATGCTCCACATCGTCGATGATGCTCTACAAGGCCTTGACCAAGACATAACCTGTCTCCTAATCCTCCTAGATCTATCCTCTGCCTTCGACACGGTCAACCACGAGATGCTACTTGAACGCCTCAAACTTAGAATGGGATTAGACGGCGCAGTCCTCGATTGGTTTAGTTCCTGCCTCCAAAATCGATCTCAGAGATTCCTAATCAACAGCAACCTGTCCGCTCCCTCCTTGGTCACGTTGGGAGTCCCTCAAGGATCAACGCTGTCCCCCACCATTTTCAACCTCTATTCAGAACCCCTTGCCGAAGTCCTTCACACTGCAAATATCTCCTACCATATGTACGCAGACGACCCTCTGATCTACATAAAAATCTCATCTCTTGAGGAGATCCTCACCTTGAATGAGGCCCTGAAGCTGACCGTCCAATGGCTCTCTCCAACCAACACAAACTCAATGCTAAGAAAACTGAGTTCCTCCTAATCTTCCCGCCCAAAAGCAATTCTGAGATCCAGACATGGATTAAAGCTATCACAGCCTTAAACTGTCCCCCGACCATTGTGGACTCGGCGAAATCTCTGGGAATTACCTTGGATTATAACCTAAACATGCAAGACCACCTCAACTCAATGGCCAAATCTGCCAGATTCCACCTGAGCTACCTATGGAAACTGAAACCCTTTCTTGGAGCTCCCGACCTAAAACTTGCAGTCCAATCATTAGTTATTTCTAGGCTGGAATATGGTTGCTCCACCCTCGCTGGTTTACCCAAGATCTCCCTAGCACCCTTAAAAGCCTGCCTCAATGCAGCCGCCAGACTACTTACCGGCACAAGGAAATTTGATCACATCACTCCTCATCTGAAAACGTTGAACTGGCTTCCTCTCGAGGCTAGGATTCAACTCAAGCTGGCATGCATCACACACAAGGCCCTACACTCAAACTCCCCTGCGTATCTGGCACAGAAACGTGTGTTATCTGGAGGAAGCAGAAATTCACGATCGGCCAGTGCCCTCCTACTCCAGCCTGCACGCTTTCGGAAAAAAAAAAACTATAATCGGGCGTTCGCTGGGGTTGCACCAAGAATATGGAACTTCTTCTCACCCGCCATTCGAAGAATCCCCTCTCTGGCACGCTTCAAAAAGGAGGCTAAATCCTTCCTCATGGGTAAATTCCCCGGCTAAACCCGTTCCACAACCACCTCAGAGACTACTTCCCTCATCCTGCGACCTCACCCCACCAAGAAATCTGGGATCTGTACTCAGTAATTGTAATGTTATCCTTGTATTCTCCCATCCCTCTGGTACCCAGCACCCCCTCCCCCTAATGTACATTACTCTTGTGATATCATGCCTATTGTATGACTCTCTGACTCTGTAAAGCGCTCTGATGTACAGTATTCTTGTGATATCCTGCCTTTTGTATGACTCTCTGACTCTGTAAAGCGCTCTGATACCCTTACGGGTCAAGTTTGCACTCTATAAAACACTTAAATAAAAAAATAAAAATAGTACATGGCATTGAGTATCGCTACTAGGAAGGGACGCCCCTTCCTAATAGTGAGTCACAAATGCTATTTTGTGAGTCAGTGACTCACAAAATAGCATTTGTACATTCCATTATCCTTTTTTTGCAGTCACAAACGGGCCGATCTCCGTTCGCGAGGTCAAAAAAGGTTCATACTTCTGGCTCCTAGACATTTGATAATGTAATGAGTATTTTAGTTCTATAAAAGTAGTACTTCTAACCAGAAAATATTTATGATGTAATGATATACAACTCTGAAATAAATGTTGCTGTACTGCTAGAGGTCAGTTAGCCAATAATGTAACAGTTAAGAGCAGATCCGAGCAACATTTAGCCCTGACTCTAAGGCAGGGTTCTCCAAAGATGCTCCTACGGGGCTGGATCCATGCCACATTTTTTAGATAACTACATTTATCTAAATAAATGTATGTATGTGTGTATATATATATATATATATATATATATATATATATATATATATATATATATATATATATATTATATATATATGTATATGTATCAAGTGCTCTTTAAGCAATGTGCACTCAGAAGCAGATTGCTTTTAAGATTTTCTTTTATTCCCAAATCGAAACTGAGATGTGTCTTGGTCACACAATAAACTCCAACTGATACGGCATGTTTAATAAACATAAACATAAACAAGGGAGTGGACATGCTTGTTTCAAGTCACATGATTATCAGTACAACTTGATCCGCCATTGCAGAGTGGTACATTACATCGTTTTTGAACATCAAGATACATTCTCGCATGTTCGTATCATTAGTAATAAGACAAGACGAACAAGTCGTCGATGTATCTGATCCAGATACCAACTTTGTATCTGATCCAGATACCAACTTTGGAAAAGTCATTTGTAAGATTGGCGTCCTTCCTTATTTCCTCCTCCCACTTACCTAAGAAAAGGTTAGCGAAACTTGGAGCAAAGGCAGAGCCCATAGCCACGCCACGGATCTGTTTAAATATGTCCCCATCGAACATTAAAAAGTTATTTCTATGGCATATTTTCATCATATTCATCAGCATGCTTGTATGGTCAAGATAACCTATATTCCTATTTTTGAGGAAATGGTAGCTGGCTTCCATCCCCTGGATATGATCAATGATAGTGTAGAGTGCACTAACGTCCAAAGTAATGAGCAGAGATCTCTCTGTCCATTGAATGTTACTGATTTTATTGAGGAAGTCAGTGGTATCCTTGGTGTATGAAGGAAGAAGGCATACATATTCCCTTAGGAAGTGATCAATATACTTAGATAAGTTTTCGTTTACACTTACTATGGAGGAAACGATGGGTCTACCTGGGGGTTCATTGGCATTTTTATGGACCTTCGGCAAAAGATAAAAAATGGGCAGTTTAGGATAATCATTTTTCAGAAATCGAAATTCCTGCCAAGTGAGTAAACCCTCTCTGCACCATTCATTAAGTTTATCCCCATTATCTGTTATACTTTCATGGTAATCTCCAATGTTGCTTCTACAATAAAAGATGTTTTCCTCCAATTGTCGAAGTGCCTCTTTAATGTACATGTCTCTCCCCCATAGGACAATATTACCGCCCTTGTCTGAGGGTCTCAAGATGACATTACGGTCTTCTGCTAGGGAAAAGATAAATTCCCTCTGATCTTGTGATAAGTTAAATTTCCCTTCGGCAGAATTGTAGCTCCTATGTTTCAATTTTATGAGTTCCTTAGTAACCACCTCGTGAAAGGTGTCAATTGAATCATGGGACAAAGTAGGATAAAAAACAGATTTCGGTCTGAAAGAAGTGTTGGCGGCCCTATCTGTTCTTGATTCTCTAAGGCCTACCACTTGAGTGTCACCATCACCGTCCAAGGCAATATCACCTAGAGAATATGCAGTTTGTAACAATTCCACATCCCTCACCATCAATTCAGGTAAATCCATGAATTCATCATTCACATTTGACTCAGTACATGTGCCTTTTGAAAACAGGGTGTGCCATTTAGATAACTTCAATTTTCTAATAAATTTAAAGACCTCTACCCTAGTATCCTCATAATTAAACAGTTCTGTGGGGCAAAAAGTCAGTCCTAAACATAAAGTTTGTTTTTCTTTAAATGTTAAGGTTCTAGATGGCAGGTTAATTATAGTTTTGTTTACCATTTGATCATCCACGATTACTTCCTTTTCTTGTAACCAACTCTTTTGTTTCCCACAGTTTTTTTGTTCTTTTCTTCTCCTCTGCTTGAACTTGAGTCTTCTCTGGCATGTTCTCCCCTGCCTCTTGCTCTTCCCCTTGGTCGTCCTCTTGTTTGACTCTTCTGGAACGGTGGGGGTTGAGCTGGTTCTGCGTCCTTTTCCCGTCTGGTACTTAGTACCCGGAACTCGTCTAAAGAAGACGCTGGTTTCTTTGATATTTTTACTATTTCTACTTCTGAGGGTGTACTTGTTGTTTGTCTTGAGGTATCTGTGTCTGAACCACTGGTGGCAGTCGGTGTAGATGGTTCAATCCCAAGAGTAGTTTTTTCCGATTGCTTGATCTCCTCACCCTGTTGTTTATAGAGGTAGTAATACTTGGGACTATATGTGAGGATACACCCAGTCTCGTAGTCCCCACAGTCTCGATGTAGTTTCCTCTGTTTTCGGTATTTGATATCTTCCTCATATTTCTTTAGTCTTCCCTTAAGATCTTCTTTAAATTTTGTGATGATATCTTGTTCTGGGCTGTTTGTGAATTTGTCCTCCAATTCTTTCAATTGTTTCAAAATTTCATCCCGCTCCTGTCAGGCGTACTTAATTAATATGCACAACATATTTTTAGAACTGGCTGCTGAATTGTTTGCCCATTCCTCAAGCATCATTTGATTAGGGGATTCATGGGAAGGGGTGATATAAATCCTTAGGCCTCGAGGTACCATATCTTTTTCAACATAATCCTGTAGCGATGTTGCTTCCCACCATTGTGAGCTTTCTTGTTTTTTAAGTTTCTCATATTTGCGTAGTTTGGGGTTAAGTGAGTTAGTTTCTGATTTATCCATCACCACAATTTTTGTGCTTCCTTTGCCCGGCGCTCTGGCAAATAGAGTGGCTGCCTCTTTCCTTCTTTTATCCTCCTCCTCCATACTTCTTCAACGTTATTACTGTCTGGTTGTTGTGTGATTCATATATGTTACCGTGATCACAGTTATTAATTGCACGATTGTCGGAAAGTTTGGGAATAGTCACGGTTGAAGTACCCAGACTTGTAGTGTATTTATATATTAGCAATGTTCCTGCTTCACCGCCCTTTTGGGCAGTTCCTATGCTGGCAGAAAAAAGCTAATAAGTACTTTGCGCTTTACACGGTATCTTGTAATCAGATA
The DNA here is from genome assembly GCF_964263255.1 of Lissotriton vulgaris. Lineage (NCBI taxonomy): Eukaryota > Metazoa > Chordata > Amphibia > Caudata > Salamandridae > Lissotriton > Lissotriton vulgaris. The sequence continues at coordinate 518,345,854 of NC_141695.1, read as the reverse complement.
TCCTGATTTTTTGTCCTTCCAATCGCCTAGCCCCAACCGGCACCCGGTCCCCAGACAGCCTCTGCCCTTCTGAGATTCACGGTGCATTCCTGCCCCGCTTCTCCCGTAAGAACAGTAGCTCACAAGAAGATGGGCTTACCGGCTAAGCTACAGGCGAATGCACGTTCCGGTTTTTCCAAGCTGTGCTCTTCTTCACACAGTGGCCGGCACTGGATCTCTCAGTAGTATTCCAAATTCACACAAGGGGTCCTGCTGAGATCCTCTCCCAAGTCAGGTGGCGCACAAAAACGGCGAACCCAGCCGTTGCATTTCAGTTCAATTTTATCAAGCGCTCTTTAAGCAATGCGCACTCAGAAGCAGGTTGCTTTTAAGATTTTCTTTTATTCCCAAATACGCTACGCGTTTCAACACTGAGATGTGTCTTGGTCACACGATAAACTCCAACTGGTCCGGCATGTTAAATAAACTTAAACATAAACAAGGGAGTGGACATGTTTGTTTCAAATCACATGATTATCAGTACAACTTGATCCGCCATTGCAGAGTGGTACATTACATCGTTTTTGAACATCAAAATACATTCTCGCATGTTCGTATCGTTAGTAATAATCAATTACTAAGGCATATTCATTTTTGGCATCAACCAGCATCAGTTCATTCTATTCATTTTAAAACTTTTTTCAAAATAAGATTGAATTAATACTGGGCTCTTCCGTTTGTCATCAAGTTAGTGACGTATTCCATCACGAAAGGTCCCTCTTATTTTACGGCCTGGTTGTAAGCGTTTGTACGTTTGTCACTTTTTGTGTCTTCACCACTATTCTCACGTTTGCACGATTACTTTATCTAGTGCACTTTTGTCTTTTCATATAGAGAGAGTGGCCAATGATGAGAAGTGGGTATACCGGCAATTGCTAACCGGGAACCCCCTCGGGTTGTTCTACCGTGAGGTACTCTCTCTATTTTTCACACCTTTTCTTGAGTGAATTGTATGTGGTCCTGTGTGATTTTATATTGAATTAGTACGCATCTTGACCTAAGGATTAATGTTATTAGACACATCCTGGGAAGTGATACTGATAATCCGTCCCTGTCTCTTGGTCATGTATATGGATGCGGCTGCATATAGGTGAGGCCTCAATTGTTTGAATACTGTATGAGGGGGGGACTGCCTTACCTATTACCTTACCCCTCTACCCCTTGAGATTGTCCTGGTTTTTCTTTGCCATGACCCCTCCTGACAGGAAAGGCCGTGCTCATGTTCAAACCGATCAGCACAAACTACAAACAACACATGGCACAGTTCCCTGCCAGGTTACCCCAAACTCTTTACGCACCTACTGCTGGAGCCTGGGAATTAGTTCCTATGATGGCATTATAGAATTGTATAAATTAGTGAAAGATGCACTTTTGAACTGGTTACTGTTCCTATTTTTTAGAAGAACATGTAGTAGTGAGCTTAGTAATTAAGCAAAAAAACCCAAGGAGACAAAGAAGCTAATTGGATAATTAATGTGACATGTAAACAAAATTAATAGAACAAAACCCAATAATTATATTCAAAAATAGTTTGTGATTTATTTAAATATTTTCTTTCTTTTTTTGTTTAGAATCTCATTTATAAAAGGTACATATAAGTATTTAAAACATCAATGACATACATTTTGTGATTTCGGAGAATTAACTACACATATTCAAAAACACGGGAAGAAAGAAACCGGGAAAAAAACACACAAAAAAACAGTACAAATGACTCTGATGATAAATAGGGCTAGTGGAGTAAGCAAAGCGGTGGGTGGAGACTCTACACGCGTTTCGGCATTTGCCTTCTTCAGGAGTCCGTCATTTGCTTTAGGACAGAAACATAACAAAAAGCAGAGGGTATACACTTATTTAAGAAAATCTCTTGCTGGTCAGTCATCTGGGTACGGTCCTTCTCTGTACCTCGCTTGCTAATCTTCTTGTTATTATTGTTATTTATAGGATGTTTGTTCCACTTATAGAGGTATTGGAGTCATGTCCATAGATGTACGACACTTATTAGTTATTCTTATTCCCTTCGTGAGAAATTGGTTATAAGACGCGATGACATTCCAGGGTTGAAGTTGTTCTGAGTGCAAAGCTTGTTTATTAAAAGTGTCTTAGGCGATTTCTGACCGATTAATGTTAGACACTTGATCAATATTGTGGATATTTAGTTATATATAGCTTCCTCTTATCGTAACGCCTCTAGCCGCGTATAAACCAAAGTAAAGTCGGGCGTTTTGGTACATCGGGATTCTGGAAACGCCTCGAGCCAAGTAGCTGCCGAAGTGAGGCCGGGCGTTTAGGTTCACCGGGGTTCTGGATGTCCTGCGTCGTCACGTCGAAGGGAATGATACTGTTCCTATGCCTGCAAATACTCCGCTCAGATCAACCCACTAGACAATGGCTTAACAGCAGCGACATCGAAAGTGCTGCGGACTGCGCAAGATGGCGGCGCCCTGTGGTGCTCACCGATCGGAGCGTACATGGTAAAATTACGAGTGTACATACCTTTGGGCAGAACGGCTTGCGATCCTAAGCGTGGAAGGGTATTCTCAGATGTGAGACCCTTGCTCATTGCACCATCAGGATTCAAGCAAACCGGGCCGAAGACGGCTGTAATGCCAGAAACCGGTCCCCGGGAGCTTGTTTCCTTCCCAGTGTAAGAATTGGCTTCTGTAGTTTGGTTTGTCCTGTTCCCATCATGCACTGGGACAGGAACAGACTAATTTGCATACAGCCAGGTTCTGAAACTGGGATGGTGCAGTGAGCTAAAAAACGGTGTTGGATCTAGCCCTGATCTTTTGACTGGGTGAGAGCTTTCTGCTTAATTCAGAGACTCTGTCCCTCACCACCCCTTTTTGTAAATATTTTTGTCCACCCTAAGCGTGGAAGGGTATTCTCAGATGTGAGACCCTTGCTCATTGCACCATCAGGATTCAAGCAAACCGGGCCGAAGACGGCTGTAATGCCAGAAACCGGTCCCCGGGAGCTTGTTTCCTTCCCAGTGTAAGAATTGGCTTCTGTAGTTTGGTTTGTCCTGTTCCCATCATGCACTGGGACAGGAACAGACTAATTTGCATACAGCCAGGTTCTGAAACTGGGATGGTGCAGTGAGCTAAAAAACGGTGTTGGATCTAGCCCTGATCTTTTGACTGGGTGAGAGCTTTCTGCTTAATTCAGAGACTCTGTCCCTCACCACCCCTTTTTGTAAATATTTTTGTCCACCCTAAGCGTGGAAGGGTATTCTCAGATGTGAGACCCTTGCTCATTGCACCATCAGGATTCAAGCAAACCGGGCCGAAGACGGCTGTAATGCCAGAAACCGGTCCCCGGGAGCTTGTTTCCTTCCCAGTGTAAGAATTGGCTTCTGTAGTTTGGTTTGTCCTGTTCCCATCATGCACTGGGACAGGAACAGACTAATTTGCATACAGCCAGGTTCTGAAACTGGGATGGTGCAGTGAGCTAAAAAACGGTGTTGGATCTAGCCCTGATCTTTTGACTGGGTGAGAGCTTTCTGCTTAATTCAGAGACTCTGTCCCTCACCACCCCTTTTTGTAAATATTTTTGTCCACCCTAAGCGTGGAAGGGTATTCTCAGATGTGAGACCCTTGCTCATTGCACCATCAGGATTCAAGCAAACCGGGCCGAAGACGGCTGTAATGCCAGAAACCGGTCCCCGGGAGCTTGTTTCCTTCCCAGTGTAAGAATTGGCTTCTGTAGTTTGGTTTGTCCTGTTCCCATCATGCACTGGGACAGGAACAGACTAATTTGCATACAGCCAGGTTCTGAAACTGGGATGGTGCAGTGAGCTAAAAAACGGTGTTGGATCTAGCCCTGATCTTTTGACTGGGTGAGAGCTTTCTGCTTAATTCAGAGACTCTGTCCCTCACCACCCCTTTTTGTAAATATTTTTGTCCACCCTAAGCGTGGAAGGGTATTCTCAGATGTGAGACCCTTGCTCATTGCACCATCAGGATTCAAGCAAACCGGGCCGAAGACGGCTGTAATGCCAGAAACCGGTCCCCGGGAGCTTGTTTCCTTCCCAGTGTAAGAATTGGCTTCTGTAGTTTGGTTTGTCCTGTTCCCATCATGCACTGGGACAGGAACAGACTAATTTGCATACAGCCAGGTTCTGAAACTGGGATGGTGCAGTGAGCTAAAAAACGGTGTTGGATCTAGCCCTGATCTTTTGACTGGGTGAGAGCTTTCTGCTTAATTCAGAGACTCTGTCCCTCACCACCCCTTTTTGTAAATATTTTTGTCCACCCTAAGCGTGGAAGGGTATTCTCAGATGTGAGACCCTTGCTCATTGCACCATCAGGATTCAAGCAAACCGGGCCGAAGACGGCTGTAATGCCAGAAACCGGTCCCCGGGAGCTTGTTTCCTTCCCAGTGTAAGAATTGGCTTCTGTAGTTTGGTTTGTCCTGTTCCCATCATGCACTGGGACAGGAACAGACTAATTTGCATACAGCCAGGTTCTGAAACTGGGATGGTGCAGTGAGCTAAAAAACGGTGTTGGATCTAGCCCTGATCTTTTGACTGGGTGAGAGCTTTCTGCTTAATTCAGAGACTCTGTCCCTCACCACCCCTTTTTGTAAATATTTTTGCGATCCTAGGTGGGCAATATGTGCGGTGCTTGCCCCTTTGAACTGTTGCTGAGCGCCAGCAGCGTGGGTTGCGGTGTAAACCCGTCTTATGATGTGGACCACGTGGGGCTGTTACAAGATGGCGCCTCGCACTGTCGGTAGCTGCTGAATGTACAGCGCAGCGCGCCCTACAGCCACGATATAGTGCTGGTGTTATAAGACTATCCTGTCCTGAAAGACGTCTCTGGCAATTTTCTATGTCCTGATTGGGGAAGATAGCCATGGTATTTGCCAGGAAGCGTCTGCCTACTCCCCGTCCGTCACTGACTGGTGCGCTTCTAGCGAAGTACATGACGGCTACTGTATGCGGCGTAGCACAAGTAACTGCGGCTTTTACTATCCCTTAATCGGTTGCAGGGGCTCTGTGGGGCACTATAATAGTGTATGCTGACTCTGTACACAGCACCTGCAGATCCAGTAGGGAGCAGGTCAGAATTTGGCGCAACTGACGATGCCTGTCCCCAAAATGGCCGCCACATTGGTCTAGAGGGACGAAGGAAGTCCCCAGTTGGCTGCTCCTCGCTGGGACCCAGCTCTTCCGCCCCCCCCCCCCACTTCCTCCCCCCCATCATAGTGACACGCAAAGGGCTGGGGCACGAACACCCCCCCCCCCCCCCCCCAGCAAGTAATCAGCAAGCAGCAAGTAGTGCCAGCTGCACCGTTTAGGCCTTATAGAGCTGCGCAACAAGTAGTGCCAGCTGCACTGTTTTTGCCTTTTACAGTTGCGCAGCAAGTAGTGCCAGCTGCACCGTTTAGGCCTTTTACAGCTGCGCAGCAAGTAGTGCCAGCTGCATCGTTTAGGCCTTTTCACAGCTGCGCAGCATGGAGTGCCAGCTGCACCGTTTAGGCCTTTTACAGCTGCGCAGCAACTAGTGCCAGTTGCACTGTTTAGGCCTTTAACAGATGTGCAGCAAGTAGTGCAAGCTGCACCTTTCAAGTAACTTTTTCTGTTGGGACAGTTCTGATTTAGTTGGACTCCCGCTGCAGTGGCACCACCATTGACACTATGGATTCAGGGCATTTGAGTCCCCATCTGAGATGGCCTGTTAGCCAGGGAGACTGCAATGTGTGTAGGGCGCCAGGCCCTTGTACGTATTTATGTGGTGCTAGCAAAAGGTTTTCATGTAGTATGTTTTCCGCACCCTGTTCTGAGTACCTCTACAGGTGGTCTTAAGATGACGAGGTTGTTGTACATATTTAGACTTTGCTAGTCAGATTCTGCTCCATTCTATGCTCTTTGCCCCTAATATTAGTGATTCTCAGGAGCTTAGGGTCCAATAGTAGTCTGTTGAGATCTTGGGCGTACTATGCGGTTGGTGCCGAACGTGGTTCTGTTAACAGGCTGGTGTTAAGTACAGTGTTCTCCAGTGGACACTGGGTGTTCATTTATATTCTGTTCTACTTTGACTATATTTGCTTTGTGATGGTTCTGAAAGTGGTCAAGTTGGTCCCATCATATGTAAAAAATCCCCTTGTAAATTTTATCTAGTGCCAGGTGGCACCTTGTATTCCTAGTTGAAGGCCCAACAAATACCCACCTCATTTCCCGGACGGCACATTAGTTCTGATATCTTCACCTCAACGTCTGGATTATGCGCCCCCTTTTTGCCCTTTTATTTCTCCTCTCCACCGCTTTCCCAGTAACACCCTTCTGTTATCACCCCCACCCTCCTCCGCCTCATTTTCCCACCATTGCCACCACTCGAGTTAAGGATGGAACTAATTGCTACAAAATCATTTTTCCTCCCAGCCTGACTAAAGCTGCCACAAAACGATTGAAGCATAACACTATTGAACGTTTCCCAGATTCCCTTTTGGTTGATCAATTTTACAATGGTCGTCTTGGGAGGCTCAAAAACGATTTCATTTTCTTCACTCACGACACCCCCTCTTGGTCCACCAGCTTATACAATTCCCTTAACGTCACCTCCTCCTCCTCTATCCCTCATGGGAAACAACTAAAAATGTCTCCCTCTGCGCGTTTCAACGGTTACCTCACTATCTCACTCTATAACAACGGTACTGTCATGATCCAAGGCAAAGACACCGGTCTCTCGCTCTTTGACCACCTCTTCTCCTCCCTACTCCCCTCCTCTGCGACCGGATTTTCCCCTGACTCTCCTTCTAGCTCCACCCATTACTCCCTTTCTCCTACCCCGACCCCCCTACAATCCAATTGGCTGCACTCTCGAGAAGCACAGGTCGGTCCTCTTCCCTCCCCCTCCCCTGTGACCTCCTCTCCTATTCCTCCCCCTTCACAGTATGCCCCCTCCCACATCACTTCAGCCCTACCTCTAGCTAATACGCTCCTCGTCCAATCTGCACCATCCCAGTACTCCAATCTCTTCTCCTTCCCCATTTTCCTTCCAGTCACCCCTTTTTAGTCCACCTCTCCTTCAACCTTCTCCCCCAGTGTACGTTCCCTACGCTCCCCTTATCCCTTCTTCCATCCCTCCTTTCCACCTCCTCCTCCCCTCGTTATTCACCCGAATTTCTCCACAATCCCACTGCATCTCTATTCTCCCTCCCACTCCTCCAGCAATGCTGTGCCACTCCCTTTCCCCCCTTGGTAACCCTTTCCATTTCCCTCCCTCGGGTCCAGCAGTACCACTTCCTTTCCCCAACTTCCCTTTCTCTCAACCCCCCCACTCTGCCAGAGTTCCCTCACAGCCACCTCTCCTAGCTGACATGCCCTCCACAACCACCTCACCTCTTTTCCTCCCAAACCTCCTACATTCCCATGACTCCACACAGTCCTCCCCTCTCCTTCTACCACACCGCCGTGTTCCGCACCCTTCTCCCCCTAAATTTGTCCTTAATTACTCCCCTTCTTGCAACACCAACAAAGACAACTCTCCCCTAACCTCCGATTCACTAACTCCCGCTCTCAACCTCCACCTTTCCCCACTTGTGAACCCTACACCCCAACTCACCTCCTGTCCCCCCACCTCTCCCTGCCTTCCACCACCAATTCCGACCCCCCCTGTTTCCATCGAGCCACCCAACCTTCCGTGCTCTGCCTTACTCTCTCTGGAAAATAAGCTAGGTTCGCTTATCACCTCCATCTCCCAGCTGCCATTTCACTTTTAAGCTCTAAGATTTTCACCTTTCCTTGCACCTCTACTCCTTCCCAACTTCCCACGAGATGCACCTCGCCCCCTCACCCCAATATAGCCAAGCTCAACCTGTCATCTGCAAACTTCGTTAACTCACACAAGCCCTTGAACGCCGCCTTTCTTCAACCTTCATACCCTAGCAACCCTACTATCTACACTATTCCGACCATCTCCTCTGTCAGAACTAAGCATCCACCTAAACCCTCCTGAGCATCCCCGCATAAGTACAACATCCAGATCACCCATCAGAGCCCAAGTGCACCTGTCACCAAAACAGTCTTGACAGAGCTGCACTGTCTACTCCACAACTGCAGATCTGCAGTAAAACAGACTTGAAATCTCTGATACCATCACCCATCACAATATTGACATGCTCTTCCTCACAGAGACCTGGTTCAAAGATACCTCTCACTCTGTTTGATTTCCTATTACCCACAGGCTATTCTATATTTAGGAATGATAGATCTTGGACCTCATTATTTCTAAAGCAGGCATGCTTTCTATCACTACCCCTATTCATGTAGATTGGTCTGACCACCTCCTCATCCCATTCTCTCTTCAACTATCACACTCTATAACTCTTGGCCAACCCAAGAGGGCTATCTCCTGGTTCCGTGATGCAAAAAATATTGATGTCAGTCCCCTCTGTGAATCAGCTTTGTTATCTCTTCCAAGGCTAGACCCGAACCTAAATGTTGACGAACTCACCTCCCAATGCCTCACAGCTCTTGCAGCCAAAATCAATACCGTCGCTCCACTCAAAAGCAAAACGATAAGGCCCACTCCCTCAGCACCTTGGTTTAACAAATCCCTCTATTAAGAAAGGAAGCAGCTAAGATTCCTGGAGAAACAATGGAGGCAAGTGCCCTCCACTGATAACTTGGCCACGCTTCGCTCAGCAAGATCCAAGTACCACAAGCACATCTTCCTTGGGAAAGCGGCGCACTTCAAAACCCTCCTTGACTCAGCCACAAATAGACCCAAAAAACTATTCGATCTCTTCAAGATTCCTAACTATTCCCCATCAGCCTCCAAGTTGGAGGATTCTGCAAAGAGAGCAGCGGATTTCGCTATTTTCTTCGATGAAAGAGTGAAATCACTTGTGGATCGGGTCGCTCATCCTACCCCTCCAGAGGAGTGCAATTCCTTAGCCATTTGGCAGAACTTTGACCCCATATCTGAAGATGCCCTTCTCAAGTGCATCCGCGAAACAAAGCCCTCCAACCATTATCTGGACCCCATCCCCAGTGCCATTGTCATTGACTTCTATACCCTTTCCCTTTCCTATTGGACCACTCTGGTTAACCTCTCCCTCTATCAAGGCTCCCTTTCTGTCTCCTTCAAAACTGGGCAGGTCACCCCTCTGCTTAAAAAACCAACTGCTGATGCGACTGACCGTAACAACTTCCGCCCCATCACTAACTTACCCTTTCTTGCAAAGATCACAGAAAGATGTGTAGCGAAACAACTCTCTCGTCATATCAAGGACAATGATCTTCTTGCCAATTTCCAGTCTGGCTTCATTCAAAACTGCAGCACTGAAACAGCCCTGCTGCAAGTGGTTGATGATGCGCTGAGGATACTCGACTGGGGGGGGGGGAGGGGGTCTTGCCTTCCAATTCTCCTTGACCTTTCTGCAGCCTTTGACACTGTCAATCACAACACCCTCCTCAACATTCTTCAACAGAGAATGGGCATGGAGGGCACTGTGCTTAAATGGTTTGCTTCCTTCCTCTCTGACAGATCCCAAATGAGCGAACAGTCTTTCATCTCCTGTGGCGGTAGGTCAAGGTGTTCCTCAAGGCTCTATACTTGCACCCACATTGTTCAATCTCTATTTAGAACCACTGGGAAATCTCCTAAGTAAATCCGGGATCCACTATCATCTCTATGCAGACGACACTCAAATCTACCTCAAGGTTGCCTCCACTCACGATCTCTCTATCCTAAGCTCTACTCTCGACTCCATTCAAAACTGGATGTCAACTCATCAACTGATTCTGAATCCCTCCAAAACTGAATTCCTTCTCCTCTTCTCCTCCTCCCCGGTGCAATCATGGATGGATCAGATGAATCTACTTAACAATAAACCCATCATTGTCGACAGTGCAAAATCCCTTGGTGTCATACTCAACAAAAAACTCAATCTAATCTCCCACATCAATTCCATTTCTAAGTCTGCTCGATACCAACACAGTGAGAATCTGGAACTCCTTTCCGCCTCAGCTCCGGACCACCGCCTCATCACAGGCCTTCAAAAGGGACCTCAAAGTTCTCATCCTCCAAAGACACCTCCAAAAGTAATTCACGTCCTCTCTATTATCTGAACCAAGACCTCCCATTACTGAAAATTCTACTCTCCATGACTATGGAAGTGCCTTCCCAATGTGTTCTTGTGGTTGGAGTGTTTGCCATTTATTGCAGTATTATCCTTGTACTTGTGTTTGGTAATCTTTTGTAACATGCACACACCACTTTTCCCCATTAACACACGGTTTGCTACCTCTCACATTTTGTTTGCCTTTGATACTTGCACAAGTGCCACCATTGCCTACGTAACGTTTGTTCTTGTGCCTGAGTGTCTAGCATATATTGCAGTATTATACCTCTAATTGTACTTTGTTTTCTCTTGTAACCTGCACACTAGTCACTTTGTCCTCCTGTGCACTTTTTGCTACCTCCGGGTAAAGTCTGCGCTATATAAAAATGCATAAATAAAATAATCTAACAGATGCCCCTTGCATCGATACCAACCATACCGCATCTGGCTGTAAGCTGCTCAGTGCTTCTGCTGACTGGGACTCAACAGTGCGGTGACACATCCAAGCCTGACCGTAGCTCTTCAACTAGACTCCCACACAAGAGCCCTCCACCAAACCAGTGGCCTAAAACTTACGCCCTGGAGGCAGTTGCGAATGAACTGCAAACAACTCCTAGGCATTCTCTACCAATGTTGTAAAAGGAGTTTCTGGTTGTCTTGGGTATGCACCTAAGCCTGACCGAGCCCACCACTCTAGTCAGGAGAAGGGAGTACCCGCTTAAACTAACACCTCCCCACCCCCTAGGTGGCTCGGCAGAGCCTTGGCTTATCCCAGAGGCAGTGTACATTTTATGTGCCAACTGCACTGCCACAGTGGCACACAAGGCACACTACAGAAGAGACTCCATACCAGGTTATTTTAATTATCCTTCGTATCGTCCATAAAAGAGAAACTTAGTTCCATCTGCCCTTAAAACCCTGTGCTTCCAAACCTAACCGGGATTACATAATTCACTAGGTCAGTCAGGCCACGGTCCTTGGGATTAGTTAGCACAACCCAGTAGCTACTGGTAGGAACTGTACTTGGCATAAGACCTTATGCATCCACTCAATCAGCAGTGTACCCTACTAACACTAGTAGCAGGACGCATATCATATTTACCTCCTGCCTAACTTCGGCATCACAGACATCACCCCTTACTCTCACTCCAACTAGGGTGACCGCCACAGCAGCTCATTCCCTCTGCCCCCGGCCTCTGTCCATGTGTGACGGCATCGTGCCCAACAAACCGGTGGTAGTTTGCGAACCAAACGAGCTGTGGACCAACGACCCCCTGCTCACGCCGAAAACCAAAGACGAGGAACCGCGGCCCACGAATCACCACAGGTGGGGTCTGCCTCAGATTGCAAAACTGTTCATAGATCATTTTATAAAACTGGTCCCTTTGCAAGGCGCTCTGACACAGTCAGGTGGAGTTCCCGCTATTGAATGTCGCATAGAGTATAGCAATACATCACTGACCACGCAATACCGAGGAAGGGGGGCTGCCGCGCCCAGCAAGCGCAACCTGCACCGTGAGGGTGGCTTCCCCGGAGAGACAAGGCAGCAGGGAACACAGCCCGCCACATGCAAAGCGGCCCCTCTGGGCACACTGGCAAGTCCTGTCTACGCTGCCTCAAGTGCTGCTTGGAGCGAACCCAAGACCCAGCATCTGTTGGGGATCTGACTGCAGTGTCCCGGCTTTCACATTGTCGGAGGCGAATCCGATAGTCTCTGTGCCGATAGCTGGGGACACAAAACAGGCCCCAATGCAAAATTAGAGCAACCCTTTGTGCTCCCCTCCTGGGGAAAACACGCACAATGACCACCGCAAACCCTGAGAACCCAAAGGGGAAGCCCTCCCCTGCTAAGGTAACTCAACTGAACCGGACAGACCCGCACTGAGCTGCCGCCGCAACTTTCCTAGTCTCTTGCAAGGTGCAACGACTTGCTAGGTGTTAGGGGCAATAGTAAGGCACCAGCAGCCGCTCCACTTAAAAGCGGGGAACACTCGCCCCACAAGGATGATAGACAACTTGTGTCCAGCACGTGAAAGCACGAGGAGTATAAGAAATGCTGACAGGCACAGGCCCCAATACACACCCCACTGAAGGCAACTAGTGTCCCAGGGATTAGCCCATAATACGGGATGAGGAGCTAACTCAGGACATGCCCGGGGAACCGGCAAGCCACCAGGCTGCGCCCCATGGTGACCCAGGCAGCAATACCGGTGGTAGATATCACATGGCTATACAATCAAGCTATTCATTAATTGACTTGGAGAAAAGCTAAACCTAAACAAGACATGTTAACTAGTTAACATCTTAACAAGACTAGTCCTATACCCATCGGTAGGAGCAGCGAAAGTGACACTGGGCCGATCCCGCAACCGATGCACAGAAGGGGTGCGGAGTAAATTGCCCACAACACTCCTCGCCCCGTGATCCCCACCGCGAGGTATGAGTAGGATGCAAAGGCTGCAACTCTAGCTCGGGCACTCCAAACAGTACCCCCACACCCAGGGTGCACCCGGCGTCGATGTCCCATCCTGAGTAGTCTCCACCCACCTGTGAGCAACCAGACAACCGTTCCCGTGCAAAATCTCCGCGTCCCTGCTGCATTGGCAGAGTTTGGCCTCTAACATGTGCCCGGGCCTCCACGCAGGCGCTCCCGGCGCTACACCAAGAAGCCGTAACTACACCATACCCTTGTGGACTGTGCAGTGTCTGGCACAGTGACAGGAGGACCCTCACCTCCAACTCAACCCACAAGCAGTGCTTTAAATGGAAAAAAATAAGTGCAGGTACTCTCCAAAAGGAGCAGTGGGTGGAGTTTAGGGCGTGGCTAATGGGGGGAAGGGGCGGGGTTAGCTTTTTGACCGTGCCAGGGTTGTATGCACGAAATCTGCATGCATTTTATCAACCGCCTAAGGATTACATGCTGCTTCAGCCTGCCTTAAATCGAACTGGTGGCCTACAGCCCACTGAGCCATCTGTCCAGTACTGGTACTCTTTTGTAACATGCACATGTCACTTTTCTCTTGTAACATACTGTTTGCTACCTCTTATATTTTGTTTGCTTTAGATACTTGTGCAAGTGCCACCATTGCCTCATGTAACGTTTGTTCTTGTGCTGGAGTGTCTGCCATTTATTGCAGTACTATGCCTCTACTTGTACTTGGTATGCTTTTGTAACCTGCACACATATCACTTTTTCCTCCTGTAATGTATCATTTGCTCATAATTGTCACTTTTGCCTCATGTAACTTAATGTTTGCTTTTGTAACCTGTTCACTTGTAATGTTCTCCTCATGTATCATTACTGTTCCTATTGTGAAGCGCTCTGACACCTTCGGGTAAAGTCTGCGCTATATAAAAACGCATAAAATAAATAAACAAGTCTCTCCTGGAACATATGTAAACCGGAGTTAGGGCCAGAGCTGACAAAGTCTGTGCTGGGGAACCAGGTGCCAATCTCCACATTTTTGATTGGTCTTAAGGTCTGTCCTAGGTCGATGAAATAGGAATCAGCGAGTGTGGAAGTGTGCAAGAAAGCAATTCAGATGCGTGGCGACTGTAAAAGCCTTCCCATACGTTCTTTTGTTATGTCCTGAATAGTGCCTCCCACCGCCACCCATTAGATTTTACCGCCCCCTCTTAGCGCCCACTGTGAAAGATCTTTTGATAAGCAAATGTCTCAGCAGACACACCCCTGCTCTGATTTACAAAGCAGCTCACGCTGGGTCCTGGTGACGAGCTCCATTGATTGATTCTGTGCAGTGCTTGCAAGGTGCTGCAGTAGCATAACTTGAGGGATAAAGGGAGTGCGCTGCCTCGGTTAAAGTCAGATTCCCATGAGTACCGGTACTCTCTTTCTTCTAGAAAAAAGTGCCGGTACTCAAGGGGAGAAAATGGAAAAGTGCCGGTACTCGGTACCGGTGAGTACCGGCCCATTTAAAGCACTGCCCACAAGCATGAGCAAAAGGGGGGCAACACCCCCAACGACAACAACTGCGCAAACACACTGGGCAATGAGTGCCTCGCGCACCCATATTAGCGGGATAGGAAGTTCAGAACGGCGGTTTCATTTAAATTAACAGCCCTACTCTTCTAGCCTTATCACTTGTGGCAAACTGCACCAAGAACGTGTGCCTTGGCCTACGTCTGTCCTAGTCACCCAACAGGACAGTTGGCCCTCAAACCTAGTTATCTTGCACCAGCTCTGAAAGCTGTCCCTGTTCCAGTGTAAACATTGCCTGCATCAGAAGTGGGCCGGAGCAGCGTTCTCCAAGGGGCTGATTGGATATGGGCATTTGCTCAAAGGCCAAAGAGCTTCTGGCATCATTCCTGTCCAATAGAACACAGGCAGTAACATTGGGCGCATTTCAATCCCCTCAGCTCGCCCTCCCATGTGGCGTCCCGCAAGGCTCATCCCTAAGTCCGACACTCTTTAACATCTATGTGTCGGACTTAGCAAGGGTGATTAAGAACCACCGGATGAGCCTTACCTCCTACGCCGACGACACCCAACTGGTGATCGCTATTAAGAACAATGGTGAGGAGGTTGCCGCCAGATTCCAAGAAGGCATGCTTGCCATCAAGGAATGGATGTCGGAAAACTGCCTGCGCCTCAACTCGGAGAAAACCGAGGTAGTGATCTTTGGAAATTTATCACCACAGTGGTCCACTCTTTGGTGGCCGACACCCCTCGGAGCCCCTCCAGAACCAGTAAAAAAGGTCAGGAACTTAGGCATTATATTTGACGACAATCTTAATTTTTCCAACCATGCCAACCAGGTTGCGTCGTCTGCTTTCTACAAGCTTAAGATAATTAAAAAAATCCTGCCCTATCTTCCGGAGAGTGCTAGGAAAACAGTGGTGAGCTCCTTAGTTCTCTCTTCACTCGACTACTGTAATGGACTGTTTGTAAACGCCCAGGCAAGGGTGGTGGCCAAACTCCAGCTTATACAAAATGCGGCCGCAAGGCTACTAGCTGGCATTCCTAAGTTTCAGTCCACCAGGCATGCGATTAGAAATCTCCACTGGCTAACAGTGAGAAATCGCATCAGATTCAAGACCCTGTGTCTCACCTACAAAGCTCTCAAGGGTCTTGGACCAGCCTTTCTCAAACGAAAACTTCAATACTATTCACCAAAAAGATCCTTACGCTCCGAACATAGTCACCTACTGGTAGTGCCTCGTACCAGGACGGTGACATGGGGTGACAGAAGTTTTACCAATGCTGCAACCAAACTCTGGAACATGCTCCCAAAGGAAATAAAACTGGTACCATCGTTATTTCAGTTTAGAAAACTGGTAAAAACTTGGTTATTTGACCAATAATCCGCTCAGAAACAATACGTTTGAAGGAAGATACCACCTTATTCTGGGATTTTCAGCAAAATTATAGCGCCAAGACACCCACGGGTAAACGCCGCGCTTTATAAATTTTTAAAATAAATAAATAAATAAATAAATATCCCTTTCACCGTAACTGCGGGCGCAATGTCCCCACGCGGCGCTGGCAACCGTATTTGGAGGTTCTGCTGTCTTGTCCCAGACGCACGCTGAGGTATGAACTTAGTTATATAAAGACCGCACCAAACGCATAGTTCAAAACAAATAAAAGACAATAGCAACACTCTCTCTCCTCTCTTAGCCAAAGTGAGCGACAATGCCACCAGTAGCCTTAGACCCTTATGCATCGCAGTATAACTCGGTTCAAGTGACCAGTATTCCCTCTTGTCGAACTAGACTGTACTGCATGGCAAGCCCTATTCACTGGGCACCCTGACAGACAGCCAAACCTCGCTATATAAAGGCATGTCTTAAAGTGGGACTAAACCACGCTGCGAAGAGATCATCCACCTGACAATCCGCCTGCCCTGTGCTGCTTTGAGCCATTTTACCGGCTGAGGATAGGGTCCCACGTGCGCTGGGTCATACATCAACCATACACCCTAGTCTCAAATTCCACCAGGGAGCAGGCACAAGTATCTCTCTATTACTTATAAAAGTAACGGAGGGTCTCCCAAACCGGCTTTCTTCCAGACCGGCAAACATGAACACGCTGCGTGATTGAGCGCAATCAAACAAGCGCTCGCCTCTTGAATACCAGGGGATCGAACACAGGCCCTAAGAATTATTAACAGATTTTCTGCCTATCGTGCTAAGCAGGCACGAGCAAAAGGTCCCCTAAAACCGGCACCCCCCCCCCTCGGCTCCGTGCCACAGCGCCATACATTAGCATACCACCTGCAGACCCAGTCGTGTTTTACCTGATGTAACATAAACATCCGCTGTATTATCCGAAGGCAGAGCGTGATTGTCAGAGCGCTGCCGGTCTGGAGCCCCGATTTTTAAAAAGCGAAAGTCAGCCTTCTCATGTCCCCTTATTTAAAGACCCTTTCTGCCTCCTTTTTCCTCCATTGGACTGTCTCTTAAAAAGTGGAGTATCGCTAAATATGCGCCTACACCCACCACAGGGCGGCAATACAAAAGGACTGGATGTGTTGTATGCCATAGATCTGGGAAGTCTTCTAACAATCCCAGATAACTCAAGTAAACTTCTACACTACAACTTCCACTCTGCAAACTCACCGCTCCCCCTCCCCCCACCCCCTCAGAACACGCCAGGACCGAGCCCCACGTGACCATGGCACACACAAGGGGGAGGGGAAATGCCGCCAAACACCTGACCCGACGCTTGGGCGGCACTTAGAGGCCTGACAGGACAGTGTCTAACCTCGCTGCCCACACGCCACCAGACCGTGGGCCGATGTGGAAGAACCAACTACACCTGCAATGCTTTCTGCGGCTTGGGGCATGATGACCCGTCTCTTACTGACACTTCTCCAAGGCACTCATCCACCTGCTTAGCGAGGTCGGGACCTCTGAGCATCCAGACCAACTCGACTTCCTGCCCTTTCTTGCCTCGCAGTGCAGAGGTCACCCAGCCCCAAGCAACACCTCAAACACCCTTCTTGGTCAGTCCGAGCCCAGTGCACAAACTGTCCGGCCTCGCTCAACCCTGGCCAAGATGATCAGTGACAACCAAGGCCCAAACTGTCTTCCCTACCTCCAACTCCCCTCTCACGACGACGACCCCCTGGTCCCGGGTACATGAAACCTGAGACGCGCTGCAGACGCAGCGTATCCAACGGGGGGAAGGAGACTGCAACAACGCAGTCCACGAGACAACCTGTCACGACGCACCCAATGTGACGCCCTTAGCACGGTCTTTCAGGGTGGCCCACCTGCGGGGTCCGCGGGCAGCCGCAGATTAGATTGTTTGCAAATGGGAAATATTTTCTTGGATGTCCTTTTCACTGCTGTTTCTCAGTTTTTTTGTAGCTTTGTAGCGTCCCATTTTCTGCCTCAGAGCAGACATTGCTACAGTGAAAAGTGGAAGCAGTTTGTCTCCCATGAAAATCAAAAAAATCATAACCAGCTGCCATTGGTAGGGCTGTACAGACCTTTTATTCCATCGGGCAATTCCCTGGCTGGCTGAAGATCCTGCAGCTGTCACTTTCCCACCTCCTTGAGGGTAATTGCAACAGGCACAGGAGGCTTCAGGAGAAAGAAAGAGATGGAGGGAAGGAAGAGCACGGTGGGGAGAAAGCGATCAGAGTTGGAGAAGAGAGATAGGAGAGAAGATGAGCCAGAGAATGAATAGGAAGAGAGAAACTGTGCTAGGAGGTGAGTGGACTGGTTTGAACATTTTTGCGAGGGCTGCTTTTGGTTTTGCAGTCCAGCCCTGGCCTTTGGTTGCAGTTTGTGAGCACCAGCATTTATGTTTCCTTGTCCCACTTTGATCCAAAGGTAGAAAGAGTAGGGTTGTAAAAAAGGAAGGAGGAAGAGAAAAGTAAGGTAGGAAAGAAGTGACAAAACGGGAAAACGGATAAAAAAGCATTTGCAAAGGGTAAAGAGGGAGAGTGTGGGGTACTGGAAGATGAGTATGAGTAAGAATCATGACTGGGCAGTCTTGGTATTTGGAAGCACTGGTATTTAATGTATGTAATGAAATGTATAGGGTGGAAACCTTGCTGAAATACACTGGAGTGCTGTGCTCTAAAGCAAGACAGGATGCAAGATCTTGTTCAAATGCCTTGACTGAGGAGAGATGAAGTCACGTGAACGTGACCTAGATATTCGAGGGAGCACCTGTTGACACATTGTATGCTTTCTTTGACATTATATATATATATATATATATATATATATATATATATATATATATAAATATAGTTCTTTACTGAATTGTTGGAGTGAAGGTGTAAACTTGTTGTCTTAAGATTTTGTGCTATATTCTTGGCATGTAACTAAAGATGGCTTACCTCTGTAGATGTTTTGTTAAAAAGAAAAATGGTCCCTTCAACTAATCATCCACAGAGTACTTGATCTACAATGAATGTAAATAAAACTTTTACTTTTAAGATCATAAGGCTGCAATAGTCTCATCGAAAATAAGTGAAAGGAAAGTGCTCAATGCTCGCACATCACACACTGTGATAGAAAAACACATTACTGTGCAAAACATTTAGTTGTTATCCATAGGTCCAGAGCAAAGAAATAAAAATAGTTCATTTGTAGGCTCTTAGGATATGTTATGATGCCAGAGGAGAGATCACAGAGGAAGAGGAAGATTTGTTCAGGAACCACTCTCCAAAACTTTTACGGCTCCCTCACCACTTTCAAATGTCACCAGCCGCCACTGATGTGAGCTGCTTTGTGTGGGGATGTGTTCCTTGTGAAAGTGTAGAAAGCTGTTAGTCTGTAAAATTAGATAAATGGCTGAGGTGGGCTCACCCATTCTGTATGCTGTATGTGAATGATACAACAGACCAGTTCATTAGGAAGACTAGTGGAAAGCCCTTATATGTATATTATAGATGTCATTTTAGAAAAATGAAAAAGTCTTGGCTAACGACAGACATAAAAACAAATTGCAAAAATATGTTTAGGTCTCAATTATTCCTAGTTCTGTTCTGAGCTCGAGAAGATCATGTCAGGACATGAAAAAAGCGGAAACGGTTTCAGCAAAGGAGCGCCACAGTATTGATGTGGTGTATGCCCTCAGGCTGTATGCTGTAGTGGGCAGGGAGTAAAATGTGAATTCCTTAACAGCTGACCAGTGGATGAAGAGGGCTGGCTGAAAGCCTCTATAAGTAAGTATATTAGACATATAACTTTTATTAAAATAGAAAGGTCTTAACTAATGCCTGACCTAAAACGCGGTTTATAACATACAACAATGTCTCTAAGGGTATTAGTTATGGTCAATGTAAAGCAGCCCAATTAATTGCTGTAGTCTGATACTGCTGACCTAAAAAGCTGGGCTGTATGGGGTGGAGGATCAAATAAACTAGATCGGGAGCTATTGGGAAACTGTATGGGGAGTGCAGTTGAGGGGGCTGTGGTTGTTTGAGGGGGATGCAGAAGACGAGGGCAAGAGTGATACAATACATACATTCCCATTGAGCAAACCACAGTAACAAAGAAACACTCAGGTGACTGTGTGCCTCAAACAACTTCTGCATCATGCCAATATGCCATTACTTCAGTAAATGCATATTTAGATAGATATCAACATAAATCTATTACAACTGCTAGACTTGCACAGCAAGGTAGACTTTAGATCTCCTTACTCGGTGAGTAGAGTAAACTAATGTGATATGAGCTCTGGTGGTATTGAAAAACAGAGTGGAAGAGCTCCACTAAATCCAACTCTTGAGTGTGTGTAGTTTTTGTGATGGGTATACTCTAACACTTAATTATTGTATCTCTGACTGTACACTTTTACTGGTGAGAACTTGAACTTCATATTATGAGCACTCCGAATGAAAGCTCAGTGGAACGGGGTGAAAAGGGGGCCAAGGGCAGAACAGAAACTGGTGAAAGGAGCAGGGAGGCCGGCTTGTGTAGCCGCCATCAAGAAGAAACAGAAATGTTTGAAGATGGTTCCACTTGGAATAAAAGTTTTAGTGGCTCCATTTATAATAAATACATTCTAAGACTGTTGACTTTCGAGTAAAAGCTTAAATAGCTGTGTCTAAGAAAGAGTTGTTATGCTGTAGTAATCTAGCTTTCATTGATAGATTACACATTAGGTGTTCAGAAACATTTGGCTCGTTCCGCATGTAGGTACTTTAGTTTTATACAATTTTCACATAACCCTCCTAGCATTGACAACTGAAACAGGGATTAAGGACATCACTTTGGGTGGCATAAACCAGTTTAAGACTAACAATAGTCAGATTTTCTTTCTTCACAGGTGTCAATCTGCATAAACCTTGGTGGAAATTAGTTTGTGAGGAATTTCATTTTTGGACAGGATAGAATGTTTAAAAACCCGATGAGTTGGGGGGGGGGGGAAGGGGCTTGGCTAGCGATCGGCGAAAATGGCCGCAGCCTAAGAGGGCTCCAGGGACCGCTGCGACAAACCCAGTAATCCTGAACTCTGCGCCGTGGAAATTAGCAGCGGAAGCACCATAATACCTCAGGCGGCGGCTGTGGAAGTCTGGGTGAGAAACAAGCAGCCGATGCTTTCAGCGGTCAGGGGAAGAGCAGCGGCCTAGACCCTGTGGAGAAGCCGGGGCTCAACTAATTGCGACATCAGCCAGTGGGCTGGGCGCGGTCGGCGGTTCGCGCTCCTGGCCTCGGGCGAACTTTGGCCACAGAAACCCCGCAACGAGGACGCATCTCGGCATCGACCGGAAGGACAACAGAGTGCGGGCGAGGCTGGGACCACTGTGGGCGACGAGGCAAAATCGAAGAAGCGCCTCAGGAAAGGGGGAAAAACGCAGAACTCCAGCGCCTATGCTGAAATAGTCTGTTCGGGACGTGAGGCAGAGACGCAGTGTGAAGGTATCAGCGGTCTGACGGGGGCAGGAGGAACCGGGCATGCCGGGTAGCAAGAATATCCCCCTGGGAGAAGGTGACACACTCTGGGGTGGCGGCTGACCACAAACATGCAGGAAAAGTGACAACTGCCCAATGAGGAAGCTGCTGGGCTCACATCCATAGTGCATACAGTGCAAGCCGGACACCCACGGGCTCACCCTAGCAGCCCGTGGGATAAGTACCATGGGGGAGAAGTTACATCCTTACAGGGGCACAGAAGGGCGCCAAGGACAAGAGCGACGAGCACCCACTCCCTGCACTGATTAAGTAAGGGTGGTGAGTGACCAGTGCTGCCCCGCCCCCAACTTGCTGTTTTTACATACTGCTCAGGTGAGATTTCCCGCACAGCATTGGGAGCACAATGGCCGGCAGGGGACCGAGGGCGGTGCAGAGCAACCACATAGATAAATACGCCACCACCAGGGAACACAAGGAGGCACCTGAGGCGACGTCGACCGCCACAAACAGTCAACAGCCGAAGCCACCGAAGGAGGTCACCTTACACAATGTAATGTCCGCACTACAACTTATGCAAAACTCTATTGGCACCATATCGTGCAACATAACTTTACTTCGGCCGACATCTCCAAAATGAGCACGAGAGTGGCGGAGGTCGAAGCCACTACGACAACCCCATCAACAGACACGGCCACCCTGCAGTGACAGGTACGACAACCAGAAGCTACAACCAAGCAGTTGGCGGAGAAGCTGGATGACCAAGAAGGGCGATCGCGACGCAAGAACGTCCGCCTGGTAGGTGTGCCAGAAAGTGTCAAGAGGCCAGCTCTGGATCTAGTTGTGGAAGAACTGATTCAATCCCAATTGCAACCACAGGGACTCTTGAAATTCTTCTTGGTGGAAAGAGCCCACCGAGTGCTGGGCGGATGACCCAAGCCGGGAGCCCCCGCGGCCTATCCTGGCGCGCATATTCAACTTAAGAGATCGGGACGTGATCCTACAGGCGGCTCAGGTCGGTCCCCCCTCTGCGGATTGATGACTGTGAGGTGACCCGGACTACACAGCTACAGTCACTAAACAACAGCGCAATTTTACACAAGTCAAGAGAGAGCTCTGCAGTAGAGAACTAAAATATGCAATGCTCTTTCTGACAAAGTTAAGAGTCGAAGCAAAAGGTAAGAGCTGGTTCTTTACATCGCCGAAAGAGGCGCAAGACTCGCTGGAGGGCTTGCGCCCTGCCAAGGGGCACAACAGACGGGAGGCCGGAAGAAGACAACAACACTCGCAGGCTGATCAGCACGAGGAGACGGAAGGATCACCAGTAATGCGCACAGATGCAGGACACAGGAGTGGAGCTGAATGACGCCCTGAAGGAAACACCTCTACGATACGAGAGGCATCCTGCGAGCTACTGAAACACCAAAATGCTTCTTTACAGAGTGCCGGAGCCCACCCACTAACGTGCCAGCAGGCTGTAAAGCGGAGTCAAAATCATTGACCCTACAGACTATATACAAAGAACACTAGACTCAATTATGAGATGACTGGTGAACATTACACCCCAGAAGAGGAGGACATACGGTGCGGATTACATGTCCTAGATTGAACAGCTGTATCGGGGTGATGCGGGGGTCACGGAGCGCCTCTTCCCCCTCAGGCAAGTCCACAGTTATGGGGTTCAACCACTCTGCTAAGTTGGGGAGGCGGGTAGTTCTAAATCCGCTAGGCAGGGAGGCTGGGAGGGGAGTGAGGGGACGGGATCAATTAATGACCAGGTTATTGGATATGTTACAAGTCTTTTGTTGTACGATTATCAGACGAATTGCTTTAAGGTATTACATGGCATGCAGGTCTGAAATAGCTCAGTATAGCTTTACTACAACCGATAACTATGACAGACACACACCAAGGTGACAGGGACGGCGCCCTATGCCGCAAACCGCCGAGTGGCAAGGCCCCTCACTGACAGTGATTTCATGGAACGTAAATGGGTTAGGGGACAAAATTAAACGTGGGTTGGTGCTACAATATCTCAAACTGAAGACTCCAGCAGTGGTGCTCCTCCAGGAGACCCACCTACAAGGAACGACAGTGAAGGCTTTAGAGCACTGGGGCTTTCAGATGGTAGTAAACTCAGACTTCACCTCTGGCTCTAGTGGAGTTGGGATCCTTGTCAACAAGCGATTTCCCTGATAGTAACCGGGTCCCATCATGACAATCGGGGAAGATTTGCGGCACTCTCATGCCAGTGGGATGGTAGGCTGTACAATCTCTTGTCAGTATACATACCGCCGACGCTACATCAGATTGCCTTCCCAGATCTCGGGAGGTTTCTGCTTACTCTCCCCCATGGGGAACTAATTATTGGGGGGGATTTCAATGCCACCATGAATACAGACATTGACTGGCAGCCCCCAAGAAACCCAAGTAGCTCCACTCACAGACTACGGGAGTTCGTGGACGCGCTGGGACTGCTGGGACTGCTGGACCTATGGAGGACTAGACACCCAGAAGACAGGCAGTTCACATTTCATTCAGGGAAGCACAATAGCCTATCCAGACTCGACTACATCTTTACTTTGGCAACAGGGATACTCGGTTTAGCGGAGATCAGACACTTGCCCAGAGGTATATCAGATCACTCCCCAATCCTAATAACATATGCACCATATGCCCCACAAAACCAGAGGTTGTTCCCGATCCGCTCAGGATATCTCAAGGATCGTAAGATAAGTAAAGACCTCATTGAGGCGACAAAATGCTTTTTTGAAGAAAATCAGCACTCTGTCTCCTGTCCTACAACCCTATGGGAGGTGTACAAAACGGTGCTCAGAGGACATGCTATCTCCCTAATTACGGGTCATCAGCGAGAGCGGCAAAAACACATGGATGGGCTGGAATTAGAGGTCCAAATGCCCTGGCAGCCAGCACTACTGAGGAGACCGCAAATAGGCTACACTTGGCACAGAAGGAATATAAAATATTCACATATGGAGAGGCCGCTACTAGACTGACTAAGACACAACACACGATCTATGAGTAGGGGGACAAAGCAGGCCGCCTATTGACCTGGTTGGGAAAGAAAGAAAGGGCACACAATTGGATAGCTCAGATAAGATCCACCGTTGGGGACCTAGTCAATACACCACACCAAATCACTGAAGTGCTTGCAGACACTACAAGACAATTTATACACCCCTTACCTCTGCAACGGTAGACGAGAACATGGCATTTATACAGGATATACGCATGCCCGCGCTAGGTAGAGGCCATAGCTGCCCTAGATGAAGATATTACACCGGAGGAACTTACACAATTCAATTAGGGCGTTACATACGGTGAAGCGTTGGGGCCCAATTGAGTTTTATAAGCGGGCTGCCACACAGCTTGTACCACACCTACTGGCCATGTACAGGGAAAGTCTAGACAGAGGGATCTTGCCTAAAGACCAGAGACTCGCCACCATAGTCTCGATACATAAGCCCGGTAAGCCGCCACATGAGTGCGCACCCTATAGACTGATCTCCCTCCTGAATGCAGAGGCTAAAATACTAGCTAAGACGCATGCAACCAGGCTGCAACCACACTTTTCAGCGGTGATCCATCCGGATCAGTCCGGCTTTATGCCCTACCACAACATGGTGCTAAACCTCAGAAGGCTACATGGCGTGATGGAACGTAAATCGACCATTGCGGAAAATGCAGCTATACTCTCCCTGGATGCCCGGATGGCATTTGACTTGGTGGAAAGGCCTTTCCTTTTCGCAGTGCTTAGGCGTATGGGATTCGGACCTAAGTTCTGTGCATGGATCCAACTATTATATACGAAGCCAGTGGCACAGGTAGTAGTATACGGCCATTTATCGACGAAATTCCAACTAAGTAGATGGACACCTCAAGGCTGTCCTCTATCGCCACTTCTATTTGTGATAGTACTTGAACCATTGGCGGCATGGATCCAGTAAGGCCTGACTATACAAGGGCTGAAATGGATCGGCGGATGGGAAGACCGCATCTCGCTTTACGCGGATGATACACTACTATATTTAAATTCCCCGGCACTATCCATCAACTGCCTTTTAGACATTTGTGCGGCCTGTGGGCGCTTATCGGGATATACCATCAACTGGGAGAAGTCGCTTCTCTGTCTTGCATGGCCCTCCTCCACGACTCCCGAGTGGGTGTACGCTTCAGATAGTCACGGACGGCTTTAAGTACCTTGGGATATTTATAACACATGACTGCACACAGTTTACGGAACGGACTTTGATACAACCCCTATTGCGATTCAAAAACGATGTCAAGCACTGGCGCACACTACCTTTGACGCTACTAGGGAGAGCCGCCCTTTTTAAGATGATGGCACTCCCACGGTTCTTATACGCACTACAGAATACACCATTCGCTGTCCCTGCTGCCTACTACACTGCGATTAAGGCGGAAGTGACAACCTTACTATGGGATGGGAAAGCGCTCGCACAGCTCTACACAAACTAACCAGAAGCTGGTATGATGGAGGAATAGCTCTGCCTGACATCAAAGTTTACTATTGGGCATCCCAGCTTGTGGCTATTAATCAATGGCTTCACATCCCCCAAGAGGATCCAGCGTTTAGATTATACAGACTCCTACTAGCCCCATCTGGGATCATGGGGGCACTATACAATAAAAAGAAGAGACACAACTTAACAGGTCCAACGTCACATACAATGCGCATATGGTTTGAGGCGCAGAGGGCATTGGGCTGGGAGGGAGTAGTGCAATGGTGGCGGAAAAATCAGTGTATATTCACTGAGGATGTCCGAAAAAGTGGGCGAAGGTTTGGGGAGGCTGGAATGTTTATAGGGGTAATATATGTCAACCCCCCAGGTGGAGGAATCTGAGTCTGATACTAGCATATGAACAGAGGGTGTCAAGGATCCCTTTCCGAATGTATGGCTTCTGGAAACGAGATGTACACAAAAATGATAATAGCACTGATTGATCTGCCTTTTGAAGAGTATGAGAAGGACTGTGAACATACTGCTGGATATGTCTCAGTATGCCATGTACAACTACTGTCAATGCAATACCATAAAAAATGTTCAATAAAAATTGTTTTAAAAAAAACGATGAGTTGTGGCTTGCACTATTGGGTCAGTGGGTCAATGCTTACCAATGCAAGGGATTGGTGTTTGAGACCCTGTGGTGATAGGCTCAAATTCCCATTGGTTTGGTCTGCTTTCATTCTTCAAAGGTGTATAATATAAGAACTACAAAGTGCAAACCTACTCCTGACAACGGCAGACATAAAACTTCTTCCAGGGTTGGGAAAAAAGTGGTTGGAGGGAAAGTAAACTTGCAAACGCTCATGCTAAAATGCAGTTCCCAAATATTTTTTAGGAGTACTAACACTTCCGTAAAGTCTTGTTAATTTGTGAAAGTCGTATATCCTAACTTAATCCAAGGTCATGGGTGCACTTTATGCAATTTCTGCTTTTGCCAATGTTTGTTATAATGGTGAGGGCCTGGCAACTCCTACACCAATAAGGTTTTGCCAAAACAAGTCCCGCATTGACAAAACTAGAAGGCTGACCAACAATTTCAGACCTTTGGCTTAACCAATGCTTGTTTAATTTTATGTTTCCCATAATCTTATTAAAAGTGTTCCACTGATTTTCCATTATGAATATTTTTGAGACATACCAGCGTACATCAACACATTTTACTTAACCCCTTGGGCGCGGCCGTGATTCTGCTCCTGTGCGGCACATTCCGATCGCGGGTGCGGTCATGGCGGCCGGGAGCCGTCATCAGCACACGAGCACTGTGTGCCATGACGGCTCCCGGCCATCATCAGCATGAAAGGGGTTAATGATGCTGCAAAGAAATGGTAACTACATTTTTTCAGATGTTTAGCTAAATGTTTTTGCATTTTTTTTGGTGAACATTTTATTTTGAAAGCAAAGAATCATCAATCTTGCTTTCAAGCTTCTGCAAATATTTGAATCTAATCAGATAGCATTCTGGGAGCATTATACATAGCCTCATATTGCTAAACATTGAAAACGTGTGTACACATTTTTATACTCTTAACCACTGTCAGTAGTACAGTCTGAGTTTACAACATTTACTTAGAGCGCTCACCCTGTTAATGAAGCCTTTGCATTAGATCCATAAATACAAGTTTGAACAGCATTAACACATGGACGCAAAAATATTACCTTAAATGAAGATTTCCCTGATCCATAATGTGGTACTGTAAACTGGCAGCCAAGGGTTTGCACTGTAGAGGGTTGGGCTTATTTGTCCCAAGGAAAAAATACACATGAAAACTTGTTGCCCTCGACCCCAAACAATATGTCCCCGGTCTATAGGAATTTCACATCCCTGCTGTGTATATAGTGTTTGCACAGGGCAGAAAGGGCATTGTGGAGATGGATAAGGAGTGGAAGACCACACTGGCTGCTTCTCCTTTGCTGGATCCACTTGGCTGCTGCAAGCCCAAAATTAATCTTTTCAGGTGGCATATAAATCACAACCCGCAAATTCAGGAGACGATCTGTATCCGGTTTGGCTCATGCTGACCCCCTCTTGATATCCGGGGCTCATAGCCCCGGATATCAAGAGGGGGAGTGATGAGTGCGCTTTACAAATATCCCTGACTTGACTTGGCATAGCAGCAGCGCTACTCTCCTGCTCCTTCCAATACTGCTTCAGCAGTACTTGCACATGGAGCTCCTGAAATCGTATCCAAAGCCCACTGAAATCGCATCCAAAGCCCAACCCCCACCACTCGGCCACTGAGGAACATAAATAGCGACCACGGACTACTAGTAGCAGATAACGCGGTCATCATTTAAGTGTGCTAATGTTGTCACCTGGCAGAAATTTACGTGTCAATATTAGAAGCTGGTAGTTTTTCCATTTAGTTTGAACTTAAAGCAGAAAATATAAGACAACATTACTTTATTCGCAAGAGTAGCATAAATAGAGGTAAACTTCACACAAAAGAATATAGACTATTTTAATCTGACGAAATAGAGTACTATAATGGTAATGGCTACGCAAAGCCCTTGTCAGTTTGTGTTCCTGACAGAAAAACAGGTTATTCTTGCACTTAATAGCTCGTCAACTAAGCTTCAACTCCTTGTATCCCAGCAACTGCAGTTTGTAGCAACAGATGAACAGCGCTAGATGCCACAGCCATCTGCAGTAGGTGCCTTAGCCACCTAGTTATGGTGCTGCTTGGCCCTTACTTGTGTTCGAAGTGCTTTCGAGTGTTGCTGGTCATGAGTGAAAATTAGAAGCTTCGCTCTCCGCTTTATACAAAAAAAATGATTTTTCTTTCTTCACATTACCAGAGAATGCCATTTCCAAAATGTGGCAACGGATTTTGAGATTTGCTCAGTGTTCTCCAGAACCAGTACCCCACAGTATTCCTGCCTTTGCGGCAATACTATCAAGAACCATAAGAGCTGCAGACTACATTCAAAATCGGTCATTAAGGGTTTGTACTTTGTAGATGTAACCATATCGTACAGCAGAGATCACAAAAGCAGGTCAAGAGTAATAACACAGAAATTGGGGGAGGATGGCATTACCACCGCCCGAAAGCCCAAGAGTGGGATGGCTTGACTGACGGAACCAAACAGCAGTGGTATCTCGCCCACATGAGGTCCTTTATATCCTCGTTTCTCTCCTACGGCCGTAGACCCCTTTATATATTGTGC
This sequence comes from Lissotriton vulgaris, assembly GCF_964263255.1. Taxonomy (NCBI): domain Eukaryota; kingdom Metazoa; phylum Chordata; class Amphibia; order Caudata; family Salamandridae; genus Lissotriton; species Lissotriton vulgaris. Next base: position 518,317,193 of record NC_141695.1, on the reverse strand, counting down.
TAGGCTGCTGCACTTCTACTCACTCCAACTCATTTTACGTCTGATGAGTTCTTCTACTTCCCATAGCCCCCAACACATCTGTCTTGAGTCAAGATCCCCCCACATTCCATATTCATCAACTTCGAGAGACACTCCCTGTCAGATGGCCAATTACCCCATCCAGATTTTTGAACTGCATGCTTCTTTCTGGTTCACCAGGTATCCATCCTCCTCCTCGCCAATATTTTCTCTATATTCATTTAGATTCATAAAGTTGTATAATATCGTGCTCACCTTCTACATAAAGCTTGAATACTGTTCTATGTGAATGGCCACAATATGTTTTTTAGAGTTGGATAGCACTTAGCATTCCACTCAAAATGATAATCTAAATCTTGCTAGAAACACTACTTTTTTAGAATGTAAGCAAGCCTCGGGAGTACTTGCATTTTTCTCCCTGAAAATAAGTGGGATGAAGCGGATGAAGGTATTATAATCATATACGGAGGGTGTTTCGGATTATTAAGGTGCCACCTATAATAAAATGTTCCTAGTTACTTTGTCAATGCAATTTTTAGATTACCCTCTCAAACTTTTTTTATCCCCCTTACAGTGCTAGATCGCACCCATATGCATGTAGGCCCCATTGCCAAAGTGTTTCTGTGCTTGAAGAATATTTGCGTGCACTTCCATTTCTACCCATGTCATACGTGCTAACACACCTGTCTCAGCAGGGTGATTCACAATTTTTTTAGACCACATACAGCTTTATTTTTGTGGTCTCCTCCCTAAAATTGCCTTCAGATCAATGCAAGGTAAATATATGTCTTCGATTTAAAAAAAAAAAAATTTGTAAACATCCCTCTTTCTTGCTTCTAAAGGTTGGCATTATGCTGTATATGGTGTTTTAATTCCCTGTGCTCAAGGATAGAGCAGGCCTGTCTGGAAATGTGTGTGTACTGAAAGAAAGGTGTACTGGAAGTACCTATGATTCAACTAAAAAGGTTAATGCTTAATAATACTTAGTGTGTTTAATAGACAGTGCAACTGAACGTTCCTGATAATTTGCATTGGTGTAAAATGATTTGGAAAAACATGAAACTATTAACAAGTTTAGCAAAATAAATCAGGCATCTTACACTTACTTTGGGAATGTTGGAACGTGGGGATCAAGTGAAAAGATGGAGGTCATCTCCCTTAACCTGACATCAATTTAGCACAATGTTTCAGCTTTTTCAGGTCACTTACAAATCATCAACATCATGCATTTAGGTCTAGTTTAACTGAAGCCAACAGACCCTTCAACATTAAATTCATTAAAGTGCTTGGTGTGCGGCTCCCCTGTATAGGTTTGACGGCTCCTCAGGAAGCCATGGTGCACAGTTTGGGAACCACTGCTGTAAAGTGACTCTAATTTGTGTGGTTTCGAATAAAATCAATCTGGCCACTTTGCTACCACTCTGTCTTGCTATATTTAGTGTTTATTTTTTATTTATTGTGTTTTGAACCTTTTTTTTTTTCGCTCCGTCCCAAGGCTGCACTTTTAAATTGAAAAATGTCCAAAAAAAAAGGCAACATTTGCAACCAAACTGTATTTTTATTTTTGGATCCATTTCATAGGGGAACAAATAAAGGAAAGGAGAGGATAAGAGCCATTTGTTGAAGTCCTAGTTTTCAGCAAGTTAGGAGTAGCGTGTCAGAGACATAAAGAGAGGGAGTAAGAGGAAAAAGAAGAAAGATAGAGGGGAGGAGGGCAGGGATAGAGAAAGAGAAGTGAACACTGTTGTTCAAAGAAAGAAGAGAAAACATAAGTAGTGCTTCACTGCCAAACTTTGTAAAAAGGCGTTAATGTGTTTTTGTTGTGAATAAAACCAATTTGGCCACTTTTCGTATTTGGAACCTTTTTTTCTCAGTTCATTGCAATAGAAAAATGTTCGAAAAAGGCGACAGTTGCAGCCATTTCTTTCTTTTCTGGATCCTTTTCACAGAGGCACACATCAAGTAAAGGAGAGGAAAGAGAGGGTAATAGCTGTTTATTGAAGTAAGTTTTCAGCATGTGAGCTGAGGAGCTCAGATGTCCTTGTTGGAAAATGTTAGCGTGGTGAGCTGCCACTTTGGAACTGGAGAACTAGTGCTCACGTAAAGTGCTCCAATACCGTCCAGTCTGGTTCGGACTACAACTGCAAAAAAAAAACCAGGAAAGTGGTGCCTCCGTAGGTATTGAAGCTCTCCCAACTGTGTACGCACAGTTGCAAAGTTAAGTTAAAACCATCTTCATATTAGTGAACAGAGCAGTTGCCCTGATTGTAATACGAATGTCCTCGTTGGAAAATGATACCATGGCAAGCTGCCACTTTGGAACTGGTGAACTGTTGCTTATGTAAAGTGCTCCAATACCTTCAGGTCACGTTCGCACTACAACTACAAAACAAGCCATCACCCAAAGAAAAAAGAGTGCGCACAGATACCCGTAAATTAAAGATAGTGGAGCACCCCGATGTAGCAAGGGCAGTCGACAGGGAGGATCAAAAAGAACAAAAGTCTGGAGTAATTAGACATGCTGACCAAACAGAAGCATCAGTGGTGGCTGGTGAGATTTTAAAGTGGTGGGGCGTAAACCTTCCGTGGGAGATGCACAGTGGCGAGGGAGTGTAGCAAGCAAGCCCGAACAGCTAAAGGGGGGTTCGGGGAAAATTTCGAAAAATGAGTGGGCAAATGATGCATTTTCAAGCAAATTTGAGAAGCAAGAAGGCTAATAAAGTAATTGTGAAAGTGCAGTTATTACATTAATAAAGGGATGTCATATAGAAGCTGCTCCTTCAGTATAACCACAGAGCTTCATAACAGACTTCCAGAAACAAAGCTGAGAACCTCACAGAATTCTTTTATTTAAACTGCAAACAACTAAACACACAACTTAAGAAGATTAGAGCCACTCGCCTTTGAGAATCAGATCATACCACCACAACTGGCATGAGTATGGATATCTGAGCAACAGTTATCGACCAGAATTAATTGAGGTTACAAACAACTGATACCTGTGATTGATTGTGCAATGTGCATCACAAATAAGGAACGCCCGTTTCACTCTTTTCATAAATGAAAACATTTTAGTCAATCGGAAAGGTATTTCCAAGAGTTTTTGTACACCCTAAAAGAACCAATCGATCCTGTAAACTAACGGTTTAACACATTAGAGGTGTACTGATGCACACTTGTGAAGCACAAATCTACCTACACAAAGTAAAGGAGCACTGTACGCTGGTGGCGCTGCAGTGTGTCAAAAACTTGATCATGAGGCCCTCAATCTGTGTCCCCCACACGCGTCCCTTTGGCTAGCCTCCTCCCTGTCTGTGATCACACCTGGAGAGAAGCGCTAGAGAGGCCAGTTGGCTGCAGTTACCACCAGTCTGGACGCGTGCCCCTGTGCTGCGCAGTTGTATTTCATCATTGCTTCTGTACATTGCAAGGTTTGTCTGTCTCGCTGTCTGTCCATCCGTCTCAGACTGTCACCTCCTCCCACTCTGCACGGGGCTGCATGTGGCCCATTTTATCAGCTTTTATGATGTGGCAGTATCTGAACCCAGTTGCTGCTGCTGCGCTAAAATAAAGTTTATTTTTGTGAAGAGAAGAGCTAAGTTAGCTAACTTCAAAAATAGCGCTGTTGTGAAGCGGCGCTGAAAGCGGAAAGTGTAAAGGAAGCGCCCCGAGCGCGATTTAGAGAGGGACACGCTGAAGGAACAAGGGACAGAGTCCCCAGAAGTGCTGCCTGCATCCAGCCATGCGAGGAGGGTGTGGGAGCCTCTCCTTGAACTCGGTGTTCAAGAGAACACTTTGTTTTCCTTCGAAAGCGCTTCACTCAACGCGATGGTGGCAGGTGCACAGCGGGCCTAGCACCATCATCTCTTTTCTTCTGTTTGATCACATGTGTTTCATCCATTCCTCCCGCCTTTTTTCACCCCGGTCCCTTTCCTCATTCCCTTTTCGTCCCTCTCTCCTACTATCCGTCTTCTCCTGGACATTCTCTCCTTCCCTCCCACCCCCTCTATTCTTCTTTCACATTTTTTATTAATAAAAAAAAAGTGTCCAGCCCTCGAGAACATCCAGCTCGCACTGCGACTAGGCAAGCAAAGAGGACCTCGTCTTTTACTACAGTAAATAACAACAGAACAAATGTCCTACCTTTCACTTCTCACGCATTAGTAGTTAGCGACGCCCTCGATGTCTTCCGACGACCACGACACAGCAGACAGTGCAGTGCAGACAAAGGAAAGCTCCAGGCGGTGAGGCAGCCAGCCATGCGGTCCACCACTCTCCTTCGTGTCGTGACTCACGCTAAGTTCTACTTTCACTTACTTGTTGTTGTCTGGTACGCCACGCGCTGTAACGTCCCGACAGCGTAGGGAAATGGCCAATCACATCGACATGGCTGGATATAGCCATATGTGATTGGCCATACAGTGCGGCCCTCAGCAGAGCAGCCAACACCCACGCGCGGCACCATCCTGCTGCAGCAGCCAATCCTGGCGCAGCGTTAACACCACCACTGCGCCAGGATTGGCTACCGAGCAGGTACTATTCTGCCCATAATGAGACTGGGGCCCCGGGTCCCTGGCTGTGTCTCTGAATGCCGTTAGGGGGGGGGGGGGGGGGGAGAGGTCTGCCAGTTGTACGCATGCACTGACCAGTCGAAATATGAAGTACTCCTGGATTTCGTATGCGCAGTCACCCTGCTGCTTCTGTCAGTGCTATTCTGCTCTGCTCTGCTCTGGCTGCCTGTCACTCTCTGCCGCAGCCCCGCCCCCAACGGCCGTCGACACACTTCCTTATGTTATGGCATGCCCGATTCTGACGGCGTTGTCCCGTGGCCGGTAGCGCGCAGTGGGTGCCATTTGATTTGACAAAATCATTTCTTTAATGCATCTTGGGCAGTGCGGTCGTCCATAGCTAGTGGGGCAACGCCCCAACGCCCCCAATGGACGCACCGCCACTGAGAAGCATGCATTTATTACAGGGGCGTAACAAACGCCCCCACAGCCCCCGCGGTGCGGGCTGCCCCCCCTCTCTTCAGTTAATGAAGGGGGCCTCTCAGCTCTTCTGAGAGCTGTGAATGAGGCTTGCACTAAAGTAAGCCTCTCCGGTGTCTGAAGCAGGTGCAGGCTGTCTGCAGGCTGCTCTGAGCCCCTCGCCCCCTCCCTCTGACTGAAGAGAAACAAAGTATCAACATTGTTTCTCTTCAGTCAGAGCCGAAGGCAGGCCAGGGACAAGGGTCTGCTCCTCTGAGGCAGCACAGAGCCGGGCCCCCACTCTCTCCTCTCCATAAGCCTCAGAGAGCAAGAGCAGGAGGCAGCACAGAGCACTGCTCGGGACCCGTACAAGGATGGGAGTGGAGGCCCCCCAGAGAGAGCATTCTCCAGGGCAACGCTCATATGAGAAGGGATGAGGCAGCAACATGGTGCCCTCAGGTAAGCACTCTTATTAGAACGCACCATGTGGGTGTCCGCAGGGGGAGTGGAGGAGGGGGGGGCCGAGAAAGGTCTAAGGCTGAGGGGAGAAGGGTGCAAGGTAGAGAAGGGTGCAAGGTGGAGGGGGAGAAGGGTGCAAGGCAGAGGGCAAACGGGTGCAAGGTAAAGAGGAGAAGAGTGCAAGGCAGAGAGGAGAAGGGTGCAGAGCAGAGAGGAGAAGGGTGCAAGGCGGAGGGGGAGAAGGGTGCAAGACAGAGGGGAGAAGGGTGCAAGACAGAGGGGAGAAGGGTGCAAGGCTGAGAAGAGAAAGCTGCAAGGCAGAGAGGAGAAGGGTGCAAGGAAGAGAGGAGAAGGGTGCAAGGTAGAGAAGGGTGTAAGTCGGAGGGGGAAAAGGGTGCAAGGCAGAGAGGAGAAGGGTGCAGGGTAGAGAAGGGTGCAAGGGGGAGAAGGGTGCAAGGCAGAGGGGAGAAGGGTGCAAGGCAGAGGGGAGAAGGGTGCAAGGCAGAGGGGAGAAGGGTGCAAGGCACAGAAGAGAAGGGTGCAAGGCACAGAAGAGAAGGGTGCAAGGCAGAGAGGAGATGGGTGCAAGGCGGAGAGGAGATGGGTGCAAGGCGGAGGGGAGAAGGGTGCAAGGCAGAAGGGAGAAGGGTGCAAGGCAGAGAGGAGAAGGGTGCAAGGCATAGGGTAGAAGGTACAGGACAGAGAGGAGAAGGGTGCAAGGCAGAGGGGAGAAGGGTGCAAAGGCAGAGGGGTGAAGGGTGCAAGGTAGAGAAGGGTGCAAGGCGGAGGGGGAGAAGGGTGCAAGGCAGAGGGGTGAAGGGTGCAAGGCACAGAAGAGAAGGGTGCAAGGCTGAGGGGAGAAGGATGCAAGGCAGAGAGGAGAAGGGCACAAGGCAGAGAGGAGAAGGGTGCAAGGTAGCGAAGGGTGCAAGGCGGAGGGGAGAAGGGTGCAAGGCAGAGGGGAGAAGGGTGCAAGGCAGAGGGGAGAAGGGTGCAAGGCAGAGTGGAGAAGGGTGCAAGGGGGATGGTGATGAAGTTAAAAATGTGACCCCCCTGGAAACATTTCTACGGATGCCCATGGAACACACACTACTTTGTGTGGGAGAGAGTGGAGAGTGGAGAGAGAGAGAGAGAGTGGAGAGAGTGGAGAGAGTGGAGAGAGTGGAGAGAGTGGAGAGAGAGAGAGAGTGGAGAGAGTGGAGAGAGTGGAGAGAGAGAGAGAGAGAGAGAGAGAGAGAGAGAGAGAGAGAGAGAGAGAGAGAGAGAGAGAGAGAGAGAGAGAGAGAGAGAGAGAGAACGAACAGAGTTGAGAGAGAGAATAGAGACTGAATACTGACTGATTCAGAGACTGACTGACTTAGGTAGAGAGATACTGACTGACAGAGAGAGAGACTGAGAGAGAGAGGCACAGACTGACTGACAGAGAGATAGACTGATTGACTGAGATAGACTGATTGACTGAGATAGACTGACAGAGAGAGAGACTGACTGACTGAGAGAGGCTGACTGACTGACAGAGACTGACTGACTGAGAGACTGACTGACTGATTGAGGTAGAGAGAGAATGACTGACTGAGAGAGACTGACTGACTGGGAGAGAGAGAGACTGACTGGGAAAGAGAGAGACTGACTGGGAAAGAGAGAGAGACTGACTGACATGGAGAGAGACTAAGAGAGAGAGAGAGAGAGAGACTGACTGACCAATAGAGACTGAGAGACTGACAGAGAAAGAGAAACTGCCCGACAGAGAGGGAGAGACTGACTGACAGAGAGAGACTGACTGCGAGAGAGAGACTCACAGAGAGAGACTGACTGGCAGAGAGAGAGAGACTGACTGACAGAGAGAGAGACTGACTGACTGACAGAGAGAGAGAGAGACTGACAGAGAGAGAGAGAGAGACTGACTGAGAGAGACTGCCTGACTGCGAGAGAGAGAGAATGACTGAGAGAGACTTACAGAGGGAGAGAGACTGTCTGGAAGACTGACTGACTGAGAGAGAGAGAGACTGAGAGAGAGAGACTGAGAGAGAGAGAGGCTGAGAGAGAGACTGACAGGGAGACTGACAGGGAGAGGGACTGACAGGGAGAGGGACTGACAGGGAGAGGGGCTGACAGTGCTTAATTTGTGCCGGTGCTTTCCGGGGCTAAGCACCGGCACTTATTTCTCAGGGCCGGGTCTACTACACTCGGCGGCATGTAACCTGAAATTAGTTTTTTTAGCACTGTGTACACTCTCGCTCAGGCTGACATATGCGCAGCTGCATCCACTTTCCCTTCGCTAAAAAACAAATTTCAGGTTACATGCTCCCTAAAACTAAACACCACCACGGGCACGGAGCCTTTCATGAAAGCAACTCTGTTTTTTTCACTGTGTCAAATAGCCTAACCTGCTGTTGAAATTCCCGCCTACGGCGCGCAGCGTGTCTCTGGCTCTCGCTACAGCTATGCCTGACGTCACCGGCCGGAGGTAGTACTTTGCCCAATACCGAAACGCCAAGGTGGGGCCTGCCCTGAGCTGTGGCAGGTTGCGTGAGTGGCTGTGGCAGGAGCAGTTATCGGGGTTTGGCATGCGAGTGCTGCTGTTTGTGGCAACTTGAACTGGTGACCTCTCCTACCTTTGGCGTCCTGAGGCTCTCACAGGGCAGACCCTGGGTCGCAACTGTGGCTGCTTTATCTGATCCCAACTACTGATGCGAGATTTAGCCCAGGCCGGCCACGTTGCCATCACGCGACGGGCGCAACAACAATCGCACAGTGGGGTCCATGTCATTTGCCTACAGGAAGTAGTCACTTTGTGAGTGAGGGGTGAGCGGCAGTTATGTTTCTTTTCCCGCCACTGCATGTGCTGCCAGTTATAGTGCCTCACAGTGCCATGCTGCAAGACCTGTCTCAGCTGCTCTCCGGTCTGTGAGTATTATTCATGGCTGACTTGTTCTTCTTGATTTATGTATAAGTAGCATTCATTTAATTTAGCAGCCTGAAAGTAGCCCTCACCCACTCACTTAGGACCACTCGGTGCCCAGACGGGCTGGGCTCAGCTGACTTACTGTTATGATTAGCAGCTGAGTTGACCCCGCTGCGCCACTGGTGCCGTCTGTAATGTGGCCTGTAGTTACTTGCATTACTAAAATAAATAATCCCAGGATGGCGACATCCATGTTACTGAGTGTTTTTCCAGCAATTCAGGTGCTACCCCCAGTGTCACTCCAGAGATCTTTCGGCAGCAGGGCTTTGGACATTCTGAATGCGTGAGAATCATTTTGAATGCGCACTGGCATGACCTGTGTGCAGTGTTTTCTATATTATCTAGCACCAGAATGGATCCGCTGGTGCCGCTCAAGTCGATCAGCTGGACAACATAACAGAAACCAGGGAGGACGAACTAGGCCCCTACAGGCGCAGGCTGTGCCAGGCAGGATGATTTTAATTTCCTCCCTGCCCAGGCACCCATTATTATTGCTGCCGCCCCGCAGCACAATTACATTAGGACACCACTTATCTGACCTCAACAAGTGCTGCTGTGGGTTTGGGTCTGTCCGCTCGGTCCGGTCAGTGTCCCAGAGCAGGTTCTGTCAGTGTCTGTTAAAGGCACACGGAACTGCTCTCAAAGCTCTTCTCACCGCCCGTCGTGTCATTCAGACTTTATTCTCATCTACACTATAACACCTCAGTCTGCAGACAGTGACTCTCAGAGACACTTCAGCGACAACACACCGGCAAAATACTTTTTTCCCCAGCGAGGTGCAGCAGTAGGTAGAATTGTTGTTATGCAGGTCGTCTGTAAGGAAGCCAAAAACGAAGGCTGCTGTAATTAAATGTATTTGTTCTGGTGGGTGTATGTGAGTCTGTGCAGGGTGGGCACTGTGCCTGTGTGAGTGCAGGGTGAACAGTATGCTTGTATGTGTGCAGGGTGAGTGGTGTGCGTGTATATGTGCAGGGTGACGTGTGTGCCTGTATGAGTGCAGGGTGAGTACTGTGCCTGTATGAGTGCAGGGTGAGGACTGTGCCTATGTGTGTGCAGGGTGAGCACTTTGCCTGTATGAGTGCAGGATGAGCACTGTGCCTGCATTAGTGCAGGGTGAGCGGTTTGCCTGTATGTGTGCAGGGTGAGCACTGTGCCTTTATGCGTGAAGTGTGAGCCATGTGCTTGTACGAGTGCAGGGTGAGCCATGTGCCTGTATGACTACAGGCTGAGCGGTGCACCTTTAAGACTGCAGGATAAGCACTGTGCCTGTATGAGTGCAGAGTGAGCACAGGGGCTATGTGAGTACAGTGCGAGTGGTCCAAAAAGAAGCCTGCAATGATGGACATTTCAGGCTCGGGCATGTGCAGTTTACTGGACCTTTATTTGGCTGTAATGCCAGAGTAAATTTGCACCTCTGAAAAGTGCCATTTTCAGATGCCACAGCAGTACATACTGTGCATATTATGGGTCTGCATTGTAAACTCTAGACATATTTTTGACTATACATGAGCCTATGTCATATGCACATTTTGGAGACCTGATATATGCATATAATCACAGGTTTTAGATGTCTATATTGGGCATATGACAGGATTGACTGATGTACATAAATCAGTTACAGGTCGTGCATATGCCAGAGAGGTGCAATCTAGCAGGGCCCAATATATTCTTCATGTGATAGATGCCTTCATATTGGGCTTGATCCTCTGAACTCTATCATGTCATTTATCCTTTGGCAACAAAATGTACACATTAGTGGTGAATTCATCAAATTCTCAGAGCAAAAGAATTGAGAAGTGGGTACGGTGTGGAACTGTCTTTTACTAGACTGGTCTAGGCAGTTTAGAGTGTTATTTGAAAATCCAGCCTGGGGGAGACACAAAATCCAACTGAAGTAGATGGTCATTTCAGCACAACCTTAGAGTTAGGACTTTTATGGTCAGAAAGGTTCATTATGCTTGGTTTCAAAAGTCATGACATCCAGTCTCTTTTGCGGTGTTGCTTTCATTTTTATTAAGATATCTTTCCCAAGGAGATGGAAAACCAACATGTGTTTCAAGTCAACCATCATACTACCAAGGTAGGAATTCAGTTGCTATTACAACCGTGCCAGTTGGGGATGTAGGCTGAGCCAATTGAGTAAGTGGGTGTGGCCTCCTACAAAAATTTGAGCACCTGGACTTCATATTTTACAAATTAAGCACTGGCTGACAGGGAGAGGGGCTGACAGGGAGACGGGCTGACAGGGAGAGGGGCTGACAGGGAGAGAGACGGGAGAGAGACTGACAGAGAGAGAGACTGACCGAGAGAGAGACTGACAGAGAGAGAGAGACTTACAGAGAGTGAGACTGACAGAGAGAGAGAGAGAGACTGACAGAGAGTGACTGACTAAGAGAGAGACTGACTAATAGAAAGACTGACTGACTGACTGACTGACTAAGAGAGTGAGACTGACTGAGAGAGACTGACTGAGAGAGAGAGACCGACTGAGAGAGAGAGACTGACTGAGAGAGAGAGGCTGCCTGAGAGAGAGAGGCTGCCTGAGAGAGAGAGGCTGCCTGAGAGAGAGAGGCTGCCTGAGAGAGAGAGGCTGCCTGAGCGAGAGAGGCTGCCTGAGAGAGAGAGGCTGCCTGAGAGAGAGAGGCTGCCTGAGAGAGAGAGGCTGCCTGAGAGAGAGAGGCTGACTGAGAGAGAAACTGACTGAGAGAGAGAGACTGATTGACTGAAAGAGATAGACTGACTGACAGAGAGAGAGACCGACTGACAGACTGACTGACAGAGAGAGAGAGAGAGAGAGAATGACTGACTGACAGACTGACTGACAGACTGACTGAGAGAGACTGACTTTCTGAGAGAGACTGAATGACAGAGAGAGATGGACTGACTGACTGAAAGAGAGAGACTAAGAGAGAGACTGACAGAGAGAGAGACTAACTGACTGAAAGAGAGATACTGACTGACAGAGAGAGAGAGAGAGATTGTGCTGGAATAGGGGTCAAAGTGTGTATGAAGCTATGCAATGCCTCTTAAGATTGCTATTGTCTACTAATAAAAAGGTATTATCAAAATGTGCTCTTTGTAGTTACATCTGCTTTTGAAATACAGCATTGTCGCATTGTCTAATGTTTTAAAACAGAAACGAGGAGTAGTGGATGCAGTTTTGTCAAAACTGAACGATGAGTGGGCCCGATGTATATCATGACAGGAGTCTGCATCAGGAAACCCACCTAAAATTGGGCAAACTTCCCCGAAGTACTGATGGCAGGGACCCTGTAATGAATGGACCACCACCTATGATAGCCTGCGGTTTAACTCCTCCATTCAGTGTTACTTATAACGGCTGTATTGGTGATAGTGGCGTAACAATAGCCCTGCATCCCCTGCAATATGGCGGGTTGCTGGCCTGAGAGCTCTAGACTGGCACGGAGAATGGGGCGGGGGGCCCCCTCCATGTGTTTGCAGGGGGGCACCCTCAAGTTTCGTTACGCCACTGATTTATTAATGGCACAAACGGGAACCAATGAAAAAAAGAGGAGGGGCTTCAAGCCACCGTGTACATTACAGCGAATGCGCTGCCCAGGCACGACCTAAAAAAGTAGTCTCCTAAAAGTGAGCAGTGGAAAGATAGAAGCTAGCCAGCGAGAGAGATAGTAAAACAGCTGTGCTCCAGAAACAAAAATAGATCAAAATATAACATGCACAAAGAAATCCATTGAATAACAAGCAAGCAAATGAGAATGCAAATAAAGCCAACCAATGGTAAGTAATGGGTGGGTATTAAGCCCACTCTTTGTTCTTGGTAAGCCAACAATCTTTCTTTTCCACCAGACAGCTATCATGTCTGTTAGGCTTGACCTAAAAAGGAGGGGGGATAAAGTAAAGAAACCCTGTCACCAGGCCCGGACTGGCCATAGCAGGCACCGGGCGATCTCCCGGTGTGCCGCACGGGTGGGGGCCGGTTTTGGGCCCCTGGGGGCCGTTTTTGTTACAGGGCTGTTTTTGCAGCATAGCTGCAAAATCGGCCCTATAACAAAATCGGCCAAAGACCGGCCCCGGCAAAGTGCTCGGCTCCCCCACTTTCCTCCTCCGCCCCCCTCCGAGTGGGAAGGGGGGGCCGGCCGAGCACTTTGCCAGGGCCGGTTGTGGTTCCCAGTCCGGCCCTGCCTGTTACCCACATTGTCAACTACACTGTAAGGTCATAGTAAGGTTAATTGCCAGGCAGATTGAGAGAGATAGTAAGGCAACGTCTGTACTCTTACATTGACAAGAGTGATCCAGAAATGTAGTACAGATACTGGAATCTGTGAAGTTTGTTTGCTTTATTGACTGATCTAAGGAGAACGGTTCTGATCATGAGTTTAATACTGTACCCCTTGTTGTGACTTTAGTGCAACATCTCAAGGGTTTTCCAACTATACCTAACACATGGGGGGCTACACCCAGAGGGGATATTTTGGTTTGGAATGTGCAGAGATTGTGATTTTGTTAAGTAATGTTTATTCCAAATTTGTTAAAAGCTACCAAATACCAATATTGCATGTTACATGGTTTCAGGAAGACGTGGACCATGCAAGATTTTGAGCGTTGGTGAAAATCGGAAGCTTAGGTTTTATTGTTAAGGAACTGGCATGCCAGTGTACTATAAGAGGCTTCTGGTCATTGGAGCTGTTTGTTTTGGGCAGAAATGGGAAAGCTAATATACCTAGTGTGGTCTCCAAGATATCTCTATCAAGTGCGTGTTTCAACCCCTCTAAATTAAATTAATTTATGTCTTCAAAATTACAGAAATGGTTTTTTACACGTGAAGCTCCCACTTCTATCATTAGTTTGAGGGGGCAAGCCTAATATGAAATTGGATGTGGGTGAGCAAGAAGACATTTTGGCGCTGTTGATGATGGCTATCATATTCCATGGTGTAGGAGCCTGGCTTAGTATATGGTGCTCACTTATTCAAGTAAAGCACCTTGCACTAATCCTCTAATCCTGACAACCGTTATGGTGATTTTAGTGGTCTTAGACAACCATAGAAAGCTCTCTAAAGTTGTAGCTGTGGATAGCAGTTTTCAGGCTTAGTCCAGAAGAAGTGTTAAGCAACTTGTTCTAACCAGAACTAATCATATAGTGTAGGTTAAATGAAAAAGAGCCACACAGTGTAGTTGTAAAAATAGTTATATTTAGTATACACACTCACTAACACATTGGTATATCTCCTACCCGGAGATATCAACACAATATTTCAAAGGTAGACAGGTAAGTAAGCACAAATACATGGTATCTCCAGGAGGAGACCAAACCATGTACTAAAGAAGTGGAATGCGAACTGCAACCGAAGTCGGGACTTTGATCAGAAGAACTGGGGACACAAGTAACCACCCAAGGTAAGTGACTAAGAACCCCAAGGAGGCTGTGTGCAGAGGGGAAACACAGCTGTGTACTCAATGCAAGTCAATGGGAGAGTCGCAGTTGCAGTTTTTAAGAAGGACCCTTCCTAGTGGACCCTGAAGAAACCCAGTGGAAAACAGAAGGTTGAATAGTCACCCCACCTGTGGATACCCCAGAAACCAGGATACCCACACCAGAGAAGCCGGGTATCTAGGTGCAAATTGATATCAGAAACCTCCGTAGACCACAATAGAGGACTTCAGAAAAGATGCCGCTAGCGAAGAAGGTGAAAAAGTCCGGTGGAATCCAAGGATGGATTCTTGAAGAGAAGTACCTTTAAGCAGAGGGGACAGAGTCTGACACTGGGGAGGGACCAGGGGGCGCAGGAGGCCAATTATCCCTGTTGACGGAATATGCAGGAGATGTGCTGTGACTTTGTCGCTGCAGCTGTGAGGACCAGGCGACGCTGTGGATGGCCAGGAGCCGTTCACAAGCTGTCCCATGTCGGAAGTCGGGAACCAGGGGGTCGGTGTCCGATTGGAGCACCAACAAGCCTTGGCAGCAGCAACAGATGTGGTAAACAGAAAAGGCGTAACGTTGGGATTAGCATTGTCCAAAGTACTGACCAAGTGCAGGAGAGTCCGAGCAAGCCCCGAGCAAGCAGGGGAGTCCACTGAAGCCAAAGAAGATCCTCAAGAGGGCCCACAGGCTGAAGGCACAGGAGTCCCAAGAGGACCTCAAGCAGCTCATCAAAGATGCAGGCCCATGGTGCAGAAGATGCGGTGAGGACGAAAACCTTGGTAGGAAGAGATGCTGGAGGCTGGAGATCCTTGTAGCCCGAAGATCTCTGGAGGACCGAGTCAACAAGCCTTGGCAACGGCAAGTTGACGCGTTACACTGTGATTCTGTTCCAGCGGTTCTGACGAGGGATACTGGCCAGAAACTTGCTGAGAGGACAGTGCAGTCCTCCAGGGAGTTGCAGAACCACCACCTCGGTTGCTTAGCCTTTCGAAGTCAGTGGGATGTCAGAAACAGAAGACTGGTCAGCTTAGTTGTGATGGCTGCAGATGCAGGGGAGTGACTCCTTCACTCCAAAGAGTGCCTTTGATGTCCACAGTCCTGGAGATGAACCTAGACGAAGCACAGACACAGACGATGCAGAAGACTGGCAGGATGACGAGACCAAGAGCAGCAGGAGCCTTCCCTGGTGCAGTCTCTGTTTCTAGGTAAAGTCCAACGAAGTCCAAAGTGCCCAGACAGTAGAAGTTTAAGTGGTTTCAGATCTGAATCTTGTCCCACGACTAATCTGAAGAGTCACCCACAGGTAAGCCCTTAAAGTACCTTAGGGAAAGGGTTGAGAGGATTCAGGGATCCCTGCCAGGGGAGGGGATGGACATGGGGAGGATACTTTTCTTTTTATGGTTGAGAACTGTTAATGCTTGAAAAGTGTTTATGGTTTCCGGTTGTTACTGCCATTTTTGCATTTCAGAGCTGCCGTGCTACATGCTCTGTTGGGTTGAACCCACGAAGGGAAAGAAGCCTTTTATAGATTGTCCCCCTTACACTGTACTGTATTTTGACACATCCATAGTAACATAGAGGCACAAATTAACTTGACTTCTGGTAAAAAAAAAAAAGAACATATGATCTTTTATTTATTGGATGACCTGGCCACCCGCGTAGATGATAAAAAGCCTCACCCGTGGATTATTTCCTGGCACCTGCTTTTGAAGTTTTTTTTGTGAAGGAGTGTCCGAGTAGCCTCCCTTCAAACAGTTCTCTCCAGCTCGGACGCCCAGCTCATAGATTTCGTCCAGAGGTGATATTGATCATGGCCCTTTAGTTGGTTTCAAATGTCTTGTTCTGTTAGTTGCACCATACTGCTTCCACTCTGCAGACTACTCATGAGTTCTAGGGTGGGTAAAAATGGGGGGACCACACACTCCCACAACTCTATCGTTCTATTTCTTCTTTCTGTTTTTCTCCCTCTCCATATCCCCCGCTACCTTCTCATTCGAAAAATGAACTAAATTACTCAGATGTTGCATATGCAATGTCACAGCGCACAGTGATCACTTGTAGTAGAGCAGTATGTGCAGCAAAACTAGGAGAAGTGAATCTCTGGCCAGCTGTAGAGCAAGGGGAGAATTGCTGAATTAGCTGCTTTCAGAGCCAAAACCCTAACTTTTAAAATGTTGGCTTGCTTCCTAAACTGCTCTTTTTTTTTATCAATGAATTCTCCCCTGTGAATGAATCACCCGGAACTCCCCTTTCTCTTCTTTCGTAATTAACTCCAGGGGTGAGACTATGGAATAATGAAGTGGAAGCTTCAGAAAGGCATTGGAGAGCATAGTCTTTTTGTCTACATTTTTGAAATATCCCCACAAGATTGCCTTGCTGACTTCAATTTACTAGCTATCCTTACTTCATCTGGGCCATATATTTATGTCTGCACTACACCAATAGGTGTACTGCCCCTAGGGGTTCGGTTTTAGCACGTTTTTCTGGAACTGTGCAAAATTCGAAAGCTAACAGAGGTCCCAGAGGAGGACATTCCAAAGCGCCACATCTCGCATCATTGAAACGCAGGGCTTCAAGAAAGCATAGAATTTCTGCTATGACAGTCTTCCGGGCAACACACAAGATTATCACGTTCAAGTGAAATTCAGGACCAGCGTGATAGAATGCTTCCTGTCCAATATTGAGAATGTTAAACTGGATGTGCTATTTAATCTGCTGCTAAAACCGGGCGCGTCCATGATTGTGCGATCTGAGGCAAGACACCAACCTTCTGGCAGATTTTGTAGTCTGTAGGGTTCATTGATGGCCCTGACTAAGCGTCCAGAGCGACTGAGTTACAGTTATCGAGGTGACCTAATACACATGCTCCTATCGCTGGGGAATGCGTGGCTTGGAACAAAAAGGGTGTTGTGCAAAAGTGTTAACTGCAGAAAGCCAAACAGTGGCGGCTGGTGACATTTGAAAGTGGTGGGGCGTAAATTCATATTAATACTGCACCGCAGCGAGCGAGCGTAGCGAGCGAGCCCGGACCCCCTAAGGAGGGTTCGGGGGGATTTCCCCCCGAGAAAATTTTGAAAAAATAGTGGAAAAATGGTGCATTTCCAAGCAAATCTGAGAAAGCAGGAAGGTTAATAAAGCAATTGTGAAAGTGCAGTTATTACATTAATAAAGAGGTGTCATCTAACATAGGTAGCTGCTTATTCAGCATAACCACAGAGCTTCATAATAGACTTTGAAACACAAAACACAATGTATTGCCGAGTACCTCACATATGTATTTTAATAACAAACAAATAAACAGGACGCAAACTAGCAGCATTCAAACAGAGAATTCTAAAACCTTCCAGGCTGGGAGCCCGGCTGGCATCTCTTTCTTTCTCTGTATCTCCCTCCCTTTCCTATCTCTCTCTTCAACTGCTGTCTTTCTACCTTTTCCCTCTCTTTCTCTCTCTTCCTATCTCTCCCTCTTTTTCTCTGTTTCTCTCTCTCGCTCTCTCACTCATGCAGAACACAGGGAGGGTGAGCACAGGTCAGAGAGCTTCCAGCTGCCCTGTTTGGCCTCAGCCCCTCTCCCTGCATGATAGCTATGGGGGCCTCTTCCTCCTCCGGTAGGGTGTATGTCCCAGGGAGTGTAACACACAACAACACCCCTCCCCAGAGGCTATACCAATGGTGGAACCGCTTCAGGGTGGTGCTGGAACTATAGATAGGCCTGTGTGTGCCCTTACTGCACCAGGTGTGATTTCCATGAAGGGGGCCCTGTGCCATGAAAGTGGGAGGGAACTAGAATGGAAAGAGCCCTGGAATCAAACCCTCCTTGGCACACATCCTTCAAAGACGTACTGTCTGGCCTCCACTTCTCTCTTTCGGACGATGACTTCCTGCTCTCAGCAGACCGCAGACCCCCCAGCCCTGCGGTGAAGCTCCACAAGGGGATGTGAAGTTTCTCCTTCACACATGACGGAAGCTGTACTTGAGTGCTCCGCCCCCGTCCCTGCGTGTGCCCTTCCTCTCCAAGAGCACCCTAGCGCTGCGGTCAGAGATGCCCACCTGTGCAGCATGTGATAGCATCTTTTCAAAAACATATTTTACGATAGCATCTTAGAACCAATTATTCATTGCATACCTTTGCAAAAAAAAAAATGAAATTCAGCTTAAAAATATATGTATTTGTAATTTGGCAACACATTTTCAAAACGGAAAATATATTTACTTTCACTTTAGATAACGATTCAATCAACTTGAGTAACCCAGTTTGCAGAAATCCTGATTTCAATCAGATCCAAATCACAGACACAACCACCTAAATGATGCCCATATGCACTTGTCATTTCTAAACAGATACGAATCTATAATAAAAACCAGCATTTTGACTTAACAAAATAATTAAGGTTGAATTTTCTGCCAGAAGACATGGTAGTTCATCTTTGTTATGTGATTTCCGTGCATCATCGGTTTTAAAAGACTGGCTGTTTTCTACGTCCCTCACATAGGCAATGGGGAGACTTACACGGAAAGCTGTAAAATATGAAGGAAGTGGTGTAAACACAACACATTATGTAAATATTGGATATGTTCCTGCATTCTTCCCATTGACAGATGCAATCAATCTTTCATTAGGCTTATGCTGCATAGCGTGAGGCAGTTACAGATGAAAGGTTGTGCCAGTTTTAGAAAATCCTTTTACTCGGGCACTACTCAGAAAATAACATTAATTGTATACTAGTAGGGGTATTTTAGCGCACACACCTAGCTGGAGAGCAAAGGGGTGTTTACCATGGGCCTGTGGCCGGAGAAGCAGTTTATGGTTGTTAGCGAAGAGGGAGTCAGCAAGGATTTTAGACAAAGTACGTGAATTGCAATTTATTAATGTTAGCGAAATGGGTGTGGGTAACGTTTCAAGAAATGCATGCTCATGAACGAGTGTGTGTGCATACTCACAAGGGTGCTCGAAGAGCACACACCTCACTATAAAGCAACAAACTGCTGGCCAGAAACCCTGAGATGCTGTTTTATAATTGCAGCAAACGTACATGATCGTGCACTATTTGTGTGGACATAAGTAAGTTAATTCATGGAGCACACTCCTAATTACGACGCAACAAGATGGCGATGCCAAATTTCAACGGGTGCTTCGAGGTGCAATGTAAGGCCGTTTGCACGGGGCATGAGTAATGATTTCACTCATGTAGTTTGATTTACCTCTCTCACTTTACATCTGTGCTTAGCTGGGGTGAGATTCTTGGAACACTTGGAATGGCCCGGTAAATTGAAAGCAGTTTATTTATTTGGACAAACACAGGATCCCCACATAGCATTTTCAAAGATGATAAAAGGTCAGCAGATTTTTGAGCATGAACATACTCAAAACATATTAAAACCAGATTAATATGTACAATTTCTTTATTAATCAAAAACACACTACAAGACATGAAAAGATGCCACTGGGAGCTTGCTTGTCACGGTTTGTTTATGGTTGACAAGTGACTCGGGCTTTGTCATTACTGCAGCGAGTTGGTTGTGGAGTGTGCATAAGGTTGGAAAGGAGCCGGTGGGGTGGTAGACAATATGTACTTACTGCTCAAAAACACAGAAAGTATTAGCAGCTACTCAGTGGTGGTTCTACAAATGGATATGCTATCTGACCTCTTGCACACTATTCATCTCAATTATTATAACCTCTGAAAAGCTGCATGTGTAATGTATGAATGTTGTTAGCGCTTGCGCTTCATAGCTCAATCTGTATAGATTCATAGAAACAAGGCTAAGGACTTCGTGACTAGGCCACTGCAGCTTGAACCCGCCATTGTCACCAGCACCATCCGTCAATTAGTGCACAAAACACAACGGCCCCACCAGAAAGTAACTCTCACACACTTAGCTCCCGCCCAGAACAGCTCGCACTGAAAACAAAGCCCACCACGAAGGATACACCACACTTAAACATCTATCTCAATGACTACAGTTCATCAAACCAAGCACATCTAGTCATCTAATATCTGATGAGTTCCTCTTCGGTTTTGGGACAGCCTGTCAATCATGTCATTAGGGAGCCTGTGCCCTGGAAGAGGCAGGCCTCCACAAAGCAATAACTGCATTCATCTAATCTGTATATGCACCCAGCCAGCCACGGCAGAGTCACCATGATAAAAAAAAAACAATCATCTGCACTGCAGCTCGACAAATTACTTTGCAAAGACAGGTGTTTCTTTACTTTTTGGGTCTGCGTGTTCTCCGGAATGCGAGGTGACTGTTTATGGCTTGGGCATTACTACAAAGTGATATTCATTAGAATAACCTTCACTTACATTGAAGGTTATTCTAATGAATAGCAGTGCTCGGCAGCAGTACACAAGACAGGCGATGCTCACAGCTGCCACTTTGCCCAACGCTGCAGCTTTCACAAATTCCTTGCGAGTCAAAGTCAAATGTATAATGTTCAACAACTGGGAAAATTTAACCTAAGCATTTTGCAGCGACTGTAACAATCCTCCCTTGGTCTAGAGAATGATCAAATGTTCCAGAAACATTGTCAATCCATCATACGGCGGGCACGAACAAGCCTGACCTATAACTAAGCATTGTATTCTATTCAGCTGAATTTATTGTAAAATAAGACGTCTGAATACTGTGCGTTATATACGAACTGGTTTAAAGTAATTGCTCGGATACTACAGTATGGCCCCGTACTACTAGCATAATTTTCAAATGTAAATGAGACTAGTACCGTACTAGTCTCATTTACATTTGAAAATTATGAAGAGCAAAGGACTGAGACCACGTGTTGCATTGACCCAACAATGAATGGCAGATAGAGCGCAATTCATTTCCTTCCCTTGTACAGCACAACTGGCACATATCATCTACCCCACACTTTTTTTTTAACTAATCAATGCTTAGATTGTAAACAAAAAAAGTGGTGGGCCTAAACCTATTGCTGGGGTTCTGATAGGCTCAGCGAACGTATGTCAACGGGGGGATAGATTGAACATTATTAGCACTATTTAGAGAACACCGGTCCCACAGAAACAAGCTGCCTGTGGCTTTCGCTCCTTTCCCCTGATATCCCGCCTAAAAATCGTTCATAATGAAGACAATAAAGGAAACCCACCTCACGGTTGTCACTAGTGTCCGCTCAATTTTCCCACAGCAAGCTCTCACAAACGTTTTGGTCCCTACCGCATACTTGAAGATAGCAGTGCTACCACAATCCCATTCTCCCACTACATACACAGCAAGCAACCAGAAATTAGATAAAGTGAGTTGGCCAGAATTGCAGGATGCTGACCTGACGCCTGTTTCCCAGCTCCCTCACTGGCAGCTCTAGACATCTTCTTTTACTTTTGGGTAGGACGCTGGTGTTCTAGTTTGTAATTGGATGTCTCATTAACAACGATGCACGTGGTGTGTTGCATTCATATTTGATCCCAAATACAACGTATTGCATCTGCTACAAGAGAGCTCTCAACTGCCACCTGTTCATAATTTCGAAGGCAGGTGTGAGTGGCTATTACACATTCACAACCTAAGCATTCCCCTATGGCGCCAATGAATAGCCAGCGGTGGCTTGCACGAGAGTGACTCTTGAGTTACACTCTTCAGTTCTAATGTCATTAAAGCGAGGAACACCACCCAGGGTTCAGCTGCGTAAACAATGAAATATTTACATGAACTACACAGAAAAATGTCACACGATATTCTGCTTTCTCCTTGCTTGCACCAGGGTGGATTTGGGAAAATAATGTCACCCGCAGGTCATGCTTATCTCTACACAAACACACTGCTATTAACTAGATGCATTTTAAGTGTTTCGTGCACAGAGCAGAGTGCTGCGAGAACGGCATTTTTTGTGAACAGGACAGAGTGGAGTATGCAGGGCTTTGTTTTATGCGCTACCAACTTTCCCGCAGGACAGTTTTTCATGCACATGTCAAAGTGTGGGTGCAGGACAGTGTTGTGTGTATACTGCATAGAGCAGCTTCAGGGGAGAATGTGGAATGCAGGGCTCCGTCGTACACAGGTCTGAGTGTAGTGTCCACTCCAGAACACTGTTCACACATAGGTCATACTGTAATGCACTTGGTAGTGTTTCGTGCACAGGTCAGAGGGTGAGAGAGAGTAGGACGTTGTTTCGTGCGCAGCCCAGGTCAGAGAGTGTGCATTGCAGAAACGTGCGTGTCTCATGCTCAGGTCAGAGTCAGTGTGGAAAGTAGGAAGTATTTTGTGCACAACTAAGAAGAATGTGAACATGAACAATAGGACACTGTTTCGTGTAGTGGTCAGGGTGTTGAGAGGAGTGTTTCGTGCACAGGTTAGAGTGTGGAGACCAGGTCAGTGTTTTGGGTACAGCCAGGTCATAGCAGTCGCGGCTCGCTTGGTGTCGTGCGGGAGGTGTGGGGGAGGGGGGCGGATTATTAAAACAGAGGGCACATGCAAGCACTCGCACTGCTCTGCACTTGTACAGACACAATTTAAACATGGATATGTTCCTGGATCCCCCTGTGCAAGCGTCTGCTGCTTAGATTTCACTATAGACTCAGCCCTTACCATCATATCTCTGTTACCAGCCCATCATGTCCTGATTATCTACATTGATTGCATCCCTTCTTTGGCTAAAACTGGTATGGTGGGGGCAAGAAGACTGCTCTTTACGGGACACCATTTGTGTCCAAAGTGTTCCATTGCATCAGTTCTTAGGAAGCCCATTACTATATCTGATTTCCCCTCGAGTGCTGTGATCAATTTTTTTAACTAATGAGTGCTAGTACCCAAAGCTCTGGTCAGAATCCTGTGGCAGGCGCTATAAATGTGCGTGTGCCGAATACCAAAGCTATGCACGTTATGATATGTATATACAGATTCTTTGTGAAACATAAGCAGTCATATATGCATCCATGCATCAGAAAGTATTTCCAGAGAGCGCATCCGAAAGTGTTTCCACTGTTCAAACAAAAGTCTGCATTCCGTTCTCAGAACCCGGATTACTTGTGCTTTTTAAAACGTCACCAAAGTTCTCCAGGAAATAACTAAAAACAAGCGCACTTTACATAAAGACCATTGCACTTTAACTAATAGGGTGTTGCGCTTCAACTAAACACCTATTGCGCTCTCAGTGCGACCAGAACACATGTACCAAATATAAATGTCAGTTTTCAGGAAAGTGTGCACCATATATGAAAGTCAGGAAAGCGTGCATCACGGACAGTTCTTTCCACAGATCGGCGAGTCTCGCCTACGCACAGACAAGACGAGCATTGCATTCACAATTGCACAACAATAGCCACATGGCTTACTACTGGGCCAGACCCCGCCACATAAAATATATATTTAAACAATCCTACCTGAGGTCCGACTCCTGAGCAGGCCCCGGGTCCGTTGGCGCCACTACAGACCCTCGGCGCTCAGCTATATGACTTTCAGTTTTACACTTGACTTACTCTCTAGTCTCTTCCGAGCAGCCAACTGCCACACGCACTGCACCATTCTGCTGCAGCAGCCAATCCTGGCGCCGCGTGAACAGCGCCAATGCGCCAGGATTGGACTACGAGCAGGACACTATCTGCCCTACATGAGACCTGGGCCCCGGGTCCCCTTATGTATCTGAGTGCTAAGGAGGGAGGGTGGGGGGAAGGAAGGTCTACTGTACGCATGCGCGGGTAAGTCAAAAAATTGACTACTCCGGGATTTACCATGCGCAGGCACCTCGCTGCCTGTCTGTGTGACCTGCCTGCCTGTCACTCTGCTGCAGCCCCGCCCCCCACGGCCCACTTCCTTCTGGATGCCCGATTCGGTCGGGCTTTTCCCGGAACAGGTAGCGCGCCGTGCGCTCGGCTAAAATTTCATTTTAAAAAGTATGATTTATTTTTTAAAAGTAACTATTCATTGGCAGTGCAGTCGTCCATGGCTAGTGGGGCAACGCCCCAACGCCCTCAATGGACGCACCGCCACTGAAGCCAAACCAGGATGAAAAGTGACTCCAAAGATTGGCTCCAGTTTGTAAATCCAACAGGCGGCTGGCAAAGTTTAATCCTTGCTTACTGCCACCTTTCTGACTTGTCTCTATCAATCCTGCCACGTTCATCTGGTAGGCCTGCATTTGGAGGTCTGCTGAAATGAAATATGGGGACAGATCTGGCATCAGAAGGCCCAATGCCCACTTTCATCCCTGATGATAAACAATTTATCAAGGACTGCTTGACGGATCACCCAGAAAATTTCCATGCACAAACTAGGCAAAAAAAGAACACTGTTTTGGAAAGTTATATGGAGATTCGTCAAATAGCACAAAAGTAATTAGCAACACAAAAAAAATAATTTCCTACGGAAATACAATTCTAACTATAAGTAACCAGTTATTTATTTATTTTTGCATTTTTATATAGCGCAGACTTTACCCGAAGGTGTCTGAGCGATTCAAAATAGGAACATAACTGATACATGAGAACATTACAAGTGAGCAAAATACAAAAGCAAACTTTACAATAAATGAAGCAAAAATGACAATCGTGTGCCAACAAAATACAAGAGGTAGCAAACGGTGCATTACAAAAGTGACAATCGTGACCATACAAAATACAAGAGGTAGCAAACGGTGCATTGCAGGAGGAAAAAGTGACGTGTGAAGGTTATAAAAGCGTACAAAATAAACATAGAGGTATAATAGTGCAATATATGGAGGACACTCAAGCACAAGAACGAACGTTACGTAGGCACTGGTGGAACTTGTGCAGGTATCGAAAACAAACAAATGTATGAGGTAGAAAACAGTGTGTTACAAGAGAAAGTGACGGGTGCATGTTACACACGAGTACCAAACACAGGTAGAAGAATAATAATGCAAAAAATGGCAGACTCTCAACCCACAAGAACACACTGGGCAGACACTTCCATAGTCATGTTAGTAGATTTTTCTATAATGGAAGGGTTTCCTTCAGATAATAGAGAGGGCATGGATTACATTTGGAAGTGTCTTTGAAGGAGAAGAACTTTGAGGTCAGTTTTGAAGGCCTGGGAGGAGGTGGTGGTCCGGAGCTGAGGCGGAAGTGAGTTCCAGATTCTCACTGCGCTGCCTGGAAAGGATTGGGCCATCAATCTTTCCTTCTTGAAAGTGGGAGGTTCAAGCAGTAGATTTTCCGCGTTTCGTGATGGTCTGGAGCCTCCAGAGAGTTTCAGTTTATTCGCCAGGTAGCGCGGAGAGGAGGAGTGCAAGGCTTTGTGGGTGATGCAGGCAGTCTTGTAGATAGCTCTAGCCTCGATGGGAAGCCAGCGGAGGGTGGATAACATGGGAGTGATGTGGTCGCTTCTTTTGGCCCCAAAAATGAAACGAGCTGCTGAATGGAGAACAGACTTAAGGGGGGACAGGTGGGATTTGGGGAGGCCAGTCAGAAGAGAATTGCAGTAGTCCAGTCTGGAGAGGACCAGCGCTTGGGCCAGGGTTTTAAGGTCATGCTCCGGGAAGAAGCGACGAATCCCCCAAAGAAGGCGCAGTTGGTATCGGGCAGACTTTGCAATTGAATTAATGTGGGAGAGTAGATTGAGTTTTGTGTTGAGTATGACACCAAGGGATTTTGCGCTGTCAACAATGATGGGTTTATTGTTCAGCAGATTTATCTGGTCCATCCATGATTGAACCGGGGGAGGAGAAAGTGAGGAGGAGAGGAGGAGGAATTCAGTTTTGGAGGGATTCAGAATCAGTTGATGTGTTGACATCCAGTTTTGAATGGAGTCGAGGGTAGAGCTTAGGATGGAGAGATCGTGAGTGGAGACAACCTTGAGGTAGATTTGAGTATCGTCTGCGTAGAGATGATAGTTGACCCCAGATTTACTTAGGAGATTTCCCAGAGGTTCCAAATAGAGATTGAACAATGTGGGTGCAAGAATAGAGCCTTGGGGAACACCTTGACCCACCGCCGAAGGAGATGAAAGACTGTCCGCTATTTTGATCATTTGGGATCTATCAGAAAGGAAAGAAGCAAACCATTTAAGCACAGTGCCCTCCATGCCCATTCTCTGTTGAAGAGTGTTGAGGAGGGTGTTGTCATTGACAGTGTCAAAGCTGCCGAAAGGTCAAGGAGAATTAGAAGACAAGACTCCCCTCCGAGCCCCCCCCCGAGTCTAGTATTCGCAGCGCGTCATCGATCACTTGCAGCAGGGCAGTTTCAGTGCTGCAGTTTTGGATGAAGCCGGACTGAAAATTGTCAAGAAGATCATTGTCCTTGATATGACGAGAGAGTTGTTTCGCAACACATCTTTCTGTGATCTTCGCAAGAAAGGGTAGGTTAGTGATAGGGCGGAAGTTGTTGAGGTCATTAGCATCCGCAGTGGGTTTTTTAAGCAGAGGGGTGACCTGCCCAGTTTTGAAGGGAACAGTAAGGGAGCCTTGGCAGAGGGAGAGGTTGACCATAGTGGTCCAATAGGGAAGAGAATGGGTATAGAAGTCCATGGCAATGGCACTAGGGATGGGGTCGAGCGAGTGGTTGGAGGGCTTTGTTTCGAGGATGCACTTGAGGAGGACATCTTCAGAGATGGGGTCGAAGTTCTGCCAAATGGCTAGTGATTTGCGCTCCTCTGGAGGGGTAGGATGAGCGACCTGACCCACAAGTGATTTCACTTTTTCGTAGAAGAATACAGCAAAATCAGCAGCTTTCTTTGTAGAATCCTCTAATTTGGAGGTTGGGGGAGAGTAGTTAGTATTCTTGAGGAGATCAAATAGCTTTTTGGGTCTATTTGTGGCTGAGTCAAGGAGGGTTCTGAAGTGTGATGCTTTCCCAAGGAAGATGTGCTTGTGGTACTTGGATCTTGCTGCACGAATCGTAGCCAAATTATCGGTGGAGGGTGCTTGCCTCCATTGCTTTTCCAGGAGTCTTAGGTGCTTCCTTTCTTCAAATAGGGATTTGTTGAACCAGGGTGCTGAGGGAATGGGCCTTTTCTTTTTGCTTTTGGAGAGGAGCGATGCTATTGATTTCGACTGCAAGGACTGAGAGGCATTGTGAGGTGAGATTTTACCACTTCCCACTCCAAACCCTATAATTAACCATACCTTCCTGTACCACTACCTATCCCTAAACACTAAACGTAATATTTCATTTAATTATTTCCTTTTTTGGGGAACCCCCCCAAACTCCCCTTT
Organism: Lissotriton vulgaris; assembly: GCF_964263255.1. Classification (NCBI taxonomy): domain Eukaryota; kingdom Metazoa; phylum Chordata; class Amphibia; order Caudata; family Salamandridae; genus Lissotriton; species Lissotriton vulgaris. Next base: position 518,290,252 of record NC_141695.1, on the reverse strand, counting down.
GTTTTTAGTTCACTTCTAACCTTCCTTTGCCATTATCCACCGCTAAACCCAAAATATTACTCATATCACCCTTTAAAACTACCCCCACCCTTAAACCCTAAAATTAACATTTACTCTCTTTACCACTACCCTCCAAAACCTAAAATTACCCATACCTTCCTTTACCACTAGTCACTCCTAAACCCTAATATTAACTTTACCATCCTTTACCACTACCCACCCTTATTTCCTATTTCTACTGCCCAATCCTAAACCCTTACCCTGCTTTACCACTACCCATCCCATAAACATAAAAGTTCCCTTGTCTCCCTTTACCACTACCCGCCCCTGAACCCTAAAATTACTTACCTTTCCAAATTGTTTTTGAAATACTACTTACCTTAGCGATGCTTACTATGCATGTTAAAGGCATTTGTGTGATGAAGGCATGTGTTGAAAAGACAGCATGGTAAAGAATATTTTCTCCATCCTCATCTTAAAGAAGTAGCCTCTAGCCCAGCCCATGCCTAATAGCTCTTTCCACTGATGTCTTATATTTTCTGAATGTAGTGTGGTTGAGAGGAGGATAAACAAGGAGCCATGGATCAATCAATATGAGCAAAATGAGGTCATAGTCTGCCACAGGTACAGACAGTGGTCAGTACCCATGGCAGCAGAATACTTTGTATCCGCAACTGCTGGTGATCTGTACATACATATTGGACGCCAGGTACTACACATGTTTCATATATTTGGGGCGCACTTTCGGTACCAGATGAACTGGTCTAAATCCCAGATGTATTGCCTCTAGGGAGACCCCCTACGAAGTCCTCAAGGGTACGACATTCCAATAGCGACCCAGGGTTTTCTATATTTGGGCATTTTGTTATCACAGCTGATGCAGCACTATTTTTCAAGCGAAAACTTTTGGGCCCGCTACAGAGGTTTAGATCAGATGTCGCACATTGGAGGGTACTCCCCCTTACTCTCCTGGGACTTGCGTCTTTATTCAAAATTTTCGCCCTTCCACGCTTTCTCTATGCCCTACAAAATGCACCCAATCCAGTTCCTGATTCTTATTTTTTGCAAATTGAAGCAGCAGTGAGGGAATTACTATGGGAGAACAGACCGCCCTGATTTGCCATATATAAGTTCACCATGGGATGGGACGACGGGGGTATTGGGTTGCCGGACATGCGCCTCGATTACCAGGCTGCGCAATTAAAGGCCATCAATAGATGGGTGTTTGGGTCACACGACGACCCCAGATTCCGCACTGACCATTGGCTAATGGGCAAGGGGTGCTACAAAAGGTTATTGTACACAAACCATTGAAAGCTACGCCTGTCTGGCCCCACGGTGCGTACGGTGAAAGTGTGGCACGGAGTCCATTGACGGCTAGGTTGGCAGGCACGCCTAACAAAAGCTACCCCTTTATGGGAACCAGACATTTTAGGGCACCTCAGTACCTGGTCGGAGTTTGACAAATGGGACATGATAGGGATTTCCACAGAGTGGGATATATGAATGAAAGGAAAGAAGGCAATGTTTGCGGACCTCCAAGTTAAGTACCAACTAGCGCTGTTGAAGGCTTTTTGATATCTCCAGATCAGCCATGCCGTTGATTCAGCCCTCCCTTCTGGACTGTTGGAGGACAAGCTATTACTGGACCCAATGGACCGTAAGGCTATTTCCCTCACGTATAAGAAATTGGTCAATAACATAACCGACCTAATGCTGAAACTACTGTCGAGCTGGGAGGATGACTTGGGGGATTTGGCCAAAGAGGACTGGAGAGAGGCACTGGCCTCTCCCCGAGAGGTGGCGATTCCGATGCGACTTCGGCTGGTCCCGCTCAAGATTCTCCACCGGGTACATTTTGACACCACATTGTTATTCAGGTTGGGTAGGAGACCTGATCCACTCTGCCTCCGACACTGTAATCAGACTGGCACATTCATACACTTCCTTTGGGACTGCCCCCACATACAACAATACTGGAAAGACGTCACCCAACAGGACTTGTGACAAACCTATACGACCTTCTCGCCACACTATGTCTCTTTAATATCTGGGAAGCAACTGACCTCACACAAGCGGAGCAGTCATGGGCCACTATGGGGTGGAGTATAGCAAAACAAAATAAAGGAGCGCACAGTTGTAACCCTCATGTTTAAGTGTAAGGCCGCTAAAGATTGCAGTTGTATGTGATCGTGATGGTCTGAAGGTTGTGATACGATGCTGAAATCTTGTATAACTTTTCCAAAGATTTATTTATTTATTTATTTTGAAAGTTTTATATAGCGCGGACAAGATCTTTTCAGATATCAGAGCGCTTTACAGAGATGGGTACATGATGGAGCATAGTCAGACAAATATATCAATAGATCAAACAGTACAAATAGGTGGCTGCAAAGCCAATCATGTGAGTAATAAGACAACTAATACAAATAAGCAAAGGGGTCAAACATGTAGTACAGATCGGTGCAGAGTATTAACAGAGTTCGAGATAATAGTTCAAGTGTATTTAGCCATGAGGATAGCTTTTACTTCATTTTTAAAGAGTGTAGTGGAAGAGATGAGCCTGGTTTCGGGAGGGAGTGAGTTCCAGATCCTAGGCGCCATTCCTGAGAAGGAGCGCTTATATGTTTTTTCCTTCCTGAATGTTCGAGGTTTCAGCTGAAGATTGTTTGTGCCTCTAGTGTTTCTAGCTCCGCCAGAGATTGTCAGTTTCTGAGCGAGGTAGCCGGGTGAGTTTAGGTGTACCGCCTTATGTGTCATGCAAGCGATTTTCAGATGTATTCTTGCTTCAAAAGGCAGCCAATTCAGGGATTTCAGGTCAGGGGTAATATGTGAATGTTTTTTTGATCCAGTGATGAGTCTCGCTGCAGCGTTTAGAGAGGCTCTTAGGGGTGCCGTTGTAGTTAGGGGGAGTCCGCAGAGGGCGATGCTGCCGTATTCAATTCGGGGGATGACTAGTGCTTGTTCTGCGGTTTGGAAGTCTTTGGCTGGGAGGAAGGGTTTGAGTTTCCTCAGAGTATTGATCTGGAAGTTCGCTCCCTTTGTTGCCTTGCTGATATGTTGCTGCATGTTGAGATTGGTGTCAAGTGTTATGCCTAAAGATTTTGCTGAGTCTACGATGGTGGGTTGGACATTGAGTGCGGTTAGGTGTTTGAGCCAAATTTGAGTGGTGGATATCTTCGCTGGAGGTGAGATCAGAAGGAACTCTGTTTTCAGGGCATTGAGTTTGAGATGATTATCGGCAAGCCAGGATTGGGTGCATCTGATCGTTGAGTTCAAGAGCAAGATGTCTTTGGGGGACTGTAATTTGAGATAAAGTTGGGTGTCATCAGCGTACATGTGAAAGTGCACATTGGATGCTTGTAGCAAGGTAGTGAGAGGATCCATGACAAGGTTGAACAGAGTTGGGGATAGAGAGGATCCTTGGGGGACGCCTAGCGTTACAGGTATTGGCGATGACATCAAGTTATTACTCTTGAATTTCTGGGACCTGTTGTGAAGAAAGGAAGTGAACCATTTGAGAACAGTTCCAGATAAACCCATTCTTGTGTTTAGTAGTTCTAGGAAATTCTCATGTTTAACGGTGTCGAATGCTGAAGCGAGATCAAGAAGGATGCGGAGGCAGGTGTCGTTTTGGTCTAGCATTTGAAGTGCGTCGTCAATTATGTGAGTCATAGCAGTTTCTGTGCTGTGCCCTGCTCGGAAGCCTGACTGGTGTGGGTTGAGGAGATCAAATTGTTCAATGTGTTTAGTCAGTTGTAGTTGTGCGAATTTTTCCAGCAGTTTGGCGAGAGTGGGGATATTGGTAATGGGACGATAATTGTTGAGGTCAGAGGGGTCGGCTGTAGGTTTCTTTAGTAGAGGTGTGACTTGACCAACTTTGAGGGAGTCAGGTATGCTTCCTTGTTGGAGAGAGCTGTTGATAATTTTAGTACAGAGAGGGAGAAGCAAAGGGATAAAGTCTTTTACTGCGGTAGCAGGAAGGGGGTCCGTGAGGTGATTGGATGGTTTCAGGGTGCTGAGCAGTTTGCCAATTTTATTTTCCGAGTATGTGCCAAAGGTTGACCATGTAGCATTGTTTTTTGGTTCAGTGGGTGCTAGGCACTGGGGTTTGGAGTAGAGGCTTGCGTCAATGAGAAGATCGCTCTTTATGTTGTCAGTTTTTTGGATAAAGAAAGCAGCGAAGTCTTCACAAGAGGGTGCCTCACGCACAGTGTTGACTGGTTAGGGTTGATCCTTGGATTGTGTTCTGATTAGCTCAAACAGTTTTCTCAGGCGGTTTTTTGCTTGGTCGAGCTGAAGGCTGAAGAAGTCTGATTTTGAGCGTTTTATTTTCCTGAAGTAGGCGTTTCTCTTTTTCTTCAGATCTTTTAGGTGCATTGCAGAGGGCGCTGATCTCCAGGTACGCTCTGCCATTCGCATGTCTCGTCTATCCTCATTGAGACTCCCGTCGTACCATGGATTGGAGATTTTAGTAGAGGTTCTTTGTAGTTGCATAGGTGCAGCCTCATTAATTATTGAGGTCATAGCGTTGAGATAGTGTTCAGTCAGGGTTTGAACGTCCGTAGCGCCAGTCGGCGGGAGTAGGAGATTGCAACTGTTAGGGGGCAAAGAGCCTGGGTTGAGTTTTTTCATGTCTCTTTTCCAGACTTTGGGCTTGGAGAGTTGAGCCAGGTTGACTTTAACTTTTTCATTGATGAAGAATGTGACAATATGATGATCTGACCAGTCACAGGGTTGGATGGACTCGAGTTGGATAGAGTCCTCTTTGGAGAGGATCAGGTCGAGGATAGAACCTTTCTCGTGGGTCGGGCTGTTGCATATTTGGGTGAGGTTAAGGGCATCGAGGAAGTTTTTAAGACTGTTTACCACCGCGTCCTTGCGATCGTTCCAGTGGAGGTTGAAGTCACCAAGGTGTCTGCATAATGTATTTTAATGCTGCAGTTTGTTCTTAATAAAAAGTCATTAAAAAAATATGGAATACAATGTAAGACCTAGATTCAGTTTCATCAATTGGTGATGTATTCTCTGATCCACAAGGAACCACAAAGTACCTTCAGTACCTTTTTGTTTTTGTGGTTTAGCCAAGAATGTGTGCTTGAGTTTGGGTCTTCTGAAGATCTCCATTTCACTGCCAAAGATAACTGTGTGAACAATGTTTATTTGTGGGTGTATCGTTAGGGTCCTCTCTCAAACCTCTATAGCATGTCATGAGAAAAAGAAAAGGGAAATAAAAAAGGACCTTTTCAGAAGATTGACAGAGAATACATAAGCTACTTTCATAGCTAAGAATAGCTACATTACAGTTCCTGTTTATTTGGCCCATTGAAGGTAGTTTGCACCCTTCTGTGCTTGACTCTTTTTTTGTTTGTTTGTTTAGGTAACTGCCTATATGTTTAATTCAGGTGTTTGTTCCTATAATTCTCAGTCTGGTTCTTGTTTGCACGGAAAGCTGAAAAAGAGGACGTTCTTCATTTCTTACAAACAACTTTAGATACATTGCTGTTATCAGTGCCTTCGACTCTTTGCCTTTTGTCCCATAAGCCATAGGTGTTTTAATAAATTTACCTTGCACTAGTGCACTCCTGAGTTTCATCAAAAGACTGGAGTGGAGGAGCATGTTGAAAACGGACTTCTTCTGTTAGAAGCTCTTCTGCATAGCAATGGCAACATTTACTTTGTACTTTGAGCATTTGAACCAGATGCGAAGGGTCTTTGCCTTCTTTGTCAATGACCTGTTGAACCCAATTATCCTTCTTCTACATAAAAAAAAAAATATTTTTCACTTTATGGTATTCTCCTGCTTCTCATAATAATTCCCCTTCCATGGAGAATTAGAGTCTCGGGCATACATTTGAGTGTACAATTTATGATGTGCAATTGCGATTCTCCAAATAAAGTGCCTAGAGAATCTGAATTTCATTAAAGACACAGATACTAGCATTATGCATTCATCTTTTAATGGCACTCCAACGCAGCACTTTGAAAGAGCATCTTACAAATTTTCTTTAACCTAAAACAAATCAACAACAAGCAGTACTTTTAGTTATGCTGCTCCAATATTGAGAGTATATTTGATCTTCAAGTGAATACTGTTAAGTCCTCTGGCATCCCTTTTTACCTCTGAGTCGTCAAAGGCTGAACAGCATGCTTTGGTTTGATGCTGTGACACTACAGTTCTTTTGATTTTAAAAGTGGAGCATTAGCAGCATGATTCGACTCCTCACTTCAGTAAACCCAGAGTTTATTACAGTGTTAGGCCTTAACCACTTGGATGCTAATGACAAGGGTAACTTGTCATGCACTGCCCATTCATTTCAATGGAAATCTCATTATATGGGCCTGGTTCCGGTAGCGTCCAAGTGGTTAAGCAGGGTCTTATACAGTCACTGGGATTGCCAAATAAGGTAATATATTGCAGCAGCAATTCATTTTTACAGATCACTCTTGTGTTCAAAAGTAGAATTTTCAACTATGGCTGCATGTGTACAAGCATTAGACGTCATCTCTACTTTCAAAATCATAAGTTAAGTCAAGTCAGTCTTGGTGTTGGATTGATGGGACAAGCAAGGGAACTGGAATGGATGAATCTTTGAAATTAGTCTCAACAGACTATTCTTTGAAATCATTCTTGATCCTTCAGTCTTCAATCTGAGTTTAATCCAGGTCAGAATCAACAGTGGAAACATCTACAACTACGGGCTTGTTTGTCTAAAGCATTTGGAACACATCTCTTTAGTCTGCTAGAATCTACTCTATATCTTACCTTACCGAATGGGATGGCCGCAGCAAATTGGTGTTCTGGCTCATAAGAGACATTAGATCTCACCAAATGGGAAGGACCCTAATTGGGATCAGGGAATCTGTGACATAAAGAAAGTCTAGGAAGAGAACCAACTGGAAAACCCATAGTTATTAAAATTGCCCTCACCCACTTAACAGAGGCATGCTTCGTCATAGGGCTGCTTCTACACCATGGCATAGATCAACGTTCAAGGTGGAGTGTTTGTTTTGGGGAAAGAATTTAACATGAAAGGGATTTCAATTGCAGAAAGAAGAGTGTTAAAACTACAATCGGGTGCTACACTTCTTATTTATTCTGAGCCCCCCTTGGCAGGATTAAAAAATATTATAAAAAGGGTGTATAGGAGAAACTATATCTCCATCACCCAGTCCTCTAGTCTCAACATGTTTCGGCCTGTTTCATTCGCCCTAATGGGTCGTCGGCCTTTTTCAGGATACAGGTCCCTTGGGAATCCAGATTGAAGATCAGCTATTTCAAGATCATGTACGATTAGCATTGGTACCTGGAGAATCTTCACAGAGCCAAACTTTTACATACTTTCATATGCTGGAGATGGCAATAGAAAGAACAGGTGGTAAGGTTCACATACTCTGGTCGTGTCCATTGCTACAATCTTACTGCACCCGATCTTCACAGTTTAGTAGGAAAACAAGTGATTTGAGGATTGCCTCCTTCCCAGAACTAGCCTTTCTGCAAGATGCAGACATCAAAGCAATTGCTAACCAACAAAAAGTGACTAGGGTCAGCTTTAGCTGTGGTTAAAGTATGCATTCTTTCCCTTGCTTTTGAGGAATGTTCAGAAGCCATGATGCAAATGGCACTACCCAAACGCCAGATTTGCAAGCCGAATGATAAGTAGCGATTTTTGAGAACATGTGGTGTGCCTACTTTCAGGGTTAATAAATCCGATCTCCTCCTCTTTACAGTTTTTTCATGGCGAAAAAGTCTCTTTGCCCATTTGTTATGCTTAACAACGTGTGCATAACCCATGCCACTTGACCAGTTATTGTTTTATTTCAATGATGCTCAGTTTTGATTTCCTCTTACTATAATCAAGTTACAATAAATAAGGTTCTTCTACGTTTACAACTTGGTATACATCATTGCCAGATTTATATTATATAGCAAGTAGAAATGTGGTGTATGTTTAAGCATTTATTATATCCCCTGAGGTATACAGCCTGCTATTGTGGAAATATAACAAAAGGAGTTTACACAAAGGAGGGAATCAAAAGCTGTGGTGAAGTCAGACAGGATCAAAAAATGCTTAAACAATATCCATCAAAATCCAAACCATTACATTGACTGGGTAGTGGATAGGATTTTAATTCGATGTCAGATTCCTATGACTTGTATCTTAAATTGTTAAAACTATGCTGTGTAGAATAATAATTGCTCACGATTTGTTAAGTTGCTATGTGGGCGAAGAAAAGATGTGAAATGTAAAGTGTTGCTCTTAGTAATTTAGCACAAAGGGGGAAAAATAACATGTTACAAATATAGCAGCGTTGAATCCTAATTATACAGTTTGAAAAAAATCCAGTGTTCCCTTTGAAAGCAAGAAACCTTGTCAATATTCACTGACAAATTGTATCATCTATTGTTTGCTTCCCTTTCGATAAACGTATAGGTCCGTGAGCTGTAGGAAGCAGCCTCTTTATGCTTTTCATTGCATAGCACGAAGTCAGTTTGTTGTGTTGTGACTAAAAAAAAGTACCAGGCACCTTTTCTCTCAGATGCCCCATTAAGATTGTTTTTTCAATGTTTTTCTCTGTCTTGTGCCTTTTGCGCGACTCACTCTCCTCTCATTTACATATCTCCCACGTCTCTTTTTCTCTCTACTGTGTCTACTTTCATCCCTGCAGATCTGGTTCTTTAATGCTCCTGCCTTCCCTTTTACACTCTATTTCACAATTGGGCTGTACATGCCCTGTGAATTTCATAGTTTTGGGATATTGATGATGTGAACAATTATAAGCTCACCTCTTTAGTCGTTGTTTTCTTTTCATGGTTGAGGACTGTTAATGCTTGAAAAGTGTTTCCGGTTGTTACTGCCATTTTTGCATTTCAGAGCTGCCGTGCTTCATGCTCTGTTGGGTTGAACACTCGAAGGGAAAGAAGCCTTTTATAGATTTACCCCCTTCCACTGTCCTGTATTTTATCACCTCCATGGTAACACAGAGGCACAAATTAACTTGACTTCTGGTAAAAAAAAGAAAGAACATATTATGACCTTGTATTTATTGGATGACCGGGCCACCAACGTAGATGGTCAAAAGACTTACCCATAGATTATCTCCTGCCACCTGCTTTTGAAGTTTTTTTGTGTGAAGGAGTGTCCGAGTAGCCTCCCTTCAAACAGTTCTCTCCAGCTCGGACGCCCAGCTCATAGATTTCGTCCAGAGGTGATATTGATCATGGCCCTTTAGTTGGTTTCAAATGTCTTGTTCTGTTAGTTGTACCATACTCCTTCCACTCTGCAGACTACTCATGAGTTCTAGGGTGGGTAAAAATGGGGAGACCACACACTCCCACAACTCTCTCGTTCTATTTCTTCTTTCTGTTTTTCTCCCTCTCCATATCCCCCGCTACCTTCTCATTCGAAAAATGAACTAAATTACTCAGATGTTGCATATGCAATGTCACAGCGCACAGTGATCACTTGTAGTAGAGCAGTATGTGCCGCAAAACTAGGAGAAGTGAATCTCTGGCCAGCTGTAGAGTAAGGGTTTTGGCTCTGAAAGCAGCTAATTCAGCAATTCTCCCCTAACTTTTAAAATGTTGGCTTGCTTCCTAACCTGCTCTTTTTTTTTATCAATGAATTCTCCCCTGTGAATGAATCACCCGGAACTCCCCCTTCTCTTCTTTTGCAATTAACTCCAGGGCTGAGACTATGAAATAAGGAAGTGGAAGCTTCAGAAAGGCATTGGAGAGCATTGTCTTTTTGTCTACATTTTTGAAAGGTACAGGATGCAAAAGGGGCACGGCAGAAGGAACCGCCCCGCTATGAAGAGGCACGGCACTCCCCAAGCGTCGCTTATCCTTGGACGGTCTCCCTCCATAAACACATTGCACCAGCATCTTTGCTCCATGAGCCCACCACATGCATTGCTCCCGTACCTATGTTCGCACCTCACTTAATCTCCGACTTGTCAATATTTGCTGCATAATCGTACAAAGGACATGCCATCCTACTCACTCTTGCAACCCACCTATAATGTGACCGCACTACTGCATGTCCCACAGACCAGTAATCAGTACTCTTTTACCGTATCAGCCTTCGAACCCACCCCTTCTCAATCTCTAGTTTTGTGGCTTTCACATTACCCTTTTCATATATTTTTTGACACCGACGTGGACTACATCATTGCTTAAATCACTCAAAAAAACACATACTTTCTAGGTGTCTCTCAATCTACCATGTTTGTTTATTGCTTTAACTGGAAGACTTAGTTTCGTCATGCAAATTTTTAATAAAAACTATAAAATAAATTAGATTGTATGTATGTATGTATATGTATGTATCTATATATGTATGTATATATGTGTGTATATACGTATATATATATGTGTATATATGTATGTATGTATGTGTATGTATGTATGTGTATATATGTATATATGCATGTGTGTATATGTATGTATGTGTGTGTATGTATGTGTGTATATGTATGTATGTTTGTTTGTGTATATATGCATGTATATATGTGTGTATATGCATGTATATATGTGTGTATATGCATGTATATATAAATATGTATGTGTATGTATATATGTGTATGTATGTATATGTATGTATATATGTATGTATATGTGTATATATGTATGTATATGTGTATATGTGTATATATGTATGTATATATATGTATGTGTATATATATGTATGTGTATATATATGTGTATGTATGTATATGTATATGTATGCATGTATGTATATATTTATGTATGTACGTGTATGTATATGTATATACATGTATGTGTATACATGTATGTGTATACATGCATGTACATGTGTATACATGTATGTACATGTGTATACATGTATACATGCATGTGTATATGTATAAATGTATGTATATGTGTATATGTGTATATGTATGTGTGTGTGTATATGTATGTGTGTGTATATGTATGTATATAATTATGTATATGTATGTGTGTATATGTATGTATATGTGTGTATATGTATGTATAAATATGTATATATGTATAAATATGTATATATGTATGTTTATATATGTATGTATGTATATATGTATACATGTATGCATATGCAAAGAACTCTGTTTTTTCCTCCTGTATCACTCCAGAAAAACGAACACAGACCCAATCAGGTAGTTTGCCAATATTTATATCGCGTCCAACACAACCTCCGCCATGACGCGTTTCGGGCCCTTGATCACATGACGTTGTTCAACAAGCCACCACCCTATAAAGTGCATATGCAACTCTAAATACCATGTTATCAACCAATTTGTACATTATTCCGCATATATATTACTGTGCAAAATTCTAGATTGTGCAAAATTCTGCAAATACATGAATAGATAATGAAAAGTAGAATAAATAACATTATATGAAGATAAATATATAAATACATCATTCTATTTACAACCTTAATAATCTGTTGTGCAAATCTGCCTATAAATGTGAAAAGTTGCATTCGAATTGTACACAAATGCAAAATAGCAGCTGTAAACGTAGTGGTTGAGGTGATGGCTTTGGGCTCCACTCAATATCCTGAAATTACTGCGTCCTAACTGCCCATCTATTGTGGTCAACCAGTGCTATGTATTACTTGAAGTTTAGAAAAAAAGAATGAAGGATAAATACATAATCTCATCACCGTGTAGGTCCAAGGACCAACCCTTGTGTACCAAAAATTAAAAACAAATACTAATGTGTTTCTTGCTTTTTCTACAACACAGTCTCAAGTTCCAAAATAATCAAATTTCCCATATTTTAGGCCAACAAACACTGTCCACTCAAGACCCCTCTTTTAGGACTATCACTTTACATGAGCACAGACCTTCAGAGACAGGTATGCATATCCTCACTCATGTTCAACCCGTTAGGTGTCTTGGTCTTTAGCTCGAGGATGTATCGTGTCTCCAATACTCTCAATTGGGCCTCCCTATCTCCTCCTCTACGCAGCGGTGGACCCATGTCAATCGCAAAGTAGCTCAGACACCCCAAATCATTATCATGGCAAGAGTTGATGTGCCTCGCCACTGGATATGCCTCATCCCTATTGACTGCACACGCATGTGCTGGAGTATGCGTTTGTGGACCTGCAACTTTATACTACCCACATATTGCAGGCCATACACACACTCCAGCACATACATGACAAAGTCCGATTTGCAAGTTATTTTTTTAGTTATAGGCTTTGGCACATCACTAAATGGAGTAATGTAGGATGTCCTACTCTTCCCCAATTTACACGCCTTGCATGAGGCACATTTGATGAAGCCTTTTGTGGTTTGTATCCAGGAGCTATTGTTTGAAACTTCTGGACTACTTTTTACCAACATGTCACTCATGGAGCGTGCTCGGCTGAGTGTAATAGCCGGTTTTTCAAATAACGTCCTGCCAATGATGGGGTCCCCCTTGACAATTGACCAATTCCTATGGATAATGGTCTGCAATTGCTTGTGCTACTTACTGTATGCGGTAATTAGCCTAGGTTGGTCTGGGACTAGCATGTCAGTGATTTGTGATTTCAAAGTATCTTCCCTCTGAGGTAACTGGCTTTGATGCTGGTTGGCTTTAGTGATGGCTTTGTCTATCACCGCCGCCGAGTACACTCTAGTCAAGAATCTCTCCCTACTACTCTTTTGGGCCTGTGTGCACTCCCCATCAGTACTACATATCCGCCTGATCCTCAGCATCTCCCCATAGGGGATACTGCGAATCAGGTGTCTTGGGTGATGACTCGAGGCAAGCAAAACTGTATTTCCTGCTGTCTCTTCCGATGTAACCTTATCTCCAGCCTGCCACTCTCAATGTAGACTTCCACATCCAGGAAGTTTACTCACATGCCCCGTAAAATTCAGATTCAGAATTTTTACATTTATATCTGCAATGAATGTCTCTGCACTCAATTCTGAGCCCCTCCAGATTATAAAGAGGTCGTTGATAAACCTATACCACGATACAACATTATTCGACATGGCATCTTCAAACGTGGTCCTGAGGACCTGCTCCTCCCACAGTCCCATGTGCAAGCACGCGTAACTGGGGGAGAAGCAGGCCCCCATCGCCACGCCCCTCAGTTGTTGAAAAATCTGGTTCTGGAAGAGAAAGTAGTTATTGCAGAGACATGTATGTATATGTGTGTATATATCTGTTTATGTATATGTGTAGGTATATATATGTGTATGTATATATTTATGTATATGTGTATGTATGTATATGTGTATGTATTTATATGTGTATGTATATATTTATGTATGCGTATGTATATATTTGTGTATGTATATATTTATTTATGTGTATGTATATATTTATGTATATGTGTATGTATATGTGTATGTATATGTATGTGTATGTATATATTTATGTGTATGTGTATGTATATGTGTATGTGTATATATATATATATATATATATATATATATATATGTGTATGTATATGTATTTATATATGTATATGTATGTATATATCCCCACAGTTGGCTCACTGTTGCGCAGACCTTGGACGCATCTCAATCCGGTGCGTAGCCGGCGGCAGAGCCTCGCCGCAAATATATCACCACACAATTTCCTTGCAGAAATTAATTGACAACGCACTCACTGGCTTCTTGGTTCGCCAGGATTATTTTAATCCATTTGCAATCAGGTACACGGAGACAACCGACGCATTTCGCTATCCCTGATTGCTTGATCACGGTACAATGGTTGTATTCAAATCAGCCAATAAAAACATTTTTACACCATCTTGTGATTTACAGAAGCATTCTTCCTTGTGCAATGTCTTATGGGAGATGTAGTTCACCCTATTCTTCCTCATTACGTTATGGGAGTTTTTTTAACTTTATTTTTGTACTTATATACATCTAGCTTAAACATCATTAAAAGTATTAATGAAATTTGCACTAGCTTTAGTCGTATCGGGTTAATCCCCAATGCTTATTTATTGTTGATAATATTTGTTGTATTTTGTACATTAGCCCCAACCAAACATTAGGTGTCTTTGAGGATTTGAGGTACGGGGTCCCCTTTAGTTGGAGATTTCATGCGGTCCTATTCGTGGGTTTCTTGCACTATTAGTTGGTTTTTAGTACTGATGCCAGCTATTCTTTAGCACCTCTCCCGGCCAAGTTTGTCTCACCCTTGACATAACCCTATTGGTTCCTTGTACAATATGACTTTTTGGGGATGCCATCATGTATTATGTGCCTGGGACCATGCCTCTCGAAGTTTCCTGGAGCCGGAGCGACCCCCAACCACTCCTGGTCTGGGGCGGACATCTGTGAGAGACTGAGATCAAAGGACTCTGGTTTCCGGTGGAGTCTGGACTCCACATCAACTTGTTGGAACTTTGAGCAATCTGGTTGGCATTGAAAGCCTTTCTTACTTCCTTCAGGGTAGGGGTGGTTTAGGAGTTCATGGACACCTTAGACAATACACAGTGGCCCACTGCTAGTGAAATAAGAGACAATAAAAGAGCAACTACATTAACATTGCTACCCTAAATATGTACCCCATGCCATAAGGGTTGATAGTATGAGTGATATCCTCTACACTGCTGCTTAAATCAGAGGCCATTGAATCAAAACCGGTCCAGAGTCCTGCAACTTATCAGTGAAACTCCTACAAAGACTTGTGTGTAAAAGATGGTTGGCCTTCTTTGTGGCTCTGATGTAGAAGACTTCTGCAAACATAATCTGTTTCTACCAGTAGACTTGGGATGTTATTATTATGTTTATTGAAACCCAACAACTGACACAGAAAAACTGTAATAATCATAAAAGTTAGTTTTTTTGTGTGAAGGAATCTTGATGGCTGCTATCTCAGATTAGAATGCAGAATAGTATTTGACGGAAATTCCAGCCGTTGGCAGTTGAGACCAGGCTTCTTCTCTTGTAGATGGTGTACTTCTTTTGTCTATATATACGATAAATAAATTTACCTTCTCAAACCTTGATGTGTGTAGAAAGCTTATTGAAGAACAGAACATATTACTGGTAAAGAGCGGAGTTAAGGAAAGAAGCCTGGCATCCCGGGATGATTGGTCTCTCCACGGATCAGAAGTAGAATAATGTCCGGTCCAAAATAGTGGAATGCATGCTGATCACTTGCGATGCTTTCAAAGAGTTGAGGCAAGGAAATTTGATTATTTAATCTATAGCAGGAAAAAGGCTTGATAGAATCTGTCTCGAGTACGGAGCGTGAGCTGATGCGAGTTTAAGACTGAATGACGTCAAGCTCAAAATTGCTAGCACATCAACTTTATTGCAGATGCATCAAGTAGAACGATGACACGCTGATGTGAGCAGACCTAGCACAAAAAGTTGACGCCTGCGCTAGAACACCAACAAATGGATCCGATCATGCTCAGTGCTGCCATATAGAATATCATTTCCTTCATTTTTTCGGTGCTTAGCTCGCAAACAGTGTATCATCATGTACAGCGGCCATATTGGAGTATGTGCTAGAATATCAAACCGCTTGATATACTTGAGGTGATAGCTTGCTTTGGAAGGTCACACCAGTAGGTCATATTTGGATAACATTGCGAGTCCAAGAGATACACTTCAGTGATTCGGACACTTATTTTTGTCGACCGAATCAGAGAAAAATCTGGTGTAAGGTCGGGGAATATATTTCAGTGATTCGCACACCATTTATTTAAATAAAACATGCGAAAGCCAAGAATATTGTTTGGTGATTCGGACATCTATTATTATTATTAGATATGTGGTTTGTCATATTAAAAAATTATATAAATATCTTAGCAGCCTTACCTTGTGATTTTGTGGGTTTGCACACAATATAGCCTACATTACAAAAATCGGTCATTGTCCATACATTCTTTTTCTTCTCTCTCGTCCAGACAATCTACAGGTAAAGGAATTCCATACCTACATTGGGTTTATTAGGTCTTGCCTAAGCAGCATGCAAGCACTGCTTTGGAGTGAGCTCTTGGAATCATTCCGGGCTTTTGTGGAAACTCGTGCATGTTCTGCACTGTTTCCAATGGGCAATTGTGCATGGACGGTGTTTACCTAGCTGGAGCAAGTAGCGGCTACATCTGTTTGCAATTATCGCACTCGCTCCTGCAAGGTAAACGCTGTACATGGACTGAGCCCGCTGCATCGCCCCCAGGAAGTCGCCTCGCAATATCTCCTCTCCCCTGCCCGTCAGTCCTTCAAGAAGGCAGTGCAATTTATTCGTGAAAATGCAGCCATTCGTCTCCCGCCGACATGAAATAACTTACTTTACAAACGCCCGGGACTTCTGGAGCTGGACATGCAATTTGTAGCAGCTCGTTGATGGCCGCACACAGCGGGTGCCTCTCACCACCAATCACCCAACCTGCGGGCAAGGCTTTGCATTAACACCATGCAGGTTATCTCCTGTGCTCCGAGGATAACTTTAACACGCTTAGTGAGGGTTCAGAGGCCAGCGAGATGAGGCGCAGCCCTCCGGTGAAGATCCGTGGTGGGAAACCTCTCCAACGGGCAGGGGCTTGGATGACCTATTCTACTCCAGACCTGAAACATGGCGCTGTAGGGCACTACCGCGGTAGGTGTTTGCACCTTTGTGCCTTATTGCCACACCTCCACGCTAAGCCCTCAAACTGCTCTCTGATCTGGCAGGTCTGGCTAATCTCGTGGCAGAGGAAATGATGCTTCGCCATGTTGTTTACATCTGTTCTCGTTGATGGTCAAAGATTTATAGCAGGGCATCGATTCTGCATCTGGGGCACCTCTTCTACAAGGCAAAGTACCCCATAAATAAAATCGTCGCCCTCAGTGTTCAATATACTCATCAGTCTTACCACTTTTAGGGTGCACACCTCTCTGCATTCACGACTGCGAATTAAAAAAACCCACATTGATTCACCCCCTGCCCTCATAGGGTCTGGCACAACAACACCTTCCCCCTCCCCTGCTCACATTTCTCACGCGTGGATTATTCACAACACAGATGAAAGGCACTGAGCACTACAAATATGAGCGCCCAGAGCCCCAGTCTCAACAACTTTCAGCCGCCCTAGCCGGGTGCTGTGACGTCTTGCCTGCCAAAAACATATAATCTCTCCTGCACCCGGTGCAACTCTTGTGATACAAGTGCTGGTTGTTGTGTGATTCTATCATGTGGGGGAAAAGCCCTTACAGGGCCTGAATGTTATTATAACAGTCAGTACAAGGCTTTTGAGCATCACGTTAAAAAAAAACATTCACCCAGTCATCCATAACGTGTCAATTTCCTCTGTGTCTCCTCTTCGTTCCCGCCTTTCCTCCTCCTGTTTCTTCTCAGTGTGTCTCCGGTTGCCTCGCTCTCTCTCCTCCCTGTCTGTCTGTCAGTTGTTTTCATTTTTCTCTCCTCTCCATCTACTTCTCTTCCCCTAAATCTTTCCCTCCGTGCCCCTCTTCTAGCTGCCTCTGCCCTCCCTGCAACCCTCTAGCACGGTATTAATACAAGTTTAGTTTTCAATTAGCCCTCTTTACTGCTGTGATTAGACGCCCGGTGCTGACAAAGGTTATACCAATGGCAGTGTGGACTATCAATAGAAAGCTAATGACTTCACGCGCAGCCGAGCAGTGAGATGTGCTGCGCGGTTATATGATTATACCACGACTTCAGTTACCACGCGAATTTTACCTCGCAAGTGGCTTTACCACGCTGGTATTTACAACGTTGCATTTCTCTACGAGTAGAAACGTCTTACCTGAACGTCTTTGTCCTCGAGCCCTTACTTCCATCCTCCTTTGAAACAAACGTCAAAACACGTACACCGAAATAAAAAAAGGACTGTTTTTTTGACGTACACGGCACGTCTTTGGGGGAGGCTCTTTCCTCTTTCTTTTAATTTTTTTCCCGTTTTTTTTGTTAAACTAATCTGCTTGTTTTTTTTTGGGGGGGAGACCCCCCCAACCCCCCCAAGCTCCCCTCCGAGCCCCCCCCCCTCCCTCTGCCCCCTCATGCCCACGCTGATCGACTTCAAGGAATACCACGTCTCCCCCCTAGCCCGTGGTAAAGACGTCGTGGAAGGTACCCTGCGTGGAAGGCACCCTGCGTGGTAAGTGTCACGTGGTAAACGTGAGTAGTGGTAATGCCTTCGTGGTAAATGATGTTTCCCGTGCTGCGCAGTCTCCGTCTCTCGCATCTCTCACTGACCCCCTGCCCCAAAGTGTCTTTTAATTCACCCTTAATTGTCCACCTCTCGTTCCTTCCATTTCCTCTGTCTCCCCATGTTCCCACCAGTGGCGCTCTCCCCCTCTACTCCTTTCCTCTCATTCACAGCATCTCTCCCTCTTCAGCCTGCCCTCCTTCCCTTCAGTGGAATCCCGTCCCCTTCTTACCACATATCCGTCCCTTCACCTCTCTTTCGCCTTAGCCCGCTCCCTGCCCTCAGTAGAATTCTTTCTTCCTCCTCATGACAACTTCTTCCCTCCTACTCTTCATCTCTCTCCCTCTTTATCCCGCCCCTTCCCTCCAGTTACGCCTCTCTCCCTCACATCTTCCCTCCCAGACCAGTGTGCCTCTCTCCCTCCTGATCTCATGCCCATTCACTCCCTGTCTCAGTGCACTACAATAAAAAACAAGCATTGACATAGCCAATAGTTCTCGCATTTGGGACCATATAAGTATTTAGTTATGCAGCACAATATCCTTGGTACAACAACATTAACTGTTGCATGGTTAAACACTTATAAGGTCCCAAAGGCGAGACTTATTGGCTATGCCAATGCTGGTACTTTTTTTCTGTGGAACCAAATGAAGGGAATTACGCCACCTATTGTGTTTATACCTAGCCCAGGTTAACAAGTTCTATAATGGAAACAATGGAAAGATGCATTTGAGTTCTGCCTAGAGGCCATTGGGGGAGACGTTTATACAGACAAAATAAAACTTGCCTTTTTACAACATTGCTTATATCTGTGAAAGATGAAGAAATAGTGTATATGACACAGCGGTAAACAATTCTGTATTCTCTACTAAGAAAGTAAACATCTTTGAGTAGAGATCAACTGCCTAATGAATCTACTGATGTTTTTGTGAATGCGTAATGAATTTAGGCTGCCAAATGTAATTATGGGGCTTTTCACAATCAAATGATATGCGATCAAATGGTACATAAAACATTTGATGTAATATCACAGGAAAAACTGTTGTCAGTGGAAGATCTAACGTTAGGAAAAGTCTTAGATATTGCCCATCAGTTTGAAGAAATTAAATTGGGTATGAGGAAATTAACTGCCAAAAACTACTAGCGAGGTACAATTGGTGAAGAATGTGGAAGTGGAAAAGGAAACAGTGGGGGAGGGAAATCCAGAATTTAAACTCGTGCTCAGGGCATAGACAAAAAGAAGTGTATGTATGTGTGTGTGTGTTTTAAATGTGCTCTTTCGGGTCATTTAGCAAATGACAAGTCATGCCATGGGCAAATTTGCAGATATTGTAAAACCAAAGGCCATTATGCTAGAATGTGTTAAATCAACAGGAATCGAGACAGTAGTGCTGAGGTGAACAAAAAAAATACTGGTAACTATAAAGAAACTATGCAGGAGGTAAAGGCAATTCCAGATGAGTACATCCAGGGGCTGTATGAAATTGATTTTTTTTAAAAAGTGATGCTCCTTTTTAGGTCTCGCTGAGCCAGCGCATGTGCTGCTCTGCGAGAAATTAGTGAGTGGCTTTTTGAAAGTGCTACCAGAGGCTTTTGCTGGCCTCAAGCTTGCGTTCACATGCACGTGTGCAGCCGCCATGTGGGTTTCTGTCAAGGCTCATTAAGCCTTGCATGCCTCTTTCCGCCTTGCTTGCTTGTGCTTCAATTCCCTCCTCCTCCCCCACCATAGATCGCGTCACTCTGCTGGCCTCCACTCCCCCCGCCTCTCTATACTGCAGCAGGCCGTATCGTGCTTTTTAAAAATGTTCTTTAATCTTTAGTGCGCGCGCGCACACACAACTGACCTCCCAGGTTCCAGCAATCTTCCACTGTCAACGGATGCCATCCCGTTTCTCCTGCTGCTACAGGTGCCTCTTTAATTGCTGTTGTTTCTTTCTCACATAATTAGTGCCACCTATTGTGACATTCCGCAGGAGCTGCTGAGTTTCACACGTCCTTAACTCGGCTCCTAGAAATCTTTTCGTTCAGTTGCCGATGTTCCTCTATGTCACTCCTACCCTCCTCTCCAGGTTAATATTTCTTTCAGCCTCTTGTTATTTTGCATGTGGTGCGAGTTCTGGTGACTTATTTGAACGTCTCCAAAATCTATCTGGCAATAGCGTTTCCTACTGAGATTCCAATTCAAATATAAAATATTAAATAATAATGTAATTGTCCATTTTAATGACCATTCCAACCATTCCAACAAACTGCAGTTATAAATAGAGCTGGTTTTAGTCTTTATTTCACTTGATTAGTGGCGTCCTTTCATTGAAGTCACATAGCATTTGAAAGTAATGCCATTCCAATGACGTCACAGGAAGTGACATCACATAATCATTTTTAAAGAATCAACTGCTAAATATTTTGGGCTGTAGTATGTTAATTTTAATTTGATAACTGGCACAACCACTAATTTTTCAAAAGTAGGAACACCTAAATTAGCTTTTAAAATAATCAGTTGTCAGACCCAACAAATTGCAGCGCTTATAAAGCAGCTTCAGGCTTTGCCAACCTCTGGGCGTATACCTTCACAGGCTTTCAAATCATACGTGAGCACATACCCTTAAACACGAGCTGAGGCATGCAAGCTACCATATATACACACACACAGTCGCAGGCACGCACACAAAGACAGTCATACAGACATACTCATGCACTCCCCAGCACACAGTTAAACACACGCAGGCTGCTAAACACAACAAGCATTGGCATAGGAAATAGGTCGCGCCTTTGGGACCTTTATAAGAGTTCAGTTATCCAGCACAATATCCTTGATGCAACAACATCAAGTGTTGCATGGCTAAACACTTATAAGGTCCAAAAGGCGAGACATATTGGCTATGCCAATGCTTGTTGTGTTGTTGATATTGGTGGAAAAGAGGTGAAGGTAATGGCAGACTCAGTTGCTCGACACACACAGGTTGGAGAGGAGTGTTTACATACGTTTCCTGATGTACTACTTGCACCTCCTGAGATCAGGCTTGTAGGTTATGGTAATAACCCTATTGATGTATTGGGGTATTTTACTTCTATGTTGGCTTGCAAAGGTAAGACAATTGATGCAAAGATGTATGTGCCTAAAGAAGGTGCTTGTTTGTTGGGTTGGCCACAACAAAGGATTTTGATGATTACACTCAATCCTAATAAGATTTTAGGATACCACTATTTCATTCTACATGCAAGTGATGATAAAGCATTGGAATGGGAACATTTGTTTTTCAAAGGTTTTTCATCAAAGTTAGGCCAGGAAAAAAAAGGCTGTTCGTAAAATCACATTGAAGCAGGGTGTGGTGCCAAAGGTACATAAGGTTGGTAATATTCCCCTATCCATGAGAGAATCATTTATGGAAGAATTAGAAAACTATGTAAGCAGGAAAATAATAGAAGCAATAAAATTGACAGAATAGTTGTCTCCAGGTAGTGCACAAACCCAATGGGAAAATTAGACTGTGTGTCTATTTAAGAGATCTGAATGAATGTGTGTGGGTGGATCGACATTTACTGCCCAATATTGGAGAAATATTTTTTATGCTGAAAGGTGCCACAGTATTTTCCACTTTAGTCCTTTCCAGTGCATATCACCAGATTGCATTACATGAGGTCAGCAAACAATATACATCATTCATTACATCAGAATGGGCATACAGATACAAAAGGATGCCATTTGGGTTAATATCGGCATCAGCAGTCTTTGAAAGAGTTATGTATAGTCTGTTCAAGGACGTAAAAAATGGCTTACACTTCCAGGACGATATTCTTGTATTTGGGAACCCAAAAAAGAGCATGCTGAGACTTTATTTAAAGTATTAACCATTTTGCAGAATTATGGGCTGACCTTGGCTAACGATAAATGAAATCATGATGCAGTCAGTTGATTATTTGGGCCATAATATTGGTAAGCATGGAATTTCAATGAAACCCAGTCTGTTTAAGGCAATAAAAAATGCTCCAGAGCCTCAAAATGAAGACCAACTTAGGTCATTCCGTTATTTTCGAATTAGACAAAACACACAAAGAGCTTAATGAAAAAAAAAACAATATTTCATATGGGATAAAGAACGGGTGTCTGAATTTTGTACGTTGAAAAAGGACATTTCCTCTGCCTCAGCACTGTAAACATTTGCTTCTAACTAGGATTCTATTATTATGGCAGATGCCAGTAATGTAGAAATAGGGCAGTGGTGATTCAAGATTGTAAGGTCAATTTGGTCCCTACTACATTTGCCCCAAGAACGTTATGAGGAGCAGAACTAAAATATTCTACTTTGGAGAAAGAAGCACGTGCATGTCGGTGGGGCATTGAGTACTTTAAGAAGTGTGTATATGGTTCTAAATTTAGAGTGAGGACGGACCATCAACTGTTGGTGGGTTTGTTCACCACAAAGGATTGTGGGAAGGCAATGCCAATTATGAGTTGGTAATATAAATTGCAAGAGTTTAATTTCCTAGTAGAATATATTCCTCGAGCTAGGAATGTTCCAGCAGACTGATTATACAGGTTGCCAGTTGAAGAAAACAGTGAAATGAGTGTTGTTGACAATAATATGGATAAAATGTCCATTTGTGATGTGTCTGTTGGCTGCATTGTGGAAGATCAAGACAGTTTGTGATAATGGTATTGAGATTCAGAAAGTCTTGGAATATATTAGATCAAAGTGACCTAATAAGAAATCATTTAGATGAGAATTTATTATCCTATTTTTCTATTGCCAGTGAGTTGTCAGAACAGAATTATTTGTTATAACGTGGTGAGCAATTGTTTGTACTGGTGTGCTGGAGACAGTCTGTTCTAAATGGCTCATGAGGGGCATCCTGGGATGAGAAGCATGAAGAAGAGAATTGGAAGAGAATGTTGGTGGCCAGTTGTTCATAAATGTATAGAAGACAAAGTAAGATCATGTACTGAAAGTGCCATTACTGGTAAAACTCAGAACGTAGTAACCTTTGGCAAGGCTCCCATATCTAGACCAATTAGAGTATGGGAGTGTGTTTCACTTGATATAGCTGGGCTAATATATCTAGCCAGAAGTCAAGTTTTTGCTGTCCTTATGATTGATCAACTATCGAAATGGGCAGAGGTCAAATTTCTACATCATGTTACTTTTAGCGACTTTATTCAGTTTTGTGAAGACGTTTTTGTCTTGACCTAAAAGTCTAGTCACAGATAATGTACAATTAACATCGACTAAAATGAAATGAGTTTTAGAGGAATATTTGATCGAACATATACGCACTTGGGTATATTATCCTCAAAGTAATGGAATCGAAGAAAGGTGGATTAGGGTATTGAAAGATGGTTTGTCATCAAGCTCTTAAGGAGTTAATATGGAGTTATCGTATCACACCTAGAACTACAGGGGATGAATCTCCATTAGAAAAAACGAGAGGCAGAAACGTGGACTCTTAGGAACAACTTTGAATGGCAGGTTATTTTGCCTTTTTCACCTAGAGAGAGCGACATGTCACGATGCCCTTTGCTTTTCACCCTCAGTATTCACATTCGCATTAAGATATAGGAATATGATGGAGATAAGAGACCTATAATTGGGCCCGACAGGCATCAAATAATGTTATTTGTGGATGACGTTCAACTCACATTAACAGCCACTGGGTACATTTGTCTACTACGGTATTCTGTGAATGAAATTCCATGTAACAAAATTTCTGCCAATGGGCATTAGCACAGTGTAATACAAATTCTTGCATGACTTTTCCCAATGAACTCTTTGTCCTTTAACATGGGCTTTACACTTTATCCAACACTGACCTATTCAAGTGCACATAAACTGTCAACCATCATACACAGTTAAAAGAGGTATGAATATGTAGGAAAATACAGCTTGAAAAACAATATGCAACTCCTCTCGCACATAATTTCTGGTGGCAGCTGTGCTGTTAATAGGCTAACAAAAGAGAGAGCAAGGGATCGTGTTCACTCGCCAGTGATCGGAGATTACTCCTGTTCCCCTGTGAAAGGACTAAATAAACAAAGAGAGGAGTACCACTATTAGAGGATCAAAAGAGTTCCTAATGGGTTGGTTGGCTGACAAAAGGAAAGAATTCATCCTTTTGTTAAAAACCCCTCACTCACCAACCTAGTGGTGACATGCTTCATCATTGGGGTCCACCCCGCTGCCCCGCCGGTTACCTATTTCGTTCCTCCGCTGCCCCGCTAGCGGGGAAGCAGAGGAACGAAATGGGTAACCGGCCTTTCAACCACGAAATAACTAATACGTTTCAGTGGTGGTGATACCACCCCCTGCCCTCCGATGCAAAAGACTATAGAATAGGAGTCTTTTGACTTTTTCTTTTTCATTACTCACCCACCGAGGTTAGAGTTTTTCTTACCATTAGCTAAAGTCTCTAACTGGTCCACAAGGAATTAGGATTGGGTGTGCCTTTTAGGGGGTACATACCGTTCAATTCCTTGTTTTTTACGGTCCTGATGAAAACCTGGTACTTTCCACCCTTGGTTGAAACATGTAGACCAGCACACAAATAGAGATACTTTTGGCCTTAATTTCCCTCACAGTATCTCGCCTCACCTTTTTAATATTGTCCAGCTACTTGTAAATACTTGTAAATAAAATTTATCTCCCCACTAAGTTAAACCAGGACAATTTTTAACACACTTTTTTTACACCCACTTTTTATCTCCCCACTAAGTTAAACCAGGACAATTTTTAACACACTTTTTTTGCACCCACATTCACAACCTGCTCCACTGTATTCCAGGTGTTGTAGCACACCCTGGTGACGCTAGGCCGCCAGGGTGGACCCCAATGATGAAGCATGTCACCACTAGGTTGGTGAGTGAGGGGTTTTTAACAAAAGGATTAATTCTTTCCTTTTATCAGCCAACCAACCCATTAGGAACTCTTTTGATCCTCTAATGGTGGTACTCCTCTCTTTGTTTATTTAGCTGTGCTGTTAAGCCAGATCTAGCAAAAAACAAAAAAAGCACGATTTCCGAGTAAAGTTCTACTTGTATGTCATGTTTGGTGTAAATATATTCAGCCTTTTTGCTCTGTCTGTTAATTAGAAAATAGTACACTTTTCACGAAACGTGGTATGCCGAAACTTAGCTGACTCAGTTGGTAGATTAGAATGCTTTGTGCAAATCCGTCCACAGAATCAAACGTCATAAGCAAGTCAAAAAATGCATTTCAGTGGAAACTGAGGCTGACCTATAGCTACATAGTGGCAACTGTCATCTTAAAACGTCTGGATTTATGACATTCTCAGCTGTTTTGGATTTCTGTCTCATGAAACCCCCTAGGAATACAGCATATCCGTTTTAACGCATCATGGCAATTTTTTTTAATACATTGTTTTTAGATGCCTCAGCAGCACACAAAAACTGCCACACTGTTTAGGACCAGTGGAAAAAAGTCAAAGAACATACTGCATTGACCTCTCCGTGACCTTCGATACAGTCTCTCATTACACCCTAGCCCGCAGACTCCACGACGCCGGAATCCGAAACAAGGCCCTCAACTGGATTTGCTCTTTCCTCTCTGGCAGAATGCAATTGGTCAGACTCCTTCCTTTCCTCTCGGAACCTACACTGACCACCTGCGAAGTCCCCCAAGGTTCCTTCTTCAGCCCAACCCTGTTCAACGTCTACATGGCCCCGCTCGCTTCCATCGTCAGCCCACAAGACTCAACATTGTATCATACGCAGACAACACCCAACTCATCCTCTCCCTGTGCAACAAACCCAACCTCTCCAAACATAACTTTCAAAACAGTATGGAAGCAGTTGCCAGATGGATGAAGAACAGCTGCCTACAACTCAGCATGGACAAAACGGCCCCATGGCCCCAAACCCCGATGCCTGGAATGACACCGGAAAACTGTCACCCACGCCGTAATCAGCAGCAGACTAGACTACGGCAACGCACTCTACGCCGGGATCAACAAGAACCTCACCCGCAAACTACAGAAGCCCACCGCCAGGCTCGTCCTCAACCTGCTGCGCCACTGCCACATCAGCCATCACCTACGGATTCTACACTGGCTCCCCATCGGGAAGAGAATCACCTTCAAGCTTCTCACCCACGCCCACAAAGCCATCCAAAGCACCGGAACCACCGCCTCACATTCTACGCCACAAGATCCCTCCACTCGGCCCAGCTCTCCCTTGCGACTGTACCACGCATCCGAAGACAAGATCAGGAGGATGCTCCTTCTTTCTCCTTGCTACCACAGCATTTGAACTCCCTCCCCCTCCACCTCCGACAGACTCCATCACTCCCCAAGTTCTTGAAGGACCTCAAGACCTGGCTCTTCGACTGAGCTCCGTAATGTACCGGGAGCTGCACGCCCCACCCCACCTCAGCGCCTTGAGACCCCTGCCGGGTGAGTAACTGCGCTCTATAAACCCTTGATTGTTTGATTGATTGAGGATGTTCTTTGTGGCAGTCTCCTTCTCCTTTGAGTGCATATTTCTTGCAGTCTTTTTAAATGATGCCTTTTCTTCAGATAATTTGAGAAAGAAGAGAGGGTGGGACCGGGAGCCGATATTTATGCTGGTCCTGCACACAAGGCTCCTAGAGGAACATGTAGCGAAGGAGTATGCATTTCCTAGTGTGGGAGGGGGAGGGAGAAAGACCGGTCTTTTTTCATGATGCCCTCACACACCCAGAGAGGTGTCATGCTTCATCATTGGGCTTTGCTCCTCGTCGGGCCGGCGCTGCAATGTCCGACGGGCTCACCATCAACGGGGCTCTTTGGCGGAGATCTTTTTAGAAGAAGCCGTAGGGTGCGTGTGGGTAAGAGGGCAGGGGAGGTGTGGTGCACGTGAAGTGAGATATAAAATAAGACAGGATCAGTCCTATTCACAAGTAATTTTAGTGATTTAAGTAGTTCCAGCCTAATTAAAAATGAATGGACGCCCTGTGGGAATATAATGTTCTTAACGGGCAGTCACAGGTGGAGGGTCGACATTTTGGTGCCTTGTTGCTCATAAGCAAATAGTAGAGAGGGTTGGGTTGGGAAAGGTTAAAAGGGATCAGCCAGATTACAGGAAGACAGACTCCAACGAAGGACAATGGGGGTTAGTGCTGGACGACCCCTGAAGCTGAAGTAGCTAAGCTAAAAGTCCTGGAGCAGACTTCTGTTTTCTTTTAATGACAGAGATTGCATGCAAAGAGACCCACATGACAGAGAAACATTCCATACTTAGGTGGAGAAGTAGGACTTTTTTACACCACATGTGAGATGTGAGTATGACCACAGAGATGAGTCCATTGTGAATGTGCTTCTGGGCAGGAGCGCCATTTTTGACGATTTACCGAACATCACCAAAAAGCTGGATGGGGTGAAAAAGTTAGTTGCAACAATTGAGGTAAAATAAAGAGTCAACCTTTGGAGACAGAGGCAGCATTATCTTCAGTGGAGAAGTCCAGACAGCAGAGAATGGGCCGATTGCAGTGAACCTAGAAGTCCAAGAAATATCATTTAAAAGAAGCACCCTGAATGCTTATTATCCAGAATGGGACAGTGGATGTTCTCAAAAATATAAAATGGACATCAAATATTGTTTTCTTGGGTTCACACCTCTGAGTGCTAAGACATCATGGTAATGCTAACTGACGCTTACCCACATGAACTTTCTTTAATGTTAGCATAGACTCTAAAAAAAACAAGCATTTACAATGCAATGGTTTTGCCTTTGATAAAGTTAGAGCTATTGGCATTGTAAATGTCAAAATTTTCACCTATGTTTTTTTTTTGTAAAACAGATAAACAAATGGCTTTGTCGTTTACTAGTAAATAGCTTTATGGTTACGAAATGTGAGACCTATTGCATTTGCACTTATACACACATAGGTATATGTACACAGAGCTCCTCCTCTACACACATTGACAGGCTTTGTATACACAGCTACATACACACACAGCTACAGACATGCACAGTTATACAGACAGACACAGTTACACAAACACACACACAGTATTATACATACATAGCATCACACACACATAGCATTACACACAGAGAGCATCACTCAGCTCCTGGACACATATCTGCACACATACACAGCTACAGACACACACATACACATAGCATAATACACATATAGCATCACACACACATAGACAGCATCACTTAGCTCTTGTACACATAGCTGCACACATACACAGGTACGCACAGTCAGTCTGCACAGTCAGTCTGCACAGTCAGCCTGCACAGTCAGTCTGCACTCACAGTCTGCACAGTCAGTCAGTCTGCACACACAGTCAGTCTGCACTCACAGTCAGTCTGCAATCACAGTCAGACTGCACTCAGTCTGCACTCACAGTCTGCACGCACAGTCTGCACGCACAGTCTGCACGCGCAGTCAGTCTGCACGCGCAGTCAGTCTGCACGCACAGTCAGTCTGCACGCACAGTCAGTCTGCACACACAGTCAGTCTGCACTCACAGTCAGTCTGCAATCACAGTCAGACTGCACTCAGTCTGCACTCACAGTCTGCACTCACAGTCTGCACTCAGTCTGCACTCAGTCTGCACGCACAGTCTGCACGCACAGTCTGCACGCGCAGTCAGTCTGCACGCGCAGTCAGTCTGCACGCACAGTCAGTCTGCACGCACAGTCAGTCTGCACGCACAGTCAGTCTGCACGCACAGTCAGTCTGCACGCACAGTCTGCACTCACAGTCTGCACTCAGCCAGTCTTCACGCACAGTCTGCACTCACAGTCTGCACTCAGTCAGTCTGCACTCACAGTCAGTCTGCACTCGCAGTCAGTCTGCGCGCACAGTCAGTCTGCACGCACAGCCAGTCTGCACGCACAGCCAGTCTGCACGCACAGCCAGTCTGCACGCACAGCCGGTCTGCACGCACAGTCAGTCTGCACGCACAGTCAGTCTGCACGCACAGTCAGTCTGCACGCACAGCCAGTCTGCACGCACAGCCAGTCTGCACGCACAGTCAGTCTGCACTCACAGTCTGCACTCACAGTCAGTTTGCACTCACAGTCTGCACGCACAGCCAGTCTGCACGCACAGTCAGTCTGCACGCAAAGTCAGTCTGCACTCACAGTCTGCACGCACAGTCAGTCTGCACTCACAGTCTGCACGCACAGTCAGTCTGCACTCAGTCAGTCTGCACTCACAGTGTGATGAGCGTGCCACGATACATGCACTCCCAGGGCCACTTTCTGACACTCCCCAAGATGTCTGCAGGAGCTGCGACCTAAAACAACACCTGACAACTGCACCCCCCGGATCCATCCCCCTCCACGCCTGGATCCCACCCAGAGGGAAACATTACACTTACAGCACATTTGCTCACTGCGCGAGAGCCCACAATATCTCTGCCACGTGGGCGAACACACAACCGCAGACAAGCTAATACCAGAGCACGAAGACAACACAATTGTTAAGTGTGTTAAACAAGCATCACATCAAACTCGATGTAAGATGATATCACACCCAATACCTCGTCATAGCAGCTACTAATATCCACTTTACAAGGATGAGAGGCTGAGACAGCCCTGCTGGGCTCTAAGGGTGATTACCAGTCAGTCCGATAGGGACCGAAGTGTATGAAGTACTAAAAGCCAAAGATAGGACAAACAAAGGAGAGGTGGAAGGAACAGAGACAGAGGAGGGAGAGGGAAGGGGCGGAGAGAGGGGATGCGCACTACAGGGGTGAGATATAAGAGCTTGAGCACCGGCACACACAAGCAGAGTGGGCGCAGAGACCCCAGAACAAGCAGCGGGGATCCAGATACGGGTGGATGCAGCGTGTGGGGAGAATGTACCCGGGCGCGTGGCGTGCTCAGGAACTGGGCTACCCTGTGAGTAGAGGCAAGTAAAACTGTTTCAAATGCAACAATCAGCCATTGAGCTCCTAACGCCTGCGCTCGACATGTAAGATTACCAGGCGATTCCATAATAAAGTTTGCAACGCTACATGCTAATGCATTTTGGGAGTTGTGGTCCTGCCGGATCGAGCTTTATGTAATGTAACTAACATCAGAAAACACACATATGTAAAATTAAAAACAAAAGACCAGAACCACAGCACTGCATCGTTTGTGTCATCGAGTCATCTGGAAACCTTACCCACTTGTGACCGCAGGCGACGAAGCACAGGTTAGGCGGTCCATTGAGGTGGATGCAGCAGGGCTTTCACCCCACACTAGAGACGGCTCATTTTAAATGCACAAAAATAGCACTGAACAAATATATGCAGGAGTAAAGGCAGATTTGGAAACTAAAGTTTCTAAACTTCAACTGATGTCAAGACTCCATACTCCGTGATCGAGCCTGCTGTCAACACAGCAGCGCAACCCTGGTGGGCGGACTCTGCTGGATCCTAGCGCCGGCGGCTCCCTGCCCAGACACATTAATGTTTTTTTTTTAAAAGTTGTATATAGCGCTAACGAGACCCGAAGGGGTTAGAGCGCTTTACATGAGGACATGATGCGTTAAAGACGGACACATTCATGTTGTTAGGCACGGGGAGATTAAGCGTCCTTCCGAGACTCAAACCCGGTTTCCCAGCCGCGAGGTCGACCACTGTCAGTGCCTGAGTTTCGCAGGCTGTGCTTAAGGAAGGCGGGTGCTGTCAATGCCGGCACAGATTGAAGGGCGTTCCCGAGAACAGGCTTTCGGCTGACGTAGCCAAAAGCGAAAAATTCTCGGGAACGCCCCCGAATCTGGTCCGGGATTGACGGACAGAGCCCTCTCCCAATGGCTAGCCTCCATTTATGGAGCTAGCCAATGGGAGGAGGGGGCGGATACCCGACCCCACAGAGAAAAACATAAGGTTTTCCTAGCGCATGCGTACTTCGTACGCATTTGCTAGGCAAAACCTAAAAAAAGAATCTTCAACATGGAACACATGCTCCTCCTGTTTCCGTGTGTTAAAAATGGTTAATCAAAACAGGCGATGTCACCTGGTGGATATATGCAAAGAAATGCATATTTTTGGGATTGCAGCCATCTTGGGAACTTGACGTAATGGAAGGTGTTCTGGGAGACTTTTCTCTTATCACGATGTAGCGTATGTCTTGAAAGCATAAAGAGGAATTATTTTGAAAGGTGAGGCATGAATGGCATCTGGTCGATGCATGGTTTAACTGTTGTCTGAAACCAGCTATTCTATTTTTTCTGGGCACTTATATCTATTTAGTATCTCATCTTCGTGCTTATTTCTGCAATGAGGTTCGTTCCCTTGTATCCATCTAGCCTTTATCTTACTCCCCCATCCTTCCCTTAGCCTTTGTTTCCTGTCTGTAACCCATTTCTTTTTATATTCTGAAATGTAGAAGTATCAATCTACATTAGTTTTAGCATAACTTTCCTTCTACCAACAAGCTCTAGTTTGATGTGAGTGTTTAACTTTATGCCCATTGATTTTCATCCGTTAATGGCGATACGTTATATGGTGTCACGATTTTTCAACTTTGATATTTGTACGTGCTTTAATAGATTACTGAAACACAAAAATTTAACTGGTTTACAACTTACTTTTTCCTTAATAATAAATAGAAATCATATTTAGTAAGTAAGAATTTATTTAGACATCATGTGGGACTGTGTCTTGGAGTTAATTTAGCGCAATACGAGTATTACCACATTATTCATGTTTAGAAATATCTTACACGTGAATTATTATTGAATTATAGCTCATGTTTTAAAATGCTTGTATTGTTTCAGGTATTGATTACAAGACCACTACAATACTTTTGGATGGCCGTCGCATAAAATTGCAACTGTGGTATGTTTTCATTTTTGTTTTTCGGCTACAAAGATGATGAAATAATGTTTCAAATGGACGAGGGAACTCGATTATCATGAATATGTCCTGCTTTTTACTGTAGTGATAAGTTGAGTTTTGAATCATTTATAAGAAATAATTTGTCAATTTAATTTCATAGCCAGTAAAATTTTATTTTATCAGTTTAGAACATTAGATTGTAATCGATAACAGAATAATTTACAATATATTGTGAGGCATCAGCCAAATACAGTGATACATTGAGCTTGAACCTGGAGAATAGCACCACAGGACTGGAGCGACCAAAGGCATAGGGTTTCTCCACATATGAAGCTCTTGTTTTTTATAACAACCTCTAACAGGCTTGGGAACACAGCAAACTGTCATTGAATACTTTATTCTGATAAGAGGCTTTTAGCTGCAGATTCCTTACCTTAGAATTATTTCCAGGGGTCAGACTGGAGCCAGACAATATTTCGTGAGCAGTACCCCTGTGCGCCGGTATGTGGCATCAGTCCGCTTCGCAGGGTGTCGTCGGCGTCCTCCACACCGAACGTGATGTGCGAAGTGCCTATACAGGTGCCACACAAGCGTGCTGATATCGGTTCTTTTCTTTCTGTGGGATAAAGTTGCACATGTGATTGCGACAGTCACAGTCCGCCCTCTCCCAGGCTGTTAATGACACAAGAGATGCAGCCAAGTTCACCATCTGATGTGGACTAGATACCACGACTCGCTGGGTAGAGTGGTTTCATCGACGGTGGCCTTACGGCGCCACTCCTGGCTGAGGACAACTGCCTTTTTTGGGGATGTCCAAGCATTGTGTATGGACATGCCTTTTGATGGCTCCCTTCTCTTCGGAGACATGGTGGATTCAGCACAGGAGCGCTTTAGGACAGAAGTACTGCGGCTAGGTCCATGGGACATTCCATGGCCTCTCTCCACTGCCAACCCATCATTTGCTGCCACGGAATGGGCTTAGAGTGGCATCTATACCCGCCCAGCCACCATGGCGCACAAGCTTCCCAGCTTCTGCGTGGCTGAGGATGCCGTATCCATAGCCCTTCTGGGTTGGTTGCCAGAGGACAAGCCAGTATAAACCACTACCCTCTGCAGCCGTAGCCTCCAAACTCTTATAGTTTGCCCCCTTATCATGGGCACCAGTAGGTGGTAGGATACACCATCACCTGCCCCACTGACAGTCTATAACATCAGACCAATGGGTTCTGCAGATTGTCTGGAGGAGCTACTCCCTCCCCTTCAAGACTACCCCTCCACCCATGCCACCTGCTTGCAACAGACTGATCGAGTACCATCTTTCTTTGCTCCCCCAGTAAGTGATGGCTCTCTTGGACAAGGGAGCCATAGAGAAGGTGTTGACACCAGAAGTAGATGTGGTTGCTAACCCTGCTACTTTCTGGTGCCCAAGAAGGATGGCGGCCTTCGTCCTGTCCTAGACCTGCGCCTTCTCAATTTCTTCGTCAAGAAGGAGAAGTTCAAAATGCTCATGCTCACTCAAGTCTTGTCTGCCTGAATCTGAGAGACTGGATGGTAGTGTTGGACATGCAGAACGCATACTTTCCCATTCCCGCCCTGCCTGCCCCAGGTTTTTACTGTGGTTCATAGTGTGCCAAGAGCACGTTCAGTCCGCTGTGCTTCCTTTTGGTCTTACCAGTGCCCCTCGGGTGTTTACCCTTGCCTCCTACTTCCACAACAAGATCGCAGACATACACAACAGCTTCAGCACTCAACCGACGCACGCCACGACCGAACCACCGCCCCCCACCACCACCCTCCGCGCCTGGACCCCGATCAGCACCGAAGACACCGTCCGCATGATGAACTCCATCCACTCCGGATCTCCGACCGACCCCTGCCCTCACCACGTCTTCAACAAGGCCGACGCTGTCATCGCACCCCACCTGCGGGACATCATCAACACCTCCTTCGACACCGCCACCTTCCCGGAGACCTGGAAGCACGCCGAACTCGGCGCTCTACTAAAGAAGCCATCAGCCGACCCCACCGACCTCAAGAACTACCGCCCCATCTCGCTGCTCCAGTTCCCTGCAAAAGTCATCGAGAAGACCGTCAACAAGCAGCTGGCCGCCTTCCTCGAGACGAACGGATCCCTCGACCTCTCGCAGTCTGGCTTTCGGGCCAACCACAGCACCGAGACCGCCCTGTTCGCAGCCACCGATGACATCCGAGCCCTGCTTGACAACGGAGAAACAGCAGCCCTCATCCTCCTAGACCTCTCCGCGGCCTTCAACACTGTCTGCCACCGTACACTAGTGCAGCGCCTCAGCAACGTCGGAATCCAGGAGAAGGCACTGGAGTGGATCATCTCCTTCCTCGCCGGAAGGACACAGAGAGTCTGCCTCCCCCCGTTCAGATCAGAAGCCACCGAAGTCATCTGCGGCGTTCCTCAAGGCTCCTCGCTCAGTCCAACCCTCTTCAACGTCTACATGAGCACCCTCGCAGACATCGCACGCCAGCACAACCTCAACATCATCTCCTACGCCGACACCCAGCTGATCCTCTCCCTCACCAACGACCCCGCCACCGCCAGAGCCAACTTTCACGAAGGGATGAAAGAGGTAGCCGAATGGATGAAGAACAGCCGCCTGAAACTGAACTCGGACAAGACGGAAGTCCTCATCCTGGGATCTTCACCCTCCGCCTGGGACGACTCCTGGTGGTTCCCCGCCCTAGGCAACGCACCCAAACCAACAGACCACGCACGCAACCTGGGCTTCATCCTGGACTCCTCCCTCTCCATGACCAGACAAGTCTACGCCGTCTCCTCGTCGTGCTTCAACATCCTGCGCATGCTACGTAAGATCTTCCGGTGGATCCCCAACGAGACCAGGAAGACGGTCACCCAGGCCCTCGTCACCAGCCGTCTGGACTACGGCAACTCCCTCTACGCCGGAACCACTGCCAAACTCCAGAAGAGACTCCAGCGGATCCAGAACGCCTCAGCACAACTCATCCTGGACATCCCCCGTCGCAGCCACGTCTCCGGACACCTGGGAGACCTGCACTGGCTCCCTGTCAACAAGAGAATCACCTTCCGTCTCCTCACCCACGCACACAAAGCCCTACACAACCAAGGCCCAGGATACTTCAACAGCCGCCTCAACTTCTACGCTCCCAAACGCCAGCTTCGATCGACCGGCCACGCCCTCGCCACCGTCCCCCGCATCAAAGAGCCACCACAGGGGGACGGTCCTTCTCCTACCTCGCCGCCAAGACTTGGAACTCCCTCCCGACCCACCTCCGCCTGACCCAGGACCACCTCACCTTCAGGAAGCAACTCAAGACCTGGCTGTTCGAGCAGTAGCGGACCCCCCTCCCCTAGCGCCTTGAGACCCTCTGGGTGAGTAGTGCGCTATATAAATTCTGTGATTGATTGATTGATTGATTGGGTTGGTTGTAGCTCATCTACGGAGATCAGGGATGGCAGTCTTACCCCATCTTGACGAATGGCTGTTGAAGGCAGGCTCGCTCCAGGCTGTTGTCTCCTCCACACTATGGTGGACCTCCTGCATTTACAGTGGGTTCACTATCAACGTACCAAAGTCACACCTGACTCCCTCTCAGACACTCCCTTTCATCTGAGCTGTACATGACACAGTGCAGTTTTGGGCCTATCTCCCGAACGCCGAGTGCAGGACAGTCCGGGTATGATACCAACGTTTCAGCCTCTCTCCTGAATTTCGGCGAGACTGACTAAGGATGCTGGGCCTCATCTCCTCCTGCATCGTGCTGTTGACGCATGCTCGCTGGTATATGCGGGCTCTGCAGTGGGACCTGAATTTCCAGTTGACACATCATCAGGGAAATCTCTCCGACATGGTCCCGATCTCGGTGGGTACTGCAAAATATCTGCAGTGATGGTTAACAAGCCGAGATTGGGTCAGCGGCTCCCCTTCCAAACCAGATCTGACAGTGGTGACAGATGTGTCACTCCTGGGATGGGAGGGCCATCTGGGAGAGGTGAAGATCAGAGGCCTCTGGTCTCCGACAGAATCCGGACTCCCCATCCATCAAGCTTCTTGAGCTCCGGGCGACCTGGCTGCCATTAAAAGCCTTTCTGCCCTTCCTCAAGAGAAGGCTAGAGAAGGTGTTCAGAGACAACACCACTGCTATGTGGTATAGAACAAACAAGGCGGGTGGGGTCGTGGACCCTTTGTCAAGATGCGCTGCATCTCTGCACATTGCTGGAAGGTCAGGGCATTTTCTTGGTGTTTCAACACCTTGCAGGCTTTCTGAATGCCTGGGTGGACAAACTCAGCCGAAGATTTAATTTAAATTATTTATTTCATAAAGTTTTATATACCGCAAACATCAGAGCACTTCACAATTAAGGATGGTCAGGCAGGCAACAAATACAAATCAAAGGAAACAGTTAAAAAGGTTACAACAAAGCAATACAATAGTTGAAGAAACAAAAAAGAAAAAAAATATATATACACATAATTATATATATATAGCGGGACTGGGAGGGGAAGAAAAGATTAGGAATGGGGATATAAAACATCAGTACAAGAGATGAGGGTAAAAGTTCATTATCTTCAAGCAAATAAAAAAAAACAAATTAGGGTAAGAACTTGCACATACAAATCATGTTACTTCCATTTTGAAGGCACCCGTTGAGGTGAGTTTTCGAATTTCAGGAGGGAGAGAGTTCCAGATCCATGGAGCGGAGCCAAAGATGCCTAGCGAATTATGAATTGCATCGCCAGCAAATGTGGTGCATGGTCCTTTTCAGCAGTGAGTAGAGCCTTGGTTAGATCTGTTTGTCACCCCAGAGAACACACAATGTCAGTAGTTCTGCACACTCAAGTTTCTAAGGCGGCTCTCGCTCAGCATAACTTTTCATCTCGAGTGGAGCTCCTGTAGCCTTTCCGCCCAAACCACTCCTGCCCAGAGTTCTCAAGAAAATCAGGAACAACTGGGTCCAAGTCATTCATGTGGCTCCAGACTTGGCTCGGAGACTTTGGTTTCCCAAGCTGTTGTGCATGGCCATCGGTCCTCTGATCAGGCTGCCCCTTTGGGAGGATCTTCTGTCGCAGTATCTGGGGAGGGTTAACTACCGAAACCTGTTGACGCTCTGCCTTCTTGTGTGGCGACTGAGTGGCTACAGTTGACAGCTGTCGAACTTCTGCTCGAAATCAGCGATGTTATTCTGGTAGTCATGCAGCCCTCAACCAAAAAGTTATACGCCTGCTGTTGGGGCACATTTGTGACATGTTGTGCAGTAAAGCAGGTTGACCCCCTTTCTGCTCTCCTTTCTCAGTTTCTTCTCTTTATTATTTCCCTTTCCCAGCAGGACTCTGCTCTGGGCACCTTAAAAGGCTTATCTTTCTGTTAATTCAGCTTTTCTGCGGTTACATGACCAGCCATGGCTCTTCAAATCACCTATTGTACACAGGTTCTTGAAAGGTTTGTAACCTTTGTTTCCTCCTCCTCCCTTTATCTCAGTGGGACCTTAATCTCGTCATGATGTTCTTGATGTGCATTCCCTTTGCGGACTTGCACAGCTGTCTTCTCAGGCTCCTTACCCTTACCCGCAGGATCCATGAGCTTCCGGCTTTGTCATCCATGCCCCTATACCTGAACTTCTACCCAGACAAACTGATTCTA
The DNA here is from genome assembly GCF_964263255.1 of Lissotriton vulgaris. Classification (NCBI taxonomy): domain Eukaryota; kingdom Metazoa; phylum Chordata; class Amphibia; order Caudata; family Salamandridae; genus Lissotriton; species Lissotriton vulgaris. Next base: position 518,252,714 of record NC_141695.1, on the reverse strand, counting down.
CGAACTAGAGCTTCCTTTCTACCGAGTCACCACACCCTTTAATGTATGACAGTCCATCACTCTGCCTTCTTTTTCACTCCTCCACATCCTTTTAAGGAGGAGGAGTGACTTCACCGGCTGGACCCAAAAAGAGTGTTGTTCTACCTTGACTGCACGCTAGAGTTCAAAGTGGAGGACTAACTCATCTTGCTGTATGTCAGAGAAAAGTAGGGAAAGGCCATGCAGAAGGAGACCTTCTCCAGAGGGATCATGCTGTGCACTGTAATCTGCTATGTATTGGCCAAGAAGCAACCTCCTGAGGGCTTGCCTAATCATTCCACCAGATCCAAGGCTATGACCACTGCGGAAGCACACAAAGTCCCAGTCTGGTCATCTGCCAGGCACCAACGTGAGCTTCTTTGCACAAGTTCACAAACCACTGCTGCCTGGGCAGACCCATCCATCAGGACCGGCACCTTGCCTATTCGGTCTTGCAGGACTTTTTAGTAGACCCACCTGCGGGGAGGTATTGCTTGGGTATCTATTCTAAGGTACGGAATCTATGGCTAGAAGTCTCTATCAGATGAACAAGTGACTTACCTTCAGTGCTGTCTTATCTAGCAAAGACTCTAACTAGCCAAAGATTCCTTACCTACCCATCCATCTTCCGTGCTCTAAAAACTGATTTCTAGGGATAGGGCTGTTTCCTTTCAGGGCCCTAGTTTTCCACACGAGTGGTCCGTATTATTTGTGGCTAAACTGATGTTAGGCACTGTGCACGTCAACTCTGGCGTGACTGATGCCGACGATGCCACACAAAGAAGATTGATGCTCCCTACAGGCGTGCAGGGGTACTGCTCATGGAAATAATTCCGGACTCAGTCTGGCATCTGGGAATAATTCTAAGGTAAGGAATCTGCGACTAGATAGTGTCTCTATCAGATAAGGCATTACCAAATGTTTAGTATGCCATCAGTCTGTTAGGTTTAACAAGTACTAAAACCTTTACACAATATTAAAAGCATACTCCTTTGTTAATTGTACCAGTACTCCTTCATTCTGTACAGTGTTAAAACTGGTAAATAAATTCAACCAATTTTAGGAAAACACGTAATGTCATTTTTTCTTCTAGGGATACATCGGGTCAAGGAAGATTTTGCACTATCTTTCGTTCTTATTCCAGAGGAGCTCAGGTAAGTCTTTAAGCTTTTATATGGAATCTCATCCATGACACATGCTGTTTACAAGACAGTAATAATTAACATTGTAAGGTTCTTTAAATGTACCCAACAATTGTTTAATTACATTGGTATTTTATGTCCTGTTTATGACATATTGTCAAATGCTTTCGAGAGGAATCGTAAAAACTAAACAGTGGGGTGAAAACCAGGTGTAGCCCACCTACAGCTTCTGTGTAGGATGCTGTAAAATGCTTGACCTGTGTTCTGTAGATAGTCTTTGGGATTATTTCGTAAGTCACTATTATTCTTGGACCTTCAAAATATGATAACAAGGCAACAGAATATTCATGGTGTGCTCAAATGAAGAATGATCCGTCATATACGTTGTAACCTTTAAAATAATATGTTGGGGGCGTGGATAAGATGGGGGCACGATATGACGTGCCGTGAATGAGCTCCTGCCAGCCGTCTGCCCTGATGTGACTTAAAGCGAGCGTTTTCTCCACTGCAAGCCCTACTGAGCACCGCATCGCTGTCGGGAGAGGCTGGAATTCTAGCAGATCACCCGTGGGCTTGGAGAGCTTCTTCCCGGGATCCACAAGCGGTTCCCGGTCAGAGACTGCAGGCCGTCGCCAGAAGCCAGTTAAGGCGGAGGGAGAGCTGAATCACCGATCAGAGCGGAGGAGCATCCCCCACGGTCCCGGTCGCCTGCCGCTCACCAGAGCTCCGCTTTTGCCCGCGACGACAACGAGAGGAAGGGACTCCTCCCACAGGCCAGACACCACACCACCCAGCAGTCAAGATGCCCTGCCCTGCCCTGCCCTGCCCTGCCCCCACTCTCTGCCTACGTGATCTCTCCTGCCATGGTCGGACTTCCCCAGAGGCCCCACAGCTCCAGTGAGACAAGAGGGAAATAGCCAGCTAGCACAGCCACGTGCCACATGGGGTAGCGGAGCCTTGGAGACAACTCCTGACGGCGATCCCCAGTAGCCAAATCCCGGAGCGGCACAGGCCCGATCTGGAACAGCACACAGGGCTTGCAGGAAAGAAGATCAACACCTTGCGCCACTGCACCAAAACACAGGGTGAGGAGCGCGGACGTCGAGGGGTACAGCGGGGGCCCGTGAAGGTGACTGTCTGGGGAATGCGCCGGTGGAGCACTCGCTGGGCCGCCTGCTCCCCCCTGTGATCACCACACCTGCCCATACGGCGCCACCTGGAGGACCTGGAGAACCCCTCCCGGAGACACAACATCTGTATTCGGGGGGAATTAAACACACAACAGCCATGGAGGATCTGTTTGCCTTCACCAGGATGCTTTTCAATCACATTCTGGGTGTCATGCAGACACCCCTTTTAAATTGTATCGTGCCCATCGAGTTGAGCCACCACGGCAAGCAACGCCCCACCTGCAGATATCTGTGTATGTGTAAACGACTTCAGGATAAAAGAAGAAATCCTAACCAATGCAGAGCCATGCATCCAATCTTCTTCCAGGGTCAGAACCCGGTTCTGTACCAGGACCTAGCTCTCCTCACCCTTCATAGGAGGCGCCAGTTCAGACCTGTCACGGACTACCTATGACTGCAGGGGGGGCCTACTCGTACACACACCCTGCCTGACGTTCGAGGCACCTGCTGGGGCCCTCCGCTACAGTCCAGTCGCTGGGAGCAATAACTCCAGCAGTGCCGGGGTCTCCGCCCGGCCAGATGTCATCCACACTGGTGGGGGCACCTACATTAATCTCTGCCTCCTAGCCTGGTCCGAGCGGGAGGTGGGGCAGGGTGGTACAGCGGAGTACACTCAATGTGCACGACTTGCGCACCAGCATTGCAGTGTTCCACGCGAATCTCCACCTCACTCTTGCCTCCTAATGTTGGGCCCCTCCGCTCTGTCACCGGGGTCCCGGACTATGTCCACGACGAGGGTGAAAAGAGACAAATCGCTAAAAGACCTATTCGCTTCCTCGCAGAACACACCCGTCATGGCGCAGGCCACACCTGGCAAATCGGCATCTGAGGACGCCGGAAGAGCAAAGGAGGAACGCATCACTTTGATTTTCTTGGAGTCCCTCTATGCAGCACTAAGGGAGGAGCTGCAGACAGTGAAAAAGGACCTCACCATCGAAATAAAGGACATTAGTAGGGATGTGGATGGCCTCGGAGAAAGGTTGCCACCATGGAAAACAAAGGAGATAACCGGGACATTGAACTGGCCACCCTCCAACAGCACCTCGATATACAGCTCCACCTGGAGGACCTGGAGAACCCCTCCTGGAGACACAACATCTGTATTCGGGAGAATTAAAAACACAACAGCCATGGAAGATCTGTTTACCTTCACCAGGATGCTTTTCAATTCACATACCAGGACCTAGCTCTCCTCACCCTTCATAGGAGGCGCCAGTTCAGACCTGTCATGAACTACCTCTGACAGGGGGGGGGCCCTACTCGTGGGACCATCCCTTCAGACTCATCTTCAGGCACAATGAGAAGCTGACACAGTTGCGCTCACTCGCCGAGGCCTGCCAGCTGCTAGGGTTTCCGCCCCCGGACGAGGAAGAGGATTGCCGTGGCACAGCCGGGGATCCGGAGGTCTCCCCCTCCAGCTGGCGTTGACGAGGGTCAACAGGACGCCCTTGCCTTCATGTCGGAGACTTCCACGCAGGGCACAACAGCGGACTCTTGAGATGTTCAGCTGATTTGGCTCTATGTTGCTACTTCTGGGGTGGGCGGAAAGTGACCTCGGACACTTGGTCACAACATGGAACCCACACTGACCCGTTGCTGGTCATCCTGTGATGACGGACTATCTGTTTGAGGCATGTGGGCTGCTGAATTCATATCTTAGCATAGATCGCCGCCTAGTGTTGGGTCCGGATGTTTGCACTTTGTTGTCCTGGAAGAGTCTTCGAAGTATCACAAGATAGGTGACTTCTCCCCTGGACTACAGTGCGCATGGGCATCTTCTCCATCTTCAGATTGTTTTTTTCCGCCATTGGGTTCGGATGCTATTCCTCAACTCCCACTTCGGAACCAAAACTTTTTAACTTTCTTAGGCCAAAAGGCCTTCTACCTCGACGGTATTGTTCTCGTTCGGTACCCCTTGACTCAATAAGACTTTCCATCTCGATCCGGTCGTCGGCGCGGACCGTTGGGCCTTTTCGACGCAACCTGGGCCTGCTGCCGATGGAAAGGACCCCGTTTAAAAGGTGCCCACAATGTCACTCCAAATTCCCACATACAAAAATACATAGAGTATGCAACAAGTGCCTATCTCCCAAGCACAACGAGGAAAACTGTCCAGCTTGTGCTCAGTTCCGATAGAAGAAAACTATCCGGAACGGAAGGGCCGCTAGACAAGAGATGCAGCGACAGGCACCGGAACTGGAGAACATTTTTGAAGACGAACATGACCTCCCAGAAGCGGCGGACTCCGACCTAGAATTTGTCACCGTAGAAGACCAGTCGGATGACCAGATCACACGGGGGCAAACCGTGAGGACCAAGCCCCCAACCCCGCTTCCATCTCAAGACAAGGCTCCGGTCAAAGCATCACCTAAAGGCCTTAGCCGAGATCGACAAACTCCTTCAGAGGCCCCGCCTTCCGGTTCGGCTCCGAAGACCAAACCCAAGCCTTCTGATACCCCGGGAACGAGCTACACTCTTCCCAAAAAGGCCACCGAACCGAGCCGAAGATACTCGTCGATACAAAAAAGGGCGTTGAAACAAAAAGGGTCGTCGATCCCCAAAAAATAGTCGACCCGACAAAGTCCGCCGAGCCGAAAAAGAGTGTCGACCAACAAAAAACAGGTCACACTAAAAATCCTGTCGACCCGAAGAAGGCAGTTGAGTCTGCGAAAAAACTGGTCGATCCAAAAAAGGTTATCGACCCGAAAAAACCTGTCGATCCGAAAAAGGCCACCGAACCAAAGAAAGTCGACGTACCAAAAAAGGCAGTAAAGCCAACAAAAGACGTCGAACAAAAGGGAGTCGCCGACCCGAAAAATGTCACCTACCCGAAAACAGCAGTCGAGCCGAAAAAAGCTCCACAGCAGAAGGCCCTCGAGCCCAAGACTCACCACAAACAAGTGACTAAGCCAAAATCATCGGCGCCAAAACCACGGACAGTTGAGGAAGAACTTTTCCATCCTGATCCAGTGAGCGCAGAACAACCTAAACTGTATATAGACCCTGAAACAGCACGCGTAACAGTTTATCACAGGAAGAAAAGACACTGACACTTCTTCCCCTGGTCTTCCAAAGAAAAAAAGACTTTGGAACATCCCCTTCAAGGCCTTTTACTCCTCCTTTCTATCCTAACATGCCTTTTGTGCCTTACTCTCCTACATCAGGTTATGATGAGACAGAAAACATAGAAGAAGATCCTCAAGATAATTTTGTAGAACCTGAGGATCAAGATATACAGGATAACACATGGGATTACCAGAATGATCCTTATTAATTTAAAAACCTATTGATTGAAGAATATGTGTTTTTAAATTACATTGCTGTGCCTCTTACCTGTTTTCTGGTCGCTACTCCCCGGTACACACAGCTTGTGCTGATTGTGTGGAGGGAGGCTTAAGCGACACCACTTCCTGGTTGTCCCATTCTGGGCAGCCATCTTGGGGAGGTTGACGGGCTAGTCTCCCCCCTGGCCCTCACTATTTTAAGGCGGGAGTATTGCGCGCACGATCACTTACCAACAAAGATCATAGCGCTAGTGCTTGAATGCGACCAGGAGTTCTGCAAGCTGCTACTTTCGTTTTTAATAATTTTAAAGACCTATTGACTATGAATATGTGTTTTTAAAATTAGATTGCTGCTACTTCGTTTTAACAATTTAAAAACCTATTGATTGAAGAATATGTGTTTTTAAATTACATTGCTGTGCCTCTTACCTGTTTTCTGGTCGCTACTCCCCGGTCCACCACAGCTTGTGCTGATTGTGTGGAGGGAGGCTTAAGCGACACCACTTCCTGGTTGTCCCATTCTGGGCAGCCATCTTGGGGAGGTTGACGGGCTAGTCTCCACCCTGGCCTAATCTATATGACCTCTTCCTATCCCGCGCAGCGGTGACGCGCTGCGGTAGCACCGTATACGCGCCGAAGAGGCGCCAAAGAGAAGCCAGTCTGCGCCAGTCCGCGTCCAGACGCTTCTCGCTGGTCCTGGTCTGGGGTGGTGACCGGCATCATGGTCGGTAATCAAGTGGTCTACAACTCTTTGTGGTTAACCTCCTTACGCCCCCCTGTCAGTCCTTCCAGCTGCCATTCCGTCTCTCCAGCTAACACCGACCATCACTGCAAGCACTGTACATGGAGCACCTCCCGCCCATGTAGCGGCTCCCTCCCGTTGGAAGAGTTTTGGAGATTGTATCTCCTTAATTGCCGGTCGCTACCTAAACACTCCACAGAGTTGCATCTGTTGATTGATGAGCTTAATCCTGATGCCCTATTTTTAACGGAAACTTGGCTTCAGATTGACAACGACCCGTCCTTAATATGGGCCACTCCTCCAGGCTACACCCTTAAGCACCTCGACCGCCAATCGGGGAGAGGCGGGGGCTTAGCTATTATATATAGGGACACCTTTAAGTGTCGGGTCACCTCTAATTCCTTGCTGACCTGTGAGAGCTTACACTTTGCACTTGATCTCTCCCCTACCACCACTTTTTCTGGTATTCTACTCTATCGACCACCAGGCTCCCTCAACAATTTTATCACTCAAATTACTGATCTCACCGCTAACGCAGCCGTGACCTCATCTAACCTCACTCTGCTTGGGGATTTTAATATCCATTCAGATGACCCCCAGGATACGGCAGCTAATAACTTGCGGGCCAACATGCAAGCGTTAGACCTCTGCCAGAGAGGCTATCAGGCGACCCATAAGAAGGGACATCTTCTCGATCACATATACAGTAATATCAACCTTAATGTAGAGTCCCCTGTTTCTCTGCCTTGGACCGATCATTTTTTGACACCGTTCACCTGGCTTTCTAACTCTTGTCCCCCTCCTGAAGCCTCTATAAAGTACATGGGCAGGAAATGGTCCTCACTTCCCCTCACCGATTGGACAACGGCCCTTACTCAAGACCCCCCGAGAAAGGCCTTGAACCCTGCCTCAGCTTCTAGCAACTTTGATCACTGGATCTCCAGCACTTTAGACCAAGTTCTTCCCAAGCGCCCTTGTAATCTCATCAGAAGACCTAAAGTTGCACCCTGGTACACTCCTGCTCTGAGGTTATTAAAGCTTGACTGCCGCAAACTAGAGAGAGCGTGGAGGAAGGACCATTCTCAGTCTAGGAAAGACGAATACAGGTCCGCAATGAGGCTCTATAAATCAGAGATTAAAATGGCGCAAACCTCCTTCTATGAAGGTAAAATTAGTGCTGCAGCAAATGCGCCCAGAGAAATCTTTAGGATAGCTAAGTCCCTCATTTCAGCTCCGGCTGAGCGTCCTTCTGTTGAAGGGGCACAAGACCGCTGTAATGAGCTAGCTGCCTTTTTCTCCAAGAAAATCTCGACCATATATTCATCTTTTAGTAATCCTACAGTCAATACCCCCTCCGTCCCTCCTAGGCCAGCTGACTCCTCGGTTCCCTGCAAACTGGACACAATTCCGCTTCTTGATGCCGCCAGCCTGGATAGATTAATCTTCAAGGTTTCTTCTGGCTCCCCCAATGACCCGGCACCCCCCCGGATCCTTGTCAAGGCACTGGACGTTATTCGTCCTGTGATCCTGGAAGCTTTAAACACCTCCATTGTGTCCAGGTCGGTCCCACTCGCTTGGAAGTGTGCCATGGTGAGGGCGCTTCTCAAGAAACCCTCCCTGGACCAGAACAACCTGTCCAACTACCGCCCCATTTCGTTGCTTCCCTGGTTGAGTAAACTGCTGGAGAGGCATACCAACAATATCTTAATAGACTATCTGGAGTCCAACTGTCTGTTGCGTGCCTCCCAGACAGGTTTTTGCCCTCAACATGGCACAAAAACTGCCATGTTGGTGGTCACAGAGGAAGCAAGAACGACTTTGGATCGGGGAGGAAAGGTGGCCATTATCCTGTTAGACCTTAGTGCCGCGTTCGACACGGTGAACCATGCCACGCTAGTATACCGACTGGCGGGCATGGGCGTGTCGGGCGCAGCTCTGGACTGGCTTACCTCCTTTTTGAGTGAGTGCTTTTTCCGGGTCTTTGAGGGTGAGACAGTCTCTCCTAAACATCCTCTCAGGTGTGGGGTCCCTCAGGGCTCCTCCCTGAGCCCGACCCTCTTTAACGCCTACATGGAACCTCTGGACAGGATAGTCCATCCCTTTGGTGTGCGTATAGTCACCTACGCGGATGATACGCAGCTGGTGGTCTCGTTAGACCACGCAGATGGATCATCCAACACCTTAGGCCCCTGTCTAGAGGCTGTTGCCAGCTGGATGCAAGCTTCCTGTCTCAAGCTTAACGGGGAGAAGACAGACATCATTCTCCTTGGAAATCCCTCCCCGTCTGCTCTTGCACCCGTCTGGCCACCATGTCTTGGCGCTCCTCCTGCGCCCAAGTCCCAGATAAAGAGCCTCGGGATCTGGCTTGACACTGCCCTTGATTTCTCTGTCCAGGCTACTAAGACTGCTGCCACTTGCTTCGGACTAATGAGGATGCTCCGGCGGGTGCTCCCTTTGCTCCCTTTCCAGGCGAGGAGGATCATGGTCCAGGCCCTCATTCTCTCTCGCCTGGATTACGGGAACGCTCTCTACCTGGGAGCACCGGCTTCGGTCCTTCAGAGGCTCCAGGTCACACAAAACAGTGCGGCCCGCCTATTGTTCAATCTGTCCCGTCGGCAGTCGGCGAGGAAGGCTCTGAAGGACCTTCATTGGCTCCCAATGGCTGCCAGAGTGCAGTTTAAAGCTCTGTGCATCATGCACAAATCCTTTCACCGTGTAGGCCCAGCGATTCTGCACCCTCTGGTTACGCCTTATGTTCCAACACGCCCCCTTTGGTCTGGTACCCTGCAGCTGGCCACCTCCTCTAAAATTAACAAAGCCCGTTGGAGTGGCCGCTCTTTTTCCCATTCGGCGACCAGACTCTGGAATGCCCTCCCCTTTGCCATCCGGGGTAACAGCAACCTCCTCTCGTTCAGAAAGGCCCTAAAAACGCATTTGTTTGCTAAATCTCTCTGATCTGCCCCGAGCCTGCGCTAAAACCATTTTATCTTCAAGCGCTGCGAGGCCCCAGGGCGGTTATGCGCTATACAAATGCAATTTTTCATTTCATTTCATTTCATTTCATTATACATGCGACCCACAACCCATCCCTGACACCTCTAAATATCCTACAAAGCCGTCGCCTACTGACGACACCATTGTCTTTAACCAACTAGTGGATAGGGCAGCTAAATATCATAATGTAGACATGCACACTGACCCAATAGAAGAGGATTTCCTATTTGATACGTTTCCAACTTCAGAAAAGAGTGTATGTAAACTTCCTATGTTAAAAGGGGTACTAAAACACGCACCAGACCTATTGAAAGACCCAGCCAGAGCGCGTGTCCTCAATGCCAGTATTGAGAAAAAGTATAAAGCAGCCCCTACAGACCCTTCTTATATTAAGTCACAGTTGCCTTTAGACTCACTAGTTGTATCAAACGCTCAAAAGCGAGCTAATTCACAAACAGGAGATGCTCCCCCTCCTGACAAGGAGTCAAGGATATTAGAAGCCTCAGGCAAAAGAGTGGCATCCCAAGCAGCAAACACTTGGAGAATTGCAAACACACATGCTCTATTAGCACGCTACGATAGAGCACATTATGACCAACTGGAGGGTTTACTACAACACCTGCCAGAAGCTTTTAAAGCTAAAGCTAACGACCTAATACAGGAAGGCTAGTTTATCACAAACGCTTCCATTAAATGTGCACTTGACGCAGCTGACACAGCAGCCAGGTCCATCAACACTAGCGTATTACTGCGCTGGCATGCGTGGCTAGGCATTTCCGGATTTAAGAATGAAGTACAGTCAACTATCTTCAACCAGCCAGTTAACCAAGATTTCTTGGTTGGCCCTGCAGTAGACACCATCTTAGAAGAGATGAAAAAAGATACTGATACTGCGAAGTCTATGGGCGCACTTTAGTTTCAACAATCTAGGAGTTACTTTCGCTGCTCCTCCTTTTGAGGCTCAGGTAGAGGCAACACATCCCAAACTTCCTCTGTATTCAAAAGTAATACTCGGAGCACCTTTAATAAAGGCTCCAACAAAGGAAGTTATAGAGGCAACAATAACAAGGGCAGGGGATGTTGCGGCAACAACACCAGAGCCTCCACCGCCACCAAACAGTGACTTGTTCTCACTCCCTCCAGACCACTCAACACCAGTCGGAGGCAGAATAACACAATTCCTACCAGTCTGGAACACAATTACCACAGACAGGTGGGTGAGACAAATTATCCAGTATGGTTATTGCCTGGAACTCACTTGTACTCCACCCAACATACCACCCAAACACCGTCCAATGTCCAAAGAACACATCACGCTGTTACAACAAGAGGTGACATCCATGCTGGAAAAGGAGCCATAGAGCCAGTCCCTTTCCAACATCAGGGGACAGGAATATACTCCCTATACTTCCTTATTCCTAAAAAAGACGGGTCCCTCAGACCAATATTGGACCTCAGACCTCTGAACCAATACATACTTTCAGAGCATTTCCATAGGATCACTCTACACAAGTACTCCCGTTACTCCAGCAAGGTGACTTCATCGCTACATTAGACCTCAAAGATGCATATTTTCACATACCTATACATCCAGCTCGCAGGAAATACCTCAGGTTCACAATAGAAGGTCACCACTATCAATTAAAAATTCAAAGGAGCAGCTGGACAACAACGCACACAACAGCAAGGAACTCTTCAACATCGTGAAAGAGCTCTCCAACCCCAACGCCGGAAACAACAACATCACCCCATCGCAAGACCTCTGCAACTCCCTCGCCTCCTACTTCCACAACAAGATCGCTGACATACACAGCAGCTTCAGCCCACAAACAACGCTCCCCACGACCGCACCAACGCCCCCCACCGCCACCATCCGCGCCTGGACCCCGATCAACCCCGAAGACACCATCCGCACGATGAACTCCATCCACTCCGGATCTCCAACCGACCCCTGCCCTCACCACGTCTTCAACATGGCCGACGCTGTCATCGCACCCCACCTGCGGGACATCATCAACACCTCCTTCGACACCGCCACCTTCCCTGAGAGCTGGAAGCACGCCGAACTCGGCGCTCTACTAAAGAAACCAACAGCGGACCCCACCGAACTCAAAAACTACCGCCCCATCTCGCTCCTCCCGTTTCCAGCCAAAGTCATCGAGAAGACCGTCAACAAGCAACTGGCTGCCTTCCTCGAGACAAATGGATCCCTCGACCCCTCACAGTCGGGCTTCAGGGCCAACCACAGCACCGAGACCGCCCTCATCGCTGCCACCGACGACATCCGAGCCCTGCTCGACAACGGAGAAACAGCGGCCCTCATCCTCCTAGACCTCTCCGCAGCATTCAACACTGTCTGCCACCGCACCCTAGTGCAGCGCCTCAGCAACGTCGGAATCCAGGAGAAGGCACTGGAGTGGATCATCTCCTTCCTCGCTGGAAGGACACAGAGAGTCCGCCTACCCCCGTTCAGGTCAGAGGCCACCGAAGTCATCTGCGGCATTCCTCAGGGCTCCTCGCTCAGCCCCACCCTCTTCAATGTCTACATGAGCCCCCTTGCGGCCATCGCACGCCAGAACAACCTCAACATCATCTCCTACGCCGACGACACACAGCTAATCCTCTACCTTACCAACGACCCCGCCACCGCCAGAGCCAACCTACAAGAAGGGATGAAAGACGTAGCCGAGTGGATGATGACCAGCCGCCTGAAACTGAACTCAGACAAGACGGAAGTCCTCATCCTGGGCTCCTCACCCTCCGCCTGGGACGACTCCTGGTGGCCCCTCGCCCTGGGCACCGCACCCAAACCGACAGACCACGCGCGCAACCTGGGCTTCATCCTGGACTCCTCCCTCTCCATGACCAGACAAGTCAACGCCGTCTCCTCGTCTTGTTTCAACATCCTGCGCATGCTACGTAAGATCTTCCGGTGGATCCCCACCGAGACCAGGAAGACGGTCACCCAGGCCCTCGTCACCAGCCGTCTGGACTACGGCAACACCCTCTACGCCGGAACAACCGCCAAGCTCCAGAAGAGACTCCAGCGAATCCAGAACGCCTCAGCGAGACTCATCCTCGACATCCCCAGACACAGCCACATCTCCGGACACCTGAGAGACCTGCACTGGCTCCCGGTCAACAAGAGAATCACCTTCCGGCTCCTCACCCACGCACACAAAGCCCTACACAACCAAGGCCCGAGTTACCTCAACAGCCGCCTCAACTTCTACGCTCCCACACGCCATCTCCGATCGACCAGCCACGCCCTCGCCGCCGTCCCCCGCATCCGAAGAGCCACAAAAGGAGGAAGGTCCTTCTCCCACCTGGCCGCCAAGACCTGGAACTCCCTCCCGACCCACCTCCGCCTTCAGGAAGCAGCTCAAGACCTGGCTGTTCGAGCAGTAGCGGACCCCCGCTCCCCAAGCGCCTTGAGACCCTCCGGGTGAGTAGTGCGCAATATAAATGTCTTTGATTGATTGGCTCCCCTTCGGGATTACTACAGCACCAAGGGTTTTTACAAAATGCCTAGCAGTAGTAGCGAAGAAGCGAGCAACCCAATATACCCTTGAGGGTTCGGGCAAGAAATATAGTAGGGTAAAGGTACCTTCAAGGGATTTTGTTTGTCTAATTTATAACTTCAGGTAAGGAGCGCAATTTTTGTGACTCGAAGTGATTTTGGTCAATCATGCAAAGGAGCAACAAAGATTAATCCTTCAAATTCAAACAGTCACAGTTCGTGATCTGAACATGAAGGGCAAAAGCGAAACGGGTGTATGTATGAAATATTTGTATTTAATACAATTCAAAAGATTAAAAAGGGTACACAGTAAATATCAACAATGTTGCAAGAAGTAAATGTTAAAATTAGAATTGAACACTTCATTGGAAAGCTTTTCTCCCTAATTACAGTTAGTACATCCACTTGGACAGAGAAAAAGCGCGAGTCGACGTTTCGGTCTCTAGCATACAATTGATGAGACCATCTTCAGGACAAGATGATATTTCTGAAGACCCTACAAACGATATAGAAATATTATTATTGTCATATTCTATATCCAATTTAACAAATAAAAATGTATACATTCTATACATATCACACCCGTGATTTTACACTACGAACATATATTTGCATCAGAAGCCTATTTCATGATATTTGCAATCCTGATCTATCTTACAATAATGGTCATATGTATATCGGTAGCATCTAGACATTACATAATCTTGTTTTATGCATACATTCATCTTTTAGAGCTACATGGTTTAAAAAAAAAAACAGTTTGCATGAGTTAAATAACACATATCAAATTATAGTTGGGACTACAACAATGAATCAATGCAGGCGCAGAACACCTGAGTTTTTTCTATTTTTGTGACGATATGTTCTGCTCTACTCTGCCCATAAACTGGGCAGGACAATTTTTATGGAAGTCTGTATGTACCTTAGCTGACGTTAGGTAAGCGTCCTATGGGCGGATGGCTAATATCTTCGCCGGTATCTCATTAGCTGAAAAAATTCTGAAACATATATGTATAAACATTTTGTTGTCATATCACCTAATGATGTCATAATACAATGCTCCTATAGCCTAAAGTTTTATCCTGCATTTAAAGGATATGCATTTGAAAAAAATCACAGCTTAAAGTATATTGAAAAATAACTGGTCTATGTGGTATACAATATGGAAAATGGCATTGCCTTTAGTCCATATGCAAGCAGAGAGTTGTTCACTATGACAATAGATGTGCGGTTAACATCATTGGGAGCTCTATCATAGGTTGATTATTATTCTCTAATCTTGTCATGAATAGATAAACAGTGTTCACGCTCGGTTCGTGCCTACTATCATATTCGGCTTATGCACAGAATAACCTAAAAAATCCTTGGCATAAATAGAGTGGAGCAGCCATGTAGTCCCCCACAGTGTAAAGTAGAATTATATACAGAATCTGGATCAAGTACCTGAAGTCAAAACAATCTTCAGCCAGGGGCGTAGCTGCTTGGCAGTTTATGCAGCACTCTCAGTATCGACAAATCTCCTAATTTAAAAAACATGTAGTATATTTAATATATTTAAGATGTTAGATTTGCCATATGGTTTCGAGCGGTCTTTTACATTGAAGGGTTTGTTAAATTTTTGCATAAGGCGAATGCTATCCAGTGGGAAATTTAAATATATTGCTCGAAAAACTAGAGGGATTAGAAAACGTGCATATCGGTATTTAATCGTTTCACCGAGGAATAGAAAGATTTGCCATATGATATCGAGCAGTCACTTTCATCAGAAAGTCTGGTAGATTTAGGGTAAGGCGTATGCTCTCCAGTGGGCAATTGAAATATATTGCTCGAAAAAGTAGAGGGATTAAACAACGTGCATATCAATATTTTGCCGTTTCAGCCATGCATTTTGTTGCTAAGTTGGGGAATAGATAGTAATGCTTGAGAACAGGTACATCGCAAGAATTAGTGAAATGTACCTGCTACGAGAATGCATCAGTTCTTGCAGAGTTGTTTTAAAAGAAAGAAAGGAGGCCAATGAATGAGTCTTGTTTAGTAAATCTGAACGTCTCGCTCGGGAAGCACGAAAGTGGCAGGGATTTTCAAGCCTGGCCGGGCTCATTTTATTCTATTGTTTGGAGATTGAAATGGGACTTATTCGATTCACCAGACGTTCCATGGCAAATATATCCTGCCTGGGTGTCAGCCATCTTTGAGTGGATAGTTTGAATGAAGAAACTGATGTCCTCAGTTATCCATCTGTATCACAATCAATATGTGATATATACATCGTGAAATATATTAAAATGACACGTTGTCGTAATGTATCAGAATAATCTGATTAATTACAGACATATATAGATAGAGTTAGCATAAACGCTGAGCTTCATTTGTTGGATCCATATCCATCTGGCTAACCTTTGGATGTAAGCCTGGTTAAAGCGTTAATATTAATAAGGGAAGTGAGGTAGGCCGTACGATTAAAGCGTTAGTGTTATTAAGCAAAATGTGGTAGGCGGTGCGGTTAGGTGGTCAAATGCGGCCATCCTCAAAATTAACGAAGGACTAAATCGATGAGTCTTGCCTAGCGGCCTATTGTTTACCAATTGTCTCAACAAAAACTTTATTTATAAACGGCATTCTATTTATTGAAATACATACTAAACTGTATTTGACATATGGTTGAAATGTAACAGCATGTGTTTTATACTGAGCTGTATTGGGCATAGGATTCAAAAGAGAAAAAGCATCTTATCCATTTTGGAAAAATGCCATGCAGATAACGTACAGAGCTAGATCTAGACATCTCTCGATACATAAAAAACACTGAGTGAACTTCTCGACTTTTGCAGATCACCAGTTATGTGTTTAGGTCGAATGTGAACAGTCAGGTACAAACAGGTATTAAACATGTATTTACATAGATAATATTATTGGCACATAGAGAAAATAGTTTTTCAAGTGAACATTAGATATTCATTACATATCCATATAAAGTCCTTCACAGTTGACAGAATTTGTAGCCCAAACGGCATTTTGACTATAATACAGAACATCTATTTACACAGATAGTACTGTTAGCACATAGAGAAAATTATTTTTCAAGCGAACTTTAAATATTCATTACATATCCATATTGGGTCCTACACAGTTATCAAGGAATGGATCAAAGCTAGGACATCGAGATCTACATCAGGGGACAGGAGTATACTCCCTATACTTCCTTATTCCCAAAAAAGACTGGTCCCTCAGACCAATATTGGACCTCAGACCTCTGAACCAATACATACCTTCAGAGCATTTCCATATGATCACTCTACAACAAGTACTCCCGTTAGTCCAGCAAGGCGACTTCATCGCTACATTAGACCTCAAAGATGCATATTTTCACATACCTATACATCCAGCTCACAGGAAATACCTCAGGTTCACAATAGAAGGTCACCACTATCAATTCAAAGTTCTCCCCTTCGGGATTACTACAGCACCAAGGGCTTTTACAAATGCCTAGCAGTAGTAGCAGCACACTTATGAAGGCCACACATCCATGTGTTCCCCTACCTGGACAATTGGCTCATAAAAGCCAACTCATACGCACAGTGTGCAAACCATACGTCTCCGTCAATCCAGCTACTGTACAGTCTGGGATTTTCCATAATTACCCAAAATCACATCTGCAGCCCTCCCACATACAACAATATCTGGGAGCAACAATAGATACCTCAGTGGCAAAGGCATATCCAAATCCAGCCAGGATAGCCAACATGCAGTCTCTGATTCAAAGATTTCAGCCTCAGCACTCCTTGCCAGTTCGAGTGTTCATGCAGCTTATAGGCATGATGGCCTCCTGCATATTCATTGTCCCTCATACCCGACTTTAAATGCGTCCATTGCAGGAATGCCTAGCATGGCAGTGGAACCAAGCTCAAGGACAACTAAAAGACCTAGTGTTGGTAGACAGTCGCACTTACAACTCTCTGCAGTGGTGGAACCCACAAAACCTTTCCCAGGGGCAACTGTTCCAAGACCCAGTTCCACAAGTAGTATTAACAGCGGATGCATCACTAACAGGTTGGGGAGCCCACCTACTTCAATACACAGTCCAAGGGCTCTGGACAGTCAAGCAAAAGACACTGCATATAAACCACTTATAGTTGCTAGCAGTATTTCTAGCAATGAAAGCCTTCCAGAAATACTTGTACAACAAGGCTGTGTTAATCCGGACGGACAACATGACAGCCATGTACTACATCCAGAAACAGGGAGGGACACACTCTCCGATGCTGTCTCACCTAGCACAGAGCATATGGAGGTGGGCAATTCCAAAAAACATCTTTCTCATGGCAGAGCACCTCCCAGGAATAGACAATCAGATCGCAGATCTACTAAGCAGACCCAGCCAACAGATACACAAATGGGAGATTCACCCTCAAGTTCTCCAACCATTCTTCCAAAAATGGGGACATCCAGAGATAGATCTGTTTGCCACAAAAGAAAACTCAAAATGCCAATCCTTTGCCGCCAGGTTCCCACACCCGTTGTCACAAGGCAATGCGATATGGATGGACTGGTCAGGCAGATTTACGTACGCTTTTCCACCAACACCACTGATTCCATTAGTGGCACGCAAACTAAAGCAACAGTGATTCAGAATGATCCTGGTTGCTCCCACATGGGCAAGACGGCCATGGTACACGACGCTCCTAGAACTCTCAGTAGTTCCCCACCAAAGACTGCGACTATCGCCACATCTACTAACTCAGAACCATGGCGAAATCAGGCACCCAGATCCCAATCAAATGAAGCTAGCTATCTGGCTCTTGAAGTCTTAGAGTTCGGATATCTTAACTTGCCTCCAGACTGTATGAACATTATCAAGGAAGCAAGACGCTCAACTACTAGAGCATGCTATGCAGTTAAATGGAAAAGATTTGTAATTTATTGCAATAATAACCAAATCAATCCATTAGATGCCTCCATCCAAAACATAATCTGTTACTTGTTACATCTGCAAAGATGCAATCTAGCATACTCTTCCATAAGGCTACACCTTGCTGCTATAGCAGCATATCTCCAAAACAGATAACGCGTGTCTCTGTTCAGAATACCACTTATCAAAGCTTTTATGGAAGGACTTAAAAGAATTATCCCTCCAAAACATCCACCTTCGCCAGTCTGGAACTTAAACGTAGTACTTACCAGACTTATGGGGCCACCTTTCGAACCACTCCATTCATGTGAATTACAATTCTTAACATGGAAGGTGGCATTTTTAATTGCCATTACCTCCCTCAGGCGAGTGAGTGAGCTACAAGCACTAACCATTGTCAACCTTCCATGCAAATACACCACAATAAGGTAGTGCTCCGTACTAACCCCAAGTTTATCCCAAAAGTTATATCCACTTTCCATATCAATCAGTCAATAGAATTGCCAGTTTTCTTCCAAAACCCTCAGTCAGTGGCTGAAAGAGCCCTACACACACTAGATGTAAAAAGGACTCTGCTATATTACTTTGACAGAACTAAATCTTTCAGAAAGACAAAACAACTATTTGTTGCTTTTTCACCACAACATAAGGGTAACCCCATTTCAAAAACAGGGATAGCCAGAAGGATAGTTAAATGCATTCAAATATGCTATCAAAAGGCTAAGCGCACTCGAACAGTCCCCCCAAAAGCCCACTCAACGCGCAAAATGGGGGCATCCATGGCTTTCCTAGGAAATATACCACTAGAAGACATTTGTAGGGCGGCTACATGGTCTACCATACACACTTTCACTAAACACTACTGTGTAGACGTGCAAGCTGCTGTAGGCCAGGCTGTCCTCAAAACTCTTTTTCAAACTGCTGCAGCTGGTACAGGTGACGACCGCTAGAGGAAATACTGCTATACAGTCTATGCTAAGAGATGAATTCAGTAGCCCACTTGCCTCGAACGGAAAATGCTACTTACCAGTATGCATCTGTTCTTGGCATGTAGGGCTGCTGACATTCATATCGCCCACCCTCCTCCCCAGTGCCTGTCACAGCTGCAGTAATTCTTTCAAAATACATTTACATGGCCATCTCTTACTTTTCTATACTTCATCTTTGCCACAATGGCGAAAAACAATCTGAAGATGCCCAGGCGCACTGTAGTCCAGGGGAGGAGTCACCTATCTCGTGATACTTCGAAGACTCTTCCAGGACAACAAAGTGCAAACATCCGGACCCAACACTAAGCGGCGATCTATGCTAAGATATGAATGTCAGCAGCCCTACATGCCAAGAACAGATGCATACTGGTAAGTGGCATTTTCCTTCCCAGCCCTATTGCATTGTTACATTTCTGCTCTTGTTTTCTTGTTCTGGGGTTTTACATTTTGGGTTGGGGTTTCCCCTTCCATCCATCCGCCCTGTTGCTTGGGCCTCTAAGTCGGCTGGGATCGCAATCTTGGTCTCCCGTGCATTTCAGGGAAAGGTCCTCCAGAAAGAAGCTGAAATAAAGGGGAGGCTCCTTACATACTCATTTACAATAGGTAGCCTGACACTCATTATTGGATCCATATATGCTCCCAACGAAGGGCAAGAAAAATTCCTCCACACAGCGCTCACCGAAGCTACAGCTAACGCTAAACGCCGGAACCTCTTGGGAGGGGACCTGAATCTTGTCTTAGACAATATAGCAGACCGATCTTGTCAGCTTGCGGGCCGTTCAGGTGCTCTATCTGGGGCAGGGTTAGCTAGACTACACAACCTGGACCTGAGAAATCTGTGGCGCTGCTCCCACCCCCACAGTCTCGAATACTCCTTTTATTCTAGTGCATACAAGACCTACGCTAGGTTGGATTATCTCCTGAGCACATCACCCCTGCACACCCTACTGACTGCTGTCGATATAGGGGTGGCCTCTCTGTCAGATGAAACAGTGAATGAAACAGTTCTTGTATTGCGCAAACTTAGTCCAGTGGGCGTCAAGGCGCCTAAGTCAAATGCAGAAGCTAGCACCCTCCCAAGTCCTATTCTCTCATAAATAGGCCCTCTTAAAGAAGTAGGTTTTAAGCGCCTTTTTAAACGACTCGATGGAAGGGAGAGTTTTTATTTCAATGGGGATGGAATTCCAAAGCTGCGGAGCAACCACGGAGGAAGCTCTGGCTCCCCATCTAGCAAGTTTAACACGGGGAACAACCAGTTGACAGAGTCCCGCAGAGCGAAGACTTCTTGAGGGGACATGACACGTTAGAAGAGAACCGATAGCACTAGAGGGACCATCCTTCAATGCTCTGTGGATCAAACAGAGAATTTTAAAGGCGATTCTGTGCTGCACCGGAAGCCAATGGAGCTTCTTCCTGACGAAGGTGGCAGAAGAGGCGTTCGGAAGATCCAAGACAAAGCGTGCTGCAGCATTCTGCAAAATCTGCAGACGGTGTATCAGGCTTTTACTGGCTTCCATGTACAGGGAGTTGCAGTAATCTAGCCTCGAGCCAACCAGGGCGACTGCAACCTGTTTGCGCGCCTGGGGGAGAGGTACCCGCGGATTTTATTGAGTATCCTGATCACACCCCAGCAGGTGGCCACGGTCCTGTTAACTTGCAGGGACATAGAAAGCGAGGTGTCAAATAGTACACCAAGATTTCTAGCAGATTGGGAGGGAGTGGGGCAGATGCCAAGAGAGGAGGGCCACCACTCACTCGACCACAGATCTTGGTCCTTCCCAAAGATCAACACCTCCGTTTTTTCGCCATTTAGTTTGAGGGAGTTTATAGTCATCCAGTCTGCCACATACTGCATGCATACCCTGAAACTGGCGGCAGATGTACTAACAGAGGTGTGAGCTAGTGATACCATGATCTGGGTGCCATCTGCGTAGGATACCACCTCCATCCCCTGAGATTTAACTAGTCTTGCCAGGGGGGCCACATAGATGTTAAACAGGGTCGGACTTAAGGCCGACCCTTGTGGCACCCCACACTGCAGTGACTTGGCAGGGTAGAGGTGGTACCCAAGCATCACTCTCTGCTCCCTTTCAGTTAAGAAGGAATTTAGGAGGCTCAGGGCCGGTCCAGTGACACCAGCTTCCCTCAGCCAAGATGTAAGAATGGCGGGGGACAGGGTGTTGAACGCGGCCGTGAGGTCTAACAGAACGAGAACCGTAGTTTGGCCAGAGTCCACTTTGCGTCGGATGTTATCGACCACACAAGTGAGAGCGGACTCTGTGCTGTGGTGTTTTCTGAAACCATGTTGGGTGTTATCCAGGTATTCAGAGGAGTCGAGGAAGGAGGACAGATGGAAGTTCAGATGCGCCTCGAGCATCTTTGCGGGAGCTGGAAGGAGGGAGATTGGCCTAAAGTTTTTCAATATGGCCGGATCCAGGGACGGTTTCTTAAGAAGAGGTTTAACAATTGCCTTTTTCCATATCGGAGGGAAAGATCCTTGAGTAATAGCCTTGTTCAAAACCTCAAGCATGGGGGGAAGAAGGCAATTTCTGCATTCCTTCAGTTTTTTAAGAGGTATCGGATCAAGGGGAGAGGCCGATTTGGTCCTGTCCAGTAGTAGGTTCAGTGCTTCAAGGGATAGAGATGGAAATTCCATGAGTAGGCGAGAAGGATCTTTGCCTAGCGAATCGAGACTGGATATGACAGGTGGAATATTTTGATCCAGAGCAAGGCAGTGGGCTTCAAGAGAGACATGTATGTCATGAATTTTGTTATGAAAGAAGTCAGAGATATCATTGCAGAGTTCTTGCGAGCTAACTACGGGGTCAGGGAGTTGCAAGGAGCATAAGGTGTCGGCGATTTTAAAGAGCTCCCTAGAAGAGGAGAGAGAGCAGGTAAGATTGGAGAAGTATTCCTGTTTCTCTATTATCACTCGCTGTTTGTAAGCCCGCAGTGCAGATTTATGAGCCTCTCTGTCATTTAGGTCCCAAGATTTCCTCCAGTTTCTCTCACTGCTCCTACAGCCTTGTCTCAGAAGTCTCAGATGATCGGAAAACCAAGGTGCCGTAGGCTTACGGCGCGCTACATAGCGCAAGGATGAGGGAGCAAGTTGTTCCACTGCGTTAGAAATGGAGTCGGTCAGAGTTTGGGCTGCCTCTGCTGCGTCACTTTAAACTAAAGATTCAGGAGTGGAGATCAAAGGGGCAAGGACCTCATCAGAGATATTCCTTAAGTTTCTCCTGAGGGTGAAAGGAGAGGTTGTCCGGTTAGTGGAACAGGGGACAGGAATGAGGAGTTCAAATGGCACGGCAAAATGATCAGTCCAGACCACCTGTAGCGGAGGGCCGGTGGAGAGCCTGTCGTCGTTAGAGAAGACCCCGTCAAGGATATGTCCTGCCTTGTGAGTAGATCACACACCAATAACGGCCACGGCCGGCCCTTCAGTGACCTACACGTCATTGGCACCTACGTGACCTTCTCTTACACCGCTTGGATGTTGTAGAGCAGATACAGCGCTCCATCAAAGACTACCTCTCACATAACTCTAATCAGGACACCTCTCCCTCGACCCAATGGGCAGCACTAAAAGCGGTGCTACGAGGGGAATTCATTGCTATCTCTACGGCAGAAAATGTGGAATGTAGGAAGGTGAGGGACGAGCTTAAGCAAAAGACGAGGTAATTAGAACAGATGCACCAGAAGACTGGTGCTCCCAGGGTGTGGAGACCATTAAAGGCCATGTGAGAGAAACTCGGGGTGCTAGACCAAGACAGGGCGGAGTTCGCAGCCTTTAGGCTGCGCCATGCCTACTACACTGGGGGCGACAGGTGTGGGCGCCTCCTCGCCCATAAGCTATGGGAAACCAGGCAGAAAAAAGGGGTTCGGGAAGTTCATCGGGGGGACGGCATGAGGGTCCCAGAGGATCCTGAGATCGTTGAGACCTTCCGGGACTTCTACACCCAACTCTACACAGAAATGCCGTTGGACGACACCTTTGGCGAAACCTACCTGTGGAGACCGACCTCCCCACCTTAAATAAAGCTCGGGGGACCACCTGGAAAGAGACATTAGAATAGAGGTGGTCATAACAGCCATCTCACACCTCAAAGTAGGGAAATCACCGGGACCTGACGGCTACTCAGCCGCATTTTCTTAAACATTCTGTGCACAGCTGGCCCCACTCCTAACCAAGCTTTTTAATTCTTTCGCCCAACAAGGGTCGATTCCACAGGCCATGATTGAAGCTTCTATAGTGGTTATACCGAAACCAGGCCGCAATAAAACCAGATGTGCAGTGTACTGCCCTATATCGCTCTTCAACATCGACAGTAAATTATACACTGGCATCTTAGCAACTCGTCTGGCGCCCTAAATGCCGGGGTTAGTAGATCCCGACCCAGCGGGATTAATCCCTCAATGCCAGTCAAGCGATAACACCAAAAGAGCTCTCCATCTTATAGAGAAGGCCTCACGGACACACCATCAACGCAGAGAAGGCCTTTGATAGAGTACACTGGCCCTACTTAGAGCGGGTTCTCACCCGAGTGGGGATGGGGAATAAACTTAACAAACATTGGCATAGCCAATAGGTCTCGCCTTTGGGACCTTATATGTTTTTAGCCATGCCACAGTTGATGTTATTGCACCAATGATATTGGGCTGCATAGCTAAATACTTATAAGGTCCCAAAAGCGACTCCTATTGGGTATGCCAATGTTTGTTTGCTATTTCCGTCTATCACATACCCCCCTTCCGTCAACACGGAACACCATGTTCTCCCGAAGTGCACCAGTTGAGCTTCATCTAAAAGTTGCATCTGCAGTGAATGATCAATGCAACTTTTTCTATAGTAGTATTCTATACACTCACATGGCTAAACATGTTAACATCAAACAGACTTGGGAAAAATACATCAGGGCCAAATGTAGTTTTGAGTTCGTCGGTATGCTGGATATACAAAGAGTAAAACGTGCGGTAGCATATATATGCCTGTAGAGCAGTGGCAGAGCCCCTTCGTTATACTCTGAAGAGAACTGAAAGATTACACAGACCGAAACAACATGCACTGAATGTGGAGAAGACTAGCATACAATACTGTGTGATAAAAGTGTTAAATACACAAGCATCTCTCGCTATTTTAAAACACTTGTGGCTAACAGCTAGACACTTCAGGCTACAGCACAGAAAACTCACAAGTCCATTCTTTAGAGAGGGGTCTGGCGCAGGAAAAACAAAACTCCCTCTTTAGAACGTCCGCTTTTAATGGGGTAGAAGGGCATGTTGGGATGCCTTGCATGCAGACTGACAGGTGCGGAGACACGTTATATGTATTAACGCATAACAAAAGTGATTAATAAGCCAAGATTACAGTTGAACAGTAGCTCTGCAGAAGAACCCCCTGTGGAAACTCGAGAACATCGCAGAAAACCCCACAGACCCCAGTAATGTTAAGTACTCGTATCGAGAATCATTAAAGAAGTCAATCTGCAATGGCTAGTTTCCTGGGCCTTTCTCGAATTGCGAGCGAGTGGTAAACAGTTGATGACGAGATGTTTAAATGCGATAATCTGCACAACGAAACAAGCACACAAACACACCTTTGAATATACACTGCTAAAATACATTCTGCAGGTGCAAGGGCAGGCAGTAGTATGAAAAGAAGTTACAGTACAAAAATGTCCTCCAAGTCACTGTGGTTTAAGAGACCAGGTCCTGAATGCGTGTGGGTGTCCCTGCGGTGAGCACGGCAAGGCGCAGCATTAGAAGCTGTGATTAACTAGTGCTGCGGTCAGTATGGACAGGACGCTGACACAGAGTTGTGGATTGTAACTCCTACGGTGTCACACCGCAGAACGCGTTCCTACATGCAGGTAATCAGAATGAAAACAGGTGGGAGGGGTGGGGAGTGCACGCGCGCGCTGTCAAACACGCGAGTGGTGCGCCCGCAGCAGCGCCAGAAGTGAAAGTAGTCACCTCCAGATGGCGCCTCGGGCGCTGAAAGCTGGCAACTATGCATGTTCACACTAGCGTGAGCGCAAGCTTTAGGCCAGCAAAAGCCCGTGGGTAGCCCTTTGAAAACCCACTTTTCTAAAAGTCGTGCAAGGCTCGACCTAAAAAGCACATCCTCAACTGTTATCACTTCCCCACAGCCATGATTCCAGTGATTGGCTACACGTCTTCCAGATTCCCTATAAGTAGAGGCACAAGGCAGGGGTGCCCCCTCTCACCCATTCTTTTTGCACTTTATATGGAGCTCTTAGCCCAGCGAATACGGCGCAATCCCTCCATAACGGGGGTCATATTTGGAGAAGACAAACACAGTATCAGCTTGTCAATGTCCTGATCTCTCGCTCGAACGAGACTTCGGGTCTGGTAGCCTGTTTCCGGGAGCTGGAACACTTTGCACTAGCCTCCGGGTTTAAAGTAAATTTGGACAAATCCCTCTCACTTGACCTTTCGCTGTCCTCCTCCACCCGAGCATATCTCCAGGGGCAGCATTCTATACAATGGTTCAGAGACAATATCCCCTAGCTTGGAATTCACTTGGCCAACACCATCCCGGCAACGGTCGCCACCAATTACGCCCGACTACGGGCACGCGTCTGTTCAGAACTAAGTCAATAGAAACACTACCCACTTTCTTGGCTGGACAGAGTGCCGGCCACTTAGATGACCATCTTACCCCAGATTTTATACATATTTCAAACCCTACCACTTCGCCCGCCCACTGGGTGGATTCAGCAAACTCAATCAGAGCTGGTGCAATTTATATGGCAAGGCCGCAAACCTCGGCTGAAATATTCCATAACAGCCCTCCCCCACCAAGGAGGGTGGCCTTGGCATCCCCAACCTACAACTTTATTTTCAAGCGGCACAAATGCGCTACCTGGTCGAATGGAACCAGTTAGAATCTGAAAACCACTGGCTCTTCTAAGACCAGACAGTTGCTGCCATGCCCCTTCAGAGAGTTCCTTTACTTCGTCGGGCACACAGACCCCCCAACCTCTATGCATCATACGTCACAAGGGTTTCCCTGGAGGCATGGGATAGCATTAAACATAATCTCACTACGTTCCCTTCCCCGCTAACCCCCATCTTCGACAACTCCCACTTCCAACCGGGCATGGAATAGGCGGCGAGTCCACACTAACGTGCTTCCGACTGTCGGTCCCTGGACCAGCTGTTCGACCTAGAGGGAATCCTCTCCTTCCAACAGGTAAAGTCGGACTACGGGATTTTCGAGTCTGAGCGACTACGGTATCTTCAAGTGCGACACTGGGCACTACACTTCGACGTTCAACGTCATGTTCCTCGCCCTCTCTGTGCATATGAAAAATGGCTCCTAAAGCACACGTCAGACAAGAAACTCATCTTTGACCTATATAAAATGCTCCTTGCAAGGAACACTCATACATACAGCGCTAGCCGCGCCTGGTAGGAGCGAGATCTAGGTAGTTCACTCAGTCATAAGGAATGGGAAGGGGTGTATTACACAGCTCGCCACTCAGCCTATCACGCGGGACTTACTGAGACGTTGACGAAAATCGCTACTTATTGGTATTACACTCCCCAGCGCTTGCATTTGGTAGATTCCAGACAGAGCGCTGACTGCTGGAGAGGCTGTGGGAAGATCGGCACCCTGGTGCATATACTTTGGGAATGGGAATTCCTCCAATCTTATTGGGCCCAGGTTCTCAAAGAGGTAGACAAACACCTAGACACACAAATACTGAGGTTCCCTGATTATGTCCTGCTAGGTCTCCCGAATCCCGTGACATACCCCCTCAAATCCCTAGGCTCAGCAGTTCAGAACATCCTGGCGCACACCACAGACCCCCTCATTTTTAGGTCTCGGCCTAGCGTACACTGCGCAGCAGTGTCGCGTAGCCGAGATTTAATGTTTTCCTAGAGTGGGGCTTGAACCCGCCCCTCTTCTCCATTGGCTGGCTTCCAAACGGAGGCCAGCCATTGGAGGAGAGGGGTGTCACTCGGTTCAAGCCCCGTCTTTTTGGGATAGAGGGGTATCTTTTTTGTGTTCTTTCTCTCCCTGACGTCATAGGTCCAAAACACGCCCCCCATCACGCTGCCTGCACGCACAAGTCAGCTCTCTGATTGGTTGACAACTGCCAAAAGACACTACCATTGGTGTTCGTGATTAACCAATCAGAGGGCCTACTGGCGCGTGCAGGCAGCATGAACAGCTCTCCTCTCTTGTTTCTGTTAAGACTTTTTATTCACAAGAACTATATGACACAAGTCTAGCAACCTTTTAATGCTTCAGGGCACGACGCAGTGATGGTAATGGGCGCGCGCGCCCTAATGGAGCCGTGAAAAACTTTCATTTTCAATGATTTCATCTGTTCGGGAATACCAAAAAATCTATATCGAGGCACGCGCTGGGACCCGATGTCTTGCAAGTTTGCAGCCTACAATACGTATTGTTTTCTTTCGTTGGCTCTGCGTGCAGTAGAGGTGGGGCGCCGTTTGCATCAGTAACGTAATCCATTAAAAAGCCGAACAGTGAGCAGAATCGGGCAGCGCGCATGAATTAGCACAGCTAAATTCATGAGCTACAAGCAGGCGGCGTTCGTGCGTCAGTGTTTGTGCATGCGCCCTTTAAAATTAAGCTTGTGTCCAGTTAAGCGCTAGGAAGTTATGTACGTTTTCACTTGGGAACAAAAAAAATCATTTGTGCTTGTGAATGTAAAATGGACATCGACCGCGGTTAATGGGTATCCTGAAAACGATGGCAGGGAAGTAGTCCACTCCCACTGTACTGTGAATACCCCTGGTGCTTAGCTGCAGAGGTTTTAGGTTGCTATGTGTGACATTTTCATAGCGTAAGTGTAACTATGAGTCACATTTCAACGACTTAGTGGCGCTTTTAGCACCGTCTATCTCTCATCTGGTGCGTGAGAGGGTGTGCACAGGATGCCCTATGTTGAGTTTTTGAGGCTTTGCCCCTCGTCTGGTGTGTGTGTGTGTGTGTGTGTGTGTGTGTGTGTGTGTGTGTGTGTGTGTGTGTGTGTGCGCGCGCACGCAGGTCACTAGATGGTGTTAGTAGGCCAATGAAAGGGTTTTGAGGGTTGTACCCCAGGTCTAGTGTGCGCGCAAAGTGCACTAGATATTGTGAACTGGGCACGCACGGGGTTCTGAAGGCTGTATCCCTTGTTGGGTATGTAAGGGGGTGTACACAGGGCGCTGGAAGGTGTGAGGGGCTGTACACAAGCTTCTGGGGGCTGTTCTCCTCCTCTAGTGATGGGGAGGGTATGCACATGGCTTTAGATGGTGTGAGGAGGCTTTGCAGAAAGTTCTGGATGGCGTGTTGCTCACCTGTTGATTTGATTTGGGTGTTAAGGTGGTACTGGGTGGTGTGAAGGCATGCATTGCAGACACATCTGGAGGATGTACGTAGAGCGAATCCATTGTGTAGGCTGCGAGAGTAAGCTATTGGCAATGTAAATTGCAATGTCATTTTTTTTTCTTGCCTCTGTTCCCTGGGGCGTTATTGGGCAGAGATGGGCGTGTGGCTGACCTAGACTGAGGGTTGTCTCTGTGTGTGTGTGGCTCTGTGTGTGTTTGTGTGTGTGTGTGTGTGGCTCTCTCTTTGTGTGTGTGTGTGTGTGTGTGTGTCTGTCTGTCTGTCTGTCTGTCTGTCTGTCTGTCTGTCTGTCTGTCTGTCTGTCTGTCTGTCTGTCTGTCTGTTAGACAGACAGACAGACAGACAGACAGACAGACAGTGTGTTAGTTACACATTGCCTCTGGGATAAGCCTGACTCTGCCAAGGCGGTGTGCCTGACTAGAGTGGTGGGTTCTACGTGGCTGAGGTGCATACCCTAGCCAACCAGAATCCACATTTCTAATAGTAGGTCATTTTATAGTTTTGCTTTTTTAGGTTATCAGGAATTTGTATAACTCACCATTGCCACTTGCGTCTGCCGCTAGTGCATCATAGCACTCAAACTGTCTGGAGCAATCACAACAAGACCTGTAGCTTTGGTATAGAGTGTGTGGTTCTAATATGTCCTAAGTGGAAAGCATTGGAGTTCATACGTGGACGCTGTTGCTTGCACCGCACTATGCTTTTTTTCCTAGAGAAACATATAACTGTGCATCAATGGGGATCTTCACTGAAACCTTTTCCTTTTGCTGAGACTGCAAGGACCTGCCTTTACGCCTCGCGGTACCCGCTCCGCGGGTCCCGCTTCGTTTCTCATCGACTCTGAAGGTTTGGCTGCGTGTGGGGTGTGAGACAGGGCTGCGAGCGTGATCGGGACTCACTCTCCCAAGAGTCCCGGTCTGTGAAAGGCCGAGTCAGCTGGCCCGCTCTCCCTGACCGCCCGCCCCGCCCATCCAGGTCCTGGTGCCCATAAAAACCACCGGAACACGCTGCGCGGGAGCGCCCGGGGCGAAGACCGGGCAAAGAGCGGGCCGTTTTAGGCCGTTAGAGGCCGATTAGGGCCGGCTGGGCCACCCCCCTAACTCCTAGTTTAAAAACAAACCTCACAACACCTCCAAACTTATAAGCATGTCTCCTAGAGGAACCAGAAGACAGACCGCGGCAAAAAAAGGGCAACTTACTGGCACTATAGACAGTTTCATAACAAAGGCAAACTCTTTTATAGACCAGAGTATTTCACTCATTGAACGTAGAGTATCCCAAGACCTTTTAGAGGCCAGAAGATCCTCTATGGGTCACCTGGCAACTGCCAGAACGCCGGTCCCCCATAAGGATCAAAGATAGAGCCTTCCAAACATAGTTGACCTATCGGTCTCACAACTGTCGCAACTCTCAGAATCCCAACTAACATCTGATTTAGACTTAGAAAAAACCCCAGATCTAGTCCCACACCCCACCCCTGAAGAGATAAGACAGGCAAGAGGGAGGAGAGAGGGAGCCATAAAGAAGAAGAATCATGTAGTGACAAGCAAAGCACCAATAAGTAAACCAACTCCAGCTACAGCAGAAGAAATAGAGAATACATTTAGTTCCCCTTTTCTGGAAAACTAGAATAGGCATACCGCGATGATTCATCATTTACATGACGTTTCACCTCCCACAAACCTAGTGATAGCATCTGAGGTCTCGCCAACAAAGGAACCTGATTATAATTATAACATAGACTTATTAGTAAAAATCGGAGACCTCTTACAGAAAACCCTTACACCCATACAAGCCACATTAACAAACTTAGAAAAAGCTATAGCCGAACTCTCAGCTCTGATGAAAACTAAGCATAACCCTAACCGTATCCAAGAGCCACAAAAAGTACAAAAGCCAGGGGCGGCTAAGCCGTCAAATCTAACCCCCGTGGCTCAGGCTAAAAGCTCAACCCCTGTACCCACTGTAGCATCTAAGCCCGCAACCACGATAGTGACCAAGAAAAAAGTAGTAGATACCCTACCCGCAAATACCCTACCTGAAAAAAATAATACTCCTTGTGACACCACCACCACAGCCATGAAAACTAAACAACCCCAAATACACAGAGAGAGGGAGAGACAACAACAGGGCGAAAAACACCCAGTAACCCTTCCGCCAGAAGCGAGTCCATTTGTTGTCATTCTGACCGGTGTTCCAGAACTGGCGGACCAAAAACCCGAACCAAACTGGTCTTTAAAAAACAAGATACAACACTGGCTTAGTATAAATCGCCCACCACTCCCCTATTGCTCCACCAGAATTCTAATGGTTAGAAGAGCCCCCTGGGTTGGTCAGGGTAGAAAAACAATACAGGGTGACTGTATTTTAATCACCTTTGAAGACCCTAGAATAGTGGAATACATCTGCTCAGGGGAGGACTTAAACCTAAATGGGGGGATAGGCACAAAGCGTCTCTTTCTTTTATCCACCAAGATTCCCGGATGGTCCCTCACAAAGTGATGGACCCTGGTACGCAGTGGGCCCTCGCTACCGGGGAAGAGAAAGGGAAGAGTGGAGAAGGCAAGAACAGCGGAGAAATTACAGAGAACCACCCCGTTGGGAGGGCTGGAATGGAATACCACTAACAAATATGTATAGTGGCTTAGAGTGTGTGGACTGACCATCACAGCCAGACGATCAGGCCCTCCAAATTCCAGACAACCCCCCAACCCTAGATAACCCTTCAACTCCTGATGACCCAGTTACTCTCTGTAACTCACAAATCGATAACATCCCCAAAAATGAACCTCCATCTCGGACCATGATCTCCTGGATCATCGCGGGATTACGGCCAAAAGTTGAGGATGTGAGTATCATGCTCCCTGTACACAGACACCAAATAGTCTGCCTACAGGAGACATGGTCGCCAACAGAACTTCACCTGTTGGGATACAAGACGTACTTTTCTCCTGCGCTGGTGGGACAAAAGGGTAGGCCAAAGGGAGGACTTAACATCTAAATAGCTAATACCATCCAAAAAATAAAAATAAACACTATTGAACTGGAACATAATTTCCAGATCATTTGTCTCTCCCTACCCAAAAATGAGTCTGTCGTCCTCGTCAATTTCTATAATAATCTCGAGGAACCACAGCTCCAGAGAGTGCTGGTACACTTGCATGAGAAATTAACCACCCTTAGGCAGAAACGAGGAACAGAGGGCTCAGTATCTATAATATGGGCAGGGGACTTCAATTTACATCATTGTACCCAACCAGAACAAAAATGTGCAGGTATGGTGACAGAGGAAGGTAATTCTCTTACTCACTTTTCTCATAATAATATCGGTAGAATAATGAACGATCTTCTATCAGATCTGGAACTCCAAGTCAAACACCCCAGATGGTAGAACTAAATCTCTGGAACCAACTTATGTGGGAAGGGGATTTAATACAACGGTTGACTATATTTTAATATCGGCTAGCTTACAAACTAGAGTTAACCATTTTGAAGTCATACCCAACACCTTAAGCGATCATTCGATCCTCAAATTGGAAATGATTTTAAACCACCAACAATCCCTACCTGTGACAATAGCTAGCGCACTGAGACAGGATAATATAAACCTGGGCCAATTAAATGGGTACACAATAAAGTGGGGGAAGATAAACCCAGGGGAACTTACCAAAGAGCTGATAAAATCGGCATATCCTCAAATCAAGAAATGTTTAGACATACTGACAGAAGATGAGGAACTCCTTAGCAACTTCGCACAAATCATGAAAAAAACCAAATCCCTACTCACAGCAAAACATAAAGCTGGCCCCCATCGAATTAAAGGATGGTTTAATCATGAATGCACTCAGGCTCACTCCAAGCTTAAAATAGCACTAAACAAAGACGAAAGAGACCCTCACATCATATCCACACTAAGAAAGGAATACTTTGCTATCAGAAAAAAGAGAAAGGCGGAGTTAAAGCAAGCTCTGTGGGATGAACGCCACTCTAGTGCCAAGGAAAAAAATAGCCAAGCATTCTGGAGAGTAGTGAAAGCCCCATTTTTGGTTGATGAAAAAATTCCAAAAATCGAAGTTGCCATATATCTCATCTCATTTCTCAAAATGTTTCCAAAAACAATCAATAGAACAAGAAATTGAAGATAGAAACTTAGTAGTCCCATCTTACCCCATCCAAATAGACTTTGAAATCTCCGAGGTCCTTTTGGCCCTGAAATCAAGCAAAAACGGAAAAGCTCCAGGACCGGACGGAGTCCCAGTAGACTTTTTCAAGCATAATACAGATCTCTGGGCCCCTATCATTACTAGGGTATGCACGGCAGCCGCAAAGAAAGGAATCCTGGAGTCCTGGACAAGGTCTGTGATGGTTCCGATTTTTAAGAAGGGCAATCGCCAGGACCCCGCCTGCTACCGTCCAATATCTTTGTTGGACTCACTGGGAAAGATAGCAGGTAGGGTGATCCTGGAGCGACTCCAGCAATGGGTGGAGGAGAGAGGTATTCTGTCTGAGTTGCAATTTGGCTTCCGGGAGGGTTTCGGAACAGTGGAACAAGCCCTAAACCTCTCCATTATTATTGGAAAATACATACATGCAAAGAAGGACAAACTCTATATGGTTTACGTGGACTTGTCCGCCGCGTTTGACTGTGTTTCTCACACCAAACTATGGTCCCTCCTGTCACAAATGGGGGTAGACCTGCCACTTCTGAATTTTTTGAGGGAACTGTACTCCAAACCCTCTGCTAGAGTCCGTTTTGGCACAAAGGGTGAGCTGTCAACTTCCTTTAGAGTAGAGCGTGGAGTCAGACAAGGATATGTCCTGGCGCCTTTCCTTTTCTCCCTCTATACTAACAACTTGGAGGTCGAGCTTCTGAAGAGCGCCCGGGACCTTCCACAGGCAAAACAACGCCCGATTCCCGCTCTACTCTATGCGGACGATGCCGTCCTGCTGGCACGGACCCCTCGTGAACTCCAGAGGATACTTAACAGATATTCTTCGTTTATGGGTACTCTAGACCTCCACATAAACGTGACGAAGACCTTCGTGATGACGGCAGGCACCGGGAGGAAACACCCTAAAGACCTAACCCTCAAAAACCAAAAAATAGAGTTTGCAACTGAATATTGTTACTTGGGCATTACAATAGACGACAAATTGTCCTGGAAAATGGCAGTGGAAGCAAGGAAACATTGCTTTAAGAGAGCGATAGCGGCCCTGGTGTCTTTTTCACAAAAACTGGGAAAACAACCACCCCTGGAACTGCTAACAATCTACAGAGCCAAATGCCAATCAACAGCACTATATGGAGCTAGCGTATGGGGTCACATGGATGTCTCTCCCCTACAAATTGCAGAAAACAATTTTTTGAGGTTCCTTCCGATGGCCCCAAAGCGATCCTCAATGTACGCATGTCATGTTGAACTAGGCGTCCCATACATTGAGGATCTGGCAAGAATACAACCGCTACTCTTATGGCGACGCATCTGGACTTCAGAAAAAAATGTACTCACCAAGACGATAGTGGCAGATGCTATGACACTAGAACACGCTCTAAGAATAAAATGGCTAGCTTACATCAGGAACTTTTTTATTGACCTAGGGGTAGAAAAATACTACTGCACTCCTGAAAAGATCTGCGAACTTTCAAAAAAACAATTAAAAGCACTAGCCCTGGGACATTTGGAAAATCTGAGACTACAATCTGAAGCAGGCAAACCGTCTGTTCAACATGCTGTAATGGTTCAATCCACTTTTTCTATTCAGCCTTATCTAAATCTTAAGAACAGTATTTTCGATCGTTTTCTTCTGATAAGATTTAGATTAAACCTATTTCACAGGTTAGTAGCTTTCCCAGTAACA
The DNA here is from genome assembly GCF_964263255.1 of Lissotriton vulgaris. Taxonomy (NCBI): domain Eukaryota; kingdom Metazoa; phylum Chordata; class Amphibia; order Caudata; family Salamandridae; genus Lissotriton; species Lissotriton vulgaris. The sequence continues at coordinate 518,218,685 of NC_141695.1, read as the reverse complement.
AACGCATGGGATTCGACTTTACCCCCGTGTCCTTGTGACGAAAAGTCAGCACAAACCACTCTACATACAGTTATGTTTTGCAAATTTTATCATGAACATCGCAAACTCTGGTTATTGACTCTGTTAAAATCCTGGGGACTTAGACAGTGTCGTCCTGCCATGTTGTGTTTACAGCTTTTGGATACTGAAATCACCTGCTATCATGTTCTTAATTTTCTGAAATGTATATACAGACACAGAAAAAACCTGTAAAGTAATTTCCTTAAATTCACAGTACTGTAAATAATTTGCAGAACCTAATATTGTATGTGAAATTATTCTGCATTTCAAAATGTATGCGTTCAAATTTTTGTTTTTTAATGATTGATTTACTATGTATTAACATTGCTTTTATGGATTTCTAATACTGAAATTCCGAATAAAGAATTTATTATTATATAACTGTGCAATATGTTGCTGTATTAGAAGTATGAACTGGTGTTGTTGTATGAGGAGTTAAGGATCACTTAGTAGCCTTAGGCTTGCAGAGCCATTTTAATGTTCTTGCGGAAGTCCATATGTGTTGTGATGTGGTATGAAAGGTGCAACATAACACAAATCGGAGAAGATCAATGAACAGACAAAGAAAATATGAAACTAATTACATTTTAATGCTAGATACTACTTCAGAAGAAATATAGAAATAATATCCAGGCACCATAAAATATGCTCAGCTGAGCAATGGAAATTTGAGGGTACAGGTCTAGACTAAAATGAAAAGTATAACTATTTATGTTGAGACCTGAATTGGGACTAATGTGCTAAGCCCGAAATAACCATCCCAACTTTTGCATATGTAGCCTCAATGTCAGTCCTTTTTCCACAATGTGACCACACTGTGATTCCTCCCACTGTAAGCAGGATGAATTCTTGTGGAGAAACAGAGGAGTATACTCATGGAACACTCAGAATCAGACCTACATGTGTCAGTGAGAGGTGGATATTGTCTTAGTGTTGTTGGCTTATGAGATGATGCTGATTCACTGGGTTCGGAAGATACTGGCGAGTGATGCAATGTAGGCATTGAGCAGCGTAGGGCTCATTGAGGATCCTTGGGGAAGTTTCAGATCAGGTTGGCAGCAGCAGAGGTGTACCTTGTCAAGATGACTGACTGGGTGCATCTAGTGGAGAATGAGAGCAGTTCCGTATATGCCAGCTTCATGGAGGCTTTGATGAGGATGCGGAGGTCGACAGTGTTTGCAGCTGAGAGGTTTAGTAGGAAGAGTACAAGAGTGTGTCCTCAGTCCATGATCAGGTGGATGCTTTGAAAAAGGTCTATAGCTAGTAGTGCATAATTCTCAAAAATACTTTATATATAAAAGCCCATTACATGTAGACTCAACGCCTAAGGTGGATTTGATATTTAAATTTTTATTATTTCTGAAAATCAATATTTGTGTGGTATTTTATTTGTATATACATGGAACAATTTTTTTTGGTTGGGGAATTTTTGTCCCTCTTTTTCTTGTTTTATATAGAATTTCTATAAAATCTCCTGATATAAGATCTGTACATTCATAACATATTCATATTATATCAAAAAGAAGATAATATATAAAAAACACACATCTATAGCACACACAAAAGTGGATATTAAATTCAGATAGTGATGAGGGCAAGGCGGTAGGATAGCACACACTACGCGCGTTTCGGCTGGAAAGCCTTCATCAGGTGTCCCGTCTTTAACACTGATATGTTAATAATATTGCTTGACCTGGGGCCAGACGGTTCTGGTCACTGGTGGAGCATCATTAGGTGTGGGATCGCTGAGCAGGATATGGCTCTCACGGCTGGGGGTGCTCTAAACGCCGGCGTGAACGTCGGAAATGTAAACATTACATTTCCGACGTTCACGCCGGCGTTTAGAGCACCCCCAGCCGTGAGAGCCATATCCTGCTCAGCGATCCCACACCTAATGATGCTCCACCAGTGACCAGAACCGTCTGGCCCCAGGTCAAGCAATATTATTAACATATCAGTGTTAAAGACGGGACACCTGATGAAGGCTTTCCAGCCGAAACGCGCGTAGTGTGTGCTATCCTACCGCCTTGCCCTCATCACTATCTGAATTTAATATCCACTTTTGTGTGTGCTATAGATGTGTGTTTTTTATATATTATCTTCTTTTTGATATAATATGAATATGTTATGAATGTACAGATCTTATATCAGGAGATTTTATAGAAATTCTATATAAAACAAGAAAAAGAGGGACAAAAATTCCCCAACCAAAAAAAATTGTTCCATGTATATACAAATAAAATACCACACAAATATTGATTTTCAGAAATAATAAAAATTTAAATATCAAATCCACCTTAGGCGTTGAGTCTACATGTAATGGGCTTTTATATATAAAGTATTTTTGAGAATTATGCACTACTAGCTATAGACCTTTTTCAAAGCATGTTTATTCCCTATGTATAGCTGGTTCAGTTTCTATATAGGGGTCCCCTACTTCCAAACCAACATGATCAGGTGGATGTCATTGTGGCAGTGATGAGTGCTGTCTCTGTGCTGTGGTTGATAGATGTGCCTTTCTTATCAACTGGATCCTTCTCTATTCAACTGGGATCCAAGTCTTCCCTCCCTGCTCCATTGTGACAGAAAGCTAATATAATGTAATATGCTAATCTAAGATTCAGTCATGAGTCATTTTCTGAAAGCATATTTTTATGACATTAGTTATGGTGCTCAAAAATGGCTAGTCAGTTTGGTCCTATTTCTTGGAAACCAAGAGCTTTTGAGGTAAACCTCCAAGATCACAGATTGGGCATGTGGTACACAGTTCAATATGAATAAGAAAAAACCCCAGATCTGCATGATAAATGATTGACTTCCAAGAAGACAGCTATCTTAAATCTTCTGGGTGTTCTCATTCAAACGCTGCTGGGATCAGGCCAGCTGAAGAATGATGTCAACTACACAAGGGAATTGTGTTGTACAGAGATTGTGTTTTATGATCAATGATTCTCTTTCTGTCCCGTTGTTCTTCAGAGGCGACAGAGGATCAAATAATAGATTTGATTAAATCTGTTAAAACAGGTTCCGCTCTAGACACTTGTCCACCTAAGATTTTTCCTCCAGTGACGGACCTGATCGGTGCATTTGTAAAGCAAATTTGTAACAATATGTTCACCTCGGGTGTCTTTCCGGATAAATTGAAGACCACACTATTAAAACCACTATTGAAGAAACCAGGCCTAGATAAAGAGCTATTAAAAAACTATAGACCTATTGCAAGTCTTCCCTTTGTAGCGAAAGTGGTGGAAAAGGTCATGAATGCCCAGCTTTCGGAATATATTGATCAAAATGACCTGCTGGATGAGTCGCAGTTTGGTTTTCGGAAACTACATGGAACCGAAACTGCGCTCATCAAGGCAGCTGATGATATCAGGGCCATTAAAGATCAAGGTGGCACGGCGGTCCTAATCATGCTGGATCTATCGGCGGCCTTCGACACGGTCAATCATTCTATATTGATTGACCGTGTCGAGGAGCTGGGCGTCCAGGCCGTGGCCAGGGCTCTGCTCGCTTCCTTCCTTTCAGGAAGAACACAGGCAGTAACAATGGGGCCTTTTCGATCAACGAACCTGGCTCTCCCATGTGGTGTGCCACAAGGCTCATCCCTAAGTCCGACCCTTTTTAACATTTATGTGGCGGACTTAGCTAAGGTCATTAACACCTACCGGATGAGCCTTACCACCTATGCGGATGATACTCAGCTGGTCCTGGCCATCAATGACGACGGCGAGGATGTGGCAGCCAGGTTTCAAGAAGGCATGCTGGCCATCAAGGAATGGATGGCTTGTAATTGCCTAAGGTTGAACTCAGAAAAAACTGAGGTGATCATTTTTGGAAAACTTTTCCCGATTTGGTCCTCAATATGGTGGCCCCCGTTGCTAGGGGCACTGCCATCCCCGGTGCAGAAAGTCAGAAATCTAGGTGTGATTTTTGATGAGAAACTCAACTTTGTCCAACACGCCAATCAAGTAGCCTCCACAGCTTTTTTCAAGCTCAAACTCCTTAGAAAAATTATACCATTTCTTTCAGACAAAGGAGGAAAAACAGTGGTGAGCTCACTAGTACTGTCCGCCTTAGATTATTGCAATGGCCTGTTCTTGAATGCTCAGGCCCGGGTTGTGGCTAAAATGCAAATGGTCCAGAATGCGGCTGCGAGGCTGCTGTCTGGTACCCCTAAATTTCAACCAATCAAACAGACTATCAGGAGCTATCATTGGCTGACGGTGACGAATAGAATCAAGTTTAAAACTTTGTGTATCACCTTCAAAGCCACTCGTCACCAAGGGCCAAAGTTCCTGAAGGAGAAGCTTATACTCTACCGCCCCGCTAGACAACTAAGGTCAGTAAATTCTCTCCTCCTCACTGTACCGAGAACAAAGACTGTTACTTGGGGAGACAGATCTTTTACCATCGCCGCAGCCAGACTCTGGAATACACTCCCACTGGAAATCAGATCCTCTCCCACTCTGCTACAGTTTAGGAAACGGTTAAAGACGTGGCTTTTTAACCAATAATACCCTCACTTTCCTGCACGGTTAAAATTAAAATATATTCTGAGCCTAGGCCATAATGAGTCACAGCGCCAAGACGCCCATGGGCATACGTCGCGCTTTATAAATTTTAAAAATAAATAAATAAATAAATGCCACACTATTTCTAACTAATATATGTTTGCAGCGCAGTCTTCAGTCTGGTACTTTTTTTTATCATACTTGCTATGTGCTTTGAAACGTCACCATTTTGGTGGGCGCTTTAATTTCCTCTTGAAATAGAGGTCATTATATACAAGTTGATGAACACTGGAAAGCTGGTCATTCAGTTACCATTGTAGTTTAGGCAAACAAAGACCTGCATGTTTTCCTGGGGGCAGAGGTTCACCTTGGTTTGATGAGTCATCCGCCAAACATCAGATAATGATAAATCCAGTACTGAGTATATTGTATTATAGGACTAATAGCTTATAGTAGTGACCCATTCCTGCTTTTGTATTCACATTGAAGTACTGTTTACTTCTTGTATTAAGCATATTTTCAAAAATAGGGACTAGCATAGATTTGACCTGAAGTACTAAGAAACATGCCCAATTGGTGAGCTGCTGCACAACTTGTTCATCAAGGCTACTCTGTCATTTGGAAGAGTATACCTTTGTGCTGGTTCACTAACATTGAAACTGGTGGAAAAGTGTGGGTTTGCTAGTCCTTGCTCATTGACACCAGACCATGTAACAAATGTAAGATTATGGTTAGCAGGTTCCTACAAGTGGGTGCTGCGTGCTGCATGTGGATTGAACAAGGATACCTTGCTGGTGATCTAATGCGTTTCTGACCCATTAGCTCTGCTGCTGTCTCCTTAGAATATTTATCAACGCCCCTGCAAGTGAAACGTTCTTTTTGTAGAGCTAGTAAAAAGTGGAAGGACCAAAAGGCAGTCCTAGGAACCGGGAGAGGGCTATGAAATGGTGTGTATTCTGGTGTCTGTCTCATAATCAGTCTGTGCTGCCAGAAGTGAAGAAAGTTGTCATTTTGCCTACAGTTGAGTGTGCAGGTTTCATGGAATGCATGTGGGTAGTCTGTACGTACTTTGCCTTATGTTGAGGATCAATCAATAAAGACAATATTGTTGCAAAACAAAGCTCACTTGTTTGCATAACAACCAATGTATAAAGTTTAGCTCAAATTACTGATCGCCATACATCTACATTTAAACATTTGTATGTATTTTCTCTGAATTGTACCATATTAAAAAGTGCATATATGATATTATGTGCATCATTACATAATTAAACAAAATAGAAAACAAGAGACTACGACATTCAAAAAGTACCATAATAAAAAGTATAAACAACAGCATATCAAGAAATAAAACATTAAAAAATGTACTCATTATATGGTCATTTCTTGCCTATGCTGACCATTCTTGCAAAAATTAAAGGTGATGTATATATCTCCTTTTGAGTCCATCATCCACCTTGAGGAAGCCAAAAGAACATAAAGTCTGAGACAAAATGTTCATTCCTTCAGACTTATTCTACCCTTAAGATGAAGTCCATCTTTTGTTGACTTCTCTCAGTGAAACACAGGTCAGCGCGTTTCTGCCTATTTCCCTTTCGAGGTCTCTAAAGGAACCAGCAGAAGACAAGCAACCATATTCCTTTACCCACTTATTTGCCCAGAGAACATCCCAAGATTGAACCATGGAAGTCATCTGGTCAACATTGGAAGTACCCTAGTTATGTTATTGTTTGCCGAAATATATGTTTATGTTTATGTATTTATTTTTGTATAGCGCATATGTCATCGTTCGGTCTCAGAGCGCTTGCTGAAGCTAAAGATAGAGACACAGGGGGCAGTTAACAGATTTAAAAGAGCCAGCTTTTAAGATTCTTGCGGAAGGTTTTGTGGTTCGGTTCAGTTCTAATAGATAGTGGTAACGAATTCCAAGTGGTGGGGCCTATTTTGGAGAAACTTCTATCCCCATTTCTGACAGTCCTGACCTTTGGGACTTTTAAAAGGTGTTTATTTGATGATCGTAGAGTCCTTCCCGGGCAGTACCCCTGGAGCTTTCTCTGAAGGTACTTTGGTCCCTGTCCATTAATGGACTTATGCACCAGCCAGCAGATCTTAAATTTGATGCGTTTTCCTATTGGGAGCCAGTGGAGAGTCCCGAGGCACAGAGCTGAGGGGGTGCGGGGAGGGAGGTCAAGAATCAACCTTGCGGCAGAGTTTTGCAGGGTCTGAAGTTTAGTTAAGAGACCTTCGTTCACATCAGCCAATAGTACGTTTCCATAATCAAGGCGACTGATTATGAGGCCCTGAATGAGGGGTTTCCGAGAAGCGAGAGGAATCCACTTAAAGATTTTTCTAAGGCTTCTCATTAGCCCAATGCTGGTGTGAACCACTTTATTTATGTGTTGGGACAGGGTCAGTTTGTCATCGATGATGACTCCCAAATTCCTTGCTGAGTTTTTTGGAGCTGGGCAAGGGCCTAGAGATGATGGGCACCATTCTTCCGTCCAGATTTTATTGGCCTTGCCAAATAACAGGATTTCGGTTTTCGCGGCATTTAGCATTAATTAGTTGGTCGTCATCCATTCTTGAATGGAGATCATGCACTGTTGGAATCTCACTTTGGCATCTAAGTGGTTTGGTCCTAGGGTTATCAGGATCTGGGTATCGTCGGCGTAAGATACCGTCTCAAAGCCATGTGCTTTGATTACTTTAGCCAGAGGCGATAGATATATATTAAATAAGGTTGGGCTTAGGATCGAATCCTGCGGGACACCTTTGTCATTGTCCACGTAAGATGATGAGAACGGGCCTATTTTGACCTTGGACCTCCTCCCTGTCAGATAGCTCTGAATCCATCTGTGTGCGTGACCCTCGACACCAATCTCAGCTAGCCGATTTAGTAGGGCGTTATGATAGATGGTGTCGAAGGCCGACGACAGGTCGAGTAAAATCAAGATGGCCGATTGCTTGGCGTCCAGGGACAGCCGAATATTATCCACAACCTCCAGGAGAGTGGTCTCTGTGCTGTGGCAAGCTCTAAAGCCCGATTGGGTGGTGTCCAGTAACATGTTGTCCTCTAGATGTTTGGTTGATTGGGTGTTGATTAATGATTCCATTATTTTGCCAAAGAGTGGCAAAAGGGAGATAGGACGGTAATTTACTGGTTGCTCTGGGTTAGCATTACTCTTTTTTAAGATGGGTCATACAGTTGCTTCTTTCCAGGACACAGGAAAGATGGCTTGGGCTATTGATAAATTAAAGATTTCCGTTATTTCAGTCATCATAGCAGGGGCTATTTTTGTCAGGATCTGGGCAGATGCGGGATCACTTGGGGAACCTGATTTTACTTTCCTTAATTTATCTGTGACTTCTCCCACCGTTACAGTGTGGAATTCAAGAAGGGGTTTAGGCAGGGAAGTGGCTTCCGGGGTAGGCAGACTGGGTGGACATGTGTAATTGTCCTTGGTGTTAAAAAGTTCAGTCTCTCTCGGAAAGGCCTTGTGAGTTTTATCAATTTTATCCTTAAAATAAGTGGAGAGCCTATCAGCCCATTCTTGGGACTCGATGGTGGATGGTAGGCAGGAGGAGGGATTAGAAAATTCCTTTACTATGGAATATAGTTCTTTATGTGAGTTACCAGCTAGTTCTATTCTGGTACCTAGATAAGCTTTCTTCGCTGTAGCTATACGGCTCATGTATTCTTTATGTGCCGACTTGTAGAGCTGTTTATCCAGGGGCTCTTTAGTTTTCCTTCATTTCCGCTCGGTGCACCTCATAGCCTGTTCCATTAATTTGAGGTCTGGTGTAAACCAAGGGGATCTTGTGTTTGGACATTTTGTTTGCTGTATTGGGGCAATATGATCCAGTGCCATGTTGATTGCTTTGTCTAGATCCTTTACCACCTTATCTGGGTCAGAGTTAAGGGTAATGGGGGGAGGCGTGAAGACGCTAGCAAAGGAGTCTGAGTTGATTTTATTCCAGGGCCTGCTCATTTTTACCTTTTTTGAGTGGGTAGGTTTAGTCGCATTGGCTCGGATGTTGAATTTTATTATCATATGGTCAGACCATAGGATTGGGTAGAGTTCGACAATTTGAACTGCCTGAGAGTTGGTGCATAGGAAGTCTAAAGTGTGACCGGCCTTGTGTGTTGGGCCTGTTTCTAATAACGTCAGGTCCATTGCCTTGATGTTGTCCATTAATTCAGAGGTATGAGTGTCTTGCTGCAGTTCTATATGATAGTTAAAATGTCCTATTAAGAGGAAGTTTTTACATGCAAGAACATGTGGGGCCAGTATTTCCAATAGTTGGGTCGCAAAATGGGTTTTGTTTTCTGGTGGTCTGTAGATGAGCGCTCCTTTCCAGGATTCTCTGTTATTTAGGTCTAGGGAGAAGATAAGAAATTCACCCCATTTAGTGATCTGTGTGTCAATGGCCAGAAATTTTATAAATGATTTGTAGACCATTGCTGTACCTCCTCCTCTTTTAGCCGTCCTATCTAATCTTAAAATACTGTATCCCGTAGGTATGGCAATGGCTAAATCCGGGCAAGACGTTTCTTGGAGCCAGGTCTCCGTGATGATAAAGAGATCTGGTGATTCCTGATCCAGTAGGGCCCATATTTCAAGGGCATGCTTAGGGAGAGAATGCACATTTCCGTATAGACACTTAAGATGGCTGGGAGTTGGCAGCGATGAGTGTAGAGGAGGGTCTTCTCTGTTACTAGGGTTAAGGGGGGTGTTAAGGGAGAGTAGCTCTGAACGAGAATACTTAATAATGGCCATTTTAAAGTTTTTACCGCATGGCAGGGGCCTGGCGGCAGTCTGGCGCGGACGGGCGCAGACGGACTTGTATTAGGCGAGCCTTCGGCGTGCTGAGGACGTGCCCGCTGCGCTCCCGCCCCGCCGGTCTCTTTGAACTACTGAGGGCCCGTCTAATTGGTGCAGGATGCAGGGCGGAAGTTGTAGTCACTTCCGGGGGGCTACTCTAATACTCTTCCCTCCACAACAAGCTGACCGAGTCAGTGGTGGACCGGGGAAGCGAGGGAGTCAATTAAAAACAGATACGGCGAACAGACAGTTTAAAAGTAAGCTCCAGTGTTAGCAATGTAAACAAATGCTTTTAAATTACAAATGCATAATAATAATAATAATAATAATAATAATATAAGCCTCTTGCCTTAAAACTATCCACTCTGGAACCCTGAAAAATATTAAAAAGGATTAAGTTACATTCCTTCGTACAGCACACACCTAAAACATTCCAGCAACACGCTTGTGCCTCTCAGGTTATTTGATTTGTAATCCGTGATTTCATAAATAATGTCATATAACATGTCATGAGTGATGTCATATGTGAGGTCATAAGCAGTGCACGGTGGGCCGAAAGTTATAGTTAGCACTACTGTTTTTTAGTTCAAAACTTTTATGTTGTCACTAACAAATTCACCTAACTATAACACTACACCTTCTTTTTTTTTTCAGTGAATTTCTAAGGTTTTTATTAACGTAAAGTAAAATTGTTTTACAGTACCTAAAGACGGCTGTGTGCGGCGGGGGTTGGTTGCAGGGCCTAACTAGGCCCTGCAACTAACCCCGCGACTAACCCTTACATGTAGCCAACCCCACACTGCGCACGGCCTTCAGCCGTGTGCAGTGAAGGGTTGGCCACAAGGCCCCCCCCTCCCAAAAAAGCAAAGGCTGCCAATCCCACTCTGTAAACGTCCATGGGGTGTGTGCTGCAGGGTGGCGTTGGCCTACAGGGCCTGGCCTTCGAACCACATCCAACAAGGCCTTTTCTTTTTTCTTTAAAGGGGAGGAGGGTACATGTGGCCTTTTCCCTGAGCCTTATTAGGCCCTTGGGGACCCCATCTCCCAGGAATATGGCTTTTTTATGGAAAGGGGGGCTGCATGCCTTCTTCACGAGGCGTTATCTGCTCCGGGGACCCAATCCACTGGGCCACTTATATAAAAAAAATGGTGAGGGGCTGTGTGGCCCCCATTCCCGAGCCTTGTTCGGGGGGGCTGCATGCCTTCTTCCCGAGGCGTTATCTGCTCTGGGGACCCAATCCACTGGGCCACTTATATAAAAAAATGGTGAGGGGCTGTGTGGCCCCCATTCCCGAGCCTTGTTAGGGGGGGCTGCATGCCTTCTTCCCGAGGAGTTATCTGCTCCGGGGACCCAATCCACTGGGCCACTTATATAAAAAAAATGGTGAGGGGCTGTGTGGCCCCCATTCCCGAGCCTTGTTAGGGGGGGCTGCATGCCTTCTTCCCGAGGAGTTATCTGCTCCGGGGACCCAATCCACTGGGCCAATTATTTAAAAAAATGGTGAGGGGCTGTGTGGCCCCCATTTCTGAGCCTTGTTGGGCCCTCGGGACCCCATCCCCCAGTGCAACTTCTGAATGGATTCACACCAAATCACACACCCTGCGGACAAAGTTCTAGCTTCCTGCCAAATGTACTGTAATTCCGTTCAGCTGTTTTTGCTGTAGCCCATCTTAAAGAGGTCTATGAAAAATGCATGGAGAGTTTGCGTTTTAGGACACCACTTTTTTCTTAACACGTGCTTGACTGATCACCACAAAACTTCCAGGAAGGAACTGAGGTGGACTAACTTATTTTTTTGGGCAGGTTTTGTGAAGATTCATCAAACTGGGTCAAAGTTATTAGCAAACAAAAAATGCTCTTTTTTTGGGTATGTGTGTATATATATATATGTATATATATATATATATATATATATATATATATATATATATATATATATATATATATATATATATATATCCCTACCATGTAGAGTTCTTAATAATATCGTATTAATGAAATGAGGCACATTGTAAGATGGCTGCCGAATGGCTCTGGTAAAATCAAGTCCTCTTTCTATGGTGAGGAGGAGGTGGGGATATAATGGTGTCTTTCACTGTAATCTGGTTGACACTGACGAAGCCCAAGTGGTGAAACGCGTTTGTCGAGGGGGCAGGGGGATCTGCCAATAAATTTTCATCTGGAGAAAAGACTTTGAGTGCCGTTTATCTTTCGTGTGACATAGCGGATTGTGGCAAATATATATATATATATATATATATATATATCAAAGTCAAAACAGGAACCTTTTCGAAAGGAGGCCGCAGGAAACAAACTTGTGCTTCTTAACTTTATTGAAAGTTTGTCAACTTGCACGTAGGTATCCAATCTCAGCGCACAGCAAGCTGATGTAACGCCAAACGCGTTTCGGGAGTGATCCCTTCGTCAGTAGCGTTATTTCATGCTGCAAAGAAAAGCCATCTTCACGTACACCTGTATCTCATACCTCCGCTGATAGTCGTGGCCGTAACTACGGCCTTATGGGGCATGTAGTGCGTGAACAATTAAATCCGCAGTGGGCGCATTTCGTTTGCAGTAAAACTGACGAAGCCCAAGTGGTGAAACGCGTTTGTCGAGGGGGCAGGGGGGGTCTGCCAATAAATTGTCATCTGGAGAAAAGACTTTGAGCGCCGTCTATCTTTCGTGTGACATAGCGGATTGTGGCGAAATATATATATATATATATATATATATATATATAATATATATTTTTTTTTCCCAAAAGGCCCTTTTCAGGAGCATTTGATCACAGGCTAGCAGCGCAAAAAAGGCATCTCCATTTTCTTAGGCGTTTCGGCGTCATATTGCCTTGCTCACAGGTGGAGACAATAAAGTGCATACGTGGACGCTTATAAAACTTCAAAAGTTACATGACAGTCCTTTAAAATACAGGCCCCATGATTCATTGCACTAGTAGTTAAATCCAATCCATGGCATTTTAACAGATCTAGTTCTTTTTGAATAGCACAGTTCTTTTTAAAGTATCACAGTTCTTTTTAAAGTATATCATTGTTTTTAGTGCACGCTTCATCCAGTGGGTTTATTTTCTCACGCCGTCACATGGATATTTCAATTGCATGGTGCTTTCATTCCATGTTAGCTTGTTTATAACGCCTCTGCTCCAGCACGATCAGAATGAGAGGTATCCCTCTCTCTGAATCCTTTCCTCCAACCAATGCATATTTGCTGAAGTAGCACTTCCTTTGTTTGGATTGCAGTGGCGAGTGGGTCATGCTCCAGATTTGAATACACACACACATATATATATATCATGACACGCCACAAAGCCTGGATGGATACACATGTCATCAGTTTTTTACGTTATATTGACGACATTTTCATAGCATGGCAGGGCACTAAGGCGGAAGCTATTGAATTTATAGATGACATCAACCAAAACAATCTCAATCTCAATTTTACCGCCCATGTGGAAAAAGAAAGAATTCAATTTCTAGATGTGGAAGTGTATATAGAAAATAATAAGGTAAACACCACCTTACACAGAAAAAAGACAGCGGGTAATGCCACATTACACTGTACCAGTATGCACCCTAGACATACCATCACAGGCATTCCTTACGGAGAAATGTTAAGGCTTAAAAGAATATGCAGCTCCAATTCTGATTTTGAATCCTGCTTAAAGGACCTCAAATCCCGTCTTAAAGCTAGGGGATATTCGGAGGCACTGCTAGAAAAAGCCTACCAAAAATCTTTATCCCGTACTAGAGAAAGCCTGTTCCCTGAGAACAACACTGATATTGAGAACACCACCACCAGCAGGCCTCCAGATATAGGCCCTCGTATGGTCACTACTTTTAGTAGAGAAGAAAAGAAAATCAGGGCCATCCTGAACAAAAATTGGCCAATAGTTTTAAGTGACCATATTCTCAATCCAGTGTTACCTCCAACTACTTTAGTGACTTTTAGGAGAGCTAAGACCATGGGTAGCTACTTAGATACTGCTGCTCCTGAACTAAAAACCAAAGCAGCGTGGCTACGACCGTCTAGAGGATTTTATAAATGCTCCAGCTGTCGGGCATGCAAATTTGGCATGTCCACCACCCACTACACTACCCCATTCAGTTCTGAAGACAAACCTATACTGGGTAACTACTCCTGCAAAACTGACTATGCCGTGTACGTTTTGGTATGTACCTGCGGACTTCGGTACGTGGGGAGTACCAAACTCCAGGTACACATGCGCATATTACAACACCTACGAGCCATACTCCATAACGATCCGGCCTACCCGGTCGCAAGGCATTTTAACCACACTCACAAAAGAGATCTGTCTTGCCTTTCTTATTTTGTAATTGGCTCTGTACCCTTGTCCAGGAAAGGCGGTAATAGAGAGCTATTACTTAGGAAGTTGGAATCGAGATTTATACTAGAGTTGGATAGCCGTTGGCCCAACGGGCTTAACAACATTGAAGAAATGCACCACTTTTTAGAATGATATTCCATCCCACTCATTTCTCTTCGAGTTCATAAGTACTTCCTTGTAAGCTCTCAGACATCTCAAGTTAGGTTCCCTATTTGTGATGTCTAAATAGGTGTGCCCATTCCTTACCCAGTCATGTATACCATTGTCTGTCAGACCACTAATTCTACATAAGTTAGGTTCCCTATTTATGTACCAATCAATTTGAATTTGTTTCCCTGCCATGTTGCACCATTTAAGTATTCTAACTCTGTATCTTGATATTGGTGTGTTGATTCTTGCACTGTGTATAGTACTTTATATAACTGCTTTTTGCACATTTGCACAATCTAACCCCGTACTCATGATTATTTGATCTGTCTAAATTGATTGTAGATATTGTTATATTTATAAATTTTGATACCTGCTTTTTAACACAATTTTAACACTTTTTTCTACACTTTTGATACTTCTTTTACCTTCCATGACATCGATTGCCTTTATGTATTTATGACCTATTTTAATTCAGGGCTCTGAATTCAGTTATATTTGCTGCTTAGGCTTCCGTTGTTTTGGTGGTATTCGTGGCTTGACATGTACTTCCATAGATGTTGATCATCTTTCGTCGCAATCACTATTTACGCACTTTTTTGTCACATGTGCACTTTATTATGGTCTATTTGCTGCTAAGATAACATTGCTATATTTTGCACACTTATACTATGGTTCTGACGTTTTTGCACTTATGAGATCCCAATTCCTACATCAGTAACATTTTTTGTACACACAAGGTGTTATGTATGCAAATACAATAATGAACAATTCTGTACAATTGTGGATTTAACCAGTCATCTAGTGCAATTCATTAACGCTGTTAAATAATTCAGGATTTAACCTGACATCTGCCCCCTTGCTTTAAGTGTGCTTAGAAAGAATTCCAATGCAGCGCTAGTCTTTCTTCACTTATATTCATCACGTGATATGGGAGGTTACCACCAGGGGGTGGTAACTTACACAGGTGACATGCATTTAAAAATGGCTTGTGATTGTTTTATTCTTGCATCGCAGCGTGAGCAAGGGCATCCGTGCTCGAAACGCGTCGCTGACATATGGCTTGTGAACTGCAATGAACATTATTTGCCTGCTAGATTGGTGGTTCGTCTTTTCCTTCCTGTGGTTGGCGTGGAGGCTGTGACCGCGTACGCAGAGCTGGAGAGAGGGAATCCTGTGTTCTCATATATATATATATATATATATATATATATATATATATATATATATATATATATATATATATACACATTAATTACTTGCTGGCTGGCGCCAGTGGGTAGTTATTGTTAGGGCCTGATTACGATGTCGAGCGGACCGCCACCGACAGAAAGGCCATTGGTCTGACTGCTCCATTACAATGCAGGTGGTCAGACTACAGCGGTCGGCAGGGGGGGGGGGAGACTGCCACCTCCGACAGGATCATCTGATCCCGACGGGGTGTTGGTCAGAATCATACTTCTGACAAAAGGCGGTGCTAAGGCAGGCACCACCATCAGGATTACGATGTCCCTTTCCGACAGCATTTTCAGGGTGGTCCGACTGGCATGAAAAGGATGTCTGACAGGGATTTAGGGGGCCACAAACAGGGCCACCATCCCTCATGGTCCGCCATCCTTCATGGTCCAGTCCCCCAGGAGGCACATGTATTGCCCCCACTCATCCATGCACTGTGTCCCATGCTCCATATGGTGCATTATTTGGTTATTTAAAACCTTAACAATATAAAAGAGAGAAAAATCGGTTAATAAAACACGAGTCAAGTTTGTGCATGTTAAGACGATGATTCCATCCTTAAAAAACATGGTGAGATAGCAGCAACAAAATTAAAATAAGCTTAACATCATGTTGAACGGCCTGTTTATCCTAAAAGGTTAAGCAATAAATTATTCCTCGCTGCCTGCCAAAGGGGTAATATAGTAAAGTGCCAGTGTGCAAGAGAGAATGATTAAATTATAATAACAGTTCGGGGTGTCCCTGTTGTGTAGTCAGTGATAATCGATGTAAGACAGTGTCAAGGTGTCGCACTAGGGCTTGGTCTTCAGGGGTACCGTTGGGTTCATTCTTTAGTCCTTTTACGGTATAGATTTTGTTTGTTTCCTTCAATGTTTTGAAGCGGGCCTCAGCTGTTTCAAGGAATTACCATTCGGCAGCTCAGTTGGATATCATTGCCTTTGAAGCAAGCGAGCACTGCTTGCCAGCAGGTCCGTATCTTAGGGATGTTAAAAAGTGGTCTCAAGAAGAAGCGTCGTTCTTGGATGAGTTTGCTACAGATAGTGATCAAATGAACTGGGTCTTCTTTGCCGTTCCCGCAAAATTGGCATGTTGTTGGTAGGTGTGGCCGTAACCATGGAGGTAAGTGGGCCGCTGACGGCAGTAGCCCTCGGCAAAATTTCAGTAACTTCTCTTTTATTTTTTAGTAAAGCCTATCTGTAGGTTTGGGGCGAGGGCATGGCATACGATTGAGCTGTAAGCCAGCCGTGAGCCCGCTTTGATAGAGCGGCTTTGCCCTGCAGCAGTGATTCTTTCCGGACTGTCTTGTTGACCACCTTTTTGAAGACTGCTGTGGAGTCTGAAAGTTCCCATAATTGCTGTAATCCAAGGTTGACGATGGCGGCCTCCAAATACCGCCTTGCAGGCAGGTTTCTTTATTTTGAAGTTCCTTCCACAGGAGAGCATTTAGGGTTCTTGGGTCTCCCCTGCTTACTTTATGCTAGGTTTTTATGTAGGCTCCCTTGCGTGCCAGCTCTTCTATTTTTAGCCCAAATTCTAATCTCATTTGGGCAGGCTATGTATACCTTGGAAGGCCGAAGATCATACGAAGCGCCTTTGCTACCGTTCTGTGTACTAAAGAAGCATCCCTCCCTCTCATAGATTCGCTGCCGTAAGTGATGGCTGGGATTAACTTTGCCTGAATCACCTTTATGAGAGGAAGTAAGCTTGGGCCAGAAACCGTGTTTTTTAAGTTTCTAAGTGCCGTCGCAATGGTAAACCCTCTCCTTTTTATGGCTTCACATTGCGCTTGATATGGCTTTCCAGCTTCCTGGATGACAAGAGCCAGTTCCGTGCTACTTTCTTTTTAGGGAGGTTAATGCACATAACTTTACATTTTTCACGGTTGATGCTAAGCCTGTTAGCAGCGGAATATCGTGAGATAATGTCCAGCAGCCGCTCCAGGCCAACAGGGGTCCGGCTGATGAGTAACAAGTCATCTGCATAAAATAGATTTGAGATCTGGGAACCTCCTAGCTTTGGTGCATGCGAGTTGCATTCATTCAACAACGTAGATAGCTCTCCCATAAAAAGATTAAAAAGTATTGGGGCAAGTACACAGCCCTGTTTTACTCCTGTATTTGTTGGGATCTTCCTTGTTAGGTAATCGCCAGTGCCCAGCCTAACTTGCACCCATGTCTCGCTGTGTAGGAGGATCAGTTGGTTTAAGAGCAATGGGGGAATGTTCAGCTTATGTAACTTTTCCCACAGAAGGTTTCTATTGAGATGATCGAAAGCTGAGCAGCAGTCAATATAGCACAAGTAGAGTGAATGGTTCGCTTCTAGGGCTGCATCCAATAGTAGAGAAAGTGCTAGAATATTAGTAGTGGTGCCCATACCTTTGCAAAAACCTGCTTGATTGTATGGGATTGCTGAAACATCAGCTGCCCAAGATGGCAGTTCCTCTAGAAGGAGTCCCGCAAAATATTTTGCTTCGTTGTCGAGCAGGGCCACTAGCGGGTAATTTTTTGGATCGTTTTGGTCTCTCTTTTTAAAGATAGGTGAAATGATGGCTCCCCTCCATGATGATGGGATTATTGATGTCTGCAGAATCTTGTCGAACATTGGTTTGAGAATAGTGGCCCAGTAATCTGGATCTTGCTTGAACAGTATGGGGGGGAATCCCGTTTGGTCCCGGGGCCCCCTCGCGTCTTCCTTTTGAGATTCTGTTACAGATCAGTGCACACTTAATTACAATTGTCTTATCTAGCTACTGAGGGTCGTAATGTTCACAGCGGAGCGCTAATCGACCCTCAGTGTCTTTTGTGGGTTTAGACATTCTTTGGATGTTAGTTGGTGCATTTGCATACACTGCATGGATGTGCACAAAGTACACATCTACACAGCGGCTTGTGCTGCTTCCCTTTTCCTGGGCTGCAGCCCAAGCCGCAGTGTAAATGAGCACTTTCCGACCACCACCTCTGTGGTCATATCATAATTGGGCGGTCTCCTGACCGCCACAACAGCGAATGGCAGTTCAACCACCTGATATCGTAATCGGACCCCTAGTTTCCATAGGAAAAGCATTTTTTATGTTGCTAATAACACCGGCGCTGTTTGATGAATCTTCACAAGATTTTCAAAACTCGTTAGCCAGTCACTTCAGCTGCTGTCTAGAACGTTTTAGGGCGATTCGTCATCCTTGGGCCGAGGAAAAAAAGGGAGTTCCAAGCAGTTTTCCCTATGCAGTTTCCCAGATGGATTTTAGACATGGCTATAGCCCGAACTGCTCAAATAAATTACACCAAATTTGGCAGAAAGCTAGATCTTGATCCAGAACAAGTACTTTTTGTGCTTTACTGTAATCTGTTCAGTAGTTTGGAGTTGTTAAAGAAAAAAGGTTTATGTGTATCTGGAGATGTGGAGCCAACTCGGTGGATCTGCGGACCCACACTCCAACAGCAATGCCGTGATTGGCTGACCGCAACCTGAGAGAAAAGTTTCCACTGCCATTTTGTCAATCAGGATGCTGTTCTTGGGAGGTGGAATAAAGTGTAAATAGGATATAAGGGATCAGGATGGAGGTATACAGGCCCATGGGACTGATGGAGGGGTCTGTGAGGGACCCCTCATGGGCAAGAAATTGTCCAAAACCTTCTAATTATGGTCCCATGATAGGGCAGCCCCCACTCCGTGGGGCTCCGCAGATCCAGTTCCCATTTTTTTTTAAAATACACCTTCTTAGAGGCCCACTCGTACACTCACTCACTCGCACACCAACGTATACACCCACTTACCCACACACCCACTCACACATTTTTACAGCAACTAACACACCCACTCAGAGACCCAGAGAATCACTCGCCGACCCACACAGGCACTCACACCCACACAACTACTCACACACTCACTTACACACCCATACAGCCACTCACACACCCAGTCAGAGACCCAGAAAACCATTCACACACCCACTTGCACACTCATACAGCCACTCACACTGACTCAGAGACCCAGAGTACCAGTCACACACCCACTCACAGACAAAAACATACACACTCACTCTCCTACTCACACACTCACATGTCCACACCCATACAGCCACTCAAAGACCTCACAGACCCACACAGCCACTCACTCAATCACTCACAGAGCCACATAGCAGTCACACATGCAGTCACACCCACCACACACCCACACAACTATGAGCACATCCAGGTTATCAGGACGTTATATTTAGGAAGTAACATTAAAAACATACAGATTTACTGAAAGAAATAAAGGTATAGAGGGACGTTATAGTTGGGAAATAGAATAAAAAAGCTGTAGAAATCAACTGAAAAAAACAAAAGTTAGAGGGACGTTGTAGTTGGGTTCAGGTTTTACACACACAAAACCATGAAAATGTACCAGCTATACTCAGTGGCATAGCTTCGGTGGGGGTGTTAAACCCCCTAATGAATATATTATTCAGTAAATAATTGGGTACCTGAGCTTTCAGTCGGGTATGGTAAGTGTCTGTCGGATTTCACTTGGGATTTTTAAATGCTCACTCAGACAAAAACATGCACACACACACTCTTCTGTTTTGAAGGTCTTAAACATGGGTATTTTACTGAATTCTGTAATTTAAGTACCCCTCACAATCAGCACTCCTTTCCCTTTCCTTGGCCAAAGGCCCCCCTCAAGTGCTGCTTTTCATATAACATGATATGCCCGTGTGATTCTCAGAAAATCTGCATCCCCCCCACTACCACTAGTCTTACTAACTTAAGCTACGTCCCTGGTTATAGTTGTTCCAAGTAACTAGAACTTGTGCCCTAAGGTGATTACAACACGCACCCTCTCCATGCACTTCTAATTATCCCTTATATTACATCACTCATGACATCATTGATAATATCACTGCAACAATTTGCCCTGAAATTATTGATGAGAAAACTGCATGCCGGGGGCACGAGTGTCACACTTACACGGTGAAGTTGCATTATGTCTTAGCTAGGTGATATGTTGAGGTTTCACTTGGTGACACCTCTCACCGGTGCAAGATGATGCTCCTTGGCCTGCCTGCTCTGATGCTTCCAATCCATAGCCACCATGGAGACCTAAATCATGGGTACTTGGCCAGTGCATTACACCTAAAGTTCAGTGAAAGAAGTGGGCGGGAACGGCAGGGCACAGCGTGCCCCTACTTCTCTCATTTAACAGATTCCGTTCCCCTACTTTTTTAGTTTAAAAGTGCGTCCCAGGATGCCAGAAATAGCCAAGATCTATAGATAAGGCTTGGAGTTTGTGGCCGTTCGGGGAGGCAGGACAGGCAGAGAAGGAAAAGGGCTTGGTTTCTTTCTTCCTTCCTTCCTTCCTTCCTTCCCAGAGAAGACAAGGACAGTGTCTACATCTCCTGCTCTGCTTCTGGCAGCTCCCCTCTAGCAGCTGCCCTCCACACACTTTCTTACTCTACCTCAGGTGTGCAACACCCATTGGCCTCAAAGGTGTGTGGCAGCCCGGGATGTGACACTTCCCGGGCCCGCTCACAGCCGCACCCGAGCACTTCACAGGTCTTTAAAAGACCTTGTGCATGTTAATGGGGGTTTGTTGTTGTTTCACCCCTTGTAAGAGCCCCTGCAGCTCGACTCTGCCGATTGCCTAAAGATTCAGCCCCCCCCCCCCCGAAATATTATTCTTAGCCCCACCGAAATTTGACTCTTGTTGCGCCTCTGCTCTGCCTCCCTCTGTTTCTGTCTTGCTCCTCCTCGCTTATTAACTTCAAACAACAGTTATTACTCCCTCTTTCATCTTCTTTCCTTTATTTGTTTCTCCGTGAAATGGATCCAAAAAAAAAAAAATCACTCTGGAAATGTCGTCTTTTTGGGCCATTTTTCTATTCCAAAGTGCAGCCTTGGGAAGGAGAGAAAATGAAGGTTCAAAATGTAGAAAATAATGAAATAACCTATACAATAATAAAAAAAACATATAGTGGGCTAGAAATCTCTCCTGTGGAAAGGAGCGTGGTCTGTGTACTGAGCGTCATGAGCAGTCTGTTACTGGCTATGAACAACAAAGATAAACTCTACCGATATGTAAGTAACACCTTGTTATGGGGATGAGGGAGGAGGTGTGTACATTGAGAGGACATGACGTGCA